>NW_004567103.1:79516515-79527534 GCF_000260355.1 Condylura cristata | reverse complement strand
GATAGAAAGACAGATAGATAGATAGATAGATAGATAGATAGATAGATAGATAGATAGATAGATAGATAGATAGATAGATAGATAGATAGATAGAGATTATAGATTGATCTAGAGATTGCTATCTAGAGATATGTCAACTTCGTGATCTATTGTACATATCTGTTGACAGATAGCCCTTGGAAAACTAGATAAGGTATGAGAGCTAACACACTTGATATGATTATTATCCTCATTTTACAGATAAAAAAATCTGAAGCCTGAAGAGAATAATTTAGTGAAAATCAAGTAATTAGAAGTGAAAGAGGATTTTAATGCAATGCTTAACAAGTACATTAGACTGATAAACAAGCATATTTAATAGAGGAAATGGTGGTATTCTGAAGTCAGCCAGATCTTCTGCATTCAAATTCTGTGAATGGAGACAAGGATACCTGCTCTGAAAGAGGTTGTAAAGACAGAATGAAATAATGAGCTGAGAGCACTCTGTAACAGAGACTTTAATAGTGGTGCCACAAAAATGCTAGTTCCAATTATTTCATTTCCAATCCTTAATACGAATGTCCTGGACATCTGGAAACCACCTCCTCCAGATACATGCTAGAATTTTGAGTGCTGATATGGAAAAAAGAAGTGTCATTTCTCCATGGAAACATGAGAGGATTTTCTGGATTATTTCAGTTCCACCAAGAATGTGACTTCTCCCCGCCATGGCAGGACCCCCACTTTAAAGCAGACTCTAGAGTGTGGATAAGGCTTCTTTCCAGCTTTGCTTTCCTTCTTTCTTCTGGCTTTGCTGCTGAAGCCAGACTAAGCAGGGAGTGACAGACTGTCAGCTAGCAAAGCACTGGCTTAATAGTCTGGCCTGCACAGCCCCGCTCCAAACACTCCTGCGGAGCACTCACAACTGTCAAGAAGGCTTTCTACTGACTGGAGAACACAATTTCACATTTTCAGAGTTAAGGCATAAATGCTCATGGCAGCTAAAGATTTGGAGCCCAGTGCACTCACAGCACAACTTCACAGCGCAGCAGACACTAAACACTCTCCCGTTTTTACCAGCAGACTCCATCTCTTTTATTTCTCTTTTTGCCCCAAGGTTTAACACTTGACAAAGTTAGGCCTGTTGCCTTGGCCCTATAAATTAAGAAAAACAGAACAACTTTGGATCCAGGATAACAAAAGCATTACAACTGAACTCTCTACTTTCCAGGCCTTTCTTGTCAGGCTCAACTCTGGGTCTTCCTCAAGTCTCTGCCATCCTCTGCTGCTTGCTTCTTTGCCACCCCCACCCATCAATGTCCTGTCTTCTTGCCCCCACTGACTCACTGGCATTGGCATGAATGATGGAGAGAAGCAAGAAGAATGGAAATGATACAGTCTCTATCCTTGGAAAATTCTGGTAAAGAATAAAGAATGACAGCAAATCATATATGCCAAAACTGTCTCACAAGCCATCTTCCTTATTCCCCACCCCACAGTGAACAGAAATATTGGCAGAGGCAATAGACCCCCCACCAAATATAAGCCAGATAGCCACTTCCAGACATGGAAAGTATGTCCCAGCCAAGCCCTGGACCTCTGATGTGGGTATTGGCATCAGAGTGAAGTGGTATTATTTTGGCATTTAAAATAGGACAAGATACCCTCCTTTCCTCAAGAACCCCAATGTGAAGCCCAGCTATTGACCTGCTGCCCACAAAAATAGAGCTGTTAAGCTATCCTCCCATTAGGAGGTATACAAGTTATGTTAAGGAAAAATATCCACAAGAGAATAGAGGAAACTCATATCAAACATTTGTATTGTACATCTCTGCTTAACTAATATGAAAACATAACCAGTGTTTAGCAGAACAGTCGAGTAAAGAAGCACCAGAATATATCTGCCTTCAGAGGAAAGAGCAATTTTGAAATCTTAAATAAAAGTACTCAAAGAAATTACAGACAAACTAGCTCTCCCTGGTGATGCAACAGGTTAGGATGTAGCACTGCAAGCTAGCAGTAGTGTGAATTCAGTCCCTGACCCAGAGGTGACCCACATGGTGAGGCAGATATGTCCTGTCTGGCCTACAGTTCCCCTCAGCAATGAACTTCATCAAATCTTCCTGTTCTGCTCCTCACTCTGTCTCTGGCGAATCCTCTCACCACCCCTGCTCCTCCAGCCTGTACCCCAGTTCTGTATGCATAAATAAATATCTTAAAAAACAACAAAAGAAATTACAGACAAGAATAGGCTATTACTAAATAGGAGTGATACTTTTAAAAAGATACTAGAATTTTAAAATAAAATGGTCAAAATAAAAAGTGCAAACAATTAAAGGAACTTATTAGGGGAAGCCACTGATAATACAGCAACTAAAAAAATAAAAAGGGAAGCATTAGATTTTTAAACAATTTACCTAATAAGTTTTCCAAGTACAAAAGAAAAGAAAATATGGAGGGGAAGAAATAATCAGTGTAAGAATACAAGATAAATTTTCCAAAGCTAAAAAAAGTAATAGTCAAGATACACTGGATGCTAAAAGACAATGGAGAATACCTTCAATGTTGTGAAGGAAAATACTATTGAAATTGGAATTTTATACCCAGAAAAAGTATTGTGAAGAGAAAATAGATCTACTACACAAAGGCCTACTTCCCATCTTATGGGGAAAACAAATTACTTGAGGATAAATTTCAGTGCATGAAAATGGAATCTAGGAAGTGACATGCTATAGGTCTACGAATGAAGGGAACTGCCTCTGGGTAGAATAAAAGAAATAACAGCTTGATAAACATTAGAGCCAGCAATTGGAAGGCTGCAAAGAGAGGGTCTTCGAGGGAAGTAATTTTATTCAACAAATATTGTGATTTAAGTTAAGCAGAAAGACCCAAGTACTGTGCTGAGATGAAACAACTACTTTTATCAAAAGGAAGAAGAAAAAAGAAATACAGCACATTTCATTGTGCTTTCCTTTATTGCACTTCCCAGATATTACATTCTTTACAAGACCATTCACTAGCAAAAGATTATGACTCAATGAATGCTCAAATGATGGTTAGATTATTATAGTAATAAAGTACTTCTTAAGGTATATGCATTTTTTTAGACATAATTGTATTTCACACTTAATAGACTATAGTACAGTGTCAACATAACTTTTTATTCACTGGGAAACAAAAAAATTCATGTGAGTCATATTATTGTGACGTTCACTTTATTGAGGTGGTCTGGAACTGAACCCACACTATTATATGTGCCCATATAATTGTAAGCTCCAGTAAAAATACACAAGAAAGTCATGAGTCAAAAGCAAAACACACTAAATTATGGTATTAATTTAAGCCTTAACACTTGGAACATTCTCTTACAAGCAACACAAGTTTGATAATATAAAATTGCATTTATTTTTTCTACAGTTCTAATCACACTATTTAGTCTGCAGTGAACAATATTTATACATCAGGATATTGTAAATTTTGTTTATTGATTTTTAGACTAAACCTATGGGGGAAAACAGCACATAATTATAGTTACATAATAGAATGTCAATGTTAATATCTTGATATATATATTATCTTTATTAAAGCCTGAAGAAGGATGGAAAGTAGAGCAGGGAGAAAAGAAAATGAAAAGGGATAGAGGTAGTAGTTTATTTCTTAATAGTGAAGAATCAAGAAATAGTGTTTAAAGCCAATAGAATCAAAAGTAGAGATTTTGGTACATTAATTAGTATGAGAACACCATCAATGTAACCTAGGTAATAGTTTAACCAACAAATTCAAAGAAGAAATAGAAAGGAAGGTGAAGTTTAGAATGCACCAATGAGTTAAACATTTCATCTTTTCAATAAGGAGTCTATGCAGCAAGAATTACTGGACAATTTTTGAGACTTATAGTGTTAGCTAATGAAAAATCAAAATCACTTAAGAAATGAGAGTGGAAGTTAGAAGATTACTTTCTCAATCATTGATAATTGATGTACTACATTCATTATCCTTTTTTCCTATCTGTATTATTTCTACACTTTATAGAAAGTGATGACAAAGTAAGCACAATTCCTAGTTAGTACATTTGGAGCTACTCTGAATCAGTGCAAATGGTTTTACTCTCATATTTAAAGTACAAATAACACAAATCTGAAAGGTGTGGTCCTATATTACCACAACTTAAGAAAGTAAATATAGTTCATTATATACTGAAGTAATGTTGTGATCCTCACCTGAGAGCAAGATAAAACTAAAATCCTGCTGGGCTAAGTCCAAGAGTTCAAGTAGATCCAATGGCATCACAAGAAATGATACACAGATTTGCACAGTTACATACGAGGTTTTTAATTCATTCCATAACCAGATTATGGAACACTGGCAAAAAAGAAATTGTGAACTTAAAGTCATAGCATGTATTGACTAAGAATTATTCTTTGTTGCCATCTGCAGCTGTCTCCAGAGTACCTGCAACCCTCCTTGTTACCATCTACTGATGAACTTGAATACCCAGATTTACATAACAGGCAATTACCTTTACTGTCTGGCAGCTCTCACTCCCCCCAAACTCACCTTCCTCTACTCCTATTGTAAGCTGAAGGTAAACTAAACCAAAGTACCTGTATTAGAGCCATCAGCAATGAAAGGGCACAGATCCCTGGTGGCTCAACAGTAAGGACTCAGCACTGCAAGCTAGCCACAGCAGCCTCAGTATGAGTTCGATCCCTGGCCCAGAGATGACCCACATGGCGCGGGACACATCTCCTGATCCACCCACTGCTCCCCTCAGCAGTAGTCGATCTACCTACTGTTCTGTTCCCCACTCTCTCTGTGATGAGTCCTCTCACTGCCTCTGCACCTCTGGCTTGTACCCCAGCTCTGCATATGTGTATATACACACACACACACATATATACACATCCTCACCAACATTTGTTGTTACTAGTTGTTTTAAGATATGTCATTCTCACTGGTCACCCAAATTGTTAACCTTAAACAGATTACTGCAGCTCTCTTGGTTACCTATAATATAGCATTAATAACAACACATTGATTAGGCAGAATTATTGTGAAAAACTGAAAAGAACACATTAAATCACTTGGCACTAGTGAGAACTCATACAATGTCCCACTAGCTCTAGCTCTCTTCTCCCATTTACTTAGTCTGCATTGTTTCTTGTTGCTCTTTAGAACCTAGATGTCTTACCTTCTTTCTCTCCATAATATTGTATTACCTTCATCCCTCAAGTGACCAGTGTGATAGAGGAATTTCAGAGATAGAAAGGAGTTTTCATGCCTCATATTTGCCAGTTCAGACTTATAGTTCATTGATTTTTTTTTTATTTGTGCATACAGAAGTGGGGTACAGGCCAGAGACTCAGGGGTGGCAAAAGGCTTCACCAGAGACAGAGTGGGGAGCAGAACAGGCAGATCTACAAAGTACACTGCTGAGGGGAGCAGCGGGCGGGTCAGGAGAGGTCAGCCACACCATGTGGTCACCTCCGGAGCAGGCGGGAATCGAACTCATACGTAAGTGGCTTTTAGTTTCTCAGTGCTGTGCTTTAACCCGCTGTGCCACCAGGGAGGGCCCATTGATTCTTCTTTTGAACTCTTATTTGGATCCAGCACCATTAGAGAAAGAAAATATATAATTTCCCAGAAAATCCTGATTTACAAACTTGAGTGGTCTTTGTTTCCTTGTAAACCTACATAGAAAATTGATCCACTTAAACCCACTAGGAGTTCATGGTCTTGCAAAATATGTTTTTATGTTTGTTAATTATGAGTTAGTCTAAGAGATTTTTTACAGCTTTTTTCTTCTAATTAGTTTCAGGTATATAGCATCATGACTTGACATTTGTATGCAATGCAAAAGTATAACCACAATAAGTCAATTTTTCAACTACATTTAGGGATTTTCTAAATTTATAACATTATGTTATTGCCTATGGACCCCATGCTTGTATCCTGTATATCTGTGGCTTATTCATTTTATAACTAAAAACGTATACCTTTTTTTCACTCTGGTGATAAATTTTGTCAAGTCAATATTTTATCCTAGCTAGAGTCTAGAGAAACTCAAGTAACATACATCTAAAGGAAGACATTCTTCCAGCTACATGAATCCATTTTCATGCATTGAAAATATTTTGGTTATGAAACATATAGGAGACTGTTTCCATTCTAGTTCTCTTTCACGGTTCCCTATGAGTCAAAGTATTGACTTGGGGGAGTTAGGATGGGCTCAGTCATAACCATTCTAAGTCCACTTCCCATCTATAAAATGGGTTTCCTGATCCTATTCTCATGACCTGAAGATTTTGCAAGGCAATTGGCTTCATCAGAGGGCCTGAGGGTGCTATAGGCCCACTGGGAAGTGGCTACGACAGACTCAGGAATGGGAAGAGTGTATTGTGCCTCTGTTAACTTGTTGAAGAGACTGAAAAATATCAGTTAAGAGAAAATCAAGTTAGAGATTAGCAAACAGTCAGATTTGAATTCCTAATTCTTGGGGACATGATGGGGAGAAGGAAGAAAGGGAAGTCCAGATGCAAAACCCACATAAAAGACAATAAGGGACCAAAAAAAAAAAAAAAGAGGAAAAATAACTTAGTTCTAGGAAACTCGAATAGCAAAGAGCTGAAGAACTGGGCAATGATTTTCTCTTTTCTTTTCTCCATGGGCGCCTGCTGGAAACATTTAAAGGGAAATCCATGGAACAGATATCTACCACCTGTGGCTATTGGAAAGATATATATCATTTAGATACCACTGTTTTTTTTTTCTTTTTTTAAAAAAAAGAATGCCTCAATGCCTCAGAAGGAAACATCTTGACTAACAGCAAGGTGCAAAATTATTTCATTTTGCTCTACATTTTTGGAAGCAATTGACTTCAAACTCCCCTAACTTTGTGCTTTAAAGACTCCGTCGCAGCTGCTGGAAAATTTTTTTCATGTTCTCTGCTATGACACTGGGATTTTTGCAACTGTGAATGGACACAAAAAGATGTCAATCATATGCAGTAATGAAAAGTTCATTTCTTACTCCCTATTGTGAAGGCAATGCCTTTGTGATATCCATTGTGTGAGGCTGTGTTCAAGCTCATTTACCTTCACATACAGAATATCTATTTTATATTAAAAGTTTAGAATATAGTCACCCCAGATCACACTAATGCATTAGAATTGTATTACCATTATCCTCTATTAAATCAGTGACGACATTATAATATCTATGTCAAAAATAATGAAGAGATTAATATGGAGTAAGAAATCCTGGTGTCACCTCCCTCTGCATTTTGACATCAAATATTGTTGGCACTGAAACCAATCGCTGTCAGCCAGTGAGAACGGGGGTTTTAACAATGGAGAATCCATAGAGAGATGTGAGGGGAATTTTCCAAATCATGTAAAAAGCTGCTGAAGTGATAATTGAATAAAAGTGAAAGTCTTTCCTTTTTCTCCCCTTCTACAAAAATCTATATTTATTTCCTTAACTTCACAGAAGAAACCCTCCTCAGGGGGTGGTGATATATGCTGAGGAGTGCTTATTTGAAGTGGTTCTTCCACAGCTGGATTTATGGATGGATACAATAAAGACACTTGAAGAGAAGGAAAGTCAGCACTAAACATGCTGGATCCAGATTGTGCAGCTACATCCCTTCCAATGTAAGGGGCTAGAAATTATTTCCTCTCCTGCTCTGCTTCTCCTCCCCATCGGATGAGTCTGGATAGGGAAATAGGGTTATGGAAGCAATTCATTCATACACTCAACAGAAAGTGGGGCAGCATTCCTTACCTCATAAAGCACTTTATGTTGCATATGTTTGATGACATATCATTGTAATTACAAAGTAGTAAGGACAAACAGGATCGTTCCCATTTTACAGATGAAGAAATTAAGTCTCAGAATGACTTGTGTGTGTTTATGTAGACCAGTGGTACAAATTCATACTTAGGAGTTTGAGTTTCATTCCGTAAGCAGTCGAGGCCCGTGACAGATTTAAGATGGGCGCATAAGAGTGGAGTTTCATTTTAAAAGTCTCCTTTAGCAGTGGAAGAGAGAAATGGAGTCTCTGGGAAGGAAGATGGGAGGAGAAAACACGAGGGAGCTATAGTAATCCAGCATAATAATCCAAACAGTGACTGCAGCTGAACTAGCAAAAGAGAGCCAACTGCAGGAATATTATGGCATGCTCAGTGACTAGTTGGATATTGGATGTCGGGGGTTGGAGGTTATGGTGGCAGGTGCTATCAAGGATCTCGTAGGCCTGGTTTGAATGATGGGATGTAAGACAATGTCATTTGCAGGGACATGTAGATGAAGAATAGGTTTGCAATGGAAAGGGAAGGTTTTAAGTCTCATCATTCATAGTTTGAGGAAACAGGTAGTTAAAATCTGGTCAGAAAGTAGATACAGGGTTCCGAAGCTCTGAGGAGGTGTCTTATTTAAACTGATATTTGAAGGAATCAGAATATTTTAACAGCACTAAACCTTGGCATCTGTAGCAGAAACTTTTGGGGGACAGAGGTGGAAGTCAGGTTGTAGGAAGTGAGATGAGGGAGTAAATGGGATAAGGACACTGAAAAAAGTGTGACTGTGGAAAAAAAAAGAAAAAACATAAAGCTGTAGCTGAAGGCAGAATGGTAGTAGATTTATTTATGCATACAGAACTGGGATACAGGCCAGAGGTGCAAGGAGTAAGAGGATTCACCAGAGACAGAGTGGGGAACAAAACAGGCAGATTAATGACGTACACTGCTGAGGGGAGCAGTGGGCGAGACAGGAGAGGTCTACTGCATCATGTTGGTCAGCCCCCTGGACAGGAATAGAACTCATGCTGAAGCAGCTGTGGCAAACTTCAGTAGTGCTGTGTTTTAACCCATTGTGCCACCAGGGAGGGCCCTGTTGTTTTTTTGTTTTGTTTTGTTTTTAAAGATTTATTTATTTATTCATACAGAACTGGAGTACAAGCCAGAAATGCAGAAGGTGAAAGGATTCACCAGAGATAGAGTGGGGAGCAGAACAGGCAGATCAACGAAGTACACTGCTGAGGGGAACAGCGGGCAGGTCAGGAGAGGTCTGCCACACCATGTGGTCACCTCCAGGGCAGGCGGGAATCGAACTCATGTGGAAGTGGCTTTAGTTTCTTAGTGCTGTGCTTTAACCAGCTGCACCACCAGGGAGGGCCCTGTTTTTTGTTTTTTTGTTTTTAATAAAAGACTTTGTTTAAATATTAATAAGAAGAAAGCAGTGAAAAGCAAAAAGCACAGGGAATTCTCCCAATGTATAAAGAGATATTGAGTCCCACCCTCTCTGGAGTCAGTCCCAACAAAAATGACCAAATCCCCACTTCATAAAAATTATATTCTAGTAAAGAGACTAGTAAGAATAAAATTCAGGCCCTCCCTGGTGGTGCGGCAGGTTAAAGCACAACTAAGAAGCTAAAGCCACTTCAGCATGAGTTTGATCCCCGCCCCGAAGGTGACCACATGGCGTGGCAGACCTCTCCTGACCCAGCCACTGCTCCCCTCAGCAGTGTGCTTCGTTAATCTGACTGTTCTGCTCCCCACTCTGTCTCTGGTGTATCCTCTGACTGCCCCTGCACCTCTGGCCTATACCCCAGTTCTGTATGCATAAATAAATAAATCTTAAAAAAAAAAAAAGAATAAAATGCAGTACCAAACTGTAGTACTTAAAACACTATGGCAATTACAAGAGATGGAACAATGGATGCACAGCAACAATGGTTCTCTCCTTGACCAAGCTCTGAGCCCTCTTCTTGACTAACTCTCAACCTTGACTTACAATGACTTGAACAAAATACACAGTTTCTTTCTTTTTTCAAATCAAAGATAATTGATATAAAATGTTACATTAGTTTCAGGTACATAATATTGATTTGACATTTAAATACAATGTCAAATGATCACCACAGTATGTCAATTTTTCAAGTATATTTAGGGATTTTCCAAACTTATAATATGTTACTGCCTATGGCCCCTACTATATACCTAGGCTTATTCATTTTATAACTGAAAATGTGTGCCTCTTGACCCCCATTCCCCCCAGTAGTTGCCAAACTGTTCTCTTATCTACGTGATGGGTTTGCTTTTTATATGTATATTTGTTTAATTTTATTAGATTCTATTTAATGAAATTTCTAACAGCTCCAAGCCACATTCCTAAGATCCACATCCTCAGCCTCTTCTTAAGTGCTTGCCTTAGAAAAGTCAAGGCTGCAAAAAATAATTTACTGTTTGTTCCAGGCAACCCTTGGAGACAGAACCCCTGTCTCTCAGGCTCTGTGGGAGGTAGGCGTCTAACCTTGACCAGTACCAATTAGCACACCCACATGGACAGAACCTTCTCCCTTTTGGGATTCTTCACCTCCCTGGCTCCTATTCCCTCACTGTCCCTATAAACCATCTAGTCACTGCTGTACAAATTCATATCATTATTGCAATAGAATATTACTGGTTGAGAACTGTGTTTTCCACTTTAATTAGTCTCAGGATTTATTTATTGTTGACAACAATACAAAGCAACGTGTGTAAACTCTGTCAATATGTGGAATTTGGTATACAATAAAGTTGACATTCAGGTCAACAGGGGAAAGAATAGAAAATAAATGGTGTTAAGACAATTAAATGATTTAGGGAAATGGAAAATGGTCCTTTAAAGACAGGGAAACAGGAGCCTTAAGTTGGAAGAGGGACACCTCTTGTATTTACATTGGAGAAGAGAAAAGTAAATGCCAAACATTAGTGTGACAGGAGTGTGAAGATGGGACACCCCGCCCATTAGCTTATTTCTCTTCCTTGGAAACAGAATGCAGTATCTTATGCTGGTAGTAAAAGGGCAATTGGGGGGCAAAGGGGTGAAAAGAGAGTACAGTGAATAAAGTTCAAGACATGACTAGGCACTGGTCAATAGAGGTAGTTGAATTAGAATATGGAAGTGGGACCAAGTCGAAAAACTACAGGGGAGATGTTGGGAAGAATCCAAAGAGAAAATTACTACAGCTTTGCAGACCAGAGGTCAAAGAGAAATATA
>NW_004567103.1:79408735-79516160 GCF_000260355.1 Condylura cristata | reverse complement strand
CCCGACATATGGTCACCTCCGGGGCAGGTGGGGATCAAACTCAGAACTCATGCGGAAGTGACTTAAGCTTCTTAGTGCTGTTCTTTAACCCCCTGTGCCACCAGGGAGGGCCCACCTCCTTCATTTTTTTTTTTATTTTTACCACCTCCTTCATTTTTAATGTTAAAACTTCACAGGTTGTTGATAGGTGTTAAGGAATCAAGGAAGAGAACCACATCCTGAATTCCTGAATTAGAGAAGCTTGGGCTTTAGTCAGGGCTGGGTTGGGTGTAGAAGGTAGTAGCCCTGCAACCCCAATAATTGATCTCCTCATGGTGATAATGAATATAACTGGCCAGAAAGACTTGAAAACTCAGGCAAACATAAATACAGATCATCAATTGAAAAACTAGGAAAAATCAAGGAGGCTAATTTGTCAGAAACAAGACAAATTTTAGACAAGAATGTGGAAGAGAAGTCTAGAGAACCAATAAAATAAGTAATGGACAGAGACACAGATGGTCAGAGTCAGGCGATGAAACTCATTGTCCTCTCATCCCAAGTAGGTGTGGTACATACTGGCAAGGAAAGGGCAGTACTTAGAGTGGATTTGCCAAGAGAAATACCCAGCTGCCGATATAGAAGCAGGTGGTAAATTATGAGGCATGTGTAGAAGAGCTGAATTCTTTGCAAACATGAAAGTTGGTTTCTAAGTCTGTTCAAGCTTCTATAATAAAATACAAAAGAGTGGGTGGTTGAGAAACAACAGAAATTGATTTCTCACTATTCTGAAGGCTGGGAAGTCCAAGATGGAAGCGCTGGTGCACAGCATGCCTCTCGAAGGGTTGCTTCCTGGCTCATAGTGTCTGATGTCTCCTCAGATGGTAGAAGAGGCACCAGGCACGGGAGCTCTGTGGAGTCTTTGTACACTCAATCCCTTCCCTGAAGGGGAAACTAATCCCCATTCAAGATCTAATCAACCCTCCACCCAAAAAAAGATCTACCTCTTAATACCATCAAATGGGGGATTAGGTTTCAACATAGACATTTTGGGAAGTTTAGTTGATGGCAGTTTGTCAGCAGATTCTAAGGCTTCTCACTTTTGAATTCAGGATAAAGATTTCTAAGCAGATTCCAGTAACATCAGTATAGCATCCACAAGCCTAAGAACCCTAATACTAGAGCTGACAAATAACTTGTTTGGAGAGGAATGGAGGACAGAGTAACTACATAATTTAACACCAACAATCTGGTCACTTCACACCTTTTCACTTTCAGGCAAATGTTTCCTCCTTTGGTTCTTAATGCCATAAGATGCTGGTCAAGCCTCTGAAAGATTTCCATATCATATGGAGTTGGCACCAAGGCATCTAACACTCTGGTGCTTTTGTAAAGCTTTTCCATAGATCCATTGTGTACACATTCCACTTGGCTTTGCCTCCATCCTCCAGATTGTTCCATGCTCTGGTGCATCCCTCCTTTCAGTATAACAGCTGTTTCGCTGACAAGTCCACACTGACACAGAGGAATTGTGGAGCAAGTTGTACAATGCAGGATGCCACCAAAAAGGAAAGATCCTGGCTTTTTATTGATAGAATAATCATACAGCATCAATTATGCAGGGTAGGAGAGCAAAGAGAAAGGGTGGTGAAAATTGAAAATGTGTTTTTGACTATGTATAGATAAAACCAGTATAGTACTGGAACCATAGCTCAGCCTCCCACCCATGGTTTCAGTCTTATTACCAACAAGGTGTTCCACTGATCAGTCTCTGGAATGCAAGGTTATACATCAATCAGTGCCCCCCTGGGGTCATACCTCATAAGGTATACCCATCATCCCAAGACAATCAAGCATCCTGCTCTGGTTTACATTGAAAAGAGTTTTGTGGGCTCTGGAATACTACATTCTCTTAGGTAGACAACTGATCAACTGGGCTATTCTGATCTTATATTGAAGGGCAGAACTACATGTTACCAAAATGGTGGCCACACAGGCCATTTATGTCTAGCAGACCCACACCCAGCCCCAACATCTGGGACCGTGAACTCTCCTATTGGTCAGAGCAAGAATCTAGGTTATATTTGATTCCTCCCCAGAGCCCTGACTTCCTGTTCCCACTCAGCCTGGACTGCTCTCCAGTCTAGTAGTCTCTTTCTCATAGACCTGGGTTCCACGAGGGCCATCAATGTTGCAGTAGGACACATGAGTCACTCATCTTTAGTAGGATTTTCTTACAGAAATGCTGGTCAACCTGTATGCCTCTAAAAAGAAAAAGAAGGCGCAAGCTAGCAAGAAAGGCAAAAGGGCAGACCTTCATTCAGAAATTGTCCTGATACTCACTTCGAAACAGTTAGTCTCCTTTCAGACATAAATAACTGATGGAATGCCAACCTACTTTGAGATCATGCTAAAATGAGACAAAGCAAAGACAAAATCAAGTCACTGTGTCATGCACAAGATTCCAAATACCTGTCTCTGGGCTAGCATGAGTGACCACTACTTCCTTACCAGTGACAGATTTATCCCTATTCTACTGGCCCCTCCTTAAATATATCCCTATCATGATATCTCATTATAAAATACCAGGCTTTCTGACATCATCACACCCCTATTTCTTTACACTTAACTCCAGAACACTCAGCTAAACACAAATGCTGTCATAGGGTCATTCAAACACTGAGATGATCCCCAGATCATCCTCTCCCTGTGTTAAGGGGAGTTGAACCCAACTCTCTTAACTACAATGTTTGTTCCTGGTGGCCTTCGCCTAAGGCACATTGGCACAAACATGATGTGACTCTTCTTCCCCCGTATATCAGCACCGTTGACCAAGGACTGTTTGTAGATTCAAACAGGACAGCAGCTCCAGGAGAGGGATTCTAACCTCCTCACTATACAGAGGAGGCACCGAGGTCCAAGGTCATACAAGTAGGAGGTGGTAGGGTCAGGATAACGTCCCAGTGTAAGGGCCTCCAAATTTCCTCTTATTGTCTTAATTTGGAGCAGTCTCTAGTCATTGTTTTCTACCATAACAATACCTTAACAGGAACAGACCTCATCAGCCTTCTCCAGGAGCAGGAAAGAGGAAAACCAAGCTGGAGTGGCCAATAAAACTGCGATGACAAGGATAGACTGCGTCTAGTGTGACAGCAAACCTAGGCAAACACCTAAGAAGACAAGAGACAGGGTTCTTGAGCCAAACAGCCCCCAAAGCAATAAGGATTTGAGAATGAAATGGAGCACCTCTGTTTTCAGACAATTTGCAACATTTCAGTTAATAAAAACAAAAGAACAAAGGGAGTAAGTAAATGGATTGGCTGGTGATGAGCTAATCTGAATGAACAAAGATACAGTGGGAGCTGCAAATATTTTTAACAGTAAGCAGAGCAGGGGATCAATGCTCCTACAGTAATGAGAGCAAATCAAAGAGAGAGTGAGTGAGAGATTGAGAGAGAATGAAAGAGAAGAAGAAAGAGAGAGAGAGAAAGAGAGAAAATAGCAAGGGAAAACGCCATCATTATCATCGGGTTATTGAGCCAGTGCTCCCTGGGGAAGGAAGAAGCCAGACCTCGGGCACAATCTCAGCCTAATGGCATATTGTGCAGGTCTCCTGGCACTGGCAAGGGACCAACTGTGGAAGCCTTGTTGGCAATTCCACCTCTGGGGTTGAAGAGCCTGAGGTCTGAATTTGTTTTCTCTTGGCAAAATGGTCCTGTTCCCTTCTCCAAGCTGAGACACAGAGCCAGATAGAAGGTCTCGAAAGCTTATTGCATGTCACATTGCTCTTGAAAATCAGATTTTTATGAGTGTAAATGAATCAGAAACATATGGGAGAAATTTCCTGGCTTGATGTGAACAGCTTCATACCACAAGCGGTGCCCTCAGAGAGGATGCTTGGAATGTCAGTGTTAGTGCCAAAATCATGGGTGGAAAGGTCGGGGAGGAACCGACCCCCATCCCCATACCCCACCCCTCCAGCTCGGACCCCCATAGCACAGCCTCCACGTGGACCTCACCAGGCCCACCAGAGATTGTGCCAGACCGCTTCACACTCCCTATTCACACGCATTATTTTCCGATAACGTAAACTGAATGAGTGCGTGCACACGCACACATACACACAAGCACATGTACACATATTTTTACTCCCCCAACAAATATGAACTAAGAGGCCAACATGCACCAAAAAACTGTAAAGTCAGTGTTTGCTTTCCAAATAAAATTCAAATTCTTTGTCCTGCCACAATCACACCCTGCCTCCTTCACGGGTCCCTTTTTTAAAGAGATCCTTTCAATTCTAGCCAGACAGTTTTACTCTTTCTTCAAATCCACCAAGCTCATAGGTACCCCATGCCTTTCCTTGAGCTGCTTTGCCTACCTCTGGCCTCTTCTGAGTATGTAACTGAATTCCAGCCCTCCCTGGTATCCTCAACCCCCTCCCAGGCCCTTTCTGCTCCTGCAACCCAAGGAATCTTCCACCTGCTCTAGGGTGCATGCCTCTCCACCCTGGCATTGCTCCCATGTGCCATGTTTAACGCTGCTCTGAGGCCAAGTGTTCTATGACCAGTGTATTTTCCTGTGCCAGTTATAGCTCCCACTGCATGCAAGCTCCCCTAGGACAGGAACTGAGTATTGTGCAGGTTCTGTGACAGGCAAGCATCAATATTCTATCATAAAGACAGCTTGGAGCCATTAAAGGTTGCAAGAAATAGAATTTTGTCAACGAAAAGGTTGTTTACTTGTCGATATAATACATAATCAGCTTCTGGTTCTTATCATTTTATTCTCTAGAAACCATATGGCCCATGAGGAAAGAAAAACCTACAATGCCCCCATTCTGACTGAGGGGGTGGACTTGAGTGGACACTCTGTCCATAGAGAAGTATCATCAAGCGTGCCGCCAGATGGACACTCCTTCTCTCCATCTACTTCTACTCCTAGGTTGTGCTGTAAAACCTCTGAGGCGTAGGAGCCAGTGGGGAACTCAGGGCCAGGGTGCAGAGTGCAGAGTGGGATCCTGAAATGGAGAACAGGAGTGCTCTGGTGAGCACAGCCTAGGTGGAACCTGGGGCAACGTGCATAACACCCTCTTCCTGCATCACTTTGCAGTACAAGCCTGCATGGACATAAGTAATTTAAACTGAAAATTCAATGGGAAATGATTGAATTTTGCAAGTCATTCCTAGACCATGATTGAGAAGAATCATATAAAGCCTCTTTGCCTCAACTTATCTGTAGAGATGATAACAGCAGAGGATAATTGTGAAGATTCTCATAAAATCTATGTGATACATCTGTGAGGAGTATTAGCTGACCATAAAAAAGAACGAAGCACTGACACAGGCTACAACATGGATGAACCGTGAAAACAGCATGCGGCATGAAAGAAATCAGATGCAAAGAGCATACATTATATGCTTCCATTTATCTGAAATGACCATAATGAATGAATAATTCATTCATTCATAAAGTTAATAATTCATTCATGAACTTAAAATGAGTAACTCCATAGAGAAAAAAAAACAGATTAATGGTTGTTAGAGGTTAAGAAGAGGCAGGAATGAGGGGTGACTGCTAGTGGGTATGGATTATTTTCGGGGAGGTTAATGAAAATGTGGAATCAGATACACCTTGTGAACATACTGCAAAAGAAATCCCAATTACACTTTTTCGAGGATGAATTTTATGGTATTTGAATCATACTTCAATTTTCTTAAGTGTGAAAAATAATACAGACAACTTATTTGGCACAGAACCTAGCAAATATAAATACTCAGCAAAGACTATTGTGATGCAGATAAGGATTATTGGAAAGAAACAGAAAAAAGTGAGGTGTAGGATCAAACTGTGTATTCCACTCACTGGCCATGCAGCGTGACCTCAGGCAAGTTATTTTAACTCCCTTATGTTCTGTTTCTGCAAAGGTTAATTGGGAGTAATAATACATATTTCTTTGTGAGTATTAAGTAATCTAGAAAGCTCCTTCACACAGCATTTGGCATAGCCTCGACAAGTCATAGTCCTTGTCCTCTTTATTTCTTATTAACTCTCATTCCTGTAGTAATTCTCAGAGCACAGCTGGAGCTGGCCAAAGTTGGGGTTCCATCCTGAAACTAATGAGAGCTCAGCAGGGATGCTAGGGGGATCATGCAGAGTGCTTCAACTACATCCCGGAACAGAACAAGCAGAATGACAGGAGAGCATTGCAGTCAGCACTGGGTACCCAAGTTCACCAATGAGGTGTCAGCAGCAGCAAAGACTCTAGGTCCAGCCAAAGGGTAGGTCAAAGGTCAGAGGCCAAGCAAACCAGATAAGGGGGCTGAGACACACCATTTAGGACAAAGCCATCAAAAAGGCAATGGCATTAGGACCCAAGGCCAAGCCAGGACTGTTTACTTAAAAGACACCAGATTAAATTAGACCTAAGACTTGATATCTGTTATCCTCAACTAGTCAGTAAATCATTCTCTCTGTCATAGAAGCCTATGGAAAGGGTGGGAATAGAAAAGGAGAGGGGGAAGGGAAGAGTGGGTTCTGGGGAACTGGACATGATTAATCATCACCACCTCTCCCAGGACAATGCTGTTCAGTGTGTAGCAGCTGGGGGTGGGAAATCCTTTCTTGAAAATTCTTCGTCTCCTCATCCCACAGTCCAGCATTCTTGCCAAAATTTTGCCATGGGAAATTTTAAGGACAAATGCAATGATTTGTTAGATGCAAAATTTCTAAGATTAGAGGCTTGTTCAAGAGTTGAAATTGTTGCACTGACAAGTTTCTACTGCAGTCAAGTCATCCTGGGGGACACGGAGGGGAGAGGAAGGGGGAGAATTGGATCCCATCAAGAAATCTCTTCTTGATGTTTCTTAATCTATTCTATGATCGATACTAACTCTATCAAAAGACATAAACTCTACTTTCTTATTGGGACCCATCTTTGTATGAATTCATTGCAAAGGCCAGATGAAGGGCAATAATGTGTTTGCAAGGTAAAACAAGGGCAGATTACTTTATTATAATCCATAGATAAGGTACCTAGTCTACATACTAAATGACACGAGGCCCCTCAGCTGCAAACGGTGGGGCTGATGCAGTGTTTCCCCTACGCTGTGCCACAGGGAGAGATTGTTTCCTTTGAGACCACTGGGCTTCAAGGCAGAGGCCCGCACATATGTTTTTGCTTAGGGTCTGCGTCTCCAGTGATGGCCAGGCTGTTTCTCAGGGACCTGGCCAACACAACTTAGGGGAGTTTGGCCTTGAAACAGCAGACATTCTGCTTTTCAATAATTTCTCCTTTCAGGAGAGTATACTGTTCCTGGAGACGGGAGTTAAGCACTGGAGTCCCCAGGAACGTTACTATAACAAGAGTCTCGAAGCCTTTGGCTGCTGGAACAATAGGATTCTTACTGGATGGACTTCACATCCTGCTTTGCACATTCACCCCCTCCCTGACCCATGTAACCATTTATTAACATGAGCGCAAGTTCACACACACACACACACACACGTGCATGCAAGAGCAGCTGACACATTCATATGCATCTTCCTATAGTCACACACAATTGAAAATATACTACGTGCACAGATATACATTGCTCATCTGTCTAGGCACACTCACACGAACACACAAACATACATGGGGCACATAAATACACACACACACTCTTCACATATATGAACTTTATATTCACTGCAGAACATAAGTTCACAATCTTGTGGTGTCCCAATTATAGCCACGTTATAGTCTTCCAGACTACTACTATTGAAGTGACAGTTTTTAGGAGACATAATGAAAACAATTACAGCATTTGCTCCATGGCAAGAAGTCTATAAATCACTGTGCCTTACTCCCCAACAAAGAGAAGAGGCAAAGCATTGTTCAGAAAAAAACAAAATGAGAGCAGGTATGAGTGTTGGTCAGGCCTTCGAGCAGGAACATCAAGGCCCTGATATTAACACAAGCCAGTAAATTAATAAAGGCAGCTTTGCCACCAGCAACTTCTGAAACCACTCTGATTTGAAGTGGAAGAAAACCTGAGAGTGATGTTCCTATTTGTCAACCCACACAAACCGTCTAATAGACGGGCTTCCCGGCTTCTTTCCAGCATGGGGATATAATTTTTGCTAATGGCATTTTTAAGGGTCCAAACAAGCCATTTGCTTACACAAGAAATGCAATGGGACGGAGCAACAGCTTTTTGTTGTCATTTTCCAGTTTGGCAAAAACCACATCTTGGAAGTAGAACGGCAATCTTGCAGGCAGTTTGCCTAAGATCCCAAACCAGCTTTACAGACAACCGGATAAATTCTTTAATGGGGCTATATTTGTTCCTAAATGACTGGCAATGACTGGGAATTACAGGATTTTCTTAAACTCCAAGCCCTAACAAGCACGGACTCTTCCCTCCCTCCCCATCCCCCCTCCCCATCCCGTATAGGACCTCCCACTTCCCAGCGCCCACTTCAGACCCTAATAAACATCCGTCTCTTACACCAACGACCTTAAAGATGCAGAAGAAAGTTCTGGAGTTGAGTTCACAGAAGCCGTCTCAGGGCCACAGTTGAATGCTGGAAGAACGGGAAAACCTGGGGCCAGAGAAAAGGGAGGGAGGAGATTAGGGGTGGGTTGGATGTGGGGGTGGGGGTAAAGTCGGTCAAAAACTGAGTCTGAGAAGCCTGAGCCCAGGGTGCTGCCTGGAATTCCAAAATGGGGAAAGAGATCCCAGCTGCTTTCATATGGAAATTGGTCTGGAAGCCGACTTTGTCTCTGGGTGGAACTGAAGCCAAGACCAAGTTCAGTGAACCTAACACACCGTTCAATCAACCATTGAAGCACCGAGGAGAGAAGCAGGAAGGGGAGGGCAGGGGGTCAAAGAGGTTTGCCTTTCATTTGGACTTGGTTATGGAGGTGGCAGCAAGGAGGAATTAGACACTGGAAACAACTTGGAGGCAAAACCCCATCCATCTAGAGGAATGCATTCAGTCTGACTTTAAGTGAAAGAGAAGAGCAGGGAATAGCGGAAAGCCAGCAAGAAGGCAAGTGAGAGACAGAGACACACAGAAAGAGAATGAGCATCTCTCAGAGCAATGTTTTTGAAACTGACAAAATAAATGCAGATATAGATGATGGCTGTAACAGAAAGAAGAACCTTGAACTTGCCCAAACTCTGCCAAGTCTCCCCAGCCCCCTTAAGATAAAGGTTTTCAGAGACTTAGATTCTTAAAGCAGCTACAAACTGCACTTCTGAAGGTTGCCTTTGGGCTTGTTTTAGTTTGTTTTGTTTTCACTGTATCTTCAAAAATTGCAAGGAGAAGCTAATATAGTTTCTTCCAAGAGAGATACTTTTGGGGGGACTAGCTTCTTTCTTTTGTCCTTGATTTATTATTGCCTTTATTTGTTCTCCCCCATTTGGTTCATTTTATTCTTATTTTAAAAGAACAGCTCCAAAGACCCTTCTATTTTCATGGAAATTGCTCAGTAGTAACAATTTCAGATAGCTTCCAGAAGAATAATCATCATGCTGGCTGTTTCGCCCAAGATGCTTTGCAGTATTTCACATAACAATTTACTAATTAATGACAAATTAAATGGAATTTGGTAAGAAGAATCAGAGGTTAGAGTCCTGGTATATATTGTGTGTAAAAAGGTATGCAAATATCTTCAGCCCATTTGTGGCTCATCAGTGGGAAAGAATAGCTATTCTACTTGAAAATTTCTAATGCGGGAGGGCTGCTGCATAGAAGTGGAATTTGGAAATTATTCATCATTTTAATGTTTTAGCATTTCTTACATTAGACACTGCTCCTTCATTTTAGAGGCACAATGAACTTAGGTTTTTTGTTTTAATAACATTAAAGTCATCAAAACTTATCTATATTTTATTGCATAGACTAATGACTTATTAGGAGGCAGGAAAAATTTTTGGACATCAGCAGTGAGGACTTTCTTCTTTCAGGGCAGAAAAAGAGGCACTGACTATCCTTCTCAAGCAGGCATTGGCAAACAGTCTGCAAACCAAATCCAGTTTGCTGGTTTGTGCAAATAAAGTTTCACTGGAAACAACCACACTCGCTCGACATTTCGCCCATACCTGCTTTCACAAGACTGTGGCAGAGCTAAAGCAGAGGTCCCAGGATTTGCAAAGATGCAAATATTTACAATCCAGCCCTTACATAAAATCTGCCAACCCTGTTCTAGAGGGTAGAACAGGAGAAAGAACCCTTAACATAAAGAGAGAATAAAGGCTTAACTGAGAAAATATCAAAAATTTTTAATGTGTTCTACCACTCCAGAAAGACCATCTTATCAACTCAGCTGTCATAAAATCTGCCAAATGTTCTTTCTTGCTCAAAGCACATTTTAGGGGAGTGCTATCATCAGCCTAGAGTTCCCTGAGACACAATCATCTCAGGGAAAACTAATCATTCCTAATAAGAAAAGGCTTTGCATAGCGTGATTGCTTTGGATACATATCATCTATTTTTGCTGCTTCCAATTTTGAAAATGAAAGAAACTATCTTTACCTGTCTTTATTTTTTATCTTCATTTTATCTTTTCAAAATATTATTGTCCAAAAGATATTGGGCAATATAAACTAATTATGTTTTATACATAGCCCCCTGGGATGGAGATGCTATGGCCACACATCATTTCAACTCCTGAACATCCCATTTGTGTCAATGGGGCAGATATGAAGCACAAGCCATAACATGGTCCCACAGAAAGGCACTGTTAGTACATGGACTAAGGAGTTCCTGAGACCACCAAACTTGCATGCTTTTAAAGGGGTCTGGCCATCTGTGCACACATAGACAAAGTATAGTTAGTGTCAAAGAACTTTAATAGAACCAGCGTGCATAGAATAAGAAGAAAATAGTTTCCTAATAAAGGATCCAAAGTTACCCATCCCCTGTGGGTAAATATCTATCCCAATAAGGTTGGACTGAAGTAGGGTCTCTGAGAAAAAGCTTGCCACAAGCCTAAGGCAACTTCTGATGTGGAACCAGGGGAAAAGGAGCCAGGCAACTCTGACACAAAGGAGTAAAATTAAAGTACAAATTATGACCACAGCTGCCATAGTCAGCCACCCTGCAGGTCTCTCAACCACACCTCTCTTTTAAGTGTCTCTACATACTTCTCTTCCATGTCTCTCCTCCAAGTATCCCAAGTCACTGGTGGAAGTACAAAGCCAAGAAGCAAGCAAGCCTCTCTTATCCATGTGTCTCCTTTCCATGTGCTCCTCCCATTGTATTCCATCGTGTCTCCCCTGAGTCCACCTGATTTCCATGTTGTATCGCCTCACCTGTCCACTCAGCTCCACTACTCATTAGGTGGGGTAGGGAACATGGTACCTTCCCTCTTTTCGTTATAGCATCTTACACCACATGGCCAATTACAGCTTAAAGCAACAGAGTTTGAGGAAATTTGACTGGCCATTGCCAAGTTTCCCTCGGTGTAGACTGGTTATGAGTTTCTGTTGCTCTGTTGCTCTAGCATAAAATCATCTCTCAATGTCATCTCTTCTTTTCCTCCTACAACTTCCAATCTCTAAAATACACTTGTATATTGTAGGTGTTTCAAAAGGAACACTCGATTGCAAGATTGCAGTTTCGCAGGCTCTGTGAGCAAGTAATGTGACTTAACCATTACAACTTAGAGGAGGAAATTGGATTAGTTCAAGACTCCCATCTGTGTCACCTCCTAGTCATCATTTCATCAGTCAGTACTGAGCACCTACTGTATCCCACAAGCACTGTGCTGGGTGCTAAGTAAACAACTGGGAAGAAAGAAACATGGTCCTGTCCCAGGGAAGCTTACTCTTAATGGACATAAGATAAGGAAATGAGGAAGGGGAACTAAACACAAACACACACACACATACATAATTACAAATTATGACAAACCTAATAAAGAGACATTAATCGAGGATACAGGGGGAGTTCTACTTTAGACAGGGGAGGTCTAATGCCAAGGAAGTGGCATTGAAAAGGAATCTTGAAAGATAATAATACAACTTGAAATATATTGGATGGGAAGAAGCATTTCTAACAGACTGTGCAGCAGATGTAAAAGTGCTGAGACTGGAAAGAACTTCGCCCAAAAGAGTAATTGAAGTAAGACCTGTACCCATGGCAGACATCACTAATCGATCACAGCCCTTTTTTCTGTTGAGAATGGACAAAGACTCAGAATTCTCAGCACAGCACTCCAGACAGCCACCACTAATCAATTGGAGTTGGTGAGCAATGAAACTCATTTGTCATCTCTGGATCACATGGTTTCAGAAGGTCCCCCTACCCCTGAAATTTTCTAATACTATGATTCTCAATTTAATATTTAATACTTGGACTGAACATCTTTTATGTGCCTGTTTTCTTCCAAATATTTCAAATTCTTGAAGATAATAAGCCTATCCTCTCCTCCTATTCCATTCAATTCCTACAGGAAAAGCCTATTTCCACACTTGTAGTCCAAAGGATCTTCAAATTCCTTCCTCTTCCTACAAAAGTCTCACCATGTGATCAGTTATCTACTGCTGTGTAAATGACCACATCAAAACCTAGCAACCTAAAATAGCAGTAATTGACCTTTCCCCTATGTGTTAGCTGGTCAGAACTTGTTCCCATGGCAACATTTAGATGGAGCTGGGTTGAGTAGGACAGTTGGAAGAGCAGAAATGACTGGACCTCTCTCTCTGGAGTACAGTCCTACACGGAAAAAGCAGAAGCTGTGGGCCCTTTAAGATCCAGTCTTAGAATTTCCATCAGGTTAACAAAAACTTTTAATTTGGAATAGATCTGTTCATTGTTATGGTGATACTTTATCATAAATGTGGAAGTTCCTGATTAGCTAAGCTCCCAGAGAGCAAGAAGGACCATGTACATCAACTAGACAGTACCTTTATTTTATGATATAACTACTTACCACTTTCTACCTTGCAGAGAAAGCTGAGTTTTAGACAGCCTAGTAGAAAGAGCTCAGACTCAGAAAAGACACACAGATTTGGATCTCTGAGTAGCCTAGGATTCATGTTTTACCTGTTTCTTCATCTATTCAATGGGCAAGAAGTAACTGACAAATTTGTTGCTAACACATGGAAATAAATGCAGTTTGGAGTGAAGTGGCTAACATAGAGTGGGTAAAGTTTTGGCTGCTATCATTATAATTAACTGGATTTGGCTGGGGAAGACTTCCTGCAACAGACCAACAGAGAAAGTATCAAAGAAACAGACACTATGACTCATTTATGTGAAAATAACTGATGTAACCTGGCTGAATGGTCTTATCCTTAAATATCTCTCCACTGGTTTAGGAAGTATAAAGTAGGGGAGGAAGCTGAGGCAGACACAAAGGATTTTGAAGTTGGGATATGGAGCCTGGGCTTTTTCTCCTTGTTTGAGGGCCAAACAAAGAAAACATGACAAAATAAAAAAACCATCAGCAGAAGATTCATATTAGCCCAGTGAGCATAGCAGAGTAGCTAAACTAGAGAGAGAGTAGAGGAAGAAGAACCAATTAAAGGGGAGGTGGCTTATGGAGGTAAAAGGTTCTAGATGTCTTCCCAGCTAATGCTTCTTACCTCCTTGACTGAGGAGATGGGAAGTTTAGAGATAAGTCCACAAATTATTTGATGGTCTGCTAGAAAGACAGGATCTATTTTCACTCCTTTGAATATGAGGTTATCCCATGACTAAGCTCTGATTAATAGAATGCAGCAAAAGCGACAGTGTGGGACTTCAAAAGCTAGCTCATAAAAGGCAATGTGTTTCTACCTGGTTCTCAGCCCAGGCCATCATGAAGCCAAGCATCCACGTGGAAAAGTCCTGTGTTCCACCCTCTGCCCCAGCTGAGGCCCCAGTTTCCAGCCAACAGCCCAAGTTTAGTCATTCCACAAACCCTCACTGAACACATGCTGGTGTCTACGCTGAAGAAACCAGGCTTTAAGAAAACAAACAATCCCTGTCTTACAACAGGCCTTGTTCCAAGGAATGAGGGAGTAGATGTGGGTATGGGGTACAGGGAGTGATGAGGCAAGTGGCAAATGCACAGCAATTTGTGCAGAGGACTGAGGGCTGTGTGGATGCTGCTCTGTGACCCTGTTCAAGGGCATAAGGATAAATCTCATCCTCCCCTTTTTCACCCCTCTGGAATCACCTCTTTTTATTCCCCACATTAGTGCCCTTTCTCACATCTGACCAGGTCATTTTGGGTGAGAATGAGGCCCAACAACAACACACAAAAATCGTTTAGGAAAAGTCATTGTCTGCAGCCCTCTGGGGCATCCCACAACCCTCACTTGCTGCAACAGCATGCCTGTCTTCAGTCCCCAGCCCCCCCCCCCCCCCAGGCAGAACCAGCCTGCCCTCCCTGTGAACCTGTGTACCCTCAGATGTGGCAAAACCTGGAGCAAAGGGAAGCCCACCAAGGAGAGCGCCGAAATCAATTTTAATTGAGTTCCAAGACAAGACAAAATGTTTTTGCTGTAATATTGTCTCGATAAAAGGTATTGTAATATTTAAAATGTACTATTGATCTTTCTGAGGGGGCCATAAATCCTTGGGAATTCGAGGGCTTGACCACAGAGGATGGGCCAGCCGCGGGTGAAATGCATTGGCGTGGTTCTTTTGCATGGGAGGAATGGAGAGGGCCAAGCTAGGCGGGCCCCCTGCTCCTCCCACATCAAAGACGGGAGACTGTGATCCCCCAGCTGACACAGGAGAACTTGAGAGAAACTGTTTAAACACAGGAATCAAAATATGAAACTAAATCACCTGCTCGTGTTTTATTAGGTCTTGTTCTGAATCAATACAAGAGCCCAGGTCCAAGATCCCGCGCTGAAAGGGAATACTTTTACGCCCTAAAACTGAATCAGGCTGCTTAAGTAAAACAGATGTTCCTGTTGAGAGCCATTATCCCAGCACCCACCCTCCCCCTCCCTTTACTTCTCCCCCACCCCGACCTCTGGCATGGCCCTGGAGAAAGGGACTCCCCGGTGTTGTCCCGGAGGGGCCTGAAAATTCTAGCCTTGGAATTTCTCAATCCTCAGCCCACAAAAGTTTTCTTTTCAGTTTGCAGGGAGGGAGACAGAGCCAGGGAAGGCGAGTCTGTTAGCAGAGGATTTGAAGATACAGTGGCGACGAGAAAGGCAGGGAAGATTTTCATTTCCTGTGTTATGGGGTGCAAATAATATCAGTATGAAAAACCTGGCAGCGAGATCGGAGATAGCAGTTTTTACATTGATAAGTATTTGTTCATTTCCTGACAACAAAAAAATATAAATCTCTTCAGAAATTAAATGCCCCGGCTTGTTGGACCACTTTTGTGGTGCTCTGAGCGAGGCAGGCTGCCTTTCTCCGGGCCGCTGCGGGCCGGATAATCACGGCATCAGTCATTATCCTTGGATCACGCGGCGCCTGCAGCCGGGCCGCGCACGGCCCAATTCTCTCACTTTTTGTGTCACTTATTTTCTCCGCGGGCCCGATTTGCATTTTAATGGAAGTAGTTTATAGACTTCTCCGCTGCCTTCAGAGTGCCACAAGTGGCATCATTAAGTGAGCTAAGCCGGATTAATGCTGATAGTAAAGTCAGATAATACAATAACAGAGGCCTCCATTGCATTTGCATTAGGTGAGGAGTGCGGGGCTGCCTGGTGTCTGGCGATAATTTGTAAGCGCGATATGTTGTACTTGAGAGGATAAGATTAAATTTAGTGGGTTTAACTGTCATCCCAGTAAGTCAATTACTTCATCTTTTCAGCCTTTGAATTTCTTTTATAAATAAAATAAATGGGATATCGAGCTGCTCCGCAGCCATTTCCAGCTCCCATGAAGAAGAATTACACAGGCAGGGCCAAAAAAATAAAAGGCTTCGGATTCAGCTCCATAAACAAAATATAAACTCCATTCAGGTGCCAGCATGGCAGCGGCCCCGAAATATTGTCCATCTCTCATATCACAAGCATGACAGATCCCATTGTGACTTTAGTTTCTCCATAATAGGAAATATTTATGTCGTGCCCGGCTCTTTTCTATTCCTATCCCTCCCATTGTGGGAGGCGAAAAGTTCAACACTGAGCCCCAGCCCTTGGGCTCTCCCGCCCCGCCCCTGCCGGTCCTTGCCCAGTGCTAAATATTTAGTGTGGGGCGGATGTTAAGGAAGCCATGACCCAGCCCAGAGCAAGGGATGCCTCTGATTTCAAGCAGGCCTCAGATGAACAGAAAAGAGAAAAAGTGGCTTCTCCCATAACACTCTTCTTTCCCACCCTGGATTATTGCCCCCCCCCATGACATAATCTGGATGAAAAGTTTAGCTACCTGGCATCAGTTAAGTGAAAACATGATAGAAGAACTTCAATATCTTTATTCAAATAGAGAGGACTCCCCCCTAAAAAAGGAAAGAAAAGAAAATCAAGCAATTAAATCCTTACAGGTGATACCTGCCAATGTGAATCTTTTCTTAGGAGACCCCAACTTTGTTCTCATATCAATTCATTCATGCCCATACTTTTTTTTAAAAGATGTATTCATTTATGCATGCTAGAATAGAGGTGTAGGCCAGCGGTGCAGAGGGTGAGAAGATTCACCAGAGACAGAGTGGGGAGCAGAACAGGCAAACTGATGGAATACACTCCTGAGGGAAGCAGCGGGCGGGTAAGGAGAGGCATGACCATACCTTTTTTAAAGCAGGAAATCTGTATGACTGTTCATCTTAATCCTGGAAGAAGGATGAACGAAGGAGTAAGGACAAGACAAAAGAGAGACAAAGGCATAATCCTTGTCATAACCCTATGAAACTGGTGATGAAATAGCACAGCACGATGGAGAGATGACCTTCCACTGAGGAGAATCAAGAGTCCGGTCAAATAGGCTTGATGGGGCAGACTCTGTGCCTTGACCTGTTCTGGGTGCTACGGAGCAAAGCAAAGGCATAAAAGACTGTCCTCGAGAGATTTAGTCACATGTGCTAAGGAGAGACACAGGAAAAGGTTTGAGCCCTCAGCCTTTGATAAATGAATCCACAGGGATGCAGAGATATGAATAAGGGGCCAAATGGCTGTCAGGTGCCTGCCCCTCCTCCCACCCTTTGTTCTCACTCCTCTTCTTCAAACCCACGCTCAGATCACATCCTAACATGCCGTGCATCTGTACAGGGATTTCTTCTTGGACCCTCTTCATCATCTGGTTAAAACCTAGTCTTTTCGACACCCTTGTTGAGCATTCTTCCTGAGCCAGTCCCCAGCCCACACAAGTAAGCCATCATCACAGCACCATAAGTACTGTTCTTCCAACATTCATTGGCACGCTTTCTTCCCTACCAAGCATCGAGTTCCTTGAGTGACAATGGTGTCCCCTCATCCATACATTTCTTCATCCTTTCACATTAATGACTATGTGTAACATTAACTAATATTCAAAGGCTGGGACACAAAGGTGAATGAGATGTAATTCTTTTTTTTTTTTTTTGCACCCCTAGGTTTATTGTGGCAGTGTTTGCAATAGGTAAGATATAATTCTTGCCCTCAAAAGCAGAGGGAGTGCAAGAAAGGAAAGAGCCCCATAAGCAATTTAAATACAATGCCTGGGTATCTCTCTTCCCTGGTGATCAGAACAATATTTGACCTGTAAGAACTGCTGAATAAATGGTTAAATGAATAAAATTTGAATGAAACCTGCAGATTTAGCTTGCAAGATTCTGAAAATTTTTTGCTATCACATCTGAAAATTCTTTGCACACTTCTTGGTCTCCAACTCTCTGCAGCTTCTCTATCACTGTCAAGAATTTCAGCAAAAGAACTAAAGTATCTTCTCCAAAAGCATCGAGGGTTTTAAATAGGCAAAAACTGAAAAATCAACTCAATATGAAATAGAGCAGCTGTGTGTTTTCTGAGAGTTGTCTGTCCAGGTGGGAAATTCCATCACCAATGTAACTCTTACCCAAACAGAAACGTCTCTGAAAGACTTCAGTTCATACTGTCAATGTTTTCTAACCTTCTACTTTGTGCCAAGCAGTATGTTATTTAAATACTATAGAAAAATATAAAAGTGACTCATACTCTT
The DNA here is from genome assembly GCF_000260355.1 of Condylura cristata. NCBI lineage: Eukaryota > Metazoa > Chordata > Mammalia > Eulipotyphla > Talpidae > Condylura > Condylura cristata. The sequence goes on along the minus strand of NW_004567103.1, from coordinate 79,498,124 downwards.
GTCTTCAGTCAGCTTGAAGTTCTATTTCAGTTGAGTCGTATAGAGACAAGGATGTGGCTTGTGACAAACAAGTTGTGAGTGAGGACAATTGATTCTTTTAGTCAGCTATCAAAACCTTGCAAGTAAATGGTTATTAACAGCAGCAACTTGTGTATACTGTATATTTTTAATTATAAAAAATGTTTTCTATATCCTTTAAATTCTTTGTTGTGTAAGTGCCTAGTGTATATTTCCCTACCTCCTACCCCTAGAACGTTTCCAGTGGCTGATAGAGATTAGAAGTAGAAAGTCTTAGCCTGTCAGAAAATAAGGTAGGTGTGTGTGTGTGTGTGTGTGTGCACGCATGCACAAGATGTGTGTCTTTCTCTGACTTCATTCCAAAGCCAAAGATATAAATGACTTTTAGATTGCCCCTTGTTTTGTATTATCCACGCCTCTGCCCTTCACTAGTGCAGATAATCGAGAGTTCACTGTACTGTGATTAATTATATGGCCAGGCTGAGAGCCAACAGTCCCCAATGTGCTAGAAGTTTCAGGCACAAACCCTGCTTATCCTTTATATTATGAAGGATCAGGATTTTTTGTTTCTTGCCTGTTTATTGTTTGACTTTTATTTGATATTGATTGTGTGCCCAATCTGTGCCAGGTACTCCATCAAGTACATTTATATACATCATCTCATCCAAAGCTCACAGCATCCCTGTGGGTCCCGTTGTTATCCCATTTTAGAATTCAGAAAACAGAAGATAAGACAGTCAAGGGACTGCCACAAGGTGACACAACTAGTAAGGGCTGTCACCAGGCTGTTTGCAAATGTTTGCAAGTAATAACTTAATGAACCACTTTGATTTACTGTGTAAGAATCACAACTATGAAACATATGTCTATTTTGCTTAATTGTTCTTATAAGTTCCCTTTTAAATCCCCTAATGTGGAATCCAAAACCTTTGCATGAAAAATTGTCCCGAGTCCATGGGCAGCGCAATCAAACCAGTTCTGATCTTCAGAGCCATAGTCAAGGCATAAACCGTCCTGGGGCAAAACATGAGGCTGGTGTCCCAGACAGCTTAGGTGATGATGGCATTTCACATTGTAAGTTTCCTTCTATAAGGAATTTTCCCTACAGGTAAGGGGTCAAAAAAAGACACCTGTGGATGTGTAATATGCTCTAAGACACTATGTACATGCAGCCCCATGAATCAATTCTGGAAAGTAACCCGATTATTCCCTTTTATATAGGGGAACTGGTTGCTACTAGAGTGTATACCAAGTCACACACAGGAAACCCAGGACTGTTTGGCTCCAAAGTTCATAGTTTTTCCAGACCTCTTGAAAGTTAAATTTATGAACTCTACAACCACACTATTAACATCAAAATGCCAGAGAACTTGGTAAGATTTTAGCCTACATCTCTGGAACAGAACCCACTTTTTGCTCAAATTAGTTTCAGGTTATTATCCCTAAGAAAAAGGATTCACTTGAGCTCTTTGCATGTGAAGTATTCTGTCTTATTAAAAACAAACAAATAAACTTTGGCATTATTCACAATAGGCCTAAACACTGTTCACTTTTCTTTCCCAGCTCCATGGGTTCATTTTTCTGCCTTAGTCCTATTCTTGTTTATGCTATTTCTGGGGCAATCCCATTGTTCATGTTTTCAGGAAAAGCAGTTCCAGTATACTATAGAAGTTTTCCCCTAAATGTTCTTAATGGCTAACTCCTCGGCCTTACAAGTTCTTCTCTCTATTCTATGCCAGTTTTCTCTCTGCTTTTTAAAATTCATTTTACTGAAACAAATGAGAAATACTTGGTCAGCATATCTGATATTATATAGTTCTTCATGGATTTGAGAAGCTCACTTCTAGACCTCTGTTTTACTAATTTATTTTTACATTTTAGCCAAAAAAGAACGTGCCAAAGGAAAACAGACTTCAAATAGAATTCATCATTTCGAAGCACAGTTCCATAACCAATTTGACTTCCAGTTGTTTTATTATTCCAATTAATCTCTTTAAACCTCTCTAAAGAGTTGGCATTTACATTTTTCATTTCCATCGTTACGAACATTCTTCTAATAATAATATTTCCTAATGCTTACACTATTTCTGGGTTTGATTTTGCGATACGTGGAAGCACTAATCAGCAACCTGAGCCTGAGTGTTCTTACAGATATCAGTGTCCCATTTTCTCTAAAATTAGCAATGTCACGCAAGCTTTCAGATGCTGTAATTACAACCGCAACAGAGCAGAAAAGCTCCCAGCCACCACGCAGGCTCCAGCAGCTCCAGAATCAACCCTCCCCATCTGGAAATTCAAGTGCTTCTTCCTCCCATTTACCTCTGGCTTCTACAATTGCTCCTTCCAGCTTGAGTCTCTGTTTAGACTCCTGATGCAATCCAAAATTTCCCCCAAATTTGCCATCAGCTTCTCCCGGAATGTCCTTGCATATTAGCATCTGGACAGACCTGGGCTGCAGAACACAGGATGCTCAGGCTTTGGGCTTAGCCTTGGAAAAGGTCAGATGGAATCTGCTGTGAGTCAGAGAGGAGAGTGTCTGCACAGAGGATATGACTGTGCACATGCTCCTTCTCCGGCTTTCCATGTCACAGGCTTCTTGGGTCAGAAGCAATTGACTTGTGATGCTTACTCCTGTGTCTCTCAAGCCTCTGCCCAATGCTCACTCTGACTAAGGGAAGGTCTCCTCCCTAATAGAACCGTCTTCCTAGTGGTGATCTGGGCCTCAAGAGGAAACCCTCCCCCTCCTTTCCCTATGTCCCTGTTCTATTACTGCTCATTAGATGAGACCAGGGTGACTTATAAATAATGTGCCATTGGGCCCATATCTTGCCCCTTCCACATGCATGGAAGACCCAGTGAGAACATAAATCCCATGACACCAGGCACAGGGCTTTATTGAACCCTGTACCCCAACACTCATCACACAGCCTGAAATATCACATGTACTTGATAAAAACTTGTTAAATGCGCAAGTGGATTTTGTCACAAAGAAGGCACCTGCCCCAGCGTTTTGAAGGGATAGCTGTAAGAATTAAATAAGATAGCCTTTTATAAAGGTTTGTTCCCATATTAGTAAACTAACAATAATCTTCCAGACCAAAAACATCTCCCAGAAAGAGATGGATACAAGAAAGAGAAGAGATTTTAAGGAAAAATAGATCCATGAGGTGGTTGTAAATGTGCACAAATTCCAAATTGTGTATGAATTCCTTCCTTCAAAGAGGAAATCAAATTCCTTTCCTCTTGAGTTTGAACTTAGCAAATCATTTCTAACAAATAGGTTAAAGTGGGAATGGAGATTTCAACTTTGAGATTAGGTCATAAAAGATACAGCAGTGTCCCGTTTGCTCTGGAAACTGAATGTCACCCCACAGAGACATAATCAAGATAAGGAAACAAGGCCCTTGCCAGCCTCCAGAGAAGAGCTTGTCCCTCCTGCTCACCACCACATAATCAAACTTGGAGGGGTCCACTAGCCCTGGACAAACCCTGGCTAACTGAGGTCTGCAACTTGTAAGAGGCCATGAGCAGAATCAGTTCCATGGCTTTCAAATTTCTGGATCATAGACTGTGCAATGGTACATATTTGCTACATATTTGCTATTGTGAATGACCGTTAGGATGTTATGTTTACTGGAACAAGTCAGATGGAGAAAGACAAAGAGCAATGATTTTACTCACATGTGGAATATAAAAACAAAACAACCAAAAACCCACACTCAGAAACGCAGAGAACAGATTGGTGGTCTCCAGAAGGTTAGAGAATTGGGAGGCAGATGAGATGGGTAAAAGGGGTCAATTGCATGGCAGTGGGTGGAACTTTTGGGGGCCATCTGATGTAGTATATAGAAGTGTTACATTAAATGCTATATACTTGAAACATGCAACATCATAAGCTAGTCTTACCTCAACAAAAATTTATTTAAAATAATGTTTTTTGAAAAAGAAAAAAAAAATAATGTTTTTTGTTTTAAGTTGCTAGTTAGGGATAATTTGCAGTGCAGAAATAAGTAACAATTTCAGGCCCTCCAAGCCTCTTGCCTTGCATGTGGGTTCCTTACTCCCTCACTCCCACTGGCAGGTTCTGTCCTGGATCAGCTGACATCAGGTCTGGGCTGGAAGAATCCATTTCCCTTGTCCTGCAGAGTGCCATGTACGCCCTCTCCTTTGAGTTCTTCCTCAATAATAATAGCTCCAGTTGTAACTACTATGCCACTGTTGGCTCAGATTCTTGTTTTGCCTGTAGAGTAAACCCCTGGCCAAGCAGAGCTCCAACTGTTCTTTATTTGACTTGCATTTTGTTATGAGGTATGATTTGTTATTTGAAAATCAGGAGGGTACTTTTGATTTAGCATGAGAGACTGACCATGTGTATTCAGTTTCTCTCCCACCCTGTAAAAATAACAATGAAAGAAAAATGTTATAAGGTTTCAGACCACAAAGGCCAAACGCTCTGAAGAGGGGACAACAGCAGGAAAGAAATTTCCAGTGACTTCAGAGGTAGAGGGAAGAGTGATAACTGACTTGGAGTGGAGAAAGCACACCTTGAGGATGTATGGAGGATGCTACTTATTAAAAGCTGACTCCCCCTCTCCAATTTGCCCTAAATATCCTTGGAAGGGCTCAGGGATTATGAAATAAAACCTCAAGTAGAAGACCTGAGGTCGAAGGCTGAAGACAGAGTTGTGGCTGTGGGCTGGACAGTCTGCATGGGATCTTGGGGCTGCCAGGCCTTTCTCCCTGCTTGTGAGAGAGAGCAGGTGAGACACCAAACAGAAAAGTAAGCAACAACAACAAAAAACCTAACCAGCAAAAAACAAAAATAAAAGAAGGAGACTCTGGAGAAAATAGAATTCAGGCATCACGATATATTTTTTAAATACAACTAATAATCTGAAACAAGAGAAGTTGCTATGGTCCTTCTCTATAACTGTCACCAAACACAGCCACAAATTAGGTGACTTAAAGCACAAACATTGATGATCCCAAAGTTGAAGAGCCAGGAGTTTCTGGGGTTGGTTCCTCTGGCAACTGGAAGGAAGAGCATGTCCCATGCCTGCCTCCAACCCCTGGGGTGTACTGACAATACTTGGCACCTCTTGCCAAGCTCTGCCTCTGTTGTGCCCTATCAGCTTCCATGTGTCTCTCTGCTTCTTCAGATGTCTTCTGATAGACTAGTCATGGGGGTAAAGGCCCTAATGATAGCTTCATCTTAGCTCATCACAACTGCAAGTATGTTGCTTAATAATAAGCTCATGTCCTGTGGTTCTGAGTACAGTTGAATTTGTGGCAGATCGTACTGAAGTCAGTACAGATTCTGTTACTAGATCAGCCCAAAAAAGCAAAGGAAAATTCAAAATATAATAAAGCATGAGTAGAAACTAAACCTAGAATATTCCCAGTGGAAAAATTCTGAGCTCACCCAGAGCAGATAATCACTGTGAGTATGACAAAAGTGAAACTTTCTATAGAAATTTACACTTGATACAAATATAAGAGAAGCTGGGGAGTTCACGTCTAGAAAGTGAAATTAAAGGATCCAGAAGCAGCCCTTAACCACCCCACCTAGAACACTCGTGCCACTGGAAGAGATGGAGAGTTCAGGCTCTTTCAGCTTCTGGCATGGCGGTGTAGAAATGTGTGGAAAGGCTGCCACCACTTCGTGGCTCCTGCTTCAGTGAGTTTGCTGCCAAGTATTGGCTGGTGGTCCTGGGGTCACTGCTGGGTAGCAGTCAACAACAGGGGGGAAACATCAGACACAGAAAAGAGGGAAGTATGCAGAGCAAGGGAGAAGACAAATTGGAACCTATTAGCACCTCTCTGGTTCTTAGCAGTCACCACCTCCAAGATGAGCTCATACATATGATGGCTATGTGCCACCATAGATATGGTGGCATAAAAATAAAAAGGGGGGAAGGGGATTGCAACTGAGATGGAAAAATGCACAAAAATATGTAAAAATAAACTATTGTAAAATAAAAAAAAACTGAGATGAGGGAAAAAACAAACAAACAAACAAACAAAAATCAAAAGGGGAGAACTGTTAAGGAAAAAGGATGTCCTGAGCAAACTCTACAGATACAGGTTTTGTGAACTCCACTCCCAACCTGGAACCAGAACTACAAATCCCATCATCACCACCAAAGGGAGGATTACTGGGACCTGAAGGTAGAGTTAAGCAGCCATGTTGGACATAAAACCAAACATGTGGGCTTTGGGTGTTCTTGGCCTCTTGGCTCATGGCTTGACTCCTGCTTTTTTCCAGCTCTTGACTTGCTATTGGGTTCCAGATCAGTGGAATTGGTAGGATACACTAACCCACTTATCTCTCTCTCTTTTTCCCCTGCATTATTCATCTCCCTTTTTCTTGTAAATAAACTCATAATTAACCTTTTTTGTGTGTGTGCCTACAGTTGAGTCTTATTATATAAGTCCCTTTAAGCACAAGGGTCAGGACCTACCATCAGGAAACCCAGTTCGCACTGGGGGGTTGTCCTGTAACAGAACCTGCTAGCACATCTCTGTTTCTTACCAGTCACCACCTCTAACTATGATAAGCTCGTACAAATGATGGCTGCTGCTCTAAAAACAACTTCTCTTTATGGCAGCGATATACCAAGCCACACAGCAAAAGTGATCTGTGGCAAAATAGTCCCAGTGTAGCCATATTGATACAACAAAAATTCACCAAGATGGAACCAATCACAGTAGAGAAATTTAGAAAACAGTGTCTACGTGAGCCAAGTTGATGGAGTACAAAACCATTCCAGAGGTGAGGAATTATGGATATAGCAGGACAAAAAGATAAAAAGAAAACAGAAAAACTCATAAAGTTTAAGATATAATCCAAGAGTTCCAATATTCAAATGACACAAAATTTTTAAAAGGAAAACAAAGAAGAAAGAAAACTATCAAAGAAATTAAGAAAATGTGAAAAAGCGAAGAGCAGTAGACAGTACAAACTGTAGTGAATGAAAAAGAACCAAGAGCCATAGTTAAAATTTCAGAATGCCACGAACACAGATACGAAAAGCCTACAGGAAGACAAAACGTCAGATTATAATGAAGACTGGGAGTCAGAAATAACAACAGTGGAAATTCAAAGGCAATGAAACAATGACTTCAATATCCTCAAGGAAATTATTTTGAAATCTACACTTAGTCAAAATAATCAAGTGTATAGATAGAATAAAGGCAATTTTAAAAAATGATTTATTGATTTACTTATCCACACAGATCTGGGGTACAGGCCAGAGGTGTGGGATATGAGAGGATTCACCAGAGACAGAGTAGGGAGTAGAATAGGTAGATTACTGAAAAACACTGCTGAGGGGAGCTGCTGCTGAGTCAGGAGAGGCCTGCTGCACCATGTGGGTCAGCTCCCTGGCCAGGGTTCACACTCATGCTGCTGTGGCTGCAAATAGCTTCATAGTGCTGTGCTTTAACCCATTGTGCCACCACGGAGGGCCCAAGAATAAAGGCATTTTTGAGACAAGGAACAATAAAAATTACCTTTCCTATCCCCTTTCTGGTAAAGCTACTGGAAAACTCATTCCAGAAAAACAAAACAAGGAATAAATCAAGAGTACAACAAGGGAAATTTTTGGCTGATGGTTATGGAGAAACCTAAGGGGTGATTCAATCAGATGGGGACCAGAAAAGTAGGAAGGTTTTTAAGGAAAAACTGGCAAATTTGACAATAGAAAAAAATATTGATAAGTATTGAGAGAGTTGATAGAACATTTGGAGTAAAAAATTACCAAAAAAGTTACCCTACAAATACACAGAAAACCAAGGAAATTGAATCATAAGAAACTGACTATTCTAAGATTCCAAATAATGAAAGTTGTTTGAGAAGGCAATGCAATCATAGTAAACTACTTAAACCACAAGTTTTTATATAGTGAAGAAGATATAACTTTTGACTACAGATATAACCAACAATTCTTGTGTAGTAGTATTAAAATGATGGTCCTTCCTGGTGGTGCAGCAGGTTAAAGCACAGAGCTGCAGGCTAGTGGCAGCTGCTTCAATGATAGTTCAATCCCCTGCCCGGTAGGTGACCACATGGCACAGCAGACCTCTCTTGTCCCACCTACTTCTCCTCTCAGCAGTGTACTTTGTTAATCTGCCTGTCCTACTCCCCACACTGTCTCTGGTGAATCCTCTCACCGCCTCTGTATCTCTGGCCTGTACTCCAGTTCTGTATGCATAAATAAATAAAAATCTTTAAAAAAATGTAAGAGGGCTGGGAGAGGAAATTCATGTAATTACCATGGAAAATTGGAGACTAGTAGATAATACTAAAAACTGATCAATCAGGAAATTACTACTAAGAGTCACCAGTGGTAGAGAAGAGTTGAAAAGAATAGGACTATGCTATTACCATAAATATTTCATACTATTAGTTTTTCAGCATATATAGATATTACCTTAATAATATGTATTAATGAAAATTTTACAAAAACACTCAGATGTCTAATTTCTCTTTGAAAATCAGAATAATTGTATTCAGAGTCAGCATTTCAGAAGGCAACCATTTTGGGAGCTGATGTGCCCTTCAGTTTATCAAAGTCCCCACCACTCCCAGATGTCTGCCATTTGTTCTCCAAGCTCTTAGTGGTGTGATTTATGTCCTGTTGAACCCAGAAGTATGAAGATATACCCAAAAAAATTACTAAAGGAAAAGGAGAGAAAATATCAGAAATAACATGGTATCTTCAGCAACTAAAGCCAAGCAGGACAGATAACCAGGGACCTGGGACATGCCACAAAAGGAAAAGTATTCCTTTTCTAGAAGGGCTGGACAGAAAGACAGCGAAAGGCTAAGGGATGAAGGGCACATGAGGAGAAAGCAAAGTCTAAACAGAGAGAGCAAAGTGGCTGTCATGGACCCAAGACAACTTGTACTATGTATGGGAGACCTCAAACTCCACAAAGCAAAGGAATCCAGAATGCAGATTGTGGATCAAAAAGGAGTGTTGAAAATTTGCCCTTATTGGTTGATCCTCCTTGGCATGAATCAGAGTAATCTGCTGAATAGCCGAGCTAGAAAACAACCCATTATATTAAGGCCACGGAAGTTCAGATGAAAAAAATGCTCAGATAAATGACCAGCTTTACATTTTTATTGAATCTTCATTTATAGGCCACATTTCTCTTCACTACGAGGTAGAAAGCAAGGATCTGAGTAACATCCCAGATGTCTGAAGCATGCAAGGCATCCCCCAGCCTTGAGAGTTGTCTGGAAGGGGCGGCACTGGGTGGGCCTCACAGACCAGATGTCCTGAGAGGCCACGGGTAAGCGTCTCAACCTCATCCAAAGCTCACTGGGAACAAGGTCTGCTTTAAAGCATCCTCTCCTCCAAAAGTGATGCCGAGCCATCATTTTCTGCTCTTGGCAGCAGCACAAACCTTTCACTTAGACCTGATGTACTGTGTGAAAACAGGAGTATGCAGGCCATTCATTCCCAGTCCTGTCAGCCGGAGAGCAGCATTTCCCTCAGGAATCATCAGAGGGAAGTTGTATGTTCAGTTCTCCAAATGGTACCAAGTTCTCAGTGCTGACCCCTTCTGCTGTCAGTTGGTCAGTTGACTGGTTTCTTCTTCGAGATCTGCTGATCTTTGTCCCTTGGTGTAACCAGAATCATAGAGGTTGCTACCTCTGTGTGACACATGGAGAGACTGGGCCTAATAATCTCCAGAAATCTCCTGTCTGATTGTGCAGTAGGAGCAGGATTTAACCAAACTATAAGGAAGATAGACCTCAACAGGTCTGCAGGCCACGTGGGGACGCCATATTGCTCTGCGTGCCTGGCATGCTGAGGACTTTTACAGACATTTGAGGGAAGACATTGCTCAGAAAATGTTGCAATTCATATTTTTTCCAGATGTGAGGGTGATCTGGCTCCAACATCTGCCACCCAATACATATTTGCAATGCTTTATGGCACTTTTTGTTTACAAGTCAGATCTTCCTCGTCAGATGGCTAGCCCATCATGAGCCAAGATCATGTCTTACACAGAGCATATGGTAAGTTAAGTAAAAGTCTTTAGAAAAAAGAGACCATGTTACCAATTGATTTATTAAGTGTAGCAAAGGTCAGGATTTCCAGGGGGTAAAACACTCAATGTACATCTCCTGTAGTCAGAGAATCCTGGGATATTGGGATAGAATCTTGGGGTCATCCTCCTCTATCCTATGCTTAGTGAAATGATGGAGGACTTGGAGATGCATAATTTGAATGCTAAGACTCTGAAACTTGGTTAAGCTTGGAAAATAAGAAGCTTAAAGATTGAGTACCTACTGAATACCAAGCACTGTATCGGGCACTTTTGTTCCTATGAAATCAGCATTATACTTTCTGCTTACAGATGAAAACAGTGGGCTGAGAAAATGACTTCCTCTTAGTGAAAGTGGGCAGAAGTGGTGAATTGCACTCTACTCTTCTATTTTTTTTTTAAGATTTGTTTTTTCATAGAAAAACTGTTATAGGCCATAGGTATGGGGATGGGGGGTGAGAGGATTTACCAGAGACAGAATGGGGAATATCACAGTTAGACTGACTAAAATACACTGCTAAGGGGAGCAGTGAGTGAGACAAGAGAGGTTTGCTGAGCCACATGGGTCAGGTCCCTGGCTGGGGATCAAACTCAGGCCATCAAAATGATAGCCCTCAGCCACCAGGGATCCCCTGACTAGACTCTTCTTGCCAGTGACAAACCCATTCTCAATCTCTTCTTTTGTTCAATGAGTCACAAGTTGAGACCATGCTGATAAGGGGCAAAGAATGAGATTATTGATACTAATGGCGGGATTATCTATATACCAGTATGTGACATTCCTGGAAAACTTGGGGGAAGTAAATGGGGACTTCATTTTCCTATAAGGATATTGCTCAAGACAGCTTGAGCCAAAAACAATTGGGTCTATACCCCATTCCCTTTATCATGTCCCAAGACTGCCATAACCCTAGAGAAGCAAAAATTTACATGCATGTGTGTGTGTGTGTGTGTGTGTATTTAACAACAGGGTATATATATATATATATGTATGTATATATATTTAACAACAGGAAATATATATGTAAGTATGTCTCTTTTTACCTGAACCCCAAGTTTAGAAGTGATCTGGGCAAATAGGCTCTTGCCTGGTCCATTAATTCATCTTGGAGTTCAACTAGATCACACATTAGCTCTCTTTCATCTTCAGAAATCTCCTTGAGTATTTTTAAGGGAAACATCTAGTGACATTCTGCAAACCTCCAAATTGTGACAGAGGAATTTTTATCTAGGCTGCTGGATTTTTTTCCTGACTCACTTTTCAAGTAGAAGCACATGTTTCCTATACCGAGTCCCCATCAAATGTTCACCTCTTTACAAATAAAACTATATGCACTCACTTTTTTGGTAAAATCACTAAGTTTGCTTTTTCTGCATCTCAGAAATTACATATCACCATGAGTTGAGAACTACAAAGTTCTATTGCAATGTACATGCAGTGCTGAGCTGATGTCACTCACTAACTCTGCAAATGAGTAATTGTAATTCAAATTTGTGTATTAGGACAAAGATAAATTCCTGCATGTTTCAGGCCTTCCAGGCCACCCTTCCTCCACTTATAATCAAAACAGCTAATGTTAAATCCAATACCTCCAAGGATCTGTGTCACAGGCTACAAAGTAGAAACTCATGAGCTGGATACCACCAACTGATGTATTTTATTTGGTCAACATAATACTTGAAAGCATTGGCTTAGAAATTTATAAAAGTTTTCCCATCAATAATCTGGACTTCTGACTTCTATTGAAAGCAGGGAGGCTCTAGTTTGATTGCTTGGCACCTAACAGTTGAAGGAAAAAGATATTAGCTGCCCATTTAGACAAATCACACACATTTCTGAGGTCATAGTGCTCACTATTCCCTATTGTCTCACTAATCTTCTCTCTTTTATCTGGTATTAGCAATCTTTTAAGATTTTATTCTTATATATCCAAAAGGGCAGGTTGATTATAAAAAGAGAGAAGGGTAAAGAATGCTTTGCAAAGGGAGAAGGATGGTGAAGAGAACATGCATAGGCACAGGAGGGTTGCAGCGAGGGAGCAGGAGAGTGAAGAGGAGTGCCTGCAGAGCACAGGTGAGCGGGAGGGCTGCTGCCAGGTTTTGAAGATTTTGATCCCTGATTGATGAAGTTTATCTGAAGTTTTTCTGGATATAATAGACACATCTGCACTTCATTCAGCTCAGCTCAGGATCATATGCATTTTCCTCTTTCTGTACTCTCTACGTTAATACCTCTCTTGGGTTTCTAACTCACAAATTTATGCTACAATACAGAGTTCTACTCCAAACTCTAGACTCATATATGTGGCTACCTAGTTGGCATATTATTTGACCATTTCATAGATGTGCCACCCTTACATGTCCAAAGCACAGTTTCTCATTCCTCTTGTCCTTCCAAAAAAATCTAGTCTATGACTCTTCAATAAATGGCATTAACGCCATCTAATTGTTCAAGCCAGAATGTTGATTTTTATTTTATTTTTATTTCTCCCTTAACCCTCACATATAATCTGTCAACTCTCCATTCAATTCTACCTCCTCATGTTACCTCAAATCTCTTGGCTTCTCCGTACCCATCACCACCTGAAGATTCAAGACAACAATCTCTCGCACCATTGTATTTGGGATAACCTCTTAATATCTTGTTAATCAATGTATAGGCCAATGTATAGCTGTATATGTGTTACCAGGAGTTCGTCAGAAATTTAGAAACTTCACTCCATACCTTCTGAAAAGGAATCCAAATTCTGCCAAAATTCCTCAGACAAAACTTTCCGAGCTTACAGTGTTAAAATTCTTCCCACCTGGACCCTGCCTGGTGGCGCAGCAGGTTAAAGCACAGCACTATGAAGCTAAAGCCACTTCAGCATGAAGTGGATTGGGACCCATCCGCTGTTCCCCTCAGCAGTGTACTTCTCAGTCGGCCTGTTCTGCTCCCCACTCTGTCTCTGGTGAATCCACTCACCGCCTCTGCATCTCTGGTCTAAACCCCAGATCTGTATACATAAATAAATAAATCTTTAAAAAATAATTCTTCCCATCCACCACTTTTCCATCCAACACAAAAATTACTTCATTACTACATTTTAAAGTTTTTTATTGATGCTTTGTAACATTGAAATAATGCTCAGATGTTTTGCTATGGTCATTGAAGTCCTGGATGGCATGGCTTTTGTGATATCTCCAAAACCACCCTAATTTACTCTCACCCCACAGTCCACTACCTTCACTGGACTATCAGATGGGCATCCCATGCATAACATGTCTAAAGCAGAATATTCCATTCCATTCAAAATGAGTTGTTTCTCCATCTCAGTCAATGACACCACCATTCAGCCTGCTGCTCACAGCAACAGTTCCTCATTCTCCATAGTAAATCCTGTTGACTCCACCTTTGAAACACATCATGACCACAAGCATTTTCCCCACCTCCATTGTGTCTGTCTTAGTCCAAACTCTATTCCCTTTCACCCGATGTCTGCAATAAACTCTTAACTCACTCTGCTTCCACTTTGCTGTTTCCACAGTATCTTCCCCACACAGCTTCTGGAGGTCTGTTACTAATCTGATCGAGTCACTCTGTGCTTTAAACCCTCCCCTGGCTCCCCATCACACCAAACTAAAACCAGACCTCCAGCCTATATGTTGTCAGCTATAAGATCTGGTCTTGCCCTGCATCCTTGATCTCATCTCCTGGCATCTTTCTCTCCCATCCCAGGCCTTCTCAATGTTCCTCATAGGCCAAGCCCATGTCTACACTGCTCTGCCTTCTTCTTGGATGCTCTTCTGCTTTGTATGGCACTCATTACATTTATTTTTTTTAAGGTTTTATTTATTTTTATGTAGAAGAATTGGGGTATAGGCCAGAGATGCAGAAAGGTGAGAGTATTCACCAGCGACAGACTGGGAAACAGAACAGGCAGATTGACTGAAATACACTGCTGAGGGGAGCAGCAGGCGAGACAGGAGAGGTCTGCTGAACCATGTGGGTCACCTCCATGGCCAGGGATCAAACTCCGGTTACAATGGCTGCTGATAGCTTTATGGTGCTGAGATTTAACCCCTTAATATGAGGGAGGCCCACAATTACATATAGATGTGCGTGGGAGTCATCTCGAGGAGGAATTCCCTTCTACTCATTTTTTTTTAAAGATTTTATTCATTCATATAGAATTGGGGTACAGGCCAGAGATGCAGAGGGTGAGAGGATTCACCAGAGACAGAGCAGGGAGCAGAGCAGGCAGATCTACAAAGTACACTGCTGAGGGGAGCAGCAGGCGGGTCAGGAGAGGTTTGCCGCACCATGTGGATCTCCTCCGGGGAAGGCAGGAATCGAACTCATGCAGAAGTGGCTTAAGCTTCTTAGTGCTGTGCTTTAACCCACTGCGCCACCAGGGAGAGCCCTCCCTTCTACTCTTTTTTAAAATAGGATCTCCCTAGTATCACTCTCTCTTTACTTAACTTTATTTGCTTTGAAAATACTTACATTTTTTATATCATACTCTCTGGAATTAATGATGATTGTGGGCAGGGACTACTATAACCCCAGTACAGACAGGGTTGTCAGATTTAGTAAATAGAAATACAGGTTACCCAGTTATATTTGAACCTTATAGAGTGAGAGAATAGTCTTTTAGTATATGTTCTATACAATATTTTTTTAAGTTTTGGTCAACACAATATTTAAAAACATTGATTTCGTTGTCTGCACTCTAGCTGACTTAAGCCTGAGAATACATTTAAAGTATAACTATCATACTTTAAAACCATATATTATTTATCTGAAATTCAATTTATTTCCTTTGGCAGTCCTAACATAGTACATCACCTGGAATGAACACCTTCAGTGAAATGAGTAAAAAAAAGAAATAAAAGAATAACTAAAAGCTCAAGTTTTTAAAATTTTTGCAGTAAGAAGTAGGGTCATACTTTTCAGTCACTGAGAAAACAGGTGGCCCTCCAGATATTGAGGAGAGAGGCAATGCCCTAGTGTCAATAGAAGAGATCATCTTTGGAAAATCCACTTCTTATATATACTTCTCTTTTCATAACAATTCATTGGTTAAATAAAGTCTGATGCTCTAACTTGAGATTGCAAGAATTGTTGATATTTGAAAAGAAAATTTATAAAACAACATAAAATAGAATCACACTGTATCACTGTGCCTTTGGGATAGTGACAGAGCCCTTTACAATGGCACTCATTTGAACCTCTAACAGCTCAAAGAATAAGTCAGAACTGGCCTGGTGCACTTCATTTTACATAAGAAGAAACTGAGATTTCAAGAAACTAAATGATTTGTTAAGATTACACAGCTTGGAACTGATGAAGCAGTTTGACCAAAATGCTTTGAGTGTATCACATTCCCTCTATAAACATGAAATGCAACTACACAAGACTCTACTCAGCTCAGAGGAATCACTTGTATAAACAGAGGTCTCTGGTCCACACAGCAACTACACTTTCTCACTGTGGACGTCAGCCTACCCTTGATCCTTGGCTCTGAGAGGTCTGGGCTAAAGAGTCTTTATCACTTTAAATATTTTGTGTTATGTGTCTTTGGATGTAACAGACAATCATTTTAATGTTCAATCAGTTTCAAATGCATTTATTTCAAGTTGTTGACTCCGTGACGAACCAAGAAACTGAAGGCAGAATCTAAATTTGGGCTTCAAAATCTGTTTCCAAGTATTAATTTTGAGTGGAAACAATTTTGGTTGAATTTGGGGATTATAAATATGTCCCAAGAGTGTTTCGGCTCTTGGCCGCCTGTCTCTAAGTTTCACTCTGGTTTCAACCTAGGGGGTTGTTAGATTAGAAGTAGACAGCTTTGGCATGTGGTTACTCCAGACGCCTGTAACTGTCTTTAAAACATGATCTAGAAATGTTGATATTATAAATGACCATTTTTCCAAAATACGGTCTGCAAGAGTTGAAAGTGGAGTTGGATGAGAGGATTTCCATTCAGTGATATCTGGTTACCTTTTTCATAACAAAGAATAAAGAAAAATTTGGGGCTGCAATTCATACACTCTTGGACCTAAAACAATGGACTCAGTGGGGACACTGGATTTATAACTCTTTGGAGGTACTAACTTTACCCACCCATGCAGGAGCCGTGGATAATTTTAGACAGGCATGGAAAAAAATTCCTGAGATATTAAGGGCAATGCAAGTCAGTGGAGTGGTGTTTCATTTGGAATAAATAGCACAACAAGAAACACTGTGCCTACAAATCCCGATGGTAATATTATACCAAGAGGCAGAGGATTGAAAGAAAAATCAAAGTATGTTTTTAAGTCAGATATGACTCTCTAAGGCATGAGTTCAAAACCAAGCCCATCATCATGAAAATATTATCATCGAAAACCACAGTTGTTGTACGTTCCCTTGGAATACACTGTGCTTTAATGACCAGTATGTAAGCATTCCTTGAAACAGTGTCTTAAGGAAATGAAGTCATTGCTGTCATGAGTAGCCTGTAATTTCCTGCTTACTGTGTCCTAGCCTTACAGTGTCTTCCTCCTGAGGGTTACAGGAGCTTCCCCACTGGATGTAGTGAGTGCTGTGTGACCCATAAAGGAAGGTCATTCATGAAGTCATATGTTCAGGAAGGAAGAAAAGTGAAAGGCAGGAGGGAAAAGCAGAGGACCTCCTGGTTAAGGCTGGTAACTGAATCTAGAATAGATGGAACTTCGAAAGAAAAAGTCAGAATTGATGGGAGCAGATGGTAAAATCTAGGAAATTGAGGCCATCATGCAGAACACAGGAGAGAGTGAGTCTGGATAGAGGGAAGAGAACCAAAGGATCAAATACTTTCAGAAAGATCAAGAACAATGGCATAATCTGTATAAATTGTTGATTCTGCAGTTGATCTCCACATATAGAGCTGAAATAACATTTCCCAGATCAAGTTCCCTGACAAACAGACTAAGAAGGCAATTTGCATGCAGGAATCTTACTGGAGAATGAGAAGAAAAGAGGCAAAGGGAGGGTGTGAGCTGGATGAGGTCCCCAGCAGAGCTTTCAAAGGTCCCCAGAGGATTTCTGGAAATCAGATGGCCCTTCAGACTGTCCTTCCTTGAGGCAATAGCCCCAAGCATTTGTGATCTCCATTGGCTGACCAATTGCTGGACAAGGTGGGACTGTGACCTTGAACAATGTCATCTTAAGAGTTGATTCCCTTGATCTCAAATAGGGACTTACTGAGCATCAAGAATTCAGTCCACATCCAATTTGCATGGGCATCCGAGAGTTACACATGTGGATGATAGGGAAAGGTAGACATCCTTAGCTGAAATGGGACATTCCACCAAGAAATCCGAGACTTACACATGTGGATGATAGGGAAAGGTAGACATCCTTAGCTGAAATGGGACATTCCACCAAGAAATCCAAACTTCTATGCACCTCTGAGGCACAAGTCATTTAACCTTGTCTCTAATCTTATCCTTTGGGATCACTAAATTATTTTTTCTCTAAAGAAACCTAGTTAAACTGTCTCCATTAATTGCAATGAGACCAAAACTGACCATCAATATTTTATTTTAATTAAAATTATTGATAATTATCCAAAGCAGAAGAGAATAAGTAGACAAACAATACATCAAGATTCTCTTTTTCTATCTTCATTTCATAGGTAAACTCTAGGAAGATGACAACATGCCCCTAAAGGACATGTGCATCAAAATCCATGCTTACTTATGGCAGTGCAAATTAATTGCTTACTTTCATGACTCTTAGCTGCACAAAATCCTTTGATTTAACCTAGCATTTACCACCTACTAACACATGATATTATTTACTTACCATTGCTGTACCCTTGCCAAAAAAAAAAAAAAATCATAAGCCTCATGAAGTAGAGACTTGTATCTATTTGTTCGCTGATGTATACCAAGCACCAAGAACATTGCCTGATACACAGTTGGCACTTGGCGAATATTTGTCAAATACATAAATGAAATCTGCAATTGTTCATTTCTGCTCAGGCTGCCATTGGTCTGTCTTCCACCAGACATGTGTTTGCTCTTAGTCCAATGACAGTGGCTCTGAAAGACATAGTTCATCTTATTTTCTGAAGCTCTTCTTATTGTTACAGGGATCTGGGATTCCCAGTCCTGATGCCTACAACACATTCTGACAGTCTGGCAAAGCTGTGATGAGCCCGATCATCCATCAAAACACTAGTTTCTCACTGTCTTTGTCTTCCAACCATAGGCTCCAAGCACACCTTCAACCACTTTAGAGTCTGAAGGGGAGGTGTGGTCTCCTAGGCCAGCCACAGGGAAATTGATGTCTTCCATATGTGCTGTCTCCCCAGACTTCTCACTCTCACTTTTATGACTATATCTTTAATGTCCCCATTTTTCGCCAATCAAAGCTTTTTGATTTCCTTCTCTGGCCTAGGAAATCTTACAGGGGAAGATGCTTGTTGGTTACCTCCTGGAGCAGCTGTATAAAATCTGTCCAGGTTGCCTGGAAGGAGTATGTGTCCTTTCTTCACCAACATCTCCATTCGGGACAGTCTGCACTTGGGGGTGTGAGGAGAGAAGTCAACTGCTCCCTGATCCAATTGGCTAACTAAGAAAGAGAACATCTATCTGCAAGCCTGGTTCCAATTCTGCTGCCCTTTGACTGATACCAGCTCTGTTCTGTGAAAATGAGTGCAAGGCTTCACTGTCAAATAATCTGCTTGGAAAAGTCATTCAAAAACTCTAGGTGACAAAAGTTTCTATGAAATTATTGCTTTTTCAACAATAAATGACACTCTTCCTTGTTTCCTTTCTTCCTTCATTTCTTCCATCCTTCCTTTCCTCTTATTTTCCTTCCCTCCCATCCCTTCCTTCTCCATCTGCATCTCCAAAATAACAAATAGTCATGTGCAGTTGCAACAACTTCTGACTTATTGAGGTGAAGGCTAATAGATTTGTCTTCTGTATCTTGTATTCACATGTGCGTACGAACATGTTCAACTGTTTATCACTGGCAAAAAAAGCTACTTTTCTTTCATTTTAATTATATTCTTTATTTTTTTTACATCATTCTTCATTTTGTGCATTTTTCCATCTCAGTTGGAATCCCTGGGGCTTCCCACCACTAATTCACCTGTGTGCCATCACCACAGTCTAGTAAAAAGGCTACTTTTCATCAAGTTTTGTCTTTTCTGGATTTGGCGACCAATTTAATCAACGTGAGAAAAGAATCCTTGGCATTGTGGGGAGACTAATACTTCAGGCATAATCTACAGCAAAACTGGCTCACAGGTATTTAAAAGCAATGGAGAACAATTTGAGAACTCGAGATTACACTGGGGTTTACAATTTTCCCACAAAGATAAACATTTGTTTAAGTCAACCTGTTTGCCTGGTGTGGAGGTAGGCATATGGGAAATGTTGACAATGCAAACTGGGCCAAGAGGTGTGAAATTTAAGTACATTATCACTCACTGTCAGATGCTAATGACTCTCTTCAAGGTGGAAGAGATTGGTTTAAACACAAATGATTATCCTTGGCAATAGAAGCACAAGTGAGATCTTAGCCAATTATTTGGGCTCTTGTTTTTCCCCGACAATACTCCTCATTAGTTTTTGGCTCTGGTGTACATGTAAGAATGGAGATTCATGTGCTCCCACAGATGACAACAAGTCAAGCTGTCTTCCCATGCAAAGCATGTGTATTTCCTGATGTACACAAGCACAAACAGCATGGGAAGTAACACACTATATAACTCCCTGGCCTCATGGAAATGTACAAATGCAAATTCCTACAAAGAGGTAGAATAGGAGTAACATATCTATGAATTTTTTCCCAGAAATCTCCCCTATGTAAAAGCCACTGTATATGTGAATAATCAGAAGATCCAAATGGGGAGGAGGGACTTTAATGCCATTGCTTACAGTCCACTCTTTCTTTAAAAAAAAAAAAAAAAAGATAAAGAAGGTTAAACTAATTTACTCCTAGTATTTGTCATCTATGGAATCGTTCGGGTAATGAGTACAATAAAATTGAATGCACTGTCATCTTTATTGGGATGAGGGTTACATTCATAAGCTCTGCTTGTTTTAATAGGTTTATTGTACAGTTGTAGACATGTGCTATTGCGCTGGGATGGATATGCTTTGAATATTTTTATAATTGTGGATAGTATAAAAGTCATTTTCTGTTAGATTGCACAAATCCATTACATTAGGAGAAGGATGCATTATTGTAACAGGATTAATGTGCAACACGTAAACATAATCAGTAATATTCTGTTTGATAAATTATCTCATTTTAATCGGAATGTAAAGAGATTTCGGGATAGTTCCTCCTTTGATTTGCATAATTGTATTACAGACAGGCAAATTGCATTATATTCTTCATTAACAATAGATGGCTTGTATAACTATTGTATTTTTGAAGGAACTGCTCTTAGATTCATCCTGCAATTTGTCATTTTCTGACATTGCTGGAGAGTTTAGTTGGGAGAGAACAGAACCTAAAAAAGATTACTTGATTTTCGCTGAGTCCAGTAATATCTTGGCATCGGATTGCACTGTGGTTATACTATTGTTTGTTTTAACAAATTGCAACCCAGTGGTAGAGAACTTCCTTTAAAAATCTTCTAATTCGAGGACAATTCAACCCTTATAGTTTTTACAGCAAAATGTCAGTCCTTCTAACGAACTCCACATATAAAAATGTGAATTAAAATTAAATTAGAACCACACAATTGATTTTATGTTTTTACTATGGCACATGTTTTCCTTAACAAAATTTCCTCACCCAGTCCAAACAAAAGCTAACAATTTGTCTGATGCTCTAGATGTTCTTCAAGACTGAAGGTGTTTATGGTTACATGGTGATTATCACAGCTTTCTTCCTAATGCTCCGCTAAAGGCTGTCAGCAGCCCTTAAAAGTCTCAGAGCTGCACCTTGGGGCGTTTTGGTGGGTCTGAAATCTTGATTTCTGGGCATAAAAACAGACTCCCTTTCTGCAGTATTCTCTTTGGCCAGTCCTATCCTCCTGGGATCCTCTGCCGACAGAAGATTTTTGTGGAAGCAGATCCACACCTACTGAGGGTTGAGGTTGAGCAGGCGCAGCAAGTAGGTGCTTAGTAAATGCGTGACTGAATGGGTAGAGAAATGAGTACAAGGGTGCCATAAAAAATTTCAGGATTTCCCACTGAAAAATTGAAAAAGAAAAGCTTACCTACTCAAGCCAAAGTATGTTTCTTACCACTTTCTCTATTTAACTAAAAATATGACACCCTTTTACAACCATTAGCTTTCCATTGCAAACATGGATCTTTATATCACTGAATATCACAATAATCCCTTGGCACAGAAGAATCAAATAACCCACCACTTAAGAATGAAGGGTTGCCTAGGTGAAGGGGGTGCAGGATGGACCAAGGGGGAGAGATTGTAAAGGGCGTTCCTTCATTGACCCAGCATCCAGCCTGCTCTACTGGGCGACTCTGCCTTCAGGCCACCTCTTCCACCCACTCTCTTCATCATGTCCCCCACCTCCTACCCTGTGGGCTGGCCTATCCATTCAAGCCTATGGGATGTTCCTTCATTACTTCCAGGAGGGTCACACACCTAGATATATGGGTTTCTACATCTTCATTGGCATGTTCATTTAAATCTGTAGGCCTTTTATTCCTCTAAGAACAAATACAATAAGGTGATGGCTTAAGGTTGAATTTAAGAGACAGAGACCCACTGCTCTATAAGCCACTGCTCCCCTTTAGCTCTCAGATTCTGAGTCTCAAAAGCCAATAATTACTTTTGCCTTAAAGCCCTTACCTGGTGGCAGAAGGGTTAAGTCTCAGCACTCTGAAGCTATCCATTGCCAGTGTAGCATGACTTCAATCCCTGGCCAGGGAGGTGACCCACATGGTGCAGCAGATCTCTCCTGTCTGCCCGCTACTCCCTTCATCAGTGTATTTCAGCCAGTCTACCTGTTCTACATCCCACTCTTGTGAATCTTCTCACCCTTATGCACCTCCAGCCTATACCCCAGTTCTTGTATGTGTAAATAAATAAATTTTAAAAACCCTGCTTTAGGGCCCTCCCTGGTGGTGCAGCGGGCTAAAGCACGGCACTAAGAAGCTAAAGCCATTTCAGCATGAGTTCGATCCCAGCCAGTCCAGGGAGGTGACGCACATTGCACAGCAGACCTCTCCTGACCCACCCCCCCGCTCCTCCCCTCAGCTCTGTACTTCATCAGTCAGCCTGTTCTGCTCCCCACTCTGTCTCTGGTGATTCCTTTCATCTCCCCTGCACCTCTGGCCTGTACCCCAGCTCTGTATACATAAATAAATAAATCTTAAAAAAAAAAAAACCTCACAAGAAACTGGTTCACAAAGCCATTTGAAAAGGAATGCAAAGATAACAGTAGTTAAGTGTTCAGCTGGGTGGCCACAGCAGCAACTAAGTAGCCAACTATCCTACAGGCTGGGCTATCTGCACTGGCCCCACTTTATGGATAAGTTAGCACAGGGTAGGGAATTATCAGAAGGCTTAGCCCCACACAGCATGGCTTCAGAAACTGCGGCCTTGACGCTGCATTCTTGTCCCTCCCCTTAAATGCTCAGTGTGTGCCGCCTCAGGGATTTGGGGAAGAGTTGGAACCAATGACAAAGGAAGGCTGGGTGTATCTAGTTGGCATAAAGGCACACTATTGGGAAAATTTTTCAATGAGAGCAAAGGCCCAGAGGGAGGCAACCAACACCTGTTTCTTCATGAGCTCCCCATAACAACCCACAAGCAAAGACTGAAACTTACATGTTCCACTTATTTTTCTAAGTTGACATAGTCTGTTTGTGGAGAAATCCAACCCTGGTACAATCTGGTATCTACCCCAAATCAGACCAAAACTATTTCCTGCCCACTACCTCCACTTAATTATTCAGATATCACTTGGGCTATCGAATGATAAAAAATCAAATATCTGGAAATTCCATGTCTGTTTATCTGCATAATATCACCCAACTCTCATTTTAGAGGTCCCCTGTGCACCCGTACACACACAGCAGTCTCTCCTGATTCCTTTGCTGTGACTGCCATCTCCTAATATGCGTCTACTTAGAAAAAGCCTCATCCTTTAAGAGCCAAGCCAGGGAACTCAGTGTTCCGTGACCCTCCTACATCTGTCACCAGAGGAGAGGTCCCTACTTGGCGCCTCCCAAGCCTCTCAACTTGTCTTATATATTTCCACTGCTGCTACTCTTCACCAGCCCGCTTCTAGGGCAGCAGACAATCATGCTACTTCTGTGTCCCCAGAGCCTGCCGAGTCTGGTACAGACAGGTACTGACAACCAAGTGCAGTCAAAGGAATGAAGCCACAAAGGCAACATACACCCCACCACCACCAGTGGGTGAGGAGAACAGAAAAAGCACGCTGTGTCCCACACTTGTAGTAGACTGGGTAACGTTGCCCAGGGATACCCAGGCCCTAACCACCAGAGCCTGTGACTATCACCTCATATAGTCTCTCTATAGTAATAGAGACTATGCAGGTGTACTTAGGTTAAGGATCTGGATCTGGTGAGATTCTCATGGATTATGTGATGGTCCCTAAATGCACTCAATGTGTCCTAGGCAAGGGGACATTTGGAACAGAAAAGGAAAAACATATGTGACATTGGAAGCAGGAAGAGAGGTGATGAGATATATTTGGGTCTGCTAACCCTAAACTGCTAATCCTGAACAGCCTACAGTTTTTGATACCTACAGTTCTGCATTCCTACACAAGGTCAGAACTGCCCAGTCAGTCAGTATTAAGAGTCAAATCTCACAAGGTGACTTTCAAATCAACCAAGAGCAGAAAGCTTGATCACCCTGAGAAGGGTGTGCATCATGGCCTTTGAATGGGGGCACGAATGCATAAATTACTCCTGCCTTATATACCACAAGGTATGACCAGGAATGCACAGGGGGCCCTTGGCTGATGTAAGACAAGGGACCCCAGAAGCTGATTAGTGGAATGCCTTGTTGATTAAGACTGGCTGAGGACCTAGGGTTTGATCTCAATCACAATATGGAGCTATCAAGCAGAGGAGAAGTGCCTGGAGGGCACACCAGCCCCCCTGCTACTATAGATGACAGAGCATATTTTCTAGCTTCACCCCTCCCTTTTCTCTCTGTCCTCTCCTCCCCCCCCCCACCTACCAATGCTGTATGAATATTCTGTCAGTAAAAAGGCCAGGATCTTGCTCTTCAATAGCGTGCTGTATCCTACAGCTTGCTCCACGACTCCCCATTGTCAGGGCATGTTGTCAAGTTACAGGTATGAGGCATGAGTCCAGGAATGACAACAGCTTCCAGAGCAGGAAAGGTTAAGGAAGTAGGTGACCCTGGAGCTTCCAGAGGAAGTGCTCCTTCCAGAAGGAGCTTCTGACACCTTGACTTTGGTGACTCTCTGACTCAATTGAATCCTACTTCTGACTAGTATCCTCTAGTATTACAAGAGAATATTGTTTGTAAATGTAGTTTCAAGCCACCAAGTTTGTTACAGCAGCCATAGGAGGCTAATAAAATGGTTCTAAATACTAAGCCCTATGCGACCTATTCTGGGATTCCCCTGCACACATGTTGTGCCTACTCCTATAAATTGCATCCTACATCTGGCCTGAAAACTAAGGGAACTGCATTCTCATGTCTTTTTGTCAGAAGAACAGGTAAGGGGAGCAAACTCCAAGCCAGTGAATAATGTCCTGAATGTCCTCTATTCCCATCTCTGATGAAATCTCAAGCGCCTTGGACTCCAACTCCCAGGATGCCATAAGCCTGACCTCCTGAATGGGGGCAGCTGGGAAGAAAGACAGAGTGAAGCTGACATATTTTGGAGGTAGAACTGTAACAGAAACAGGTTTCATGGACTCTGCCCCCACTCCAGATACTGGAACTACAAATCCCATCAATACCATTGAGAAGCACACTGGGATGTGAGGGCGGAGCTGAGCAGCCAGATTGGGATAAAACCAGACATGTGGGCTCTGGGGGTCTCTTGGCCTGGTGGTTCGCGGCTGACCGTTTGGCTCTCAATCGGTTTTCAGTGTGCTGGTAGAGTCGAAGTCAGCAGAACTGGTAGGATATTCTAGTTAATTTGTGTTTCTCTTTTCCCTTGGGTTGTTTCTTTTACCTTTTTCCTTTTAAATAAACCCATTATTGAATTTTTTGTGTGTGTCCACAGTACCATTGAACCTTAAGCGCACAGGTGAGGACCCACAGATAGGCAACCCAATTCACATCAGGGTGCCCTATAACAGAACACATGGAGAAGAGACAGGTGGGTAAGAGATAGGTGGAGAGTTTGTTCCTAGGACTCATTCCTGCTAAAGTGTTTTAGCAGTGGCAATGCAGTTGTTATCGTGACCTTATGGTGGATTATATGGAACATTCTGAATTCTGGGTCCTTCCTTCAGTCACAGCAGCCTGGAACCTGCCTAAAACTTTTCATGATGTTCCCCATGGAAGGTACCTTAGACCTGTGGCAAGTTTTCAGACCTGTGTCTCTCTACTTTGGGCCAAGACTGTTTTACTCAGCACTTGCCCACAGGGGATAGGGAATTTTAGGAGTATGGGAATCTATTATTTGAAATTCTTTCTCCAGAGCCCTCCCCGGTGGCTCAACGGGTTAGGTCACGTCACAACATTGCAAGCCAGCTCCAGCCCCTTCAATGTGAGTTTGATCCCCAGCCCCAGAGGTGACCCACCTGCCTCAGCAGACCTCTCCTGTATCACCACTGTTCTCCTTAGCAGTATGCTTCATCGATCTGCTTGTCCTGCTCCCCACTGTTTCAGGTGAATCCTCTCACTGCCCCTGTACCTCTGGCCTATACTCCAGTTCTGTATGCATAAATAAATAAATTGTTAAACAAAGAAATTCTTCAGTCTCTCTCTCCATGCACACCAATTAAAGATCTTGCACAGAGCCCGCTTTCTTTGCCTGTGTGTATGTGGATGGCTGAACCATTTCTAAAACATACAAAATGGTTTGGTATTCCTGGGTACCTCTCAGCTGCAGTTTCATACTTTGCAAATATGCATACTTTATGATTAGAGCTGGGTCACCCAGGCATATTTGCCTATAGACATTTGTTCTTGCCTAGCAATTCTTAAAGTACCATTTTTTTCTGGAGAACACACAGGAGCTAATGTATCTCCTGAGGGCCTGCTTATAGAATCCAAGGACAAGGCCAGCTGAAACAAAACAGGCCCACTTACTGTACCACTGAAAGGAATGCAAACCTCAAAGCTCATTATTGAGGAACTCTGTAATGTGGGAATCTTGGACAGAATGCAGCTGGGGTTAAGAACCAATGAGGAAGGAGCTTCTTTTACTACAGGATGAGCCCTATACAAAGGTGGGCCCTTGAAGGACCCAAAACTAAAGCTTCTAATTCTGTCACCTTTAACTTCTCTCTGTGCCTGAAGTGCTACCATTCGTTCATACAACACATGGATATTTAGTATCTCCTAGGTATTAGGCATTAGACTAGGAATTAGAACAATAGAAAAATAAATTGAAGTCTGCTGAAAGTACAGAGTTTAGGAGAGACCTATGTAAGTAAAGGTAAGGACACATACTCACACTTGCAAGCACAGTGGGAAAGCGTTTTAGAGGATAAAAGTGGCCATGGGGCACAAGGTAAGGAGAAGCTGAGACTGACCAAAGGTTGGAAAATGCTTGCGAGGTGAAGGATGAAGATGCCCCCTCTCGGAGGGGAAGCGCTGTGCAAAGGAGCAGGGGAAGAGACACTGCCTCTTTAGGAAGGCTGCTGGATTCTGTGTGGCCCAAGAGTTAGGAAGTCAGAGAGAGGAGAAGACTCAGTGCGAACGTTCAAATTTCCGCCTCTGCCAGCTTCCCCAGGGGCAGAACTTTGGACAAATTTCTTCTCTCTCTGCCTCTGTTTTCTCATCTGCTAAATAAGGACAAAATTGTCATCTTCTTCACACACTGCTGTGAGGCTAAGTGAGCTGATACTGTAAAGGACTAGCTCAGTGACTAGTGACTATTCTTCTCAAAAGCATTTTCTATGTTGTCATGATGGATTGGCAGCTTCTGATTGACAGTTCTATTATTTAACAGATATCCTAGTAGTTCCTTACAAAGACATCTCATCTCAGTTCACCATCATTATGATACTAAGAAGTGAGTGAGTTTTTCCCTCTTTTTGAAGCGAAGAAATTAAAACAAAAGTCAAGAGACCAGTTCAAATTCACAAGAGCAATGGGAAACTGAGGCAGAAATCATTTGTCTGCTTCTAATGTGTGTCTGAATCTGTGTGCCCACACCACTATGCTCCACAGAAAAACAGAAATTTGTCTTGGTGTGAGCTTTTGAATGGGGTCAAGGACAGCAAAAGGGCTTTCTGATATTTCAAAATATCAGATTTATTTTTTAGAAATATAGTTAAATAACAAAATGAAAATATTAAAATTCACAGATAATCAAAGAGCAAAGGTGCTATTTTTTAAAATAAAAATTAAAATTTTTTTTATAAACACATGTCTTTTGCAGGAACGTGGATGGAGCTGGAAAAGATCATGCTTAGTGAAATACACCAGAAAGAAAAGGAAAAATACCGGATGGTTTCACTCACAGCAGGAGTATAAAAGATCAGGCAAGAAAATAATAATAATAATAATAATAATGAACAACTATATACCTGAGACATTTTATGGGGGTGGAGTGGGGAATAGGATCAAAAACAGTGGGGGGAGGGAAATGCACTGGACTATGGTGATGGCACACGGGTGATTTGGTGATGGGAAGCCCACAGGGATTACAACTGAGATGGGAAAATGCATAAAATGATATAAAAATAAACATATTATTTTTTAAATAAAAATAAAAGTATTTTTTAAGTAAAGAAAACAAATGTGAAAATGTTCAAATTCATAATCAAAGAAACAAGGTGTTAATTTTTAAAATAAAAAAACCCAACTATTATAGACAATTTTATAATTGGTTTATAAATAAGAGAATCAGGATGACCCTATGGCAAAACAATTTTGTGTTATGTTCCCAAAACTTTTAAGATAGCTAGATGGCTTAAACTTTTAATGCTTGATGAGAGTTGATCTGTAGAAGGAGTTCAAAACTGGGGAAAACTTTTTATATGAAATTATTTATGTGAAATGAAGTAAAAGCATCTGTATCACAGACACTCTTGAACTCATCTTAAGAAAAAAGTAATCATGGGGCCTTGCCTGGAGGCGCTGTGAGTTAAAGCACAGCACTAAGAAGCTAAAGCCACTTCAGCATGAGTTTGATCCCTGCCCATCCCAGAGGTGACCCACATTTGGGGCGACAGACCTCTCCTGACCTGCCTGCTGCTCCCCTCAGCAGTGTACTTTGCTGATCTGCCTGTCTTGCTCCCCACTTCTCTGGTGAATCCTCTCACTGCACCTGCGCCTCTGGCCTGTACCCCAGTTCTGTTGAATGAATACATCTTTAAAAAGAAAAAGAAAAATGTAATCATGAATGAAACCACTGGGTTCAACTTAGCCATATGAAAATATTCAGAGGATGAAATGTCAAAAGAAAATATATAAAACAGTACAATGTCTTTTGTAAATGATTGGATTTTTTCCCTTATAATTCAGCAGTGCTTCTCAAATATTGCATGCATTACATGTAGTACTAGAAAGAAAGCCATAATCATAACTGGAAAAGCTTTTGTAACAGGTATGTGCTTATTTGGTAAAGAGAATGATTTACCTTATGCCAAATTAAAGACAGCAAAAGAGATAACAGGAAAGCTGTCTAGATCAAGTTGTCATGGGGGCATCCAGGAGCCCTTGGTCCCACCACCTCCAAAGAAGTCCGGCTCATTCCAAAGCATAATACAAAAGCCAGCAGAGAAGACAGACCCCAGCTTGGTAGGCAAACACCAGAAAGGCCCAAGGTCTCTTCTGCCTGTGGAGTTGTTAGTGTTCAAGTTACAGGTCAGGGAATGGAAAGTTGCACCTCAGAACCTCTAAATGTACCTATTCTAAATAGGTTCTGCCATCTGCCACATCAAGACAAAAATATGCTTTACTGCATAAGACCTTCAATGGAAAGGAACTTTAATACAATTAATGTGCAATACAGAAAAGGGAAAGACTAAAGATTCCAAATCAAGCACTTGAAGTTATCCATCCTAGGTAAACATCAAGCCAAACAGAGTTGGCCCAAAGCAAGGCCCAAGAGTTACTTTAACCTTCTGGTGGGGATCTATAGGCAAGGGGCAGAAGGAGCCAGATAAGTCTGGAAGGAAAAAAGCAAAATCAATATCAAAGTTGCCATCATTAACCTCCCCAAGGGTCTGTCGCCCACATCTATTTCAACCAGTCCGGCACCAAAAAGCAGTTACAGCTTCTTTCTTCATCTCTCTCTGTTCCCTGTGCCTCCTCTTTTCAGACTCTCCATCCTTCCTTCCTTTTCCAGTCTCTTCTCTAGCTTCTCTCTGTTCAGCTCCACCCTTCCTTGGGCAGGGCAAGGAGACTGGAACCTCCTCTTTCCCTGGGAACCACCCTTTTACAGACAGACTGAGTGGTACCCCAGGGTCCCCAGATTTGCATGTTCTAAAGAGACTCAGTCATTAATTTCATTAAGACAAAGCATACTTTTATGTGTGTGAGATCTTCCATGAATGATCCAGCATAGAGAGGGAAGAAGAGAAAGAGATAGTTTCCCAGTGAAATATCCAAAGTTACCCATCCCCTTGAGGGTAATAGCCCAGCTAATCAGGGTTGGCTGCTAATGCCTAAAAGCTTGCCACAAGTTCAGACACTTTGGACAGAGAACCATAGAAAAAGGGGCAGAAAGAGCCAGGCAAGTTCTGATACAAAAAGGCCAGGGTCAGCATAGATCTCTCACCCACAAGTCTCTTCCAAGTGGCACTGTACGTCCTGAGTTCCCAGGTCTCCTCCAAGTTCCCCAAAGTCCCTGGTGCAGCACCAAAGCCAGGAAGCAAGTGGGTCCTTCCGTTTAATTGTCTCTCTATTCCTTCTGTCTCCTGCAGTGTCTCTTCTTTGACTCTCAAGTTCCCTGCTCAACTCTTCCTCTCATTACAGTAGAGGCAGAGAACATGGGACCTCCCTTTTTTATGGAGATGCCTTTCTTACAGAGCCTTTGGTTAAGGCTAGTCTGCCCTGGCAGACTCAGGAGGGTGTGATTCAGAAGCTTCCCTTCTGAGTACCACTGAGAACAAAAGTGACTTCTCCAGTCCCACATGCAATCACTCCTGGAAGCCTGCTAGAATCACCCTGCCAGTCCCATCCATTGCCTGACCACTCTGAGGCAGGTGTCAAATGTGCCTCTAATGAAACAAAATTCACTAGCCACACAGCTGCTGCAGAGATCAGAGATCTGATCATTAGGCCTCACCCTGAAAAGTGAGAACTGGCTGCTGGGAAAATCTGGCCTTACAACTTGAGACTTGAGGTGACTCTTAAGACTCAGGTCATAAAAGCATTTGAACCCTAATTGTATTCAAATTGCTGTTTGGCATCTTCTTCACTCTGCTGCCAGAGGAGAATTGAAGCCCTCCTCATGACAGTCTACCCTGTAAGAGTACCTTTTCACCACAGGCAGAGGACAGAGGACTCTAGTAACACTGCCAGGAAAGGGGAGGGGGGTCTTTTGTAACCACCCCCTTCCTCTTAAGGGTAGCTGCCCTGAGAAAAAATTTTCTATCAGTTCTGGGAGTTTCACTTTTTCACCCAAATAAATATACTTGGATCAGAATCAAATGAAAAAGGAAATCACTCCTAAGCTTTTCCTTTCTTTTTTCAGCAGGAGCAAATGAACTTCACGCATTAAAAAAAGGGCATCAGCTGGAGGCCAAATTCACAACTCTCAGCACCTTTTTATTTCAGGTGCTTCAAATGATAAAACACAAATGGAAGTGTTAAGTAGAAGAGGGAAGTTCACAAGTGGCCAGCCTGGTGTTGCAGAGGTCATAAAAGTGTAACAGGGTGGTCCCCAGGAAAAGGGGAAGTCCCAGGTTGCCTGCCCCACTCAAAGGAGTTTAGAGCTGAGCTGAGCAAAGAGAAGATTCTGGAGGAGACTGAAGAGGAAACAGGATGGAGAGCCAGAGGTAAGCTGAGGTAGGTACATGGAGCAGAGACATGTGAAGAAGAGGCTCTTGTTTCTTGATCCTGGACTGGTTGAAACTGATGTGAGTGAGAGACCCATGGGGAGGTTGACTATGGCAGCATTTATCTTGATTTTGCTCTTTTTCCTTCCAGAGTTAAAGATCCTTTCTGACCCTTTTCCACAGGTCCCTGCCAGAAGATGCTTTAGGACTTGCATTGGGCCAATCCCTTTTGAGTGGACTTTTACCCATAAGGGGATGGGTAACTTCGGGTGTTTGTAAACTATATTCTTTGTGTTTGCTGTTTTGCACACTGGTGGTATTAAACTTCCTTTCCATGAAGGTTCTTATGTTTTGCCTTGATGTGGCGGATGGCAGAATCTATTTAGAGCAGGCAGGTTTGGGGATACAAGGATACCCCTCTCCCTGCCCTGTAACAGAGGCACAAGCTAAATCCCCCAGGTCTGTCCATTTTGATCTTAACTAGCAGTGCTGAACTCAGTCTCTTTTCTAGTAAGGATCACAGGGGCCCCATGGTGCCAATGAGTGCAAGGCAAGCCCATCCTCAGGATGATAGCTGTTAAGAGTAGAAAATTAAGAAAGGAGGCAGAAGACCAGAAACCTGGCTCGCACAAGGCCAGAAGCTGCAGGTGGGGTAGAAGTGATTAACAGTCATTAAACCAGCTATAGACATGAAAAGTCCTTAGGGCCACCTGCTATAGCTACTATCAGGTGCTACAGAGTATCCAGAGGTGCCAACCAGAGGAGGGATATGGAGCTGGAGGGCCACTGTAGAGAATCATTGGTCCTTAAAAATCAACCTAATCACATCTACAAGTAATTAATTTAACAATACTTAGTGACACAAAGGAATAAGCCCTCCCAAAGAGAAGATGAGTGCCTCAGAGCAATTTCTGCACTGGCTCAGGGCAGCAGTCCTCTGCCCACCTGTGACTATGAAGGCCTCTCTTAGCAAAACTGTCCCCATCAGGGACAGCTGTTTGTGCCTACCTGTGTCCTTTGCTTTTCCTTTTTATAAGGAAACCTGCCCTTTTGGAAATAACTAAACATCTCTGCCTCAGTGGGGAACTCAACCTGGGGAAACTCACCAGGGCCTCTGAAAGGGGAGATGTGGTGAAATTTTCCCTGAGTGAACCCACGGACCCTGCTCTCCAAACCCAACAACTCTCAAACCGACTTCAAAGACAAATGAAATTAGTCAAAATAACCCCTTTAGAAGCCCCGTGAAGCAACTACCCATCAAAATGGGGGGAGGGAAGAACACAAGGATGATGAAAAAAGTTCATGGGTGATACGGTGGTCGGAGATTTACGGAACTATACATGAGCAAGAAATCAAATACTGTACAAAAATAAAAAACAATGTAGGAAAAGAAAAAAGAGAAGAAACTACCTGCCAGACTGACAGGGAATGCTCCCCCTCTGTCTTCAGTAGCGCCTCACTACACCAACCACCAGAGGCGTTGAGAGCAGCTGCCTGCCCTCCACCAGGACAAGGCACAGCCTTCAGGCCTTTCCTACTCATACCCTCAGTCTAGACTCTGTATGTGCCCTTCTACATGATAATAAACCTCACAATTATAATAAAAGTTGTTGGCACTTACTGATACATGGCTCATGCGCCAGGCATTTTATGAACATTCTATAGCATCATCTTCACTACCACTTCAGGAAAAGGTTTCATGAGTTCTATTTCACAAAAAGGAAAATAAATCTAACGTGACAAGTAGCCTCACTTTTAGGAAGTGGTGGGAGCAGAGTTCAAACCCAGGCTCTTCTAGCTCCAGAATCTTCCCTGTAATGCCCCTGACTGCTCAGGGATAATGTAGAATTGGTGGGGGTAGGGGAGCAGAGAAGAGGAAAGAGAATCAGGATATGCCTTTCTTCTCCATCAGCCCTGAGCCAGAACAATGCCAGTGAAATGTAGTCTTTCATTTTATCATGCAATGAGCATAATTAGGAAACAATGAGGAATGACAACTAATAATGAACCTCTTTTCTTCCTAATTAAAATTTAACGACTGTATTTCTGCCATTATTGCCCAGAGCAGCAGTGTAGACTGTGTGTTAACAAGGCCAACTCTAAAACATCGTGGCTTGACTTCACAGATGGTGCAGCACAGTCCTGTCCAGGCGTGCCAGGCACAGACCGATGCTCAGGTGACTGTCCCCCACCCTCCTGGCCCAGAGGCACTGGGCAAAATGAACTAGCTGGTAGGATGGGTTCAGACTGAAGAGTTTCCTGTACTTGAGAACTGGTAACTATTATCATTCCACAGACACACTGGAGAAAGGAGGCTTTGGGAACAGGCAAGCTGGGTCAAATACAGACTCAGCCAGCAACTTGCTGTGTGGTATAGGGCAAGTTCATCAGCCTCTCTGAGTCAGAGTCTTCATCCACGAGTGATGAAGAGTGCCACTTCTTGGGAATCATGAATGTTCCAAGAGATGCAGGGTGCCAGACTCTCGTGGCAGTGGCAACTGGTACTTGTGGCCACTCACAAACATTTAGAACACTTTCTTTACATATTCATTGTGCAAAACCTACCTTTCCATCAGATTCCCCAAAATTACATTTCTCACCTTCCATTGCTATTATGCAGCCAACATGTGGTTTGATTTCAACTGCTTAGAAATCCCCTGCACGAAGCTTTGATTTGAGCAGATCATAGGGAAGAAGAAGTAGAGCCTGGATCCTCCATCTTGCTGTACAGAGGGTAACAGTATGGCTGTGGAAGGACACCTGTCTGAAGATGCCAGGTCTGCTGTGCAATGCTGGAGATTTCCAGAAAGAACCAGTTTGTTCTTCAGCCCCCTCTGTGATTCTGTACATCTTCTCTGCCTACAAATATAACACTTCCTGCTTAAATTGGCCAGACTGGATGGTTTTATCTGTGCTTTAGAGCCCTGCCTGATAAAGGGGTGATTTGATCACACCATCGAAGTCTGTGGGTGGAAGCAATGGAAGGGATGGTAGGAAGAAGGTGGGAAATAGCTCACAGAGTTCAGGCAGAGAAGCTAGACCCAGCCTGGGTGATCCAACAGGAGTCTCCATCTACCTGTCTCTAGCATCTTTCTTCTGCTCCCTGCCCCGCCCACCAGCAACTTAGATATGGTCCAAAATCTCTTACCTGAAGACCACAAAAGCCCCGCCTCCTGGATCACACCTCACCCCTTTCAAGATCAGCATTTCTCTTGCTAAAAAAGTTTCCATAGCATAGTTTCCTTTAGCAGAACGTATAAGAGCGTCCTGATGTACAACTTCTTCCTGCCTGTTCTCCTGAACACTTCTCCCTCTGATACAGTGTGCTTGACCCATGTTTACCTTCTGCCTGTGCTCACCTTCCTTGCCCTAGAACCTTGCAAGATGCCTCGCAGGTAATTCCACCTTCCTACTCTCTCCATCATCTTTGTTATAACTGGTTAATTCCTATTTGCTTCTTCTAGAAGCCTTTCTTATCCCCCCAGGGGAGCTGGGGTTTGCCTTAGCATTCAGACCGACTTTTTTTTATCAGCCCCAAAGCTCCATATGGGATGCTAACATCTCTTTACTAAAGATGTGGGCTCCCCTTCCATCTTGTACGTTGTGTCCAGAGAGAACTGAGTCTTAGGTACATGGACTATGTTAGCGTAAGCATTACCACATAAGAGACACACTTCAGAGATAACTGATTTAGGTGTTTGATAGTTCTTCTCCATGCTCATGGTCTCCCCACCTACCCAATGGAAGAAAGGGACAGAGCAGCCCTGAAGCATGGCAGGGCCGCCAGGAGAAGGAACTTGGATGCCTAAATGCCAATGTGGCATTTAGTATGTAATAGTATGTAAGCCATGATCAAACTTGCATTACATTAAAACTCTGAGACTTGGGGTAGCCAGCACTATCGAAATTAACACAGTCCCACAAGAGTACAGAGAACACTGGGAATTTCCTATGCCCAGTTCTTAGCCTCCCACACTCTTATTCCTGACACAATAAGCCTTTTGCTGTGAGGGCCCAAGAACCATTCATTGTGTGAATGATAGAAAAAGAAACTAAGAAGCCAAGGAAACAGTAATTGGGGGTGCAGGGATAGGAAGAGTCAATCCAACTTAAATACTAGATGAGTTTAAATACTGCTATAATTGATAGCGGGGGTGAGGAATGAGGGAAAGGGGCCTTCAGTGGCACCCATCCAATATTACAAAAGGACAAGTGCTGTTAATTCATGAAAATGTAGGACCTGAGAGGAGACAGTTTATCTCATTTTCCCTACAACCATCAATCACTCATTAAAACTTCATTTCTTTCCCCCAAGATGGGCCTTACATCCAGGTGAAGTTCCAGGCACGGGCCTCCAGAGAGGAAAACAGTGCACATATTTTTCTTTCCATCATAAATACCTGAGTGACTTGATGGCTCAATTGAAAGCACTGAAGTGTAGGGACAATTTCCTCTTTCAATGTCTGTGTGTATGTGTATATTTATAGTATGCAATGTATGTGTAGTTTGAGGCTTGGTTCAGTAGAAATAGACTCATCTTAAATATACAATGTGGGCACAT
Source organism: Condylura cristata (assembly GCF_000260355.1). Classification (NCBI taxonomy): domain Eukaryota; kingdom Metazoa; phylum Chordata; class Mammalia; order Eulipotyphla; family Talpidae; genus Condylura; species Condylura cristata. The sequence goes on along the minus strand of NW_004567103.1, from coordinate 79,462,402 downwards.
TTCCTGGAAGAGGAAAAAAATCCTTCTCAAGCTTATGAAATTTATTAGGTGGAGGAAAACTTAGAAACTATCCAATTTAAACTCCTCATTTTACAGTTAGGGAAACTGAGCCAGTCAAGTCAAGAAATTGGCTCCAAGTCCAATAAGTTTTCAGTAGAAAGTTGGGCTGGTCTCCAACTCCCCACTCCCATACCCCTGAGACTTTCTCAATGTTTAGGGTTTTGTTTGTAGGCTAAGATTAAAAATAGGAGACCAGTAATCATTTACCCACTACCGAAGGCATCAGACTTTAAGGAAGACTGTAAGAATGACCTCAGGCCTGGTCATGGAAGGGCTCTGACTTTGCTTTAGGTCCTTTCCTAAAGTCCATCTTAATCTTGCTAACCCCACTGGAACCCAGATGTGAAATGTGGTTGCCAGTTGATCTACACAGGGTTTCAGGGCACCAAACCTCCAGAGTTGAAAATGCGGGTATAAGGCATAGTCAATCTTCCATATCTACTCGTTCAGCATCCAGAGGTTCAACCATGTCAGCAGTTGTCTAATTTGTGAAGGCAGGACCTGACTATAGAAAACAATATAAGGCCCTCCCTGGTGGTGCAGCGGGTCAAAGCACAGCACTGCAAGCCAGCTGCACCCACTTCAGTGAGAGTTGGATACCTAGTCGAAGGTGATCCACATGGCACAGCAGACCTCTCCTGACCCGCCCGCCACTCCCCTCAGCAGTGTACTCCCTCAATCTGCCTGTCTAATCCACACTCTGTCTCTACTGAATCCTCTCACCACCCCTGCACCTCTGACCTGTACTCCAGTTCTGTATGCATAAATAAATAAATCTTTGAAAAAGAAAACAATCTGGGGCTCTCCCTGGAGGCACAGTGGATTAAAGCACAGCACTAAGAAGCTTAAGCCACTTCTGCATGAGTTCTATCCCTGCCTGCCCCAAAGGTGACCCACATGGTGTGGCAGACCTCTCCTGACCCGCCTGCTGCTCCCCTCAGCAGTATACTTCGTCAATCTGCCTGTTCTGCTCCCCACTCTGTCTCTGGTGAATCCTCTCACCCTCCGTATCTCTGGCCTATACCCCAGTTCTGTATGAATAAATAAATAAATCTTTAAAAAAAAAAAAAAAAGAAAACAATCTGAGCACAAGTAGACCCACGCTGTTCAAATCTGTGTTGTTCAAGGTCAACTGCATTTATCTTTATCATCTATTGAGTATTGGAATGTGTTTGAGAAACTGTATGCTTTACCTACATTATCCTGCAAAGTCCTCACCACAACGCCGCCAGGTCCCAGGGTCAAAGTGACAGCTGAGATCTGAACAGATGTCTGTCAGCGTCCACCTTGCCTCAGCCAAACTATCCTCCATTTGAAGAACTAAGACTAAAGTGAAGCTTACAGGGCAGAACCCCAATGCCCTAGGTGATGCTGGGACCAGGAAACAAACTCTTCGGGGAGATGTCCTCTTGGGTGCCACTAATACACCAGACCCTCTCACCTACATGCCCCTCCATGGTTGGTGGGCCCTAAAAATTGACACACCCTCTTTATCCTCCCCAAGCTTTATGGAAATCTATACCATTTACCAATCCACCCAGGCCAGGCTTACCCCAGAGCCCCCAAGTGAAATCCTGAGACTGGAAAGTTTCTCACGGCTTATACTCAACAATTCCCCACACCTGAAACTGTCTGTACCTTCAACCAGGCCCGTCTTTCGCATCATTCATACTTCCTGATTGCAAAATAGAGCTGGACTCAAATTAATTTCCTGCCACAGAGACATGTTCGCCCTCTCCATACCAGGATTTTTGGTCCTCGCAGCGAAGTGTGCTAGAGTCAAAAGGCAGCTTTGTCTCCTCTCACGTCAGAAGCATGCTGCCCTGAAAGCATCGGGACCTTGCACAGTGTCTCTTCTCAGTGGTTCCTTATATACCCAATCCCCTTGGGTGAGGTCAGCCTCCTCATCCAACCTTTAGCACTTTCAGATGCCCCAGCTTTCTGTTTTCCCAGTTTTTCGATATATGATCTTTGCATCTGCCAGGCTTCCAAATAGTTCTCAGATATCACTGGGTACAAATATCATTTGACCTGTGAAATGCTCATACAACTAATTCATACAACTAGTTACATTTCCTAGCGTCTGCTCTATCACCCCTATTCTCCTCCCTACTCACCTCTCCCTTCCTCACTGGATACAGTGACACCCAGTGTGTATCTCTTTCTCTTTCTCTGTATCATGTACACACATACACATGAACACATGCACACACACTGATTTCCATGTTAATCCAGATGGAGAAGCACAAAAGTCACATTCATTTGCTGGAAGTTAGATAACTCACCTTCCTCCATGTTACTGTCATTTCCTTTTCCGGGCCCAGGAAAAGAGATTGGAGGAGTAGAGGGCATTTTAAAGTCTAGTCAGGTTCTCTTGACAATCATAGCTGTGCAGGTGTGAACCTGTGCCAGGATCCTCAAGAAGGACATGTGGAGGAATGACTGAAGGCCCAAGTGGAAAGCTGACACACACAGATACTGCAGAGATTGGCTCCTGCAGCCATACATGCTTTGCAAGTGAGCTTCGTGCCCATCTGACCTGACCAGCACCCGCCCTGCTGAAACAAGAGCTCAGTGACAGTTCGTAACCTGCTGGCCAATGCTCATAGGAAACAGCCACCACATCTCAAGCACTCTCTGCCTCTCAGGGCAAGGCTTCAGGAGCTTTGCAGCGCAAGTTTTTGATAGGCATTATTTCATTCAATGTAGTTTTCAATGTAGTTTTGTTTAGCCTGGATGAAGGGAAGAAAATCCACTGTCTATGTGGTATTTGCCCTCTGTGGGGTGTCCTGCAGGTGTTCTGGCTTCCTTCCGCATCCCAAAGATGGCACTTGAGTTTCACTGGCACGTCTCTGTTATCCCAGTCAGGTGAATGTGGGTGTGAGAGTGCTGAGCCATGGGAGGGCATCCTGCCCAGGCTTCGATCTCTCTGTGTACCCTGAGTTGCCAGGCAGGCTCTAGTCACCCTTGACCCTAAACTAGAATAAGTATGTTGGAAAATGAGTGAATACAAGTGACTAATATTAGAAGTGTCGGGAGTCTTTCATTATTATTTTGGTGATTTTTTGTGAGCAGAAATAAATTGTAGGAACTTAACTGTTGTTATATCAATTAGTCTATAGTAAAATTGGTTTTGTTATACATCATTTTACGTAAAATCACAGTTTCTAAGAACCTATGGATGATAAGTGAGGATGAGGATGTTCTGGACACGTGTATATTTTTTTATCTCTAAGACTCATAGCATTCTAAGGTAAGCATTACTGTTTTGTCATATTAGCAGCGAGGAAACCGTTTAAAATAAAAATGCTCCCTTGCCTTGAAGGTGGGATACAAATCTAGATGATCAGACTCAAAGATTCCACCTTCTCTCATACCAAGCACACCTTCTCCCAAAAGACAGCCCTGGAATCCACTCTGCTAGTAAGTTTAAAGACTTGCAGTAGTATCTGCACTTTAAGAGAAATGCCATTCTTTCATATATTCACCCAGAATTTGTTGGGAGTGTGGGAATTTCAAGAAAGAGAATTTCCTTGCCTCTGGGACCATAAAACTTAGGAAAACTGAAACAGCAAGTGTTAGCATGCCATCACACATACCTAAGCCCACACACACAGATCACACATAGATCATCACATACTCCTAAACCCACAAGGACCCTAAGAGGTTGTCTCCAAGGCTCCTGTTTGAAAGATGAATTACTTGGGGTTCAGAATGAGTAAAGGTTTGTCCAAAGGTATGCAGAATGTTGGAGGCAGAATCCAACCAGAACTCTGGAGTCTAATACTCTGTGCTTCTCCCATGCACCATAGCCAATGCTCTGATGGCCATAAGTCTTTTAAAATGGTACCTCTCAAGGCAACAGGGCATGATGAAGCAATTCACTTGCTGGGCGGTCAGTGGAGTTACCTCTGGTGATCATGTGGATGGCAGGCCCCTAGCTGCAGGGGGCAGCAATGACCTCAAGGGTACAAAGCACGTGGTGTGGTCAAACAAACCCTCTTGGCTATTATACAACCCACCAGGAGGTGACAGTGGAATCTAAGGGAAGGTAGGTATTGCTGTGCTGAAGAAAAAATTAGAAAACAGACACCCTCTCACACTGTAAATGTCATATCGTGTTGGCGCCTAATCAACACTTTGAAGCATTAGCATTGTTTTAATCATTCTCCTATTGGAGAACAAATGTTGCATGTATAATTACACTGCAGCATTGTACTGTACAAATAACCATGTAATGACATCGTTGGAATTTCTTGGTTCTTCATGGTAATGCCAAGTATAATTACCATGTAATCTGCCGAGAGCAAACAAGGTTGTAATTATTCCGTAATCCAATCTAATTATGGGGCAACTGGATTGTTATTTGTGCTCAGAAGTAAAAATACATGCAAAGAGAAGAAAAAGAAATACACTCATACACTCTCCCCAACTATGGGTATGGCAAGTCAGGTGGTGCGAGAGAGCTGTTTGCTTAGATGATCAAGTGTGTATTCTCATTGGTAGGTCAAGTCTTGGATTCCATCATCCCCACTGCTGATTCTGGATTGGTGGGTGAAGAACTAGCTATAAAGGCAAGCAGAAAGGCAGTATAGGAGGCAGGTGTTACTGTCTCTGCATGGAAACACCTGTGCCATGGCACTCGGAGGATAGGCAAGGACAGTGCTTGGAATAATAGCAAAAAACATCTCATCTACCAGCCTCTCCTGTACTTCTGACACATACATAGAATGGCAACATACACATTTCTGGGAATATGTTCCCATTCAGTTCAGACCAATTAACCAACCCTCTACTGCTGCTCCAACTGTGGGCCTTTTTTTTGGATGCAAGACTGGGACTGGGCCTTACAGAGGAACCAGGCAAAGAAGACAAGAATGGAAGGAACAAAAATGGGTGCAGACTTTGGCAAGAAGCATTGTGTGTGGGTTGCTGAGGGTTGACATTAGTTTCCTGGGATGCTATATAATAAAGTGCCACAAGCTGGGTGCTTGGAATAACAGCAATTATTCTGAAGACTAGAGGCCCAAAATCCAGATGTTAGCAGAGCCACACTCCTTCTAAATGCTCTGCAGAATCCTCTCTTGCCTTTTCCTAGGATGCAGTGATTTGTTGGCAATTCTGGCTTCCTGTCCTGCAGCTGTGTAGCTCCAGTCTCAGCCCTGTCTCCCATGATGTTGTCCCTGTGTCTGTTTTTTCATATGACTTTCTATGAAACTATCAATCATATTGTACTTGGGGTCTACCCAACTCCATTACGACCTCATATTAACTAATTGTGTCTACCATTACCCTATTTTGAACTAAGGTCACATTCTGAAGTACTAGGGGGTAGGACCTCAACATCTTTTTTGAGGGCACACAATTCAACCCATAACAGGGACCTTTCAATCATATATGCACTTGGCATACATTTATTTAGCATCACTGTGTGCTATGTGTATGATAATTGCACAGCTCTTCTTTTTTCAATTGTACAGTTGCTATATGTGTGACATGCACTCTCTCATTTAAATATTTCAAAATTTTTTCAAGTGGATATGATTGTTGTCTTCATCTTCTATATGAAGGAACTAACCAATGCTTAGTGAATTTGAGCCAGGACTTGAGCCCAGCAATCCAAGTCCAGCCTGTTCTCTGAGCACTGTAACTAGCCTTGTCCAGCTTCATCTGATATTAGACATAGGGAAGCTTAAGACAAGAAATAGGGAAGCTTAAGACAAGAAATAGGGAAGCTTAAGAGGACCCTTCTGCTGAATCTGGCCACTGTCCCAGATCAACCCACAACAGAGCTCAGGAGGAGACTTTGCATTATGGACAAGGAAGATTCTGAGACTGGACATCCAAGGAGTCAGAATAGGAACATGGAAAGTGTAGATAGTGTCAGGATGGAGGAACAGGGGGTAGCCATCCGTTCATCATGAAGGAGATCATGCACCAATAGATATTTCCAGAACAATCCTGGACACTTTGCTAGATCACTCCTATGAGTAGTGGTTGTTGCCTTCTTGCTAGGGATCCTTTATAGTTGGTGGCCCCTAGTTCCTTGTCCCACTGTGGATGTGGGGGCCAGCTGTGACCTCCTTCTTCTGGCACCAATGGAGAAGATGGTCCAGCCACCCCACTGCCTTTCCTTCCTGACTTCAAGGCCAGCCTGTGAGCCATATGGTCCCTGACCTCAGAATCTTGCTTTCTTCCTCAAGGTACTGAAAGCTTTTAGAGGAAGTTATAGTTACACAGTCTTAAAACAGATTGTAAATTCTTTATTTGGGGACTAATCTTGTCAGGCTGGTCGACCCTGGTGTTGACTGCTTTTCTAACCTGACATCAGTTAATCCTCACTGCTCCGAAGTTAATCCCTTTGAGAACAGGATGAAAAGTGGTTTTGTGAAGCAATATTTAAAGGCCTACAAACAATAACATGCCTTTGCCTCTGCTTCTGCAATTTCTGTTTCTGGAAATGGTTCAAAAAACTGTTTGTGTGAATGAATGTGAAGAACTTTTTATGGTTGATCTTGCGAGATGATACTTTTGATGAATAATGTAGAAAGCATTTACTCTTTAAGGCTGAAGACACATGGTGTAAGTATGTGTGTTTATCAAATATGGCACTGGCAAAGGGTGGAATGCAGCTAGTAAAGAAATTTTGAAGATTGCAAAGATGCAGGAAGAGATTCTCTAATTGTGAAATGTCAGGAGGGGTGGTAGAAAACTTTCACGAGAGTCTGCAAGAGACACTGATATATATTACCAGCTGTTAAATGCGGGGTGCTTGTCTCATGTGAACTGTCCTATGATATTTGATGTGAAATACATCCCCTCAACACCCTCCTCACCTGACTTTAATCCACCAATGTATCAATGACTCTATTTAAAAAAAAGGAGACAGTGATGGGAAGCCCACAGGGATTACAACTGAGATGAAACAACTTAAATAAAGTCACATATTTGCTTCACAGTGAAGGCTGAGGTGTAAACCCAACTGAGACCCCCAAGTACAGGATCTTCCCCTACCCGCTGGAAACAGAGACAAGTAGTATACATCTCATGCTTGGAATGACTACCCTACTTTTGTTTGATGGGTGGCCTGTATTTATTTTCATCTGTCAGAGTTCAGCCACTTTAGGAAGGATTCCTAGACTAAATGAAACAAAACTGAACCGGTATCTAGGTATAGAACATGAAAAGTACATGTACATATACTGACCTGCTATGCTGGGTCAGCCTGGATCGGAGAGTCACAAAGAATTAAAGAGATAGATCATGGAGCTGGATAGATTTAAGTAGCTTCTGTGTTCTCAATTATAAATTCACTGAGGCTTGAAGCACATCCTCTCTAGAGCCCATCATGCTCATTATCATGAGTTTCTTAACCAGGACATGAGCTACCTCTTGTGAATCTTTGCATTACTGTGCCTAGCAGAATGCCTGGCACATAGTAGATCCTCAATTAATATCTAGAGAGTGAAGAGGAATTCTGACAACTTCATTTCTCTGCTTAAATAATCCTGTGACAGTGAACTTACTGCCTGTGAAACAATCTATCCTATTCTTTGGTAACTCCAGGTGTTATGTTGAGCTCAAATTTATCTTCCCATATACCTAAGAGGTTGGGTCTTATCTGTCCCTTTAGATTTAAACTGAGTTCTTTTCCACTAAAACACTTGACATATATTTAAAAAATATATCCGGAAGCTTCCACATTAAATTTTTTTCTCTTGCAGAATGTGGTGTGTATAGCCTATATATATTTTATTCATTCTTTTCTCCAACAGCCTTAGTGTCAATATAAATGTAAATGCTAAGTATTCTGGCTCTAGATTCAGACTGCCTGGTTTCAAATCCCACAAGTCATGTACACCTGTATATACTCAACACATACACACCTTCTAATTCTTTCCTTTGTTGGGTTCTATGACTCATTCATCCCAAGATTCTGTCTTGCAAGGGGTTCCTCTTAAGCCACACATTAAGGATTATCACAGTAGGGCCGAAAGGAGCAGAATTTTTCCTGCTAGGAACAAATTAAAAAGAGAGAGAGAGATGAAAACATGAATAGAGTAAAAGCATTCATTAAAAAAGATATGAGAACACTATCAACAAATTAATGTTAATATATTTGAAATAGATATGTTTCTAGAAAAGCGTAATTTTCTAAACCTGACTCATATAGAATGCTTGAAGATTCCTATGATAAGTACAAATGGACAAAACTGTCAACTACATTGTACAGTTTCCCACACAGAAAACTGTACCACATTAAAAAAAAAAAATCACTCCAATCACATACAGCTTCCCCCAGATCACTTCTCAGTTTATTTTATGGATTCATTACAGCCTTGGCATAGAAGGAAGAGAAGGATAGAATGTAAAAGAAAAATCACAGATTCAATTTATCCAAAACATAGATATATTTTTAACTATAAATAAACTAAATCCAACATTATATAAAAATGTAATATACTAAGATCAAATTGGATTTATTGCTTATATCTAAAGCTGATTTAATATTTCCAAATCTACAATATCCGTCCCATTGATAGACTAAAAAAAATTAGCATGCCCTGATGCAGAAAGCAATGGATATAATAATTTCTATTATTGGCAAACCTCTCATTAAATTAAAAATAAAATTAAACATCATTACCCTGGTAAAGGGTAGCTAAAATAAATCCCACAGCTACATCATCCTGCATGAAGAAACTCTAGAAATAGCTCCTTTAAAGTCAGGAATAATACAAGGGTGCCCATTTTCAAGTCTATTCAATATCACTTACAGCTAGAGTGATAACGTATTGTAGGACTTGAAAGACATTCAGCTGTGAAGAAGAGAGCAAGAATGTCTTTATTTGAAGGCATGATTAAGTACAAAGAAAATCCTAAGGAATCTATGAAAAACCTGGAATTAATAAGTTAATTTAGCAAGGGGTAAGCTATAAAGCCAATACACAAAAACGAATTACAATTTCCTACAGTAACAGTGAACATTTAGAAAGTAAAATTTTTAGAATAATATCATTCACAATAGTATGAACCTATGCTTAGAAGTAAAAGTCACAAAATGTATGCAAGACTAAAATCTATAAAACATTAATGAAAAAAACAAAAGGACAATATACTATATTCATGGACTAGAAGTCATATTTCTTCTTAAGTTGTTCTAAAATTAAGAATCCCAATCAAAACTCCAGCAGGTTCTGTTTTAGAAATTCATGAGCTAATGCTGAAATTCATATAAATAAAGAATCAAACAGCTTTGAAAAAGAAGAACTAATTCTGGCCCTCCCTTGTGGCACAGAGGGTTAAAGCACAGCACTGAGAAACTTAAGCCACTTCTGCATGAGTTCGATTCCTGCCTGCCCGGGAGGTGACCACATGGCGTGGCAGACCTCTCCTGACCCTCCCGCTGCTCCCCTCAGCAGTGTACTTCATCGATCTGCCTGTTCTGCTCCCTGCTCTGTCTCTGGTGAATCCTCTCACCCTCCCCATCTCTGGCCTGTACCCCAGTTCTATATGAATAAATAAATAAATCTTTAAAAAAAAAAGCAGTGTCAAAAAAAAAAGAACTAATTCTAATTTTTAAATATAAGCAAATACTTGAATAAACTTTTCCAAAGATAATCAACACCATTTGTCATCGGGGAAATGCAAATTAAAACTATAATTAGATATGATTTCACATTTACTGGAATGACTAAAAGTAAATAGATAGATAAACAGCCTCAATACTAATCTATAGTGACAGAAAGAAAATTAGCAATTGCTTAGATTGGAGGTGAAGAGTGCCTATACGCAGGGCACGTGACAACATTTTGGGGTGATGAGCATGCTGTCTAGCTTGATGATAATGCTGGTTACATGGATGTATACATTGGTAAAAACTCATCAAACTGCCCAATTCGATAGCTACTTTTTATAGCATGTAATATACTGCGTTAAAATTGGTTTAAAAAATAAAACCAAGTGACCATTTGAACGTGGAATTATTAAAACACTCTCGCTTTGCTGGTGGAATTATAAAATACTACCTCCACTTTGGAAAACCATTAGCTTTGTGTTTGTTGTTTGTAAAATTCAACACAAACTTACTTTCTGATCCAGAAATACCACTTCTTGGTTATTATCTATATAAGCGCTGAAAATTTGTGTTCTCAAAAATAGTTTTTCCAAAAGTAGAGCAACAGATGAATGGCTCAACCAACAATGTTAGAGTCACTCAATGGAATATTATTCAGAAATAAAAATGCAACAAATATATAGAATCATGAATCAATCTCACAGATACACTATGTAAAAAATAACACTAAAGCATACATTTTGTAAGATTCCCTTTATGTGATGTTTTAGAACTGAGCAAAGATTTATGGTGTTTGAATCAGATTAGTGGTTGCCTGAGGCAGGTACCAGGGATAGCAAATGCAAATGGACAGGGAAATTTCCAGAGTGATAAAAATGTTCTATATCTTGGCTGGTGTGGTGATTACACGTCTATCTTCATTTAAAGTAATTATAATCAAAACTGTATGCCTTCAAATATGTGCATTTTTAAAAGTAAATAATACTTAAAGTTAAAAAAATACGTTGGGAAGTAGAGAAAACACAGCCACTATTTGAAAATGTCCTTAAGAAATCTTTAGACAAATTGTTAGAAATAATAGAAAGGGCCCTCCCTGGTGGCACAATAAGTCTTCAATGCAAGCTTGATGCCAGGCCAGGAGGATCCACATGGCACAGCAGACCTCTCCTGTCTTGCTCTCTGCTCCCCTCAGCAGGGTACTTCATAGATCTGCCTGTTCTGCCCCCACTCTGTCTCTGTTGAATCCTTTCACCGACCCTGCACCTCTGGCCTGTACCCCAGTTCTGTATGCGTAAATAAGTAAATCTTTAAAAAAAAAAAAAAGAAAGAAACAATAGAAAATATTACAAGTTGACTAAATATTAGATCAATTTTCAAAAGTTAGTTCCACTTCTATAAAGCAATGACAAATAATTAGAAACCTTATTTTTTGGATTATTTTATATAATAGCAATAAGAGTTTTAAATACATAGAACTATATTAACCAAAAATGTGGAAGAGTTGTTCACAGAACATTCTCCATCTTTACAGTGACATCAAAGAAGATTTAAATCAATGGGAAACAATGCCATGTTTATGAGTAGGAACTTAACACTGTGCAAACATCAAGTCTTCCCAATTCATCAATAATTCACTGTCATTCCAGTCCAAAGAGAGACCTTGATGGCACTTGAAAAGTTATTCCACAAAAGTGGTGCAACAGAATAAGAAATAGAATAAAAGGGGAGAGGTACTTATTATAGTAACTATCAGGACTTTTGATCACAGTTTTGTGATCAAAACAGTGCTTTTGGCAGAGGGTAGTCTTAATGGAATGAAAAGAGAGCCAATGACAGATCCATATATGGGACTTGGAAATGGGACAGAATGGCAGCACACCTTGGAGAGACTATTCAGTAAGTGGAACTAGGAAAGGTAGTCAGCCATGTTGAGAAAGAAGAAATTGAATCCTTACCTCACACCACTCACAAAAATTGGCTCCAGATGACTGAAAATCTTAAATGTCAAAAGCAAAATATTGACGCTTTAGATAGGTCAATATCTTCCTGACCTTAGTGATAGAAAAGTATTTCTTAGGCAAAATATGAAACTCATACATTTTAAAAGGAAATGTAAATTTGACCACATTTAAACAAAAAATTTCAATTCATGAGAGAAATTATGTAAAGTTTAAAAGAGAAGCTATTGAATGAGAGAAGATATTGTACCAAACTTAACTACAATTACTGCCCAGATCATAGAGATTTATAAAAATTAAGAGATAGACAAGCCAAAAAAAAAAAAAATTGGGTGCAATAAAATATTTCAAAGTGGGCCCTCCCTCGTGGCACAACAGATTAAATCACAGCACTATGAAGCTACCGCAGCCGCTGCAGCATGAGTTCCATCCCGGCCAGGGAGCTGACCCACATGGCCTCGCAGACCTCTCCTGCCCTGCCCGCTGCTCCCCTCAGCAGTGCATTTCAGTACATCTGCCTGTTCTGCTCCCCACTCTGTCTTGGATGGATCCTCTCAGCACCCATATCTCTGGCCTGTACTCCAGTTCTGTACTGCATACATAAATAAATCTTTAAAAAAAAATTCATAGAAAAAAAATCACAGGTAGATGAGCTATAGATGAAGAAATGGTCAACTCACTGGCAAAAAAAGGAGGCACCAATCAAGTCACAACTGACAAACACAGAAGGTGGAAACTACCAGAGAATGGATGACCAAGATAAAGGAAACACTGAGATGAGAGCTGGGGGTGGCATTGTCTTGTAAAATTGAATATTCACATACTTTTCCAAACCAGTAGTTACTTTCCTGGATATAGAAGAGTAAAATGTGCACATAAAAAGCATGTGCAGGCCCTCCCTGGTGGCACAAGGGGTTAAAGCACTGCACTGAGAAGCTAAAGCCACTTCCGCATGAGTTCAATTCCCGCCTGCCCTGGAGGAGTCCACATGGCGAGGCAAACCTCTCCTGACCCGCCCACTGCTCCTCTCAGCAGTGTACTTCCTAGATCTGCCTGTTCTGCTCCCATTCTGTCTCTGGTGAAGCCTCTCACCGCCCCTGCACCTCTGGTCTGTACCCCAGTTCTGTATGCACAAATAAATAAATCTTTAAAAAAAAAAAAGCATGTGCAATAATGTTTGTGGCATAGTAATATTCGTCGGCCATTAGAGTGAGTCCTAATCCATTCTGTGTGTCTTAATAGGAGGAGAAAATTTGGGAGCACAAAGATATACCAGAGCACATGGAGAACAGAGTTAAGAATATGGTATCTGCAAGCCACAGAAAGAGACCTCAGAAAAAGCAATCCAGAAAACACCTGGATCTTGGATGAACAGCCTCCAAAATGGTGAAATAATTTAATTTTAAGTTTAAGACACCAGCCTGGGGTATTTGCTATGGCAATCCTAACAAAACTAATAATACAGGATCATTGTCAGTGTGTAGCGGGGCAGACTTGTCCCCTCCCAACTCCCCACCTGTTAGGTGGGATCATGTCATCGTGTACACAGTAGCAGGACACCGTGGTCAAGGTCAAGGTCTCCATCAGTTTGGTGCCAGTACTCGCTGCCTTCTTCAACCCACCTCTCTGCCACACAAAATGATGTGCTAGATATGCCTACACTCTCTGCCTTGAACTGGGTTGGCGCTCTATCATCCCAGAGCCCTGTTTCCAACATCAGTTACACACCAGCCTTCCTCTGCCTCCCCTGGGTGGCTGTGAACTCCATTCTTAAACCACCAACCTAACCTGCACCAGTGCTAAAGCTGCCTCTGAAAACAGACAAAAGGCAGATAGAGAAGAGAACCAAAAGGCACCGATCAGAGAGACTGCCCTCCTTGGCAAGTAAATGACCCTGTTCTCCCAAGGCCAGATCTAGGGCAAACTGTTGTCCCCCACCTGCAGCGTGGTGTTCCCTAACTAACCAGATGGGAAGGAGAGTGGTATGGTAATCATAGCTTTGCCTCGCCCCAGAAAATAAGGACTTGGCTGACAGTGCTTCCCTGTTCCCTGTGCCTGTTGGGCTTAAAGGATTAGAGGGGTTTGCAGCCATTCCTATCTTCAGAGCTAAACTTTCCCCAGATGACAATTTTAGCACAAAGAGAGTAGAAGGCAGTGATGAGAAAGGGGAAAACAATGGCTGTTGCCTCTGATTCCTCTTGATCTGCATTGCCTTTCAGGCCCTCACACTGAGATTAAGCTTTTGTTTTTTGAGCATTTGGCTTTGAATGGAGCTCTCTTGCATCTCACAGGGACTGGAGAGGGAAGAATAGAGCAAACGTCAATGGCAGGGTTGATAATCCTACAACCATTGACTTGAAGAGCTGACCAACTGGGCTCTCTGCTGGTTAATCTGCTGCGTCAATGCATATTATTAGCAGCCCTAATTGATGGATTATTGACAGAGTGAGCAGGGTGAGACTGATAGTTTGCTGCATGAAGGCTGATTTAGAGAATTTTAATCTGTAAATGATGGATAGGAGGAAGTATACTGCTGCTCTAGAAACTGAATCTGATATTGAGGCAGAAGTGGGGGGACCAGACTCAGGATGGCCCCAAGCCCCAGTTTCCTCCTACTAGGGTGCCCAGTCCTTCTGCACCTGAGGGCCACCCACACCCATCTTCAGGCCAGCTGTCCTCAAGGCTACAGCCTCAACTGCTTACAGCTTCTCACCTCTTAAATTCTGCCATAATTGGGTAGGGTAGGGGGAGAGGTAAGGGTGGTGGAGAGGAAATCTAACCACTGGTATTTTAATTGCTACTTTTTCATCTGGTGAGACTCAGGAACTGGTCCTAGCGAAGGGCAGGAGCAGGTGAGGAATTACAAGCAGATTTTCCTCTTGGCCCAAACCTGCTGTGTGGCTTCCTGGAGTTTTTCCAGTAAACTGGGATCTCACTGCAGTGTGAGGCCCAACCTGGGAGCCCTCCATTTATATACCTGGCTTTGAGAATCAGGCAAGAGCAAGGAAAAGGGAAATCAGGAAAAAGGAAACCAGTTCTGAAATGAAGCTCACTTAGTGATGGATAAAGGAGAATATGTCTCAGAATAATTCTGTGTTCCAGTCCTGGGTAGAAACTCCACAGTGGGAGGACTGATAGGATAATGTGGCCCATTTATACACCCTGGGAACCAAGGGAGAGTAAATTATACGTTAATTTTTTTTAAAGCCCACAGCCTGGCCTTTAATGCAAAGGATGTTTTTTCAGTTGTTTAAATACTCAAGACTTTCTCCTCGATTCCTGTCCACCACCATGGGTTAGAGCCCCGCCCATCACAGGCAGAGCCTGTCTCATCTAGGCAGTGGGACTGCAGAGGTGACAACAGCCTAGAGAGTCTCGGGTCCTGAAGAGCGGGACCTGTAACGCCCAACTCATGGAATACCGCAAAAGCATCAGAGGATCCTTCACTATAACAGCAGCACAGGCCAGATGAGAGGTGAGTCTTGCCCCTTTAGGCTGTTGCGCTGGATTTTTAAATCGTGTTTTCTGGTCCTGACTCTGTATGTAGAAGGAGAGGAGCGGCTGGCAGCTAACTGTATCAGGAATGACTCTGGTTAATAGTGTTTCAGAGCCCTCCCTGATGGCACAACAAGTTAAAGCACAGCACTATGAAGCTATCAGCAGCCACTACAGCATGAGTTTGATCCCCAGTCAGGGAGGTGTCCCACATGGTGCAGCAGGCCTCTCCTGATCTGGTCCCTTGCTCCCCTCAACAGTGTGTTTCAGTAGATCCTCTTGTTCTGCTCCCCACTCTGTGTCTGGTGAATCCTCTCACCCCCTGCACCTCTAGCCTGTACTTCAATTCTTGTGTGCATAAATAAATAAATCTTTAAAAAAAATTTTAATTAAAAAAAATGAGTGTTTCATCCCTTCAATAATACCATGTGCTCCTTCCAAACTTTAGTCCACTAGAGACCAGGCAACACCTGGCTTATTGAGACTGACTTGAGAGGCAGGGTCTTCCCTGGGAACAGTCTTGTACCCATTGTATTGACTAGAGGGCACTCCAGTCGATAATTCACATCTATGTTTTGGAATACATAGCTAACATCCACTTCCATTTCAAACAACATTGGCACCTCAAGTTAGTCTACTGTTTGACCTGGTTTTGTGTTGGCCAATTTTATAGCAAATTTTATTCTTGATAGATAATCTGAAGGATAGTGCTGTGGCCACAGAGTGTCCTATTAGTGATGCTTACTTGGAAGGACCAAGATGCGGATGGCTCCAGCTACAGGCAAATGGACACATGGTAGCAACCAGGAGGTCTTTGCTGACTATGAAGATCTCTGGATCACTGGTGCTTCTCTCAAGCGAGGGGCACGGGCATTCATTGTCCATTTAGGGAAAACTTACTCTGAACTTGGAAACTGAGAGCCAACTATTGAGAATAAGACATTGCATCTCATAGACTCCAACTTCCTCTATGGTAAACAGGAAATTAGAATATATTCACAGGTTTACCAATAAGGCATTTTATCATTGGTTAACAGAGTATGAAGTGTTTTACAAATAGTAAGAAAATTTCTCACTGTGCAATGTTGGGGTTCTCACAAATGCATTCAGGAGAGGGGAAGAGCAGTAGAGTTCCCATAAGGGCAGGCATCATTTCTGATTTGTTCTCTGGGCTATTTCAGTCTCTGATATATAGTAACATTTGCTTAATGAATGAACAGATTCAGGAAAAGCCACACTAGTGCACAGAGCATGAACCATCTTCCCATTTGCTGCCTTTGATGTCTCAAGTTTCTGTTTCCCATTCCTAGAGCTATGCCATAACTGTTGATTTGCCTGCTGCCAGATCTTACTGGAAACACCCATACAAACAAATGCACCATTTTCAGAAGGTCATGAAGCATCAGGAAGTCAGGAAACAATTTCTTAGGTTGGTCTTTAGTAGGAACACACCTGCTTTTCTCCCAGGACATGTAGTAGAATTTGATGGCTGCTGCACTAGCTGTATCTTGTGGTCACCAAGTCTCTGTTTTGGCCTCCCTGCCTCCTTCCTGTACAAAGCCCAAGCTTAGCCTCATTACTCATATCCTAGAATGGACAAGGCAACTTAAAAGTAAGAGGGCCTGTTGAGCCCATTTCTAAATGCAGAAAGATGTGAAATTCCATTGCTTTCAGCTCAGAGCTCCATTATCTGCTGGAATGAACTGGGCATCCTCTCGGTTCATTCCAACAAACCAGCTAATAGCTGTTTTTGAATCCCACCTGCCCACCTAAAAATCCAGAAGTTGGAAAAAAGGGTATGCTCATATTCAGGGATTGAGAACTGTCAAATGTGGGTATGAGATTGCCAGAGTATAGTACTTTGGGCCAAAGTTCAGCAAAGAATAACTCTAAGAGAAAATCATTATCTTCCCTGAAACAAAATTGAAGTCCAGGATTGAGGCACACTAGATCCTTAAACAGAGTTTGAGAAATTGGGAATATTTTGTAATTAGAAGTACACAATTTCTTTAAATAGCAAAAGACTTAAAAAGGACCATAATTAAAATCTGATTGCAAAGCAATTAACAAGGAAGTTTTCTCAATTTTGTGATATACAGTATTTTGGAATAACCAGGGTTGACCAGAAAAGATATACCAGAAAACTCCACTTTTTAAGAGAGATTTAGAAAACTATTCATCTGTACTAAAAGATACAGATTAATCTACTAAAATTCAATACATAAAATATTGCAGTATTAGTTTTTCCTAGGGTAGAATTCCAATCCAGTCAACCTGACATATCCAAATCTCACCTTCTTAATCTTAACCTTCCTCTTTAACAGACATTCTTTTACATGCTATGTTCACTCAGTTTTTCCTATCCTTTATTAAGTCTGAAGCAATCATTTCACTTGACAATACTAATCTTTTGTCCTTTTAACAAAACAAAATCCAAAGCCTTTTATCCTTTTTTTGCCCAGAAAACACATTCTAGACTCCTTTTCTCCTTCTGGTCTCCTTACCTACTTTACAATACATTCAATGTTTCCTTACCTTTTAGAATCCGTAATGCCTAATGAAAGCAATAAAGTCAAAAGAAAGTTCCTAGCAGTCTGAATTTAAAATGACCCTTTTAATTCTTTTTTTCTTTGTCAGTCCCTGGAATATATTTTCCCATTTTTTCCTGGAATGATTACACTCCAAATAACTGACTAGATTCACCATTTGAAGAGCAAGGGAGAGAAAATACAACTTTGGTTAGGAGTTTCAGAGTACATTTTTCTATTATCAGAAGCCCAATGCAGCTACTCTTTGAAAATATTTTCATTTTTCCAAAGATTTTTTCCATTTTTTTTTTTCTTCTCAGGGACTATTCAGTGGCCACTTTTCTCCAGACCTCAACTCATACATGTGCCAAGTAATATTGCAATACTCCACCATCCCCTTTTCATGGAGCTGTAATTACACCAATTTCTGAGATTGTGCCCCAAATGGCTATTACCTGCAATGGATGCTGTAAAATTCCCAGCCAGAATAGTACATACAAAAAGAACAGAATTGACAGGCAGGTAACTACAAGTCTGAATTCCAAATGGCCTTATCTTGGGAAGAAAAACAAACCATAGAAACAGGCAAAAACATAAAGCACAGTGATTCAATATATTGAGTGAGGATGATGGGGAGTGCTGGGATCAAGGAATAAATAGTTTCTTAGCCTACAACCAAGGGACCCCAGCCCCAGCAGCCGACCAGGCTCCAGCAAAATGGTTTACTGCAGTCCCATTGCAGACCTGGCAGCAATTGTCAGAATGTTACCAGAATAGGCCAGGTTCTTGGTGCTGCCTGTCACCACAGGTATGACAGGTATTCAACCAAAAAGTTGCACTTTTATTTTTCAGATCCCTGGCCAATGATCTGAGAGAATGGTGGACATAACACCCTGAAGAAATGACTGACCTTTCATGTCTAGCTTTTTTTTTTTTTAATAATATAATAGTTTACTTTTACATCATTTTGTGCATTTTTCCATCTCAGTTATAATCCCTGTGGGCTTCCCATCACCAAATGACCCATGTGCCATCACCATACTCCAGTGCATTTCCCTCCCCCCACTGTTTTTGATCCCATTCCCCACTCCACCCCCCTAAAATGTCTCTGGTTTAAAGTTGTTCATTATTATTATTTTTTCTCACTTAGTCTGTTTTACTCCTGCTATGAGTGAAACCATCCGGTATTTTTCTTTTTCTTTCTGGCTTATTTTGCTAAGCATGATCTTTTCCAGCTCCATCCAAGTTGCTGCAAAAGACATGTGTTTATTTTTTTTCGGTTGCTGAGTAATATTCCATTGTGTATATGTAAAGCATCTTTTTAATCCAGTCATCCACTTTTGGGCATTTGGGTTGTTTCCATGTCTTTCCAATTGTAAATAAAACAGCAATAAACATGGGGATGCAGGTATCTTTTTGAATCATCGTTTTTTTGTCTTTTGGGTAGATACCTAGGAGTGGGATTCCTAGTTCATATGGAAGTTCCATTTTTAGCAGTTTGAGGAACCTCCGAACTGTTTTCCATAATAACTGTCCTAGTTTGCATTCCCACCAGCAATGCAGGAGAGTTCCTTTTTCTCCACATCCTCGCCAACATTTGTTGTTGCTAGTTGTTTGAAGATGTGTCTAGCTGGCCTTTTTATAATGGATTAAACAAAGACAGTCACAAGCAAACATCACAATTAATGTTCCTAGTATACATCACATTATACTGAAGATGATCCCTGTAAGAATGAACCGTTATCAACCTCCTGGTTAAGTTGAACGGGGTATATTCTGACCTGCTGATCCTGGTGATTTTCTGATGGTGTCAATATTCAGCACTCCTTTAGGTATCTCAGCTTCAGCAAGAGTTTTAGTTTAAAGAAAACAGATTATTCGTCATCTAGCAAGCATATGTAACCTGTGCTCTGGACTGTGTGTACAGATCTCCACGCTAGGGAAGGTGACCTCTCTCCCTCCCTCACCCCTTATCAAATTGTTTGTACTGACACCAGTCATTCCTAGTAGGAAGTGCTACACTAGGCAACACTGCTCCTATATCAGGCCTTGAGCATGACACAGAGGGGTTGCTCCCATATTTAACCCATGTTCCTGTCCTCTGGCGTGGGTAACAGGCTGGGGGTAATGACAATGGCCATTAGGATAGGAGAGAGTGGTCACCCTAACATTTCCCAGATCCCATTTTTCATTCTTTTTTTTTTAGTGGTTTTTTTTTTTTTGGTTGTTCAAAATTTTTTTTTTTTCCATTTTTCATTCTTACAGGGATCATCTTCAAGCAGAAGAATCCAGGGGCTTTTGAGTGCATCATTAGAATATTTGTGGCACTGCCATAACCTTCATGTTTCATCATCTCTTCTCTTTTATCCTTGTAAATTCAATTCTGGCTGGGGGTTGGGCATAGGGGTGGAATTAAAACCTTCCCGTGTCGACATGTTGAAGTCCAATGCAAAAATAATTAAATCTCCAACCATTTATCTTCCATCTCCAATTCCAATCCATTGTTCTGAGAACGATTTGAATGGTGTATGCTTCCCCCGCTGTGTAATTTAAAATTGAGTTCACACTTAGCTAACTTTTTACTGTTAGGAATGTTTCTGCGGCACGCATTTCAGCCTCCTCACAAGAACAGTTCTAATTTGGAGCTCAAACAGAGAGAGAGAACTGGTATTGCAGGAATGTCAGCTGAGTCCCTGGTTTAATGGCTATGTGGTGGCTGAGTAGTTACAGATGTGAGCACTACAGTGTAGACAACAGGCCTAAGATGTGAAGACCTCAAAGCCCTGGTATTTCAAAGTGGGTAAATTTAAACAAAATTGTGACATGGAATTTCCTTGTGGGTGCTGCTTTTGGGGGTCAGAGACACTACTTGATACACAATATGGTAGCTCTAATGAATCTATTCAATCTAATCTTCATAATCATAGCATCTCTAAGGTAGAAAATTAATTCAATGAAGTTAAATATCCCCTTTTCATGTCAACAAAATTGGTTTTTCTAGGGATTAAAGGATTAACATGGTGTTAAGTCCCTAAAGAGGTTAAAATACTTTATTATTCATTACAAAGCACAAAGATTGGGCTGTTATTTTTTTTTTAATGTCACCACTACTCATTTCATTAAAGGGAAGCACCAAAGAGAACTGTTAATGACAATTTCAGAAACTCTTAATGCTCTTCAAAATGCACGTCTTCCCTGATTTCCAACTCCTTCTGAGAAAAATAGCTCAAAACATATTGAAGTGAACCCTTTCAGTCTCTTGCCAGAGCCAAATGACCAGTGGGCAGAAATGAGTTTTCAACTAAGTCATTGAAGCTGTAAAACATGGCTTCTCTCAGCTTCTGATTAAAAGAGCACAATTTCCCATCAACAACTGAGAAAGTATTTCATTTGGGATCAAAGGATCGGGAAGTCTGTACTATGCCATATCACCACAGGGGCAGCCACTTTTTTAATTAAGATTTATACACTTTCTCTGCTCATATAAAAATGAGTAATTTTACCTTTACTTCCATCATACTTATTATGATTTTTAGTTGGAAAAATCCCTAAATCTAAGGGAAAACCCAGGCACAGATCTATGAGGTGCCTTGCTCTTGACCCCTGATCTGTGGGTACAAAATGGCCGTGGAACCTGGTTTCTTGACCCTTGGGATTTTTTTATTCCTCTTTAGAACAGGAACTTTTGACCAGCTTCACCCACCCTGGCTCCTTGCCTTTAGCTATCAGCAATCTGTTCTTTACAAGTATGAGTAAGTATTAGGGGTTTTATTTTTGTCTTGTTCCCTTGTTAGAGTCCACATATAAAGTAACACAACACTTGACTTTCTCTTGTTGACTTAATTCATGTACTATCTGTGCATTTATATTGTCTCAAATGAGAAGAGTTCATTCTTTTTTATAACAGAATAATATTCCATTTGGTAATTGCATGCAAAAGCACATAGACCATGTTTTCTTGATACATTCAATGAACATTAAGTTGCTTCTATATTTTGTCTATTGTAAACAATGCTGTAATGAATATGGGAGTTACCTGTACCTTTTCAAATTAATATTTTAATTTTCTTTGAATTAATACCCACTGGGAGAATTGCTAGATCATATAGGGATTCTACTTTAAAATTTGTTACTTATAATTTTCTTGAAGAAATTTCATACTGTTTTCCATAGTGGCTGCACCAATTTACATTCCCACCAACACAGCACAAGAATAACTGTTTCTCTATAGCTTTGCCAACTCTTACTATTTCCGCATTTTTGATAATACCATTCTGATGGATGTGAGGTAATTTCTTGTAGATTTTATTCACATTTACCTAATGATTAGTGATGTTCAGAGTTTTTTCTATTTTTTAATTTTTAGCATTGGTATTGAGGTTTTACAGTTGTATATGATTTAGGAGTATATGTTTACACTGTCAGATTTATGTTACTGCAACATGCCCAAACCAAAAGCACAAATAATTTTCCACAATAGTCCATAGGGCCCATAGTCCATGTTCCCTAACCACCACCTTCCACCTCTGCTAGCCTCAATTCCACAGTCAAACTTTGTTTGGTTTAGTTTTGTCTGTTCCTTTGGTTTCACTTTATTCCATATATATGTGAACTCATCAAAATTTGTCTTTCTTCTTCTGAATTACTTCACTTAGCGTAACTCCTCTCATTCTACCCATGTTGCAAATGGTAAAATTTCATCTTTTTTAACTAATGAAGGAGTATTTCATTATAGTATTCCATTGTGTACTTACTCTTCATCTTTTTTTTTTAAAGATTTATTTATTTATACATACAGAACTGGGGTACAGGCCAGAGGCTCAGGGGCGGCGAGAGGCTTCACCAGAGACAGAGTGGGGAGCAGAACAGGCAGATAGAGGAAGTACACTGCTGAGAGGAGCAGCAGGCTGTCAGGAGAGGTCTGCCACGCCATGTGGTCTCCTCCGGGGCAGGCGGGAATCGAACTCATGCAGAAGTAGCTTAAGCTTCTTAATGTTGTGCTTTAACCCATTGCGCCACCAGGGAGGGCCACTCTTCATCTTCTTACTCAACTCAACTGTTGGTGGGTATTTAGGTTGTTTACATAAGTTAACTATTGTAAATAGTGCTGCAGTGAACAAAGGTATACATGTATCCCTTCAAATTAGTGCTTTGCTATTCTCCAGATAGATAGTGAGTGCTGGAATATGTGACATCTATTTTTTGAGAAACCTACATAGGGGCTGCACCTTCTAAATCATCATCAGCAGTGTTTAAGGGTTCCCTTTTCTCAATAGCCTTGCCAGATTGCCTTGTTTCTGGTGTTTTTTATATGGGCTATTCTCAAGAGTGTGAAGTGGTATCTCACTGCGGTTTTGATTTGCATTTCTCTGATCCTAAGTGATGAATTTTTTTTTTTCATGTGCCTGTTGGCCATCTGTATGTCTTCTTTGGAATACTAACAATTTAGATCTTCTGCCCATTTTTGATAGGGTTATTTGTATTTTTGTTGTTGAATTATATGAGTTCTTTGTAGTTCATAGACAGTAATCCCTTGCCGGATATATGGTATGCAAATATTTTCTCCCACTCAGAAGGGTGTCATATCTTTTTAATGATAGCTCCTTTCCTGTATAGAAGCTTTTTAGTTTGATGAAGTACCATTTGTTTATTTTTTATTTTGTTTCCCTTGCTGTTGAGTGAAGTCCCTACAGATATGACTTAACCAAATGTCATAGTGTGTTTTGCCTCTTTCCTTCTATGTATTTTATGGTTTCAAATCTTATGTCCAAGTTTTTAATCCATTTTGAATTGATTTTTGTGTATAGCTTGAAAAAGTGGCCTAAATTCATTTTTTCACATGTGGCTATACACCATTTGTAGAAGAGGCTTTTATTTCATTACTGTATGCCCTTGGCTTTTTTAACTATAAATTGATTGAGCATATCAAATATGTGTGTTTATTTCTGATTCTCAGTTCTACACCATTGTCTGTTTGACTACTTTGATTTCAATGCCATACTGTTTGATTGCTATAGAGTTGTAGTATCATTTAAAATCTGGAAATATGATACTGCCTCTCTTCTTTTTTGTCAGGATCTCGGTGGCTATTCAGAGTCTTTTGTGGTTCCATACAAAATTCAGTAATTTTTGTCTATTTGAAAAATATCATTGAAACTTTGATGGAGATTGCATTGACTTTGTATATTGCTTTGATGAAGATGGCTTTTTTAACAATGTTAATTATTCCAATAGATGGGCATGAATTTTTTATATTACTTCATGCTTCTATTTCTTTTAATAAAATCTTATATTTTTCTCTGGATGGGCCCTTCACTCTTTGTTAAGTTTACTCTTGGGTACTTATGTAACTGTCAGTAGGACTGTTTCCTTTTTCTCTTCCTCTTCTAGTTCAGGGTTTGCATGTACTAAGGTGACTGATTTTTGTAAGTATTATTTCCTTTTGAAAAGCAGGTCCTGGAAAGCACAGTTACACTTTCAATTTAACCAAAGCGAGGACACTTCTCTTCCAGGATGGTGTAGACTGGAAGATACACCTGTCCCTCCCAACTTAGATGCTTCTGCTTCAGTTACTTCCACCCTCTGCATTCCTAATGATTCGTGTTTTGCCCTACAGCACCTCTTGAACTGGTGCTTGTTTTCTATGACAGAGAGCTCTTCTAATGTGTTCTACTCTTTGTGCCTTAATTTTTTTGAAATATTTTACTGTCCCTTGTCCCAAGATGCCTCACACAACAGGGTTATTAAGGATATGTTTTTTTATTGTTTATGTGCCCTCTGGCTAGAGGCTTAGCACCTTCATCCAACCACAGCACATTCGTGTATGTTCAAGACATATATTTTTTAAAGATTTATTTATTTATGGATGTAAGAACTGGGATGTGACCGAAGTGCAGCGGAATGGTGGTGGGGGTGAGAGGATTCACCAGAGATAGAGACAGTAGCAGAACAGACAGATATACTGAAATATACTGCTGAGAGGAGCAGTGGACAAAATAGAAGAGATATGCTGTGCCATGTGGGTCACCTCCCTGGGGAGATGGGGATTAAACTTATGCTGCAGTGGCTGGTGATATCTTGATAGCATTGTCTTTAACCCCTGTGCCACCAGGAACACCCCACGGGGTGTCCATAACCTTTATAACTGAATAAAATTTGTACAGTCCTTCTCTCTCTCCCAATTCTCATGATTTTCTCATTCATGAAGCAATCACATGCCCAGTGTTGGACTGGTGAGAGAGAAAGTATTTTTTGAAGAGGGAATTACAGAAAAGGGGGGTTACTGGAGAATGAATAGGTAAGAATTCTAGTGACTATAAGAGATGGAAAAGACAGTTCACAAAGGGGAGACCACAGGGGACTGTAAGAGATGGAAAAGACAGTTCTCAAAGGGGAGACCACAGGGAATTATTTTTACACTAAGCAGTGGCTCAGAGCAGCTCTAATTCTGGGTCTCTTACAACTTTCACTGCATTCCATGCCATGTCTAAAATTAATTGCTTGTTGGAGTTACCTGTTTTGACTCACAGAAGTTGAGAACTATGTTCCAGGTTATAAAGTTAACAAGTCTTAGACTCAAGTCTTAGAGCCCTAATTCCTAACATTAGTATTGTGTGCCAAATTTTTCTCCCAGTCAGTGGGATGTCTCTTTGTTTTATGTAATGTCTCTTTTGCTGTACAGAAGCTCTTTAACTTGGTATAGTCCCAGATGTTTATCCTTTCCTTTACTATCCTTGTTTTGGGTAATGTATCCTTAAAGATGTTATGAGGTGTATGTCATGTAGTATTTTGCCCTCATTTTCTTCTAGGTATTTTATGGTTTGGGGTCTTATATCTAGTTCTTTAATCCATTTCAAGTTGTTTTTCTCTTTTGTGAATGGTTCAAGGTAGTAATCTAGCTTTATTTTTTTTTGCACATAGCAGCACAGTTTTCTGAGCACCATTTGTTGAACAAACTGTCTTTGTTCCATTGCATATTCTTTGCTCCTTTGTCAAAGGTTAGCTGTCCATAAGCCTGTGGGCCTATATCTGGGTTTTCTATTTGAATCCATGGTCTATATGTCTATTCTTGTTCCAGTACCACACAGTTTTGATTATGATGGCTTTGTAATATAGTTTGAAGTCTGGGTATGTGATGCCTCTGGTCTCTTTCGTTTTAGTCAGGAGAGTTTTGACTATTTGAGAGTTTGTGGTTCCATATAAATATCATCAATATTTGTTCTATTTCTTTGAAGAATGTAATTGAGATTTTTATTGTAATAGTATTAAATCTGTATATCACTTTTGGTAGGATGGCCATTTTAATTGTTAATTCTTTCAATTCTTTAGCAGGGGATGTCTTTCCAATTCTTTGTGTCTTCTTGTATTTTTTTAAACAATGTTTTATAATTTTCTTTGTATAGGTCTT
Source organism: Condylura cristata (assembly GCF_000260355.1). Classification (NCBI taxonomy): domain Eukaryota; kingdom Metazoa; phylum Chordata; class Mammalia; order Eulipotyphla; family Talpidae; genus Condylura; species Condylura cristata. The sequence goes on along the minus strand of NW_004567103.1, from coordinate 79,436,377 downwards.
TTACCTCTTTTGTTAGGTTTATTCCCAAGTATTTGATTTGATTTGTGTGTTTGTTTTAATTGTAAAGGGGCTGGTTTTATTGATTTCCACTTCTCCTAATTGGTTGTTTGTGTATAGGAAGGTTCCTGACTTTTGTTTGTTAATTTTTATATCCTGCTATCTTACCAAGCTGGTTAATTGTTTTGATTAGCTTTTCTATAGAGTTTTTAGGGCTTTCCATGTAAATTATCATTTTGTCTGAAAATGAACATAGTTTTACTTCTTCTTTCCCTATTTGGATTTCTTGTATGCTGTATTGCTTTGGCTAGGACTTCCAGTATTATGTTGAAGAGCAGTGGTGATGGTGGACACTCTTGTCATGTTCCTGATCTTAAAGGAAGGGCTTTTCTCCATTGAGGATAATATTGGCTGTGGATTTGTCATCTATGGCTTTTATCATGTTTAAGTTTGTTCCTTCTATTCCAAGGGTTTTGAGGGCCTTAAACATAAATGGATGTTGATCCTATTTTCTTAATTCTAATGGCAGAAATAAAAGCCACCGTGTTCAAGAAGAGGTTAGGTTTGTTTGCACTTCTTCCTTCCCTGCAGAATTTTAATCCAGACATGGTGTTAATTACAGCATCCCTTGTCACAGTACATGATTCTAACCAGCAGAGATCCTATAATTTCATTCCAAATCATGGTTCATGTAGCTGAACTCCCAATCGCCCTGCTACAGGTGCTGGCTGTTTTCCCTGCAAGCATGCATTCTCTCAGCACTTGAGGAAGTCCTGCTGAAGCATACTTTTTTAGCAGTAACTATGTGCTTTGACTCCACTTCCATACTTCACTACTGAATGTCCCAGGTCATGGTCTCTACTTATTAAGTCCATGGCCACTAATCTATCTTAGTATATGTTTTTAAAAAAAAATTCTATAAATTGAAGTTTGACAAATATTCTCTATTTTAATAGTGGAATGAACCTGCTAAAAATTAGTAGTTTGTTCTTTAGGGAGTAATGTTCTAGGTTGAATGTTTATATCCTCCCAAAATTCAAATGTCAAAATCCTGTGAAGTAATAGTATTAGGAATTGGTGCATTTGGAAATAATTAGGTAGATGGGGTTCTGAGTATTCTGGAGTTGTGAGAGTGCAACCCTTTATATGACACCTTAGCAGAGTCCTGAGAGGGGATTCTTAGAAGTTGTGAGCTTGTGTCAGTTTCCATACTTGTACTTTGTGCTTTACAGAAAGCACAGAGTGACTTCCTCACTGTCCCTATTGCAAATTGAGGGAATATAACAAAATCAGCAGCTATCAAATTATTGATATTAGTCTAGTCCCAGGACTAGCATGGACAGTAAAACCAGTTGTTCTCCACACATAGTATCCAACTGAGGGGTTCATAGAGGTTGCCATCCAGTTTATGAGGGTTATACAAGTGCACTTGTGGGCTCACACAACACTGGTTCTCAGCCATACCACTCATCCAATCTTCTGTAGTGTTAAGTGACAGAATAGAGTTTTCAACTTTTCATCCTCTCTCCCTTACCCCCTTACACCTGCCTTTCTACTCCCTCCCATTTTTTATAAGGTAGCACTAAAATAAATTTTTGGTCACAAATTCTTCTGAGAATCTGATGAAATCTTTAGACCTTCTCCACTCATGGTATACTCACATATAAGCTATGTGCATCTGAAGAGGTATACATCTATAGCCCTGAATCATATACAGTGCTATACATCAAAGTTACCTCCAATACAAAGTTAATAAAAATTCCTGTATATAAATTGATAAGAATACTTATATAGAGATGCATATACATGTATATGTGTTTTTGCAGACACACACATTATGTATATAAATAGATTCTCTATACATACAGATCTCCTAGTGGTTCTCTTTCTCTGATGGAAGCCTGATTGGTAACAACAGCCAGGTCTGATCTCATGTATTTTCACCACAGACATGCACACAACTCAGAGGGTGGTGGAGCAGAGGGTTCTCCTTTGGACAGGATGAGACTGAGAAGCTTGTGGAATATTTGGGTAGATGAGGCACGGGCAATATGAGAATCCTGAAGACTTCTGTGCAGCAGATGGTTAGGGAAGGGAAAATCAGTGTGGATGAGTTAGAATTAGAAAATAGTTTTATAGTGGCAAAACTTGATTTAAGTCTCAAAAGCCAGGAGAAGCTGGTTAAATGTGCTGGAAGCGAGAGCATCATGGATGGGGAAATATCAAGAACAAAGCCTGCAGCAGAATGAGCAGGATCTGAGGCGATCAGCCTGAATGGTCCAGGAGGGAGGTATTGATTATATGGCCATTACGATCTATCCAGGTTTGTGAATTACATCTCCCCAAGGATGTGGTGGGCTCTGGGTACTGTGGATTGCAGCTATCAGAGTAAGTTTACAGTTTAAATAAATTCAACTTGTCTCAAACATTTTGTGAGTATCTACTATATAGCCACAATGTGCTGGACATAATGAATAAACCATGAACTCTACTCTGGAAAAAAATCTGTGACCAACAAACATATAGATACTCAATATATTTTTGTCAAATTGGATTGAATAGAAATCTTGTGTCAGTAACAGGACTGACCCTGCATTCCTGATCCCATGTTAAGCTAATTATGTGAATGAAATTTAGGTCAACTTATTCACTCAAGCATCTCTTCCATCCATTCACCCAAAGCTAGCTTGCTATACCTACCTATTACTCATCTACCTCCATCAGTCATCTATTATTTCTTCTTTTCTTAAATGGGGGCCAGGATTGGAACAACCTTTGCAATTATCTATATATAAATAACAATTGAAAGATAAAAGCTTCTTAAAAGAAAGTAGAGAGAAACATATTAGCAGAGACTGTTGAGTGTCTGGTTAGTAATAACTAAGGCAAAAGAAAAGAGAAAGGGATCCACATTTGGTCATCTAGTAATACCTGAAGATAAAAGGAATATGAGTTGGAAGAGATAGACTTTCCTATAGAGAGAAGATTTACTGTGCCAGGGCTATGTAAGGACCCTGGGGAGCATAACAGTCACCATCTTCCCCTGCAGTTCTAGGAAACAGAGAAATACTCTGCAAAGCTTTCTCCTATCGACCCTTTATAAAGGCTAGGGTCATAACATTAAATCTTATTGCAGCACAGGCTTTTCTGTGGTAAACTAAGGTAAAAAGTCTCCCTATATTGATTTCTGATGATCAAACTGAGAACAGGATGGAGCTCCAAGAGCCAGGTATTTGACTATTAAGTTCAGATCTTCAACTTTCATTTATCTCTAGAGAGATATCAGAAAGGTCTCTTCAACTCTAAAATACATGCTTATCAACTGAGAATTTGTTCTAATCCCTGGGAAGAGCTCTAGACACTTGATGGGTCTGCCTTCCTCCTTTCCCACAGTTAAGAGCTGAAATACTGTACCAAGGTCACTCAGTTTCATAAAGAAGTCCTGTGGTCACACCCTTCCTCTGAATGAAGAAATGCTTGGGAACCCCTTGAAGAACAATGCTTCAATTCTAGGGGACAGAGCAGGTACATTTCCCCACCAACAACAGCTTGCTGCCCTGGAGATGGTCTAGGCACAGCCAACCTCCAGGCTGGCTTTGGTCTTACTTTGCCCAGCAGCTGTATAGTACAGTGTCAGGAACATATAGTGTCAGAGGACTAGCCATGCTGTTGTTCAGAGTCCATCTTACACTCAGGACAAAGCTTGGGGAAGGAGGGTCAACCCTAAAAACCATTTGGAGTTGTGAATCGTGAAGTAAGAACCCACAGCACAAAGGGCATTTCATCCATTATCCTGGGAGGATTCATGAGCGCGTGCGGCATGAAGCTTCTAGAGCTGGGGGAGAGGAGAGGGAGAGGAGGAGGGGAACCTGAAAGGCATGATTATTCAAAGGTGTCTAGAAAAATGCTGATACCATCTGAAAGGATACGACACAACACAAAGACCCTGGGTACAAGTGCCAGGCAGTGTGTCTCAGGCTGCATGAGGACTTTGAGTTATAGACCCCTGTGCTCTCAGCTTTCTTAAATTGATAAGTTAGGAAAAGTAATAAGTCTGCAAATTTACTGAAGGGAAGAGAGGATAGTATGAGCTTGTGTTGAGAAAGTAAAGAAGGGCTACCCACGGACATGGGTAATCGTTATTACTGATTTTCAAAATATTACCTCTTAAGTTGACTTGCTTTGATTTCCAGAGTTGCCAAGGCCAGTAGTGCCAAGCTTACTCTGGAAGTCCTCAGCATGTGTTCAGTGCCCATGAAGCAGGCACGTTTCCCCCTCCACTCTCTCCAGCAGCTATCAGACACTCCTGTGACCTCTGCCCTTTACTTATGCCTCTAGACTTTCACACAAACTGTGTCTGATCTTCACACCTAGGCTCATACTAGACCAGGTATCTAACCCCCTGCTTCCTCACCAGGTGACTTCAACTCCTCCTACATATACCTGAGGTCAGTCTCTTCTTTAGACACAGCTTCCAGTCAGAGGAATCCCACTTGTCTCAGCTCCCTCTTCATTTCAATATACAAGATATTTCCCCACACACACACACTCTTTTTTTTGAGTTGTGTTATATTTTATTTTTTAATAATTTATTTATATTTATTTTATATCAGTGTTCACTTTTTTACAATGTTTGCTTTCTTTTCTCAGGTGTAGTCCCATAGAATTCCCACCATCAATTCACTTGTGCACCATCACCAGAGTCTCTTGTGCTCTTCACACTCAAAACAAAAAGTAGTATAAGGGCCTCCCTGGTGGCACAGCGGGTTAAAGCATAGCACTAAGATGCTAAAGCCACTTCAGCATGAGTTCAATCCCCACTCCAGAGTTGATCCACATGGCGTCGCAGACCTCTCCTGACCCACCCGCTGCTCCCCTCAGCAGTGTACTTCATCAATCGGCCTGTTCTGCTCCCCACTTTGTCTCCTGTGAGTCCTCTCACCGCCCCTGCACCTCTGGCCTGTACCCCAGTTTTGTATACATAAATAAATCTTTAAAAAAGAAAAAGCAGTATAAAACAGTATAATATTTTAAAAACTGCTATAGTAAATTATAATATATTATAGTGATATATAGAAACCACATGCTATATTTATACTATATATTATGCTATATATATATATATATATATATATATACATAGTGTGTATATACTATATATATGCCAGTATATACATGGTATGTGTTATATAACACCACGCCACATATTACAAAAACAATTTCTTGTTTTGCTCTCAGAGAAACCCACTAAGGTCAGCATTACCTCCATATCATAGCTGAGGAAACTGAGGCTGAGGATAGTTTCGGTAATTGGCCCAAATCTATTCAGCTAGTAAATTGTGAAGCCATGATCTTCCCTCAGAGAATGAAAACAGCTATCCTTTGTTGTTTTCCCACTGATTCTTGTAATTGTGTAATGACTGATTATATCTATAGTAATATTTTTTCAATGCCATTACAGCTGTTCAGTCATGAGATGTTTGTGGCAAGCTGTGTATGTGTGACATGTAGTATATGTGTCTGCATGTTGCTTGTGTGCTTTTGCATTTGTGCACAGAAGTGCTGACTTCTTAGTCAAGTTATCAATTTTCATGGATAGAAAGCAAATCTCCAACATCAGGTTGAGAGCTCCCTAAGGCCACATGTGAGTCGCTGAACAGGACTATGGGGTAGACGTACATGGTGAGACAACGTAGAAGGACCCGTGGAAGTGACCACCCTGCACCTTCTGCTGCTGTCCCTCTCACTGCAGGGCCTTTCTAGAACTTTCGTGGTTTACAATTTCTTCTTTTGGAGGCAAATAGGAAATATAGCTCATCTTTGTAAAACAGTACAAAGCATGTATGTACCTAATGAAAATGTTGCCTGTTGTGGCAATACAACTGAATGTTGAAGAAGAGGACAGTAAGGGAATGTGTGAGTGAGTGAATGTGTGTGTATGTGTGTGTGTCTGTGTGAGAGTATATGAAATTGGATCAATAGAGATATTCTGATGTTTTAGCTGTGAGTTTGATTTCCTATGTCTCTAGGCCAATCTTCCCATGTCTATCTGTCTTCTCTTTCTCCACTGAAAATTCAAAAATAACACATCTTTCATTTTCTTGTGGTTACAGCATCTGAAAAATTTAAAAAGAACTTAACAGATGGCAAGTATTTTAGGTACCATCCCTTCAATAAATAAATGTTAGAAAGTACCCTCTTCCTATTCTGGCCAACAAGGAACACAGAAATATGATTAGAACGCCAGCTTCTTCTTTCCTTGTATCTTCTCTTGTGTTCATCTTACCCTCTCTCTCCTCACAGCCTTGGACCCGAGCCCCTTTTCCTCAGCATTAGAGTTCTGCACTGCTCACCTAACTTATTACTCAAAGTCTGGTTGTCACTGTTGAAATCCACTTTCTGAGTCAGAATATTCTATTCAAAACGCAGCTTTGTATATGTCAATTCCTGGCCTTCACTGAACCCTCATTACTTGACAATGAAGCACAAGTTTCCATATCATATACTGGGACTCAAATTCCTTTTTTAGAGCTCTTTTTTTCCAATTGTGGGAACACTGCATTATAATCTCACATGAGTTTTTGGTGTGTCTCATTAAAAAAACAATTATGCATGCATGCCAAATTAAGTTACCTTCACCATATAATTAGTATCCAAACTAAGTCCTTGGCATACTTAGTAAACATTTTTGGAAGCTTACCAAATGGCAGACCTTGTGCTGGGATTGTTAGGGGAGCCCTCTTGTGGCTCCTGGTGACCATCCAACCTCAATATAGGTCAGGTAGGGACACACTGGTAGGTTTCAGTTTTGATAACAACTATGGTATGGAAAACAGGCCAATCAGGTTCAAGCTCTCACTGGCACCAATCAAGTTCAAGCTCTCACCAGTGACAAATGAGTAAAATGGACCAATCAGGATTGAAAGGCAGGTACCCTGAAGGGGATATAAGTCAGCCTTCAGGAGGCTGTGCCTGGCCTCCCAGTACCCACTCTAAAAGAACTGACACTGACTTTTGCCTGGCATCTCTCTAAGACCTGTAATGCAGGTGTCTGATTTTAACTCTTTCCTCAAAAAATGTATCCTTCCTTCAAAAATAATTCAAATTTCATTTTGTCATCCATGATTCTTTACTGAATTCTCTATTAAATATTTTTTTAACTCCAGATGAAGTCTGTACATCCCCTCTTATGACTATCTTGTTTCATTCCATTTTTATTATAGTTACTTGACATTGTTGTCTTGATACTCTCAAATCTATGTTTGGCTCATGACTTATTCCCCAGCATAAAGATTTATAGGATGGTTCCAATGATGCTAGAATTATTTGCTTTGTCTTTATGTCTCTCATTTATGTCCCTTTAGGTCCAGGAGTTGCTCAGAATTGGTTTGAACAAGAAGTGGAACAAGGCTAGCTGAGCTTGATGCTAGCTCAGAACCTAGGCCTGACCAGGCTGAGGTCATGGTGGTGACTGTGTGGCCCAGTGGCCATGTGCTCTGGTCTCAGTCTGAGTACTGACTTCTAACATTCATATTTTAAATATGAACCCTTGGTCACCAGACATCCATTGGTATGAGAATGCCTAAACTGGGGAAGGACTGAGTAGAGAAGAAAAGAAGTTTCTGACTGTCATAAAAAAAAAAAAAAAGACATATATATGCATAGCATGAAATGTAGCCCAGAAATAAATGCAAGCACATATGGTCAATAATGAATGACAAAGGAGCCAAAGATGATGAAAGAACAATCTCTTCAGTAGGTAGTGCTGGAAAAAAATGGATAACTAAACACAGAAGAGTAGAACTGGGCCACTACATTACACTATACTTACACTGGTCAAAGACTTGCATGTAAGATCTAAAACCATATCTATAAAAGAAAATATAAGCAATAAGCTCCTTGATGTCAGTCTTGGGGATGACTTTTTGGATCTGATACCAAGAGTAAAGGCAACAAAAAAATAAGTTGGACTACTTCAAACCCAAAAGCAAAGAAAACTATCAAGATGAAAAGTCAATCTTCTAAGTGGGAAAACATATTTGCAAGTCACATATATGACAAAGGGTTAATCTCCAAAATATGGAATTTAAGCAAAATATCATGCAATTTAGTACAATAAAAACAAGCAATTAAAAATTCTGCAATTAAAAATTGCAGAAGCTTTAAATATATTATTTTCCCAATGATGACATACAACGAGCCAACAGGCACATGCAAAGATGCTCAGATGATATCACCAAGATGGTGACATTTATTGCTCAGGGTAACACCCCCCACAAGAATGCAGAAATCACAGTCCAGGATTCCTTTGAGGACTTCAACCAACAAGAAAGCCTGAAGTTCCTCACTACATTTCCCCATTTATCCAGGAGGAAACACCATAAGGTATCAAGGCAACCTTATGACCACATGTACCTGTTATTGCAAAAGAGTTAAACATTGATAGAGCAGTGCAAATTCAGAATACTAAAAACCAAATCCACATTGGCAATAACTCCCCTGTATGCTTTTATCATCCAAGCTGGTGTTCTTATATGAATGAGGTTAGGAAATAGACACACACAGAGGGAAGATCACGGGGAGACACAGGAGAAGGTGAGCTCTACACGCCAAGGAGAGAAGTGTCCAAAACTTCAACCCTGCCAACACATTGCACTTGTACTTGTAGCCACCAGAACTCTGAGAAATAAATTTGTTCTTTTAGCCACCCAGTCTGTAGTATTTTGTTATGGCAGCCCTAGCAACCGGATAAAGGTGGGAATAACAATATCTCACTGACAGGTTCATTGTGAGGTCTGAGTAAGAACAATGTGTTTCAGGATATCTGAGACAGTCAGGGCTAGTACTTAGTGGAAGCTCAATAAATGGTAATGAGCTCCCTTACAGTCCCTCCAATATGCTTCTCAGGGGACTTACCACGCATGACTCCTGTAATGCAGCGCACATGTGTGCGAGTGTGTGCATGTTTCCCGTGTTAAAATGCAAACTCCTTGGAGACGGGGATTGTCTTTCAACAACTTTAATCTTTATATCCATAGTGCCAAGCTCATCAATACTGTATAATAAATGCTTGTAGAATGGATGAAAGAATGAGAAGATGAATGAGCAAATAAATGAGAGTGAGTGAGTAAGTGAGTGAAAACCTCATACTTTCAAAAAGGAGAAACTAACACTGGGGAAGGGAAGTGACTTCATCAAGGACACTCAGTGACACAGCAACTGAGCCAAGGAAAAGCTTACTAGGAATCAGGGCTTCTGTCAGGTGTCCTCTCTCTCTTTGCTGTGCCTTTCAGCCCCAGAAGCAGAATATTCTTTTAGTTCACAGGAGGAAGTGACAGCTATAATCTCCTGTCTCCCTCTCTGCAGAGGCTCCAAGTTCACTTCTCTGAATTCTCTAAACACAGAGCCATCCGCAGGCCTCTCTGAAGAGAGTGAACCTAGGAGCAGATCTAGTTACTGCCCTCTGATGACTTGCCATCAAGCCAAAGGCGCACATGCCATGCACACTAACAGCCACAGAATCGCTTGGCAAATCAAATCTGTTAAAATCCAGTGCCAGGCTACACAGGCCTGGAAGGGCACAAGAGCTCCCCATAAATGTGCTCTGCTCTCCCCCAGGCTCAAGTCCTCCTGGTAGTGTTGTTGGCAGGGGGAGAGTCTGGCAAGGCAGACTGTCAACCGAGAATCCCTTGGATGTGATCCCTGGCATGGGGTTAGGGTGGAGGCTGCAAACGAGCAGTTTGCAAGCCAGATAATTTTTAAAGAGTCCTTATCACTTGAGATATCGACTGAAGTCTTACAGATGATAGGGGATGTCTGTCACCTGCTGCAACAAAGTTCAGGGTGGAATGGGAAGGGGTAGGGACCCAGATAAGTCAATGCAGGTATGTGTTCACTGCTGCAGACGAGGAAGTACATGATCTGATTTTCGTTTTGTGTATGTATGTTTGAAATATTCCATACTGAAAAGTTTAACACAGTTTACTTATTAAGTGTGCTAAGTAATGTTACATAGCCGGTTTGAAACCACAGTATTGAGAAAGACCTGCTTGTACAGTGTTGCTCCTTGGCTCACACCTGGGCACTTGGCTGCTTAATAGATCTTACATGGATAGAAGACATTTCCTGACTGGAAAGAGCATCTCCTGTGTCTTGAGTGTAAAACACGATGGTTCATGCTGGACACTTGCTTTCCCCTGAGAGTCTGGAATTTTCGTTTGTGCTCAGCAGAGTGACCAGCCCCCAGTAAAAGGCTTGAGCATTGAGTGTCTAGTGGGCTTCCCAGGCAGAATCATCACATTCATGCACCAATCATCACATCCAGGGAGCTGGACTGTGGGAACTCCATTCAGAGGGAGGGAGCGCAAGGAAGTCTGGGTATGGGTCTCCCAGGCTCCCCATGACTTTTCCCCTTATGACTTGGCTGCCTGGCCTACAATTCCCCTGGAAGACAATGTAACCATGAGCAATCTGTGTGCTGAGCCCTGTGTATCTGTCAGGTGAATCTTCAAATATGGGAATTACCTTGAGAACCCTGCCACAATAACTTTCATTTTTTAAAAAAGGGGATTTTACATAATAATGTGAATTTCTAGTTTCTCCTGAAAAAGCAAAAAATCTAGCAACCCTGGATTTTTACCTGGTGTTGAGCCTGGTCCCTCCACTTCAACTAGCTGTCACCCAGACTGCTTTGGTTCTCTATATTTTCTGCCTGGCTCCTGCAAACATTTAAGTTTTACACACTTGAACAGGAGGAGGGGGTTTTGACATCCAAACGCAGGTTCTGGCGGCTGTGTTCATTAAGAGGAATTGACTCACTGTCCATTAATGGTCCTTTGGGACTCCACAAATCCAACAGATACAGAAAATATTTACAAAGAACTGGAGCTGACTAGGCTTGTGCTAGTAATATTAACAATAACATTGATCGTTTACTTGTTCTGCGCTAGACTTAACCTGCATCATCCCTAATCCTGGCATTGCCTGTGAGGTAGAGCTTATGATCACCATTTTCCGAGGCCTATGCCCACTGGGCATCTATACCAGGTACAGGCAAAGTGCTAGGCAGTAGTAACACAGGGTCAACTAAGACAAAACCCTACTTGCATGCTCTTACATTTTTGTCTGCATAAATGGACAACAAATAAATCAATGAATGAATAAATATTAGACATGTCAGGAAGGGCAGAGAATTACAGAGTAAAGTCAAGCCAGTGGAGGAGCCAAGTGGGAAGGGACTTATGAAATGTGTGGCCAAGAAAGATGTTTCCAAGGACATGGTATTTGATCGAGGGAATGAATGACATAATATCGATAGTTGGAGGCATGCAAGTCCTGAGAGAAGAGTTTCCCAGGATCGAAGTAGCATGTGCCAAGGTCCCAAAGCAGCACTGAACTTGGCTTATCTGATTTGTTGGAGTTTTGTGTGTAAGAGACCAGAGAATTCAGCAGTAGCCAGTTTATGAGAGTCCTGTAGGCCACAGCAAGGCACGGGATATTGTTCTGTGTGAAATAAGAAAATATTGGCATGCTTCGACCAGGATGTGGAAACTGAGACTCAGACAGTGGATAACACTGTCTATAAGTAACAGAATAGGAATTCAATCTCACTTCTTTCTGACTCCATAGGGAGTCCAGTTCTATACCGCTCTAATGGTATAACACAGGAACCTCTCAGAAAGTTCTCTGAGTCATGAAAACCTAACCAAACTCTTGGTTTCCCTTTTCTCTGACATCCACCCTTGTAATGATGCATGGAATCCTGCTAGCCTGAGAAAGCACCATCTATTACACTTATTCAAGATCAAGTATAGATGGATGTATCTTTATGGTCATCAAAGTTAGAAATGCAAGAGTGTATACCACCTGAATCCATTCATGACAACTTGTGTGTAAATACAGCTTTTGTCAACTAGATCATTTGAAAATCACTGATATGTTTCCTCCTAAAAGAACCTGAGAGAAAGGCTGAGTTAAGAAACAGAGAATCATTGTGTAATGCAAATGATGACTTCCTGTCTTCCTTCTCCTGAATTATGGTTTCTGAACATGAAGTTTTCTTAAGCAGAGAATGCCTAAATGACCAGTGTTGGCATCACTGTAATTTATAGCCATTATTGAAATATATATCATTAGATATGGGATGATAAGCTTTACATGTGATTAAACCCCTCTGTTCCTGTTGAGAAGTTTCTACACTGAATGGACCTTACCCATCAAAGCGAATTCACACAGCTGGTGAATTTGCACAACTCTGTGGGATTTCAATCCTCTCACTGTCATGTTAAAATAGTCCTCCTGGGACACTGGACACTGGATTCCTTTAGTCTTATATCTGAATTTTATTTGGCCAAGAGGACTCCCACAGGAAGCAAATGTAGGTGTGTTCTCAGTGTGCAGATGATCAAAGAGAGAAACCAACTTTTGTGCCAGAGACTCTTGATTATTCAGGGGCGGATGATCCAATTTGTGGATTAGCTGGGCCTCTTGGCCTTTCCTGATTTCACTGATCATTAGCCCATGGCCCCCTCGGGCCAGGAAGATAAAAGGAATGCCAGGCAAAGCGGTCCAGTGGCTTCTTGGCGATTCTGTAAAAGGGGGCAGGGCAGAGAGGCAGTCACAGGCAATGGGGAAAATGAGGTTTGGGGATTATCCGAATTTCAATGAGCTGGTCTCTCCACAGCTCCCTGGCCCCCACCTGAGTCCCTCTGCTGAGTAATGGACAGTTTACCTTGGACAGCGTGGGGCACAGAAACACAGCACAGGGGATGTTGAATGTGATATTTTAAGAGCCTGGGGACAGGGGTGTGAAGCTGCCCTTGATAGGCTGGCAGGCCTTGGCATATCAAGCTCCTTTCCATTTCTGTGGTGAGTGTGTCAAGGCCAGGCAGGGATGGGTGGGTGCTGGCTTTTGCACAGAACATCTCCACACCAGGAAAAGCACTGTTTTTAACCCTGGAAGGAGGAGATTTCATCTCACAAAGCACTCTCGGGGATTTCAATAGCTTCTTAGGGAGTGAGAGAGAAAGAAAAAGGAGATATTAAGGGAAAAAATACATGGGAAGAATGGAAGGGAAAGGAAGGAGGAAGGGAAGGGAATGAGAAGGAGGATGAGAAGAAGGAAAGGTGGGGAGGGCGGGGCATCCTTCAGTCTACTAGAAGAGCTTTGGATTCCCAAATATGGTCCTAGAACAGGACTTCCAGTGACCTGATCAGTATGATGGACAGACTGTGAGAATCATAATGCTCACTTCACAATAAGTCAAGTATCAAGAAAAAAGGCCAGAGGGATCTAGCAGAAGCAGAGTAACAGCTCTTCCACTGTATCTTGGGACATCACCCTCAAAACATTAGTTTCCTCATGTGAATTGCCAGGACAACAAAGGTGCAAATTTCCTTCTGCTACTAAGGAAAAGAACTGAGAAACCCAAATGTATATCTCAGTGCAATATTAGCCCTTTGGAAAGTACTGGGAGAATGAATGAACTCCAGAAGGTACAGGAAGCCACAGTTCCTGCAAAATGGCCATACCCACATCACCTGCAATCTGTCCTGGCACCCAGGTATCTGTCTGGCATTCTTGGGGTTTGAGTCATCCTTGGTACTGAGATATCCTGGACTCCAGTAAGCTCATGTATGGACTTCCCCAGACCCACGGTCTATTAACAAGGAACCTGGTCTAGGCATTCTGAGTTCTGCATCCCAGATGAGTGGCTTCTTCTATGATATTGAAAAATCATCAACATTCTGTTAAGCCATGCTTGCATTTCTTTAAATGGGAGCAACAATATCTCTTCTGCCCATGGGCTGCTGAACAGCTGGAGTTGTAGAGTAAAACATGGCATAAATGAAAGAACGATCCAGAGACTGCATCTTTTCCAGTTACTCAATAGAACTTCCTAATTTCTGTTTTTAGCAAATATTTATATTCTGAGGCTCTGTGTATAGGCATAAATTGAACCAAGGAACTCTATGAAGCCAGATGCACAGAGAGGAATCCCAGAACGCCTCTTTATTCTCAAGAATAAGGAAGTAGAGGCAGTCCTCACTTACCTGAGCTCAGCTAAATGCTGCCGACAGGAAAGGCAGTGGTAAAATCACTTTCCCTTTCTAGAGAACAAAGGCACAAGAGTTGCTGTCCTCAGACTTTCTGGCCTCGGGATCCTTTTACATTCTTAAAACTTATAATGTGGGCAGTGTTTATTTATATTCATCACAGCAGAAATCAAAACAAAAATTTAAAACATAAAGATACATAAGCACACATTCTGAGACCCACAAGGATTCCATCTCACAGGTCATGAAGTTTCTAGAAAACTCCCTTGTATACTTATATGAGAATGAGAGAAAACAAAAGGAAATATCAAGGTAGTATTAGCATGAAATAGTTTTGACTTCTTCAGACATGTGAGTAAAGAAGCCCAGAACCCCCTGACTACAATTGTCAGAGGAACCCCAAGCAGAAACTGTCTAGCTAAGCCCTGTCAACTATCAGTCTCACAAACAAAATCAATGAGTGTAGCTTTAAGCCTCTGTTTGGTGTGCTTTATTATGCAGCAGCTGTCAGAAACTGGGTCTTTTTTCCTCACCTATTTACCCCAGGTCTAAAAAACACCACGAAAAGAATCAAAACCCCAAACAAGGAAACCACAGGACAAATAACAAATTCCCCAACTGTCTTCATTTTGACCTAACATGTTATTTGTAGAGTGTGTAGGCAGCTCCTCACTATAGTGCTGCCTCCGGCGACTGTGACTGGCCATGGGCTGGCTAGTCATGCAGTCAGACATTTCAAATGCCATTCCTTAAATCTGGACAGAGCTATACCACTGCCCCTATTTACCAGGTAGAAAACTGAGTAGCGACATGAAGCATTGCCGAGAAAACGGTGGAGTTTTCAGATCCAAAGTCCATCTTCCCCAAATTTTAAAGTCTTCTATGGATTCCTCCCCTCTAAATTAGCACTTTGCAGCCCTCCCTGGTGGTGCAGTGGGTTAGAACGCAGCACTGCCAGCCAGCCTCCGCGGCTTCAATATGAGTTTGATCCCCGGCCCTAGAGGTGACCCACGTGGCGCAGCAGACAACTCCTGACCCGCCCGCTGCTCCCCTCAGCAGTGTACTTCATTCATCTGCCTGTTCTGCTCCTCACTCTGTCTCTGGTGAATCCTCTCACCACGTCTGTACCCCAGTTCTGTATGCATAAATAAATAAATTTTTAAAAAATAGCACTTTGTATTGAGTATACCAGAAAATAATGAGACCCCATTTTTGTGTTTCAGTGGGCTCCTCATGGCCTCAGACCCAGCCACTCCAATTGCAGAGACTGCTGCACCCCATCCTGAGGCTTGAGCACTGTTATGGAGAATTGAGGCACAGGGAGGTGAGCAGGGCTGCATCAGAGACCCAGATTAAGAATTAAAGTGCTGACTCTGCCACAATTTAGCTGTGGCCCCTTCAGTCAGTGCCTAAGACACTCTCTGCATCAACATCCTTCTCTCTCTAAAAGGGCTAGCAAAGGCACAGCATATGAGTCAGTCACGAGAATTAAGTCCAATAATAGTCTAGTAGTAAGTGTTCCATAAAGCCTGGTCATTTCCATGATGATAGAGAATACTGCTCACGGAGGTTTTACTGGCTCAGTTGGTTTTTTCATCTCAGACTGTAAAATGAGCATGAATCAAGACATTCTTAATATTTCTTTAAGGTCTCCAGGCCTAGCTAGAGTATTAGGCCTATGTCAGATGCTTGTGAAGCTTTTGCCAACAGCTTGCCTGAATTAAATCTCAGCTCCTATATTTCACGTGGGAAGGATATAGAAGGCCACCCTGGCAGAGTCCCCTGATGACAGAGAAGGTACCTGGGTCCAAGAATTATTGTGTAGGAGCAGGAGAGAGTTGAAAACCATGTGTGACATCCCAAGCGATAGAGCCCGTGGAGTTGGAGTTGACAAGCCTCTGTTTGGTTCCTGACTCAGCCAGTGTTGGAAGGAAGGCACTCACAAACCTGTCAGTCTCCACTTTCTGATCCATACAGTGGAGATAATAACACCACCGAGGCGCTGTGGTGATTAAAATGAGACACTTATTTAAGGCCTACGTTGGCATGTGTGGGCACACTATACAGGAAATGTTTATCCTTAGATGTACATTTGGGGATAATATCCTGGGCTTACTCACTTTACCTGGCAGTTCTGTAGGTCAAGTGAGAATGGAAAGCAAGGTGCATTTAAAATATTTATAATGTTCAATGCAAATGAAGTTATTAAAATCTAGAGTAAAGTCTAAATCAGCTGATATAAATATCCTATTTGCACATGCAAAACAGAAAACAGAATGGAAGAATGGAACTGGGAAAATTCACAAAGAGTCACATCAGTGATCATGGTTCTGGACCTAGACAGGGCCTTCAAGATGGTTCAACTTACCTTATTTTTCAGGTATGGAAACCAAGCCCCAGAGCTGCCACTGTGTAAACAGGGTAATGCAGTCTTGTTGGCAGAATCTGGAAGGGAACTCTGGCCCAAATGCCAGTTCAGTGCCCTTTTCACTACTTTCTATGCTGGCCTATATTGACTGCATGATGATCCAGGTATCCGCCTTCTGGAACATTCTCAAACAAACGGTGGATATAACTGAAAAATAAGTAAATAAATGCCAGATCAGTTTTAACTGATGTAAACATCCCCTCATTTGTCTGGAGTTGCAGAGAAAATGCCTCTGGGATATCGTTCCCTGACTTCCTCTTGCAATAATGGTATAAAAATTGAAATGAGTGCTAAGGAGGAATAATGTATTTGGGGGGGAAATATGCTTTCTACAGGCTGCCTCTCTGATCACCCCCACAAGGCCTGGCGCTCTGCCTGGGCTTCTGGTTTCTAAGTCTGCTGAGGCCAGCCGTGAGACCCAGTATCCGGGTTTGACAAAGAAAACTCTTCGACTTTAGCAATAACTCAACAATATCAGGATCTGAGTTTCTGTTTTCAAAGATTTCAGTGTTCAAAACACTCTTTATGTAATGCTGGATTTAAATGTTATTTAATTCCTTGCACATATCAAGGCTCCCTTTTACTCTGATCACCCAGGCTTGAAGGCCCAATGACCTTTGACCTATCTCTCTGCTCTGAGTCCTCATCCATCCAGTTCTTGCACATTTCCTCTCCTGGTTGCTGTGCCAGTGACCTGTAGCAGCCTCCACACCTCATACCTACCACAGCTTTCCCATTGAAATCTCAGAGTCCATGCCCTCTTTCTAATCCCAAGCTCTGGGCAGCAGCCATAGTTTCACCTTCCACAAATGCCCCCTAACTCTGCCATCCAGGGCTCCCCTTGTCCACAGGCTAACATTCAGAAGTCTTAGGGCAACAATAGCACACTTCTCTTTCATTCCTGCCTATGTCCTCCAACCCCTAAAAACCATTTTGCTGTTCCCTTATGAGTGCATGCTGAACTCTGCACCTTCAATGCCATCTCCCACCTCTACTTTTCAAAATCACAGCCAGTCTTCAGCAACTTGCAGCTCCAATGATACCAATTTCTTCCATGAAGTCTTTGATGGTGACTCTAGCTAGACATCCCAAGTTCCCTTGCGAGACCTCCCATCAATATCACACCATGCCACCACACTGCTCTAGCCATGACCAGTGCCACTTTCAGGAGGGAAATTCTCTTAGGTTAGCGACCAGATTTCCTTCCTTACCTCCCAGATCATAAAGCTTTTGACTTCCTAGATGTTTGGCAATTATCTTTTGATTGAATGAGGAAAAATAATAAAACATTCCACCTCTTTCTTTCCTTTTTCTTTTTTTTTAAAATATTGGGTGCCTTCCAAGATACCCAACCATATCTAGTAGGCAGAAGGCTGAACTCACCAATTTGGATTCTTCTCTGGATATTAATTTAAAAGTACACTGGTTGTGCCTGTGTCTTAGTTTCTCCATCTGTGACGGTATGTGAGACTTCTTCCTAACCTTCTTTACCAGGCTACTTATTTTCACCCAAAAGGTGGCAATGTTATGCTTGTTTTGTTTTGTGTTTTATTTTTAAGCAGGCTAAATACACAGAGACCTGAAGGATTCTGTCTGGAAGAGAAAGACCCAGGGCCCCGTTGCTTGGCATTCACTGCCAGCCCATGAGAGAGACAGGTTCTCTCACCAACCAGAAAGGAAACAGCTGTGGTGACAGATGTTGGTGGTGCTGATTATTCCAGGGCTGTTTGCATTCAGATTTCCCAGGCAGTCTAGGTTTTTTGAAGTCAGTCTCGTTTGACGGGTTTCCCCAGGTCTTCGGGGTGAAAACAAACCGCCTGCTCCCCTTTGTTGCCCCCCTTTGTCCTGTGCATTTCATTTGTTTCCTCTCCACTCCACAAGTGCACATCTAAGGACACCCACCCACCACACACACTCCATGCCCTGATGACTTGGCATTGCATTTTGGACTCAAATGGCCTGGGGAAGAAACCTTTTCATTCCTCTCATTCCTCCTTAGGTTGCTTTGTGTTTTTGGTAGGGGTGTGTGTGTGTGTGTGTGTGTGTGTGTGTGTGTGTGTGTGTGTGTGTGTGTGTGTGTGTGAGAGAGGGGGAGGGAGAGTGTCTGGCTAAACTACATCCAAGGCCAATTTCTCCAAAAAGATGTGCAAACTTCTGATCCCACCAGGAACTTCAACTGAATACCAAAAAGGGGTGTCTTTGTTCCCGCTAAACGGAGTATTTACTTAGAGCTGGTAAAATGAATTAATGAAAGGAAATGACACCTTCAACTCCTGGGGGAGGGGTGGTAAGGGAAGTCAGGAGGGAAAGGAGATTCCCCTGTCAACCCCCAAATAAAGGGGGAAGATGATCAGATGAGGATGGAGGATGGAGAGCCAGAGCAGATCCCATGGGGCTTTCTGAAATAGACTCTGCTAGAAAACAAGACTACTCTTTTCTGGGATTAAAAGTTGCCTCATAATACTGTAAGGCCAATGTATATGCAAGCAGTCGGGAGTTATTACTGACCTAAAATAGGAAACCATTCGCTTGATCTTTGCTTCAATCCTATTAGGGGCCCCCTGGAGCTCGAGAGAGATACCAGCCTGTCATGTCCCTGTTGCTGTGACGACCCTGTCTTTATAGAACAAGAAAGAGAAGTGATAGTGATTGGCAGACCTTGCTTGCCCCCGTATGTAACACAAAGGGCGACAAAACGAAGAGGAAGTTAGGCCCTTCTCTGAGGTCTGACGCTCCTTAACCCTACACCACCTTCCACCTGGCCCGGTCCCCCACCCCCCAGCCCTGCCTCCTCCAAAGGGGAGGGAGGATGCCACTGGCCTTGAACTGCTGATGCTCAGCCATCACTCATTACTTTGTTTAATTGCGAGTAATATTTTTTAAAAGCCTTTCTCCCATCAACTTCGCCTGGGGCGAAATGTAAGAGACTGCTGGCAAGGAGGGAAGGCGCCGACGGAGGCGTTCCCAGCCCTGGGGCTGGACCGGCGACAATGTCAGCCCGGCACTGTTTGCCCGACTTTGGGAGGGGGGTTGAGAGGGGCAGCGGCTGGGAGGTGCAGGAGGCCGGATAAATCCCACCATATGTTGCCGGACTCTAACTCACCGGACATAAATAACGGCAGCGCTTTTCGGGTTTTCTCGCCGGGTTCCTCCGATTCCCGTTAAAGTGGAAGAAGAGCGCAAAATACTGTTTGTGTTCATATACTCCCCGTTCTGCGTGGGAAGGAGGAGACGCGGCCTGGAGGGGGCGATAGCAGGGGCCCGGCCACCCGCCAAAACCCGGCGCCCGGCCGGGTGGCCCCAGACCCAAGCTGACAAAGGCCGCGCCCGGCGTCTCCGTCGCCCAGGCCTGGGCCGAGCTCTCGGCGAGTCGCCCCGTCCCGTCAGGGGCCGTGGTTGCAAAAGTTAAAGCAACACGTCACAGAAACGAAGACGTTTGATCTCTGCTCTGTGCCTGTGTGCAAGGGGTTAGCCCGCGGCCCGACGCGAGGGGACCAGGGCACAGCCCGCGCGCCTGGTGGGCACAGGGCGGGCGCGCCGGCACCCGCTTCTTTTGAAATCTTCTGCCCTTTACATTTGCCTCCTTCGGGTTTGTGACTCGTCCTGGATCGGGTTAGAAGCGCACTGGAGCCCAACCCAGTTTGCAGTATCACCAAAGAAAACTAAACCCGGGAGGGCGGCCGAGGCCCTGAGTTGCCCTGATATTTACAACGATCAAGAGTTAAATATGATTTCCCGGAGTACAGGGAGCAGCTTTGTGCCCTGTACTTTTCTCCTCGACTCTTCGGGGGAGGGTGGAGGAGAGGGTCGAAAAGAAATAGAGAAAAGTTTCTTTGGGGGAAGCAGTGAAATAGGAAATGAAGATCCGCTCTGTAGTTCAGCTGAAAAGAAACGCTGTCTAACCCTGACATGTATCGCATTTAAAATAAAACTCTTTTATCTCTATGCGTGCCGAGCCCCCCAAACATTGTTTGGACTCCTACAGGGGGAAAGACGTCATAAAATGAGAATTTGTTTCATGGTGGGTCTCTGTGCCAACAAGAGGCTTTTAAAAGCTCGCCAAACAAAGCCGTGCCAGGAGGGGGGCTTTCCAGGTGAGCGGGCGAAGGGATATCAACTCCCCTGCAGTCCATGAAAACGCCGAGAATAAGTTGTAGAATAAAACCGATCCGTCCTCCTCGTAAACCCCCAGCTTCCTTTCCAAGACCCCGTCCCACCCCCAAATAAATTACTAGCGACTCTCTCCCTACGCCCCGCGCCCCTGGCTTCAAAATAAGCCCCGCAGATTTTAAGGAAAGATGTTGAGGTTTGGGGCTGGGGAGAGCTGGACGCGTGGCTCAGTCTCGCCTGGGTTCAGAGCTGTGGGTTCTTTTCCCGCCAGGCGTGATAAAGGAAAGTATTTTAACTGCAACTACAGGCTTATTGTTAATTTTTGTTCTTTCTATTTTTTTTTTCTTCCAAGAAACAGATCAAGAAAAACTAATTACAAGGCACGGCACGGAAGTTAAATGAAAATGTAATCCCGCACTACGGACAACAAATTAATTTTTTTTTAAGATAGATTTTAGTTAGAAAAAAATAAAGTGTTCCCTCTGGTAACATTTGTTAAAACTATACTCGATTTCGGGCTGAAAAATCAGTACTAACCCAGAAGTCCGAGGTCACTCTCTGAGAGCTCTGTCTTTAGAAATTCTAATTTGAAAATGTTCAAGCTTTTGGGTCTTTGTTTTGTTTTCTAGTTAGAAAGGTATGGGGGTTTTGTTTGGTTTTGTTTTTATTCAAAAAATATCCCCTCTGTTTAGACGGAGTGGTCTTGGAGATGGGGAGGATTAAGAAAAGGATTTTTTGAAAGTGCTCCCATTGACATTGTACTGAAGTAATAAATAATTTTCAAAAATTCTCCCTTCCAGGTGAAAGTCATATCTCCAAAAAATAAATAAATAAAAATAATGCCCCTGACTTTTGGGGAAGCAACACAGCGCTCACATCTGACAAGGTGCTTTAAGTCAGATTTCTTGCCTGGGTACCCCTCACACCAAATGAGGGATATGTTATTTTTACAGTTAATGGTGGGGGTTTGTTTTCTTGTTGTTTTTAAAATACTCTTTGGATCCTCTACATCCTATATTATCTTCCTGGGAGATGGTCTGATTATCATTTCCAAAAAATGCACACTGTGACCACATAAAAGGGAAATCCCAGTGCTTCGTCCAAACGATATTTTTTAAATATACAAGTATTCAAATACGATAATATTTTAAATAGAATGAAATGCATTTCCAATTTACTACTTTTTGTAGTTTTTAGAATCGTCTACAAGGTCCTTTTCTTCACGTTGAATTTGTGTGAGGCCATAACGAACCCCAACTTGTTAATTTTCTTCCATTAAGATATAAAAATTCTCTTCCTCAATCTTGATTCCTTGCTTGTTTCGTTTTGTTTTTGTTTTGTTTTGTTTTGTTTTGTTTGTTAGCTTTACTCACACCAGCTGAATCTGGAAAGAAGTAAGTTGACTAACATTACATGACATGAAGGAGGGTTATTTGTATTTTTGAAGATGAATACTTCAGTCGGTTAAATTTATTTTAAAATATGGGAGGGTTTTTACCCCCTCCCCCCCTCCCCGGATTTTACTGTACTTGCACAGAGCTGGGCTCAAGAGAAGAAAGCCACCGCCTCCTTTACTGTATCAGCAGTGAATTTGCGCCACCTTCTGGTAGATTAGAGAATGACGAAAACACCACTGCTTGGATAAAAGAATGCTTTTATTCACCCTGCTTCTAGGAACATTGTGGTATTTGTATCGGAACTCTGAACACCAGTGAGCGTCTCTGAGAACTCTCAGCAGATATCCTCTCGTCCGATTTTATAACAATTCTTTGAACCAGGACACCTTTTCTTTATTATATTCTTGAAAAGAGCTCACAAAATCCCTAACTGGCCCTTGTGTGTTAATTCATTGAAATGCGTGGCAGGGAAGTAAAGGATGGCTATTGGAATCATCCTATCCTATTTTGGCTTTCTTCTGAAAAGAGTGCTTGAAAACAGATCAGAGGCTCTAACTGTAGCAGCAGAGAAACAAATGCTTCTCTTTCTTGAGTTCATAAGACCCTCATTACCCACAATTAATCATAATGACATGCTGTATTCAAGCTTCTTGCTGGGGTCTGGCAAGGAGCACACAGATGTGGCTTTTTGTAGATTTCAATCCCTTCCGCAATATGGATTTCAAGCTCTCGCTAGTCCACATTACCAGCTCCTTGGGGCTGCTGTCTCTCTCAAAAGTGCTAGTCAGCACTAGGACGCTCATGGTTTCAAACAGCCATCATTTTTCATGGCCTACCTACCTAGTGGTAAAGGCCACTTGTTTCAAAGTCAAACTGGATTTTTAAAAACAGAATGTCCATCGTTATATGTGCATGTGTGTGCGTGATAGCTATCTTCTTAGATAAAGTCTCTTATTTTTAAAAAATTAACTCGATGGGCTTTAAGGAAGATGTTTGGGAAATCCGGACCATATTCCAGAAAGAAAGGACCCCAGAATTTTGCCTGCATAATAAAGTTCATTAAGAAAAATATACACAGTTGGGTGAAATCATTTACTAAATTATTCAAATTATGATAACCGACAAGCGTTTACTGAGCCCCTGATAGGAGCCAAGTCTGTACAGCCTAAGCAGCCATGTGCTGCTGGGATGCGTTAGTTGCACAGCAGGTAAAATTGTCTTCACCTGGATTAGCAGGGCTTTCCAGCAGAACTGTGCTGCAGACATTACGCAGACAAGACTGTTTGGTTATTTGCACAACGTTAAGACAATCCTATCAAGGAGAGCAGCAATTATTTTGTCATCAGCATAATCTAAGATCTTTATTACAAACCTAGGAAGATTGTGATGAAGCAGATGGATGAAACCACCACCTTTCTTGAGGGATATAGCAGAATAAGATAGTTGATGGAAAACTACACTGTCTGTTTGTCCAAAAGGTTAAGTTAATACACACCTTAACCAAAAGTAAATTTCAAATTGCTAAAGATTTACATGCAAAGCTTAAATTATAAAAACAAAATGAGCAAAAGACATAAATAGGCATCTTTTAGCAGAGAAAACACAGGGGCCAATAAATACAAGAACAGACCAGAGACATGCAAAGGAAAGACATAATGAGGTATCATTTTATGCCTAATATCCATATTAATATTATTTTGCAAACACTGTAACATTGTTCAATTGGCAAAAAAAAAAAAAAATTAAAACACTAGCAATACCAAGTGTTGGAGAGGCTCTGATCCCATAGGATCTCTGCTCCTCTGGACAGAGATATATAAGTACCTTGGTTTGGCACATACTACATAACTCAGCAATTCTATTCCTGGGCATGTACCCAACAGAAGCCTTTTCATCTGTATGCCAGACAAAATATATATAAGTGTATTCAAAGTAGGGTGGAAAATGACCTGAAGGTCCATAAACGAGGGAGGCTATGAAAAACACAGTGATATATAGAAACAACTGAGTAACTACAGCAGTCAAAATACAGTGAGACACAGGCATATTAATTAATCTGAGCAGCGTAACATTAAATGGGAGAGGGAGGAAAGTGATGCTGGACTACAGCATGTAGCAGGACACTCTTTTTATAAGCAAATTGACTGCAGTACGATGCATACTTTTTTGGATAAAATATAGATAAGATGAAATAATATGACAGAAAGGGATAAATGCAGATCTTTGACTGGTTCTCAAATTGACAGAGAAGCAACAGTGCGAGGACAGATCACAAAGAAGAGCGTAATTATTTCAAGAATCATTACAGTATTAGGTGGTAGATTCATGGCTGCTTCTTACAGTCTTAAAATCAAATAAATGAATGTATATCTGAGGACCATGCCTGCGGCAGCAATGAGCATGAGTCATGAACAAGCAATTTTTTGCATTTGTGGGCCAATAAAATGAAAAGAAAAAAAAAAAAGCAACAAATCCCCACCGTCACTCCCCCCCAAAAAGTATTTGTACAATTTCCTTACAAAGAAGGCTTTTTTTTTTTTTTTAAGATTTATTTATTCGTACAGAACTGGGGTACAGGCCAGAGATGTGGAGGGTGAGAGAATTCACTAGAGACAGAGCGGGGAGCAGAACAGGCAGATCTACTGAATAGGTACACTGCTGAGGGGAGCAGCGGGCAGGTCAGGAGAGGTCTGCCACGCATGCGGATCTCCTCCAGGGCAAACCAGGATCGAACCCATGCAGAAGTGGCTTAAGCTTCTTTGTGCTGTGCTTTAACCTGCTGCGCCACCAGGGAGGTCCCACAAAGAAGGCTTTTACAGACAGTAGTTAATAGCAAAAACCATTTAAAAAATTATTGACAAATATAACTAATTTTTAAAAATTTTTGCTTCCAGAAATATTTTAAGGAGTTACAAGTCAAACAAGTTAATAAAAATATTTTGTCACCTATGAAAGTTGAGAAAAATATATAGAAATTCCTTTAAGGCAACATAGATATCTTAAATGAGAAATAGACAAGGTTTATAAGTAGGCACAAAAGATTATGTATAAAAGGCCAATAATACATGAAAAATGGGCTTCTATTGTGTATTAATATAAAAATGCAAATTAAGGGCTCTCCCTGGTGGCACAAAGGGTTAACGAGCAGCACTATGAAGCTATCTGCAGCCACTGTAACAGGAGTTCCATCCCTAGCCAGGGAGCTGACCCACATGGTGCAGCAGACCTCTGCTGTCTCACCCCCTGTCCCCTCAGGAGTGTGTTTCAGTCAATCTGCCTGTTCAGCTCCCCATGCTGTCTCTGTGAATCTCCTCACCAACCCCACCCCGACACTACTGGCCTGCACCCCAGTTCTTGTATGCACAATTAAATCTTTTTTTAAAATGCAAATTAAAATAACAATGAGTTGTGGCAAATATGGCAAGTGTTGTAATGGCTGGTGTTGGCAAGGATGGAGGTTATGGCCAGGTAGAAATCATCACGTCCCTCCTGGATTCCAGTCATAATCAGAATTATAATAGCAGTTAACATTTATTGAGCCCTTATTATGTGTCAAATCCTCTTCCAAATGCTTTCCATGCGTTTTTTCCTCCAACTATCCCAGAAGGTAGGAACTATTGTGACCACATTTTTCAAATAAAAAAAATCGAAATGTGTATTAATAGCTTTTAAAATGTGCATATTATTTTTCTTCAGCAATTTCCTATGCCTCAGTCACTCCCAATAAATACAGAGAGGACTAGCATCTTTTACAAAAAAGTTTTCTGTTCACATCTTAAATTTTCACATAACTTCAATGCTTCCAAATACATCATCTTTCCATATTTTGGATGCAAAGAGACTCTGAAAGTATAAAAAAATACATAGACCTTGACCAGCAATTCTATTTCTAAAGAGATATAATAAATGAATAAGAATGTGCCAAAAATTAATTGCAAGGACAATCATACCAATGTTTTCTGCAATAAATATAATCACCCAAATGTAAAATAGTAAGGAATTAACTAGATAAGTTGTAGTCTATGCATAGGATGCTTTTTAAAACTATCAAATTGTATATATTTTTAAAGATTTATTTATTTATGCATACAGAACTGGGGTACAGGCCAGAGGTACAGGGGCAGTGAGAGCATTCACAAGAGACAGAGTGGGGAGCAGAACAGACTGATTGATGAAGTACACTGCTGAGGGGAGCAGCGGGCGGGTCAGGAGAGGTCTGCCACACCATGTGGTCACCTCTGGGGCAGGTGGAATGGAACTCATACGAAGTGGCTTTAGCTTTTTAGTGCTGTGCTTTAATTCGCTGCGCCACCAGGGAGGGCCCTCAAATTGTATTTTTAATTCAGCTTTTTCTATTTTGAGATTCACAAGCAGTTGTGAAAAATAAGAATCCATTTCCCCAGTTTCTACCAGGGGTACCAACTTGCAAAACTATAGAATACTCTCACAACATCCCAAAAGTCACAGACATTTCCATACTAAAACAAGTATGTTTTAGTTGCTCTTTTATAACCACATATACACTATCTTCCTTCCCCCTCCTTAATTTTTGGCGACTACTAATCTCTTTTTCCATTCTATAATCTTATTGCAGTAATGTAACATAAGTGGAATTATACAATATACAAAATTTGGGGACTGGCTTTTCTCACTGATCTCACTTCTCGGGGTCTTTAGCCCTGTTGTTAAATGATTGGATAATAATACATTGCACAACAAAGAGGATATGTTCTGAGAAAGTCTTGGTTAGGAAAGTTCATTTTTGTGCAAATGTCAGCATGCACTTACACAAAACTAGATGTACAGTCTACCACACACCAAGATTACAGATTGTAGATAGTCTATATAGATGCCATTATATACACAGACTGTACTCGACCAAAAGGTTAGGAGATACATGACTGTAGTTTATTTTTTTGTATTGCCAAAGAGTATCCTGTGGTATAGATAAACCACAATTTGATTACCTAGTCACCCATTAAGAAGAGTTGAGTTATATCCAGTTTGGAATCAGTACCAATAAAGCTGCTATAGTCATTCTTCTGCAAAATTCTCTGTGAACTTACAGGTCTTCATTTCTCTGGGATAAATATCTAGGAGTAAGTTATTGGGTTGCATGGTGATTTCAAATTTAGTTTTCTTAAGATATGTCAGACTGTTTTTCAGTGTGGATGTGCTGTTTTATATTCCTGCCAACAATGTATAAAAGAACCTTTTTCTATACGTCGTTATCAGAATCTAATGATGTTGGTACTTTTTATCTTAGTTACTCTGCTAAGAATGCCATGATACCATTGTGATGTTAATTTATTTAGATTTTGCTTATATATGATATCTATGTGCCTGTGTTTGTGTATATGTATACATGTATGTATAGAACCATTTTTATGTGAATGTATATAAACTTCAAATAGATTTTGTCTTTTAGAGCAGTTTTAGGTTAAATGAAAAATTGGGAGGAAAATACACAGCCTCACCCATACCGCTTTGATGACATATCTGTTTAGGTTTTTGTGCATTTTTTTTAAAGATTTATTTATTTATTCATACAGAACTGGGGTACAAGCCAGAGATGCGGAGGGTAAGAGGATTCACCAGAGGCAGAGTGGGGAGCAGAACAGGCAGATCGATGAAGTACACTGCTGAGGGGAGCAG
>NW_004567103.1:79349241-79407880 GCF_000260355.1 Condylura cristata | reverse complement strand
GCTGCTCCCCTCAGCAGTGTACTTCCTCATTCAGCCTGTTCTGCTCCCCACTCTGTCTCTGGTGAATCCTTTCACCGCCCCTGCACCTCTGGCCTGTGCACCAGTTCTGGATGCATAAATAAATTTTAAAAAATTGCGACCTATCAATTACCATACTAGTTATAAGGAGGCTATTCAAATTATTTCATATTGGATAAGTTATGATAGTTTATATTTTTTGAGGAAATGATCCATTTAATCTAATTCGCCACATAAAGTGTATAAAGTTGTTCATCATACTCTTATTACCCTTTCTATGTCTTCAAGTACTGTAGTGCTGTGATCTCTTTTTTGGCACGTTATTTTTTAAATATTTTCAAAGAATCAATTATGTTTCATTGATTTTTCGCTATTGTTTTCTTTTTATTGATTTTTGTTCTTATCATTACTGTCTTCCTTCTGTTTTCTTTAAGTTTAATTTTACTTTCTAAGTGGGAGATTATGTATGATTTGAGAATTTTCTTCTCTAATATATCCATTTAGTTACTTAAATTTCCTCACAGCATTGAGATATCTGTGTCTTAAAATTTTAGATATTTTTATGTTCATTTTCATTTAATTGTATTTTCTAATTCTTGAGACTTTGATTTGTGGGTTATATAGAGTTATGCTGTTTAGGCCCCAGGAGCTTGGATATTTTCCTATTATTTTTATGTTATGATATCTAATTTAATTCTATCTAATGACAAGATACTTTTTAAATTGTTTTAAATGTTGGCACATACTCCAGGGACACTTGAAAACAATATGTACTCCCACAATGTTGAGTGGGATGCTCTGTCTATGCCAAGTTAATCCTGTTAGTACTGTTCTTGAACCTTCTATATCCCTGCTATCTAGTTTTTCTATCAATCAGTGAGGGGGAATTTTGATGTTTCCCCCTATTATTGTGGGTTCTTACATTTTTCCTATAATTTCTATCAATTTTGGACTCACATATTTTGCTTGTTGCATGTGTTTTCTGTTTGTTCTGTTTTTTTTTTTTCATTTCTCTACTTTTTCTGCCCTTATGTGATTTATTTGAACATTTTGTAGAATTTTATTTTAATGTATCAATATTCTTTTAAATACCTCTTTGCCACTGGTTACTCTAGTAACCAGTAACTAATGGTGGTGACATTCTACTAACAGTTTCTCTGATGGGTAGAATCTTACCTCGATTTGCTTTCTCTGTCCTCCCCCATTTATAATTGTCTTAAAGACTTTACTACATATACTTAAAGTCATGTCAAAAAGTAAACCACATCAGATAGATAAATTTGCTTCAAAAGCAAAATAATTTGGAAAACTTATGATAAGAAGGAAAGTCTATTTCACTTATTCTTACTTTTACTTATATTTTTTTCTTCCTTAATGATGCTCTAGCTTTCCTCCTTTTATTGTTCTTTCTACCTAGGTGGTTTTCTTTAGTCATTATGTTAGGGTAGATTGTTTGGCACTAAGTTCATTGAGCTTTTCTTCATCTCAAAATATCTTCATTTCCCCATCACTTCTGAAGGACTTTTTTCAATGGGTTGACAGCTCTTCTCTTTCACCTTCTAAAAAAATGGTTTTTCTCCTGATATCATGGTGTCTAAAGAGAAATCAAAATTGGTTGATATTTTAATCATTTTCCCCGTATCACTAAAAAATGCCTCTTTTCGGCCCTCCCTGGTGGTGCATCAGGTTAAAACACAGCACTGAGAAGCTTAAGCCACTTCCGCATGAGTTCGATTCCCACCTGCCCAGGAGGAGACCACATGGTGTGGCAGACCTCTCCTGGCCTGCCCGCTGCTCCCCTCAGCAGTGTACTTCATCCATCTGCCTGTTCTTCTCCCCTCACTGTCTCTGGTGAAACCTCTCGCAGCCCCTGCACCTCTGGCCTGTACCCCAGTTCTGTATGCATAAATAAATAAATCTTTTTTTAAAAAAATGCCTCTTTTCTTCTGGCTGCTTTCCTGATTTTTCCTTTGATTTTGGTTTTTAAAAGCTCAGTTATAATATGCCATGGTATAGGCTTCTTTGGGTTTATTCTGTCTAGCATGCACTCAGCTTCTTAAACCTTAGTTGGTTTACATTTCTTGCCAAATTCAGGGAGGTTCAAGGACTTTCTCAGTCCCACCTATTTTTTCCTCTTCTTCTAGGACTCCAATGATATAAATGTTAGATCTTTTCTTATAGTCTCAAAAATTCTGAGAAAAATTTCTCTTTTCCTCTCTGTCACTCTGTCTGTCTCTCATCCTCACTTTCACTCTTGCTTGTTCTTGTGTGTCTGTTTTCTTTATGATGTTCAGATTTAATAATCTCTATTGTCCTTTCTTTAAACTTACTTATTCTTCTATTCCCAACATTCACCCAATTTTTTAAACCCTTTTACTGAACTTATTTTTATTTTTTTTTTTTACTTTTTTTTTTTTAAAGATTTATTTATTTGTACATACAGAACTGGGGTACAGGTCAGAGGCTTAGGGGTGGCGAGAGGCTTCACCAGAGACAGAGTGGGGAGCAGAACAGGCAGATCAACGAAGTACACTGCTGAGGGGAGCAACTGGCGGGTCAGGAGAGGTCTGCCACACCATGTGGTCACCTCTGGGGCAGGCAGGGATCAAACTCATGCGGAAGCGGCTTCAGCTTCTCATTGCAGTGCTTTAACCCGCTGTGCCACCAGGGAGGACCTGAACTTATTTTTTTTATTGTATCTTTTAATTTAAAATTTTTTACTTGATTGTTCTTCACAACTTTATTTGCTCACACCTTCTGTTTCTTTTCTGGGGTATTCTGTTTATTTCTTGGTTTCCAACACATTCATAAGTGTTCAGTGAAGAATGCTTATGGTTACTGCGCTAAGATCTTTATCAGATAATTCTGATATCGCTGCCATTTCAGTATTTGTGCCTATGAAGAATTTCCATGCTTACTTTGAGATCTTCTTAGTTTTTGTTACGAGGAGTAATTTTCTTCTACTGAAGCTTGGATAATTTTGGATTATGTAAGAAATCTCGAAATCTTATTTAGATCTTCTCTTTTACTTAGTTTTCTTTGGCATCACTCCAACAGAAGGAGGGATACTGTCTCATTATTTCTAGTTCTATTGTCTAGTTCCACTGTTTCATTATTTAATAGTTCCACACCTGACCTCTATCTCTAGTAGGGAGAGTGACCTCCTCTTTACCCTCAGGTACAGCAAGATTTCGCATTTCCCAAATGATCTCCACTGACATTGTGGTAAGGGTAGCCTCCTTACTGGTGAGTGATATAGAAAATTCTGATTTTCTGGCATCTTCTGACATCAGTCCAGTAGGGAAGGTGAGAAGTGCCTCATTACTTCCAAATGGGAGTGGAAGTCCAGGTTTTCCATGTTTACTCCACTGACAATGTTTTCTCCAGGTCAGAGACAATTTGTTACTAGTTGGTAGAGTTGGAAGTCCTGCCTTCCTACTTAGCCTTCTCTGACACCATTTCAGAGTGTGTGTGTGTCTGTATCTGTGTGGGGGTTGGGGAGTGGGGGTGTGTGTACATGTGCAGTACTCATTAGGGTAGCTGATTACATTACAGCTCATGAGGGTGACAGTCTAGGCTCCCTAGCTGGTCTTTGTAGGCAAGAATGGGTGTGAGGACCATAGTTCTTTCTGAGATGTTTGGGGTAAAATAGTTATTGTCTGAAGTTTTCTATCTTGCTCACTGCACTGCCCTTCTGGTTTGTAGGAGAGAGCACGTGGGTTTCCTATAAGCTCTTTTGTCCATTGGTGTTTTTAGGTCACCAGCTTCTTCAGTGCTAATATGATCCATATAAAACAAACAAAAAAAAAGCCCAGGAGACTCATCACAGAGCCATTTTTTAGGTTCTGAGTCTCTATCTGATCTTTCCTTTTTTCTTTCCACCTTTCAGGGTTCTTCTTATGTATGGTTTCTATGATGTTCAGGTCTTTCAGTTATGCTTGGAGAAAATAAGATGGGAAAATTAATCTATTCCATTTTCCCACAAAAAGAAGCATTCTGCAATCATTTTAAATGATATAAAAATACAATCATTTATTAAAATTTCCTCATAATATATTGAGGAGTCCATTAAAAACAATGTTGCAAAACCCTATAATTATATTTTTACAAGTCGACAAATGTATGAAGAAGTCTAACATGGTATTTAGAGTTAGTATCAGTCATTAATAGCCAGAAATGAGAATGTTAGCTGACTGTGTTCTTTTCATCTACCAGGCTTTTCTGATTTTTGAACATGAAAATTACATATATAAATTTTTAAGAATGCCAACAGATCGATCTAAGTTTTAAGACATTTGACTATATTTGGATTAATACTTATAATATTAATGGAGCAGTAGTGTGTGCCAGACACTACTGGGCAACTCATGTATTATCTCACTAACTCCTCCCCTCTATAAGGTAGGGAATACCTGCCTATTTTTTAAAAGATTTATTTATTTATGCTTATAGAACTGGAGTACAAGCCAGAGGTATGGCAGGTGAGAGGATTCACCAGAGACAGAGTGGGGAGCAGAACAGGCAGATTGACTGAAATAACACTGCTGAGGGGAGCAGTGGGTGAGATAGTAGAGGTCTGCTGTGCCATGTGGGTCAGCTCCCTGGCTGGGGATTGAACTTGTGCTGCAGTATCTTTGGAGTGCCTCACAATGTGGTTCTTTAACCCTTTGTGCTACCAGCGAGGGCCCTACCAGCCCATTTGTGAGAAGACAAGCCCAGAGAGGTCAAGTCATTTAACCAACTCAGTTCAGTTAGACTTAGAAAGCTTTGATTGTCTAATGTCCTCTCACTACCACTCCTCCTCCTCCTCAAGCCCAGGAAAGACTCCTTTCCCCTCCATGAATGTCTTCCCACTGGCCATTGAGTCTCCACACATGTTTGTTTAATTCACATGGTTTTAGTTAAAATAGTTGGGTTTTAGGTAGTTAGTTAGCTTCATGTAAATTAATTGACAACATTAGAAAGTCAAAGATTTCATTTCTGGACTCTGTTAATAAAAGTTGGAAAATCTGGGCCCTCTCTGGTGGTGCAGCCAGTTAAAGCACAGCACTAAGATGTTAAAGCCACTTCAGCATGAGTTCGATCCCTACCCCAGAGGTGATCCACATGGCACAACAGACCTCTCCTGACCCGCCCACTGTTCCCCTCACCAGTGTACTTCATCAATCAGCCTGTTCTGCTCCCCACTCTGTCTCTGCTGAATCCTCTCACCACCTGTGCGCCTCTAACCTGCACCACAGTTCTATATGCATAAATCAATAAATTTTAAAAAAATAGTTGGAAAATCTGGCAACGTTAGACCACAATGCCCTATGCTACTATTAATCTAGCTGGGTAGTGTCCACCTCCTTTAACGGGTCATATTCTCCCAGTTCAAGAACAGTTAGAGTTCACTGATTACATGGCCTAGCCAAGAGTATCCTGCTATAAATTAATTTTGAATTAATTAATTGTCCATTTGTACCCTGCCTTCATAAAATACCATTTCTCTCTCATACTAAAGGAATCTGATTAAATCTATTGCATGGGCATCACTTGAGAGCTCACAACAAATACAGAATCTCAGGCCCCACTCAAACTTATGGAATTCGATTCTGTATTTCTAACAAGATCTCTGGATCATTCATATGCACATTAAAATTTATGTCATACTGCTATAGGGCAATTGTCCCATGTTCTTTATCACTCTTTTTGCCCAGGAAGGAATGTAGATACACATAGCTACATAAATGTATATGAATGAGTATGTGTGTATAAACACATTATGTATTATTTTATATAATGTATAATGATACATACAATTTCAAAAGAGAAAAATTTATAAAAGTAATCAACCCATGAAATTGTGATGTGAAAACTGAAACTGGACTTATTTCATAGATTTTTAAGGGACGTATTTTCAGATGTACTATCATTTAAATCTAGGAGATCTAAATCCTGAAATTAGATCTGGAAATCCTCCAATGATTTATAGCCCAGTTCTTATTTTGTGACTACAATCTTGGAAGCTCAAGGGCACCTGTCTTATCCAAAGTAAAATGCCAGTGGTAAAGTTACAAAGAAAAGAGAGGAGACTTTTGGTGTTACTAGAAAAAAAGGAATAACTTGGTCTTTAGTTACTGCTCTCATATTATTTTGAAGGTTTCCCAAGAAATTTATCTCTACCTCTGGTCCTGCTTCACTAGTTAGAGCAGTGGCTCACAACAATCATCTCTGGGGGAGGATAGAAAGATTGCTGGACCTGTGTACATGTATATGAACATATCGGGCCTCATGTCAAGTTCCCTCTGCAATTCATAAAAACTCCTATCAATGTTCAAGTGTAGAGGTGAACATCTGATACAATGAACCTTGGGAGAATGATCTAGAAAAGAGGACCAAACTGCCTGTGAATAGTGACTTGAGGCCATTCAAGAAGAAAAATCAGAGTCCTTGCACCCACAGGCAGGCCAAAAGGGTAGCAGTGATGGCTGGCACATGGGCATTACGCTTTGACCCACCCAAGGTCCTCATCCCATGGAAAAGAGTAGAGTAAGTTCTCTAAGTTTTGCTACTCAAATGTAACCCAGTCCAGTAGTATCTGCATCACTCTAGAGCTTGTTAGAATTGCAGAGTCCTAGACCTAACCTCAGGCCCCCTGAATCAGTATCAGCACTTGAGCAAGACTCCGAGAGACACTGGGGGTACATGAAATCTAGGCAGTACTGCTGGGCACAAGTTCTTTTCCAAGTTTGAGGGAAGCTCCAATAATGAATCATCTTTGGGTCCTGAATTCAGTTAGCAAGTGATTATTATTTGTTCAATTTGACCAAGTTATTTGCAAACTAATATGAATTATTTCTTATTTAATTTCAATTTATTCTCCCAGATGATCACTTCAATAAGAACAATATTCATGAGCTACTTGTGAATGTAGCACAACAGAAGAGAATTATATGATAACCAGAGGCAAGAACAAAATAAAGTGGCTTTGAAGGGGAAAGACAGAGAGCTATTGAATTGTCACTGGTCTAGACTATTCCAGGCACTGAATTGTTTTTCTGGCTTCTCAAAGAGTAGCTCAAAGGGGAAATTTCTTAAACTGGTGACTTGAAAACCTAATCTAGCCAGTTTCACATTAAAATTAATATTTTCTAGCCTACTTAGAAAAATGGAATGATCTGGAAATACTAACTCCATAGTCACAAATGTGCACAATTGGCTGAAATGCCCTAGCATTGGTGAGCAAGTTCTGTGCTCCATGCTCCCTATTGTCTTTCACCACTGTCATTGAGATGCATCTGCCACAGATTGTGGGTGTTTAATTAGCATCTTCTTGTACAGAAAGTCC
This sequence comes from Condylura cristata, assembly GCF_000260355.1. Lineage (NCBI taxonomy): Eukaryota > Metazoa > Chordata > Mammalia > Eulipotyphla > Talpidae > Condylura > Condylura cristata. Next base: position 79,400,532 of record NW_004567103.1, on the reverse strand, counting down.
CAACATTTGGCTACTACAAAAGATAAATAAAAAAAAAAGAGGAAAACAATGAACTCAACAAGGATTTGGCACAGGATTCTGGGTCTTTCAATTAGAAAAAAAGATACAAGTCAGACATGGAGCTTTCACTTTTAAAAGAAAGAAAATCACCATAAACGTGAAGTGATTGATGTTGTATGAGAAAAGAAAGGAATAATTCTACCATTGAGGACATGGTTGGTCCTACTATCCTTGGGAATGGAACTCAAATATTTGAAGTCCATCTCTGAGTGCCATATCAAAGGAATGCTTGTCACCTGTTTAAAACCCATTGCTCTTGGTGTGGTGTTTGCCAGGAGATATATCCAGGCTGACCTGCCTTGTCAACTGATGGCCCTAAGAGTGAGAGTCACAAAAGAATGTGAGAATAATTCCCCATATTCATCATGTTGTCATGAACTCTTCCCAGTTACTTTTCTCTTCTTGGAGTATTTTTAAAAAACAATGATGGTTAGCTTCTACTTCATGCAGAAGTACTTAAACTAACCTTATAGTAAGCATTAGTTGAAAAGGTCATACAAAAACACCTATGCATGCCACATGTGCATGTATATAGATACGTGTCTGTCCCTATAGATATGTGTGTATGTGTAAAAAGTCCTCTCTGCCTAAAGAAACTGACTAAGCTATGATGGTTTCTTAAAGGTAAATTTCAGACTATGTATACTCAGAGACACAATGAAGAAGGACACATCCCCTCAAAAATATCATGAAACACATTGAGCTGATTGTCCCACAGGACTAACCAACCACATCTTCCCTGATGCTTTTTCCAAAGTTAGTTTTTGTTACTAATTTGTTTTCTGACATTGGTTCAATTTAGAAGGAAAAGGTTAAATCTCCTAATCCATCCCCTTCACAGAAATGAAAGGATTTAGACCCTCTGAACATAACCTTCTTTGGATTTATTGAACTGCATGATTACAAGCAAGGGGTGGGAAATGTATGAAGTACTTGGGAGATGAGTAGCTTGAATGGAAAGTAAGACATGAATAATTAATAGGATTAGAGAAAGGAGTGCCTACATTTATTTTAAGGTGTCCCTGGCAGCTCACGGAGGCTTTAAAAATCCCTAAGACTTTAAAGATGTACCATCTCAGTGGAAAGTAACACCAGCTTTTCATGTATTAGTTCAACTCCAAAAGTCTCAAAGTAACTGACAACATGTCTGACTTGCAGGGTGAAAAAATACAAGTTCTGAATCTATGTCTGTTTTTTTAGATACCACTGTTGAGGACACATTGCAGAAAAATACATCAGCGTCACAGGCCACCTCAGAGAAGCTACTACTATAGCCAACACCAGAAATGTCGTTAGCCTTGCTCCTTCTGGCTCTGCTCAGTCACTATGGGAGTCAAAGAACAATCCCAGAGACATCCTGATTCTAACCCCAGAACTTGGGATGTTTCTTATATGGCAAGGATTTTGAAGAGATGGCTTGGAACATTGAGATGAGATTACTGTCTAAGGGGGACACAAGAGAAGGCTTATGATCACAGAAACAGAGATAAGAGGGATTTGGCCACAAACCAGGTAACCAGCAGTCACAGAAGCTGAAAAAGGGAAGGAACAGATTTTACCTTGGAGCTTCAAGAAAAAAACAGGCCCCCTGACCCCTTGATTTTAGCCCTGAAGATTCAGTTTAGACATCTGACTCCCAGAACTATAAGAGAATATTTTACTGCTACTTAAAGCCATTTAGTTGGTGGTGATATGTGTGGTAGTAAACAGAGACCATGATATGGTGTTACATGGATGTAACTCCTGTTTCCAACCACATGTTCAGATTCCTGCAGTAATGTAACTGCCTCACCCCCAAAGTCATCTTCACTGGCAACCCTCAGAAGCCCTCACTCAGCAGAACTCTGATGCTGATCTCCATTCCTTCACTCACTCCACTCACTCACTTGTTCAGTCAGAGCTCATTGAGCACCGCTGGTCTGGCACCACGCAGGCCCTGAGGGTGTAAGAGGCCAAAGCGTGCCCCTCCCACCCTCACAGTCTCAGATGGACTCAGTGACGAGATTTGGAAGGAGTGACACAGGCATGGAGAGCAAGAGAGGAGGCTGTTGTTGCTTATTGAAATGGGAGAGGCCACCCAGAGGGCAGCAAGAGGGTCTTAGGTGCCAGAAAGGAACAAAATGGGAGCTGGAAATATGCCAGGGCAAATGTCACCTCATTGCTCACATTTTGGGAGGGCAAACAGACTCCAAGTCCACCTTCTCACTGACCGCACTATCCTCTATGTGTGGCCAAGGACCGAATCTTAGGGCAACAAACTGACCAGTCCATTCTCAGAATCCTATCTTTTGGTGTTTCAATGTTAGTGTTTTTCAGACTGAGGATGCTGACCCATTAATGGGTTGTGAAATCAACTTAATAGGTAAAAATCTGCATATTTAAAAGCCAGCTTATCATGCAGATGTCCAAAGACACAAATGACAAAGCCCAGAACTCAATGTTTTCAGCTCTCAGAAGCAGTGAGACATGAGCACCTTGCTACCAATTCTGTGTAAAATGCAGTACATGTGCTGAACAGGTGTCTTGAAGACTTACCAGACCAGAAGTGATCGACATCCTCATGGAGAAGATGGTGTCCAATTTGGGTTAGTCTTTGATTAACTGAGACTGGAAAAGGTATTCAGGAAGTGGGCATAGTATGGGTAAAAGACATTTTTAAGAGAGTTGATGGGATTTCTGCAGGAGATAACACTAGAAAGATCGACTGGGACTTATATCAGGCATTGATGCTCTTATACCATCAGTTTCTTTTCTATTCACTGAAGGTAATGACACTTACCCTCTCTGTCAGCAGTGAGTAGTAAAAAGAAAGAAGACGTGAGAGATGCACTGAAGAATATCACTCAGCTCATCCACTCACTCATTGGATAAAAATTTCTGGATCCCATGAGTGGCCAAGGCCTATCTCAAGTATGTTGGTAGATAAGCTGCACCCAACTCCACAGTACATGCAGGAACTCAAAGAAAAGATCACCATTCTGCCTCAGAAAGTCAGAAAATTACACCAGTGGAAGAATATTTGGGCCGCTGAGTTCATCTGGGAATTGAATTCAAGTGTATAAAAAAGGAGACAGGAATTCCAGGTAGAAGGAGTAGCACATGTCAAGGATATAGAGATATGGTGGGACTGATGTGTTCAGGGAATAGGGAGACAGCCCATAAGTCTGGGGCTCAGGGAGTGTAGATAAGACTGTCCTGTACCATGGGACACATTATGTCTTGCATGACACCACCTTGGTGAAGGCACAGAAGGAATCTAAAACTCAGTGCTAGACTGACCAAGCCATATGCCATCACTTTTCCAACTCACGCAAAGGTGCCATCTGCTGGCCTAACTATGTGCCTGCAGGGCTGGGTCAGCACAGATAGAACATCATTTTTCTAATTTGTGCAAAGGTTCTGAGGTTTGCATAAGCAGGAACGCTAGTGAAAGCAAGGTGTGGTCTGGAAGACAACAGAAATTTATGTGGCCAACAGAGTGAATATAAGCAGTTTCATCATCATTTTTCAGTGTGGACTTTCCGTCTCTCCTACTCTTGACCAAGCATGGCTGCCTATAACTCTTAACAAGGACTTGCAATACTTAAACTTCTCCCTTCTTGGGCCACTCCTGGCCACTGTCTTCTTCAAACGTGGCACCTCTGGCAACTCCAGACAGTCTTTCCAGTTTCCCCCATCAATACCAATGGCTGTTTTTCATTTCTTCTGCCCCCTGCAAGTCAGCACTTAGGCAGGTATCCTGCATACAGGGGCAATGTTCTTGTCTGCTCAACCCATCAATTTCATGGACACCTCTTTAGATCAGGGATCATATCTTTTACTCCTTTGCAAGTCCATATAGCTAGAGTAGCAAATAGTGACCCTCAAACAGCCATTTCTGATTCAGTAGTAAAGGGAACAAAGCTCTAGATGAGCAGACATAGAGTCAAAGCCAAAGAAAAGAGATGGTAGAGGGCTTTCCTAGGAGGGTTTCTAGCTACACAGGGGAGACACCCCTTCTCTCCCCTCCATACCCTTCATACCCACCTTTCCCTCCTGGCCTCAGATATGTGTATAGGGAACAAGCCTTCAAGGCCAAATCAGAGATTAAACTAAGAAAGAAAATCCTGGGACTTCTATTTGCATTAAGTGGGAAAGAAGATACTATTAGCATTTTTCCCCACTGGCATCTTCTTTTTTAAGAGATATAAACCAGGGAGCACAAAGACAAGAAATACCTGAGAGACAAAAGGGCACCACTGACTGGAAAAAGATGAAAATAAAATACAAAGAGCTAATGCAGCACACCAGGGGGCAGACCTGGAGCAGCAGGACACAGCTCCTTCCCACACCATCCCTCCATCATGGAACTTCTGGCTCCTTCTTCTAGAATCAGCTACCCCTGCTGGTAACCTTCTCTGCTGCACACAACGAATTTGGCAGAGTGGAGGTTGGCTGGAGGAGGAAGTTCTGGGAGAAGATGGGTGGAAACTGGTCAGGTCTAGGTCTAAGACGGGAGCTTAGTAGCAGATACTTGGTGTGACAAAAACCAATTTTCAGGGTAAGGTACAGAAGTTGAGCCTAAATGGGAAAAGAAAATTCTTACAGGACAGATGCCATGTTTATGATCTCCCCAAATTTGTATGTTAAACCCCTAAGTCTGAATATGATAGTATTTGGATTTGGGATCATTGAGGTGAGGTCTTCTAAGAATGATTAGATCATGAGGGTGGAGCCCTCATGAATGTGATTAGCGCCCTTATAGGAAGAGACACACAGAGAGATGGCTTGTCTTTCTACCATGTGAGGACACAGCAAGAAGGCAACCATCTGCAAAAAATCTAACCCAATTGGCTAACAACTTGATCTTGGACCTTCCAACATCTAGAACTGTGGAAAATACACATTTGTAGGCCCTCCCTGGTGGCACAGCAGGTTAAACCATAGCACTAAGAAGCTAAAGCCACTTCCACATGAGTTTGATCCCCACCTGCCCCTGAGGTGGCCCACATGACATGGCAGACATCTCCTGACTCGCCCACTGCTCCCCTCAGCAGTGCACTTCATCAGTTGGCCTGTTCTGCTCCCCAGCTCTGTCTCTGGTGAATCCTTTCACCGCCCCTGCACCTCTGGCCTGTACCCCAGTTCTGTATGCATAAATAAATAAATCTTTTAAAAAAAACACATGTTTGTTGGTTAAGCCAGTTTATGGTAATCTGTTATAACAGGCCAGCTGACTAACACAGCAGAAAGAGCTGGGATCCATTTACTGCAGGTTGTGACCTCTTTACAGAGAATGTTTAGTAAGAAAAGACAGGTACACACATCCAACATGGAGCACTGGTCAGCACCACAAATCTGGAGGAAGCCTAAAACTGTTGTGAATATGAGAAATACAAAACCAAATGTGAGTAAATCTGATATGAAAACAATCATGGCCTTAACCCTAAAGAACCCACTTGGGAAGCAACTAGCATTCCCAGTAAATTACAGTATAATAAAGCACATTCTAAAGTATATGATAAAGTTATAAATTATGTAATATTAGAATATGGAAAAGAGCTGGGTTATTTTGACTGGTGTGATAAAATAGACTATGTCTCTGTAGTCTAAGCAGAGACATAGGTGATTCAATCTATACTGAAGAAAGATCTAGCATTTAGATCTAGCATCTGGATCTAGAAAGATTCAGCTTCAGAGGAAGGCATTGCTTAGAGCTGGACTGCCAAAGAAATTACAATGGGAAGCAGTCATTCCTAATGCACTCCCCTGGTGCCAGACTTCAAGTGCTTTATGTAGATAACACACATGCACCCACAGTGTGTGGATATGTCCTGATTTGTAGGGAACTATGCTATTTGAGTCAGCATATGAGCAAGAAACACTCAGCAAACATTCACCAGCACTTTTTCCAGAATAATACAACGAAGATGTGTTGGTGGCAACCAGACTGAACTGGAAAACCACACACACACTATCCTCAGCACAAGCATTGCAATGAGTAGGAACAGGGAAGGATTTATCATTTAGCCAAGCACAGTGATAAGTGCTTTATAAATTGGGGCAAAAGTTATTTGAATCTCCAAATGTATTTTATCTTTTACTCCACAAATTACCGAAGGCCAGTAGATTACTCAGCCATCTAGATAAAGACTCTATTTTCCCGGCTCCCTTGCAACTGTATGTGACCAAGTGACTTGTGACTTGGTTCTGGTCCATGGAATATAAGTGGAAACATTTGAAAGCATCTGGATAGAATCTGAATAGGATGGCTAGTCCATGACCTTGGTCCTCTCTTTTTGAGATCTTCTTGGTCTTATGCTAGGATATGAATGTAGCTACAATCATACTGGAACTTGAGGATAAGGATAAACTTTAGGAATGGCAGAAAAGTGAGTGGAAAAAAAAACGATTCCTTGATAATTCTACAGAAAGCAGTTTCCAGGCCAGCCCTTAACTGCAAAAGCATAGATTCTCCAGCAAGAGTTAATAACTGCTATCCATTTAATCATTGCTATTGGGGTTTCTGGGAAAGCTAACATTATCACAAATGTTCTCGTTTACTTATTTTTCCCAGAAAGGAAGTGAGGTAGTATTTATATCATAGTTTATGAAAAAAAAAATCTAAAATGAAGAGAGTAACCCATTTAAAAGCATGCTGCCTGTAAGATATGAATTCAAATGTGACTGGATCCATCATCTTTGTTGTTTTTCCTATACTAATGTTGCTTCCACACTCAGGAATTCTTAGGACACAGTGATAGTGAGATTTATATGGCTTTGGGCAAGTTCCTGACGTATTCACACACAGGTTAATAAGGCATCCAGCTGGTTCCCTATGAAATGCTGGCATATAGCTTTGTGGCCAAGTCAAGGCCTGATAGCTACCAGCAGCCAGTAGCATCACAGAGGCATGCTTGTAATCATAAAGGGAAGTGAGGCTCAGCAAAGCAAGAAAGCCCAAAAAGCTTAAAGAGGCCACTCTCTAGGCTTAAAGAGTGCCTGAATATGCACAGATCAAGAAACAGCCTCTAACATGTCTACTTATCCTACTTTGTAAGTGCTGCATTATTTAGCATGTTGTTTTCCTCTCTCTTTTTTTAAAGATTTATGTATGCATAGAACTGGGGTGTAGGCCAGAGGTGTGTGTGTGTGGAGGGGGTGGGGGTGAGTCTACTGAAATACACTGCTGAGGGGAGCAGCAGGTGAGACAGGAGAGTTTGCTGTGCCATGTGGGTCGCCTCCCTGGACCGGGATCAATTCATGCTTCAGGGAGTGATAATGTTGAAACTAAACCCCTAAGCCACCACAGAGGCCCAGATGTTGTTTTCTCAAAGGGAAAACTAACTGAAAGATCTCCTGAGAGTGGGAGCAGGAGGCAGGTTGCAGGTGGAAAAGAGCAGAGATTTTGGCCTATCACTGATATTTCAAAATGTAGGAGTGGAACGGGAGGTGCAAGTCAAGGCAGATGCAATGCAAGGGGTATAAACTCTGTGTTATGCGGGCTTTCAAAAGATAATCTATACAGCGCAATGGTCAAATCAGGAGGGCTCCGTGGAGGAAAAGCCCCTGAAGGCTCATACAGAAGGCTCTGTACACAGCTATCCTCTGGACAGTCTAACTCTCTTGTGACCCCAGGAGTTCATAAGGGGGAAGAAAAGCTATATGCTTGTTGGTTAGGATGTTTTTGCTAGTGCTTTTGCGTGGCTTATCCGTGTCTTTGTTTCCTAGTCATTGCAACAGCTACTGTACATGATCTTTTAGGGTTCTGAGTATTCTCACATACTCTCAAGGTCCAGAACCAGCTTCTGGGGAAACATGTCCAGACTGTTCTCTTCTTGCACCCCTGGCAGACATTGCTAATCAATCATCACATGCTTTCCTACAGGCTCTCAGCTCAGCACCAAGGTTGCCAACTAAGTGGAATTTCATTTTCCATTGAAATGCCTCTTCACTCCTGCTCTTTGGGAATTCAGACTATGAATTCCTCAGTTCTGTTTTCTACATTTAATGTGAAACCTTGCGTGCAGTAGGCCCTCAGGACACATTTGAGGAGAAAAGAGAAAGAGGGAAGAGACAGTAGGAACCATTAAGAGTCAGGCTACAGGGAACCATTTAATTATGGCAGAGTTGGGCTTTACCTTTGACCAGACTCAGAGCCCTAGCTCCTCTCTAGCTTCCTTGCTACACTGGGCCCCACTGTTTAGCCTCTCCCAGAAACTACTAAGCCCCCATGGGTGCTGTGGTTCCTGTGCAAATGCACAGCTGCTGAGGGGGGAATGACATCAGCTCAGGACTCAGACACTAGGTTCTGACCCTAGCTCAGCCACCCAACTCTTGGGTGACCTTCAGCAAGAACTCCCCACCACCTTCTCCCCTGATCCCTGTGCTTACAGGCAAACATGACACAGAAACACTACTGCAGATTTTTCCATCCTCAAACCTGTGGTTTGATTGCTATTGTCTCCTTTTCAAGTGACTGTAGGACACTTCTCCCCCCTCACTCACATCCCTGCTCTAACTACAGACTCTCCTGAAAAGCATTTCCAGGTTACCCCAGTGCATGGAGAGCACCACCACACCAATATCACCCCCAAATGGTCCTGCACCTGCATTTAGTTTCTGTCACCAATGTTCTGTCTCCCATGCATGCAGACTCTCTTCCATAAACTAGAGAATTTCTTGAGCTGAGAATGTGTTTTACATTTCCTCTGTTTCTCCCACAAGAACACAAAATTAAGGTGTATACTAAATGATGATAATGATCATCAGCCTATACTAAACCCTCCATGCCCATAATTCTCATCTAATCCCAATAGGCACTCTGAGAAGCTTTCCCTTCTCAGGCACCAAGAGGCCACAAGTCTTATCAAATTGCCCGCAGAAAGAAGAGTTTGGAATCCTGGTGTCTCTGTCTCCAAACCTATGTGTTCAAGAACTAACCATGACTGCCTGCTAAATCCTGGCAAAGTTCTCAGAACTCAGTCCTCGCTGCGCACATCACATCCATGTCCATGACAGTTCCAACATCTTCAGTTTGTGACACATGTTTATACTTATACCTGGTTCATCCCTAAGTTTCCATATAATCTCTATGCTAATATTCATTATATGAATGTCTGAATGAATGGAACTATTATGAAAACAGTCCTCCCTTTGTGTCCCTCAACCCAAGTCTAGCCAACCCAACTGACCCAATGCCATTTACCCATCAATCACCTAGGTTCTGCACCCCAGAGCTAGTATATATGCATAAAGCTATTAGAACAAGTGGCAGAAGACCCCCTCTTAACTTTAAATTGTCTGCTCAAACAATATTTATTTGGCACCTTCTCTGAGCACAGCCATGTATAAGTAATTCATCTTTCACATTGTTTTAGTACATTTTAGGACTCCTTCATATATTCTGGGCAGCTAACTCATTTACATATCTGATGCCACAAAATGCACATTTACACAGCAACTTCTAAAGAGAACTTGCCAAAAACTCTTCAATTATTCGTTACTAAGTCATTCTACTGCTCAGTGAAACCAAAGACTTAGACAGGATTCAAATTCTCCTCCTTTGATCTCCAATCCCACTGCCCACATCAGTTCAGTCCCCATCTTTTCAACATCAGTTGAACCCCATCCTTTCAAGAGTCACCCCAGACCTGTCTTCCCGTGCAGTGTGGGTAAAAGTCACCCCAGACCTTGAGAAAAGATTGATGCTGATTCTGACTCAGTAGGTCTACGGAGGTATTTCTTTAATCTGATATAGTCCCAGCTGTTTATCCTTTCCTTCACTATCCTTGCAGCAATATGGATGGAGCTGGAATGGGCCATGCATAGTGAATTAAACCAGAAAGCAAAAGAAAAATACTGGATCGTTTCACTCATAGCAGGAGTATAAGGGATGAGGTGGGGGGGGAGGCAGGAGGGAAGTAATTGTAATGAAGTAAAAACTAAAATCAACTAACAACTATATACCAGAGATATTGTATGGCGGAGGAGAGGGGACTAGGACTAAAACTGGTGTGGGAAAAGCACACGGGACTATGGTGATGGCGCATGAGGTGGGAAGTCCACAGGGATTATACCTGAGATGAAGAAAAACATACAAAATGAAGAATGATGTTTTATATATACATATTTTTTTTTTTAAAAGCCTGTACTTCTGGGCCCTCCCTGGTGGCGCAGCGGGTTAAAGCACTGCACTGAGAAACTAAAGCCACTTCCGCATGAGTTCGATCCCCGCCTGCCCGGGAGGTGACCACATGGCGTGGCAGACCTCTGCTGACCCGCCCGCTGCTCCCCTCAGCAGTGTACTTCGTCGATCTGCCTGTTCTGCTCCCTGCTCTGTCTCTGGTGAATCCTCTCACCCTCCGCATCTCTGGCCTGTACCCCAGCTCTGTACAAATAAATAAATAAATCTTTAAAAAAAAAAAAAAGCCTGTACTTCTGACAGAGCCCCAGGTGACACAGATGCTGGTCCACGCTGTAAGAAGCAACTGTCTGTCCACTGCTTCAGCAGCACTCCTGTCCTCCATGCCCCATTCTATCCTCTACCTCTGCAGTAATTTAAGCCTCAGACCAATCATGTCACTTCTCACTTATAACTCGTGGGAATCTATCCACGCTTCTTGACTCTGGCCTGGTGATCTGGCCACAGAGGTCACATGGAGCTCCTCTCCCTTCACTTGCTTGTCACTTCCCTCAAGTGAAGCAGCCTGTGCTTCTCCTTCCTGTTACCTCTATTGCTCCACAAAGCTTGCCCTGACCTGCCTTTCCTTCCTCTGCCGCTCTTCAGGATGAGAGGCCTTGGGCTAGCCCTCAGGTGTTCGCTTCTTCCAGAATATTGCTCCAGGGGGTTCCCCAACCATGCTGAGACATTTTTGAGGATAGCTATGTGTTGTTGGCCTCCATGACGGCTGGGATTCAACCAATATTTATGAAATGAACAGACAAGAACCTTCTTCAAATATCCTTTGACACGAGGAAGGATGACAGAATTAATTAGAATTAACAGAATTGCTAGACAGAACAATCACTACTTTGTTTTTAAGAACATACACATTGTTATGTGTATAAACTAACTTTTCCAGGCTGAGAAGTTTGCTTTTATTCATATAGTTGACTCAGTCATTTGTTTAGCAAAGTGCAGGTAAAATTTTAAATGTCAATGGGCACCAGTTTCTTTTTAGAGCTAAGTGAGGAAATTATATGCATTTAGTCCACAAACTGCAGAGTGGATAGTCCTCTTTGAAGTGGTACAGCACAATTTTTATCAGTCTATGGAGTTATTGTTTTTTGAAGAACAGACTCTTAGGAAATTATAATGGAAAAACTAGGACTATTTGACATGATAGATAGATAGATAGATAGATAGATAGATAGATAGATAGATAGATAGATAGATAACAGACAGATAGGTAGATAGACAAATAGATTTTCAGATAACACTAAGAATAAAAATAAAATCTACAACTGGGCCCTCCTTGGTGGTGCAACGTGTTAGGATGCAGCACTACAAGCTGGCTGCAGCTGCTTTAGTACGAGTTTGATTCCTGGGCCCACAGGGGACCTGCATGGTATGGCAGGCCTCTCTTGACCTGCCTGCTGCTCCCCTCCTCTGTGTGCTTTGCTGATCTGCTTGTTCTGCTCCCCATTCTGTCTCTGTTGAAGCCTCTTACCATCCCTGCACCTCTGGCCAGTTCTGTATGCATAAATAAGTCAATCTGAAAAATAATAATAATAATAATAAAATAAGAAATAAACTTAAAAAAGGCTATAAGTAATATTATATAGCTTACAATGCACTTAATCTATCTAAAGGGTTCACTCTTCACATCCATAATTTTGTGTAATCCTCAAACTAACCCTAGGAGATAGTCTCCGTCATCCCTACGGTACCGAGGAGAACACCAAGGCTCACATTGATTGAACGAATCATCAATGGGTGTACACTTAGTAACAATGACTGTACACTTAGCATCAATGACTGCTTTCATTGCCCATAACCACTAAGCAAACTGCCTCTTGTCAGATTTTTACAGTGGTTAAATGTGGTTCAAATGCAGTGTTTCAAGGGTACATTATCATGAGATAGAGCGTGGAACAGAGCCCCCTTTCTCTGTGAGCTGCCAGCTTAAACGCAGATGCAGCACCCAAAGGGCCCATCTTCAAAGCAGAGATACAACATAGCTTATTCTCATGGAACCCCATTTGTCATAGGGAGTATGGGACACACCAATCTAAATGAGAATTTTCTGCGTAGGCATGGAATCCATAACAGTTGTGCAGAGCTAAGTCAGGCAAGTGCCCACAGGAGCAGGTCACTGTGAGGCCAAGGTGTCTGAGGTGACAAGGAGGAGAGGTGGCAAACATGGAGGGAAAGGCCAGGATGAGCTAGTTCTTGTCAGATGCCTTCCCACATGTGAATTATGTCATTCCTTAGGGCATCCCAGTCAGCCACTTGTAATTGTCGCCATTTTGCCGATACAAATATTTAGTCTCAGAGAGACTGAGGATTTGACAGCACAGGAAGGGCAATTTGATACTGACAAGAAGGGCAATTTTGAACTCAGGTCTTTCTGGCAATTTCTGTAGATCTGTGTCATATGCTCCCCTGCTCCACCCCTGGGCCTACAAGGCTACCATTCCTAATGAAGCTTTTTAAAGTTATGTAACAAATCACTTCCCAAACTGCTCACCCTGAAACTGTAGCAAACAACACCTCTCAGTGGAGAGAGGGAAATTTCAGTAAATATTGGAAATATATGTAACTTGAGAGCAAGGCACCTTATTGAAAAGGCAGCAGACCAAGGGGGGGAAACCCTTTGTGTTATTATTAGAATCTTGAAGAAATGAAAGCATAACTTTTTTCTGTCTCTTTTGTTTCTAAAATGTGACAAAAGTGTTTCATATTCCTCCAGGTATACAAGCAGAGTTTCTCCAAATGTGTGTGCCCACCCCCCGTCACCCGGGGAGTGCAGAGTTTCATCTCTTGTTTTGTTCTTTCAAGAAGAAAAGAGATGCTTTTCCAGCAGAGGATTATCCTTGTGTGTTGATATGGCCCAGGCTCTGGCCAAACAAAATGATAACCCAGCCAGTTCTTCCAACCATGTCTGTCCCCCAACCTAAGATGCCCTTTCCTACCTCACCCCTGGATCTCTCCAAGAGGTATGGAGGGCACCGAAGGGAATCCTCAGGTCACAGATACCGGGGCTCAGGGCCTAGGTGAGAAGAGACCTCAGAGAGCTAGAGTAGCCTCCACCAACTTTTTTTAATCCTCTGCCGCTTAATTTCCATATCTGTGAAACAGAAAAGTTTTTGGAGATGTGTGGGGAGCAAAAACACATTGCACAGTGTTATAAGTAGGGACTAATTTTAAATAGTAGTAGCTAGTTAGTTTTAACTAGTTAAATTAGTTAAATTTAATTAGCTTTAGTTTAATTTAATTAAGTAGCATTGATTAGGCACTTAATAAAACAAGTTATAAATAGAATTGTCATCTCTACAGTTATTTAAAGCCAGAAGTTCATCCCATGAGCGAGCCTAGGGGTTGAGGGGCCAAGGCACTCTTTCCCTAGCCCCAAGAGGGCAGCAGCTACTGTCACACTGTTACAGGGCACCCCAATGTGAATTGGGTTGCCTACCTGTGGGTCCTCACCTGAGCGCTTAAGATTTCATCGTACTGTGGACACACACAAAAAGGCTCGATAATGGGTTTATTTAGAAGGAGAAAGGTAAAGAAACAACCCAGAGAAAAAAAGAAATACAAGTTAACTAGAATATCCTACCAGTTCTGCTGACTTGGATTCCAATAGCACACTGAAAACCAATCAAGAGCCAAAATGACCAGCTGTGAAGCATCAGGCCAAGAGGGCCCCAGAGCCCACATGTCCGGTTTTATCCCAACCTGGCTGCTCAGCTCCGCCCTCACGTCCCAGTGCGCTTCTCCTTGGTATTGATGGGATATGTAGTTCCGGTATCTGGAGTGGGGGCGGAGTCCATGAAACCTGTATCTGTTATAACATGACTGCACTGCTGTGGCACAGAGGCACTCTGTCCCCAGGCAGGGCCTACCTGCGCCTCATTGCAGCTCTGTGAGCAGGAGCTGCGTGCCCACAGAGCAGGCCAGTGTTAGAGTTTCACTAACAGCAGAAACCCAAACCACTTGAAGGGACATGAGTCAAACCCACCCTGTGTCAGCATCCTGGAGCCTTTTACAGCTGTGCGTAGCACCCTGCAGAGGAGTCAAGGAGGCAGAGGGTGGGGAGATCCAACCTCAGCTCCATTCAGCAAGCCAGTGCCTTAGCTGGGGGATTTTGGGTAAGGGGGTGTCAGGGCCAGTGGTGGCCTTGTGCAGCCACTGAAGTTAAAGAGTGACCTAGGATCACAAAAGGAATTCTTCCTTCTTTCCTGCCTTTATCCTTTCTTCCTTCCTCCACCAACTCTTTTTAAGGATCTAATATCTGCGAGTTCACTGAGCTTTAAGGGGCCTATCCGTAGACACACACAGAAGCAGATGACACCAAATGGGACAATGCCTTTAGGGAGGGTGGTCTGGAGGAAGAAAAGGGGGCAAAAATGGGCCCAAATTCCATGATCAATTGGGGCAAAATCAATGAGAAATATGATGAGAGGTATAACGCATGAAAAATGGAAACAAAAAGTGAGGCAAGAGGAAAGGAAATGTGGGAGGAGAAAGATGGTGGTGCAACAGGTTAGGATGCAGCTCTGCAAGCTGGCCGCAGCTACTTCAGTGGGAGTTCGATCCCCTGCCCCAGTGGTGACCCACATGGCACAGCAGACCTCTCCTGACCCACCTGCTGCTCCCCTCAGCAGTGTACTTCATCAGTTGGCCTGTTCTGCTCCCCATTCTGTCTCTGGTGAATCTGCTCACCACCCCTGCACCTCTGGCCTGTACCCCAGGTCTGTAGGCATAAATAAATAAAACTTAAAAAAATACAGTAACAAACAACAAAATGAATGTGAAAGGGTGAAAAGGACCTGTGTCTTTTAAGAATGTAAAATCTATCAAGCTTGTCGTTGTGAGTTTGGATTTTAACATAAAGAAACAGTTCGTGAGGATGGGTGAGAACTTTTTCTTTTATTCAATCATTCAAAATGTATTAAGCATCAGTATGCTCCGGATTATAGAAATAAATGTAACATGACACCTGGCCCTGAGAGAATGTTTTACAGGCCCTGAGAGCATGAGCTGAGTCTGTTTTCTCCCTGTAACACCCCCAATACTTGACAATAGGTCAATATGTAGAGTAGGAGGATAGTCAATAACTATTTGATTAAATGGATGAATTACCAGTTCTGTAGGTGTTCAAGACAAGTATTTCAGAAAAGTTATGAGATAAAGGACCCCAGGAACTGGACCCCAGGCTGGCCACCTTATCCAGCCCGGGAGGGGACCAGAAGGACCATCAGTAGAAAGAACCTGAAAGGAATATGCTGTGAGGGAGAAGTTGTATGTTCATAAAGGATGGAGCAAATGACCCACAGCAGGTGTCAAGGGCCAGAGCCTTAGTGGAGCAGAAACTTGCTCCATCAGGATGGACCCACAGAGAGGCATGTAGAATATCACCTTGCAAGGCATTCTGCCTGGGACCAGCCTGCTGAGAAAAAGACCAGAATAAAGGAAAGTGGGAGTGTGTGGGTGATTTGGGTTAAGACAGAAAAATGGGCTGCACCTGAGATCAGGAAATGAAGTGGACAGCTGCAGAGGACAGGATTAGAAAGGTAAGGGGGATGAACTTGAGAATGATGGGTGGGTGTGACTTACTGGGATGGAGGCAGGAATATTGGCAGATGGGTAGGTAACGCATGTTCTCTGGTATGTGTGTGTGCACGTGCATGCGTGTGTGTGTGTGTGTGTGTGTGTCCATGGGTGCAAATAAAAGCCCAGCTGATAAACTGACAAAGGCGAGGGCGCTTGTCCAGCAGCCACCCAGCTCAGAGCTAGTCAATGATGCCCGAGGCAAGGGTGGAGGGGAGCTTGGTAGAACCATCCACAAGCAAAAACAAAGCCATCTCTTTGAAACAAAACAATGAAACAGAGGTGGCCTGGGGAAACTAAGTATCTGTGAGATGATGTGAACAAAGGGGAAAAGTCAATCCAGGGAAGTTGGAGTTTCAGCTCAGAGCCTTCAGCATGGTGATGATCGCTGGATACTTTATGAGAACGTCCTTTACCCCTGCTCTCCTTCCTCTCTCCCGGAAGGAAAATAAATCCTTGGTCAAATGAGATTTGACGGCTTGAAAGGAAGAACCTCTCCAGACAGTCCCAGCTTACGCAGGTGGGCGGACCAGAGATGCAACGCTGTTGGCACTGTGGCTGGAGGCCCAGCAGAGACTCCCAAAACTCCCACCAGTGCTCTGGATGCCAGAACTTGGCCCTGTGCAGAGCTAGGAGAGGCGCATTGACAAGGAAACCTTTGTTTTTCTCTTGCCCTTGCTGACAAGCAGGGTCAGAATGCTTTGATATTTCTTATATCATTGCCTCTTGTACCTCCCCTCTGATTCTCTGCAGTCATCCTTGGAACACATCCCCTCTGCCACTTCCCCCACCCCCGCCCCATCTATTTCAGCCACAGCATTACATTGCAAGACCCTATTGCAGTTACCCAGAAATGCAAAGGTGAGAAGCCGCCAATACCTGTTTGAGGAGATGGCATTTTAATTATCACACTCCAGTTGCCATAAAGCCCCAACTCCTGCCCCACCTCTTCTCCCCCTCCCTGTGCCCTCTCCCAACCTCTCAGCTCACCCCCTCATCTATGTAAAAAAGCCATAAAACCTTTCTCCAATCACCTTCTCTGAGTTTATGCAACCCCCAGAACACGGGTTGATTGGAAAGGTCTCTCTTCTGGATAACAACAATTCAATGTGCCTTGACATTTTAATAGCCTGCCGTCCTGGTGAACACAATCGAGCAAGGCAGTGAAGCAAAAATCATTAGGTAAGCAAGATAATCTAAGCGGAATCTTCAGTCTGTACTCTCACATCTGGGGCAGATTGCACAGCTGGGGCAGTCCAGCCCCACCATGCTTTTGTATGTGGTACCAACATGTGCACACTTGTTCTGCTAGAGACACACACCCCTGCAAACAGGTTTGCAGAGATAAACACACTCAGGAAGCCCTAACATGACTACGCCAATTTACAAAGAATCAAAACACCCACCCACACTCCATTGGTTGTGACTCTTACTGCCGACCATATAAAGGCTTCTTGTATTTCCATGCACATAGAGGTATTTGCATATATTAAGATTTCTGAAGGTAACGACTGGTTAAATTTAAAATTTAAACAGAAATATATATTATAAAATATATATAAATCAGTTATGTTTTCTATTATAAAATGCTATTCTAAATGCTTTATGTTATCTAACTCAAAATATAGGTACTGTTATGTCCATTTCACAGATGAGGTAACTGAGGCACAAAGAGTGAAAAATTTTGCCCAAAGTCATCCTCTGTTGTGTGGGGGAGTCTGGAATCCAAGTAGTTCAGGTTGTAATTTATTATGCCATGCCACTTCATAGAAAGTAAATAGTACAAACTAAATATAAAATATGTTACATGTCTTTATAAGGTCAGTTCATTCCTTTGTGAATGTGTATATTTGTGGACATTCAAAAGGTGTATCTGACTTCTTTTCCACACAAACACCTCACATATATGTAGTCAGCCATATTCAAATCTCGAGCACCTTGTGATTCCCATGACCATGTACTAGAACTAAGGATAAAACAATTAATTAGACACAACTGCCACTCTCAAGCAGCTCAGGTCTACTGGGAATCAAATAGGCAAACATGCTTGATCTTGCAGGTGAAGATCAGATGCTAACACAGAGCTACCAAGAAGATACCCCCAGCCCCACCTTCCTGACCTCTCCCCCTCCCAGTATTCTTGGGGAGATGTGCCCCTATTGCCAGAAGGTAGCCATCACTCAAAACACAGGGAGAGCTCCACTGGGGAATTGCTTTCAAGATCATTTTCTTAGCTGCCCAAGAAAATGAGTCTTGTTACTTGATAATTACACACACACTCACACCGCCTTCTTGGGAAGGAGGCAGGAGTGACATCACAGAAAGTGACGGGGGCAACCGATGACAGAAAACTGCCCTGTTGGATTTGAACAGCACCCCAGGCATCCTTGCTTCTCTTCCGCTCCCCGCAAGGAGGACCCGGCGCAGATCTCTTCCCCTGGGTGCTGACTTGGCAAGCGATTCACTTTATGAATATGACCCTCAGAGGGGAGAACCCCTCTCAGCAGCCCCCGAACTATGTTATCACCGTTATTAAGGAGCTTAAAGAGGAGCTGGGAGGACGAGACACCACTGGAATTGCAGCCTGATTGTGATTGATGTGTTCCTATTAGCGCCTCAGTGTTATCTCTCTGGATGGCAAGAACAGCCAGTGGCTTGTAACACAACAGATTACCTGAGTTCTCAGCCTTAGAAGGATGTTTAAATAAAATATAGTCCCTCTTAGCAAGAGGCTCATTTTCTCCACGAGGCTTCCAGACTATTTCATGTCAGCTCTGATTCGCTGCGACTCTCCTCAGTAAACATGTCTTATCATTAATAATTCTTTACAAGCACAATCTCCAAGAGTCCTCTCTCTCTCTTTCTCTAGGTGGCTGGACTGAGACACATCACGCTCCAGTTTGGGTTCCAAGGTGCTTCTCTCCGGATTTTCACCTGCCTTGCCAAAAATGATTGATTACGCCGGGCCGACTGGGTGTCCGGCAATACCCAACAAATGACTTTGGCCCCTAACAGCAGGCCTTGGCCAGATAGAAATCAATATTTCACCATTAAAATCTATCAAAGAAGAGTTAAGGCACCATCTGTCCCTGCCGCCTCTCTATGGTGTGTGAACATTAAATCCGACACTTGTACTACATGGGTAATCAATATATAGTGGTTCACAGATCATTTGTGGTTCCCTTTTAGCAGTGATGGATGTCTGGAATCGTTGTGATTCATTTTGTCAGACCATTAAACAAGATTCTGTCCAGTTCCTTCCTGATTTCATTTAGAGGATCATTCTTCACAGTTCATAAGAGGGAAACGGTTTTACCAATCTGCTTCTATTTCAATAAGTCACTTTATAGAGATTTTGTGTCCTCCAGACTGTAAAAATTCTGGAGAGATAGTACAAACAGACCTCTAAAACTATTCACTGCATGACATATGCATAAAGTGTGAAGAGAGGAATGTAAATATGTTTACCTCTTTATCTGCAAATGTTGGTTTTAACCCCCTCCTGGCTGGAGAGCCAGTTCGCAGGGCACTCTGGGAAGGGAGCAGAGACTGTTGTGGCAGGAAGAGGGTTAGGCTGGTGACAAGGGGTGAAGTCACAGGCAGGGGCAAATCCCTGCACCTTCCTGGCCTGCATAAGAGCACTTGAGAAGGGCTTTTCCAGAGGTTACCTTTCAGAGACTCTCATCTCTATTGTCAAGACGATCTTGCCTCTCACCCAGATGCTTGCGAAATGTCTCACTGTAACCACATGTCACTTGCTACCTCAAAGGTAGAGACGCAGACTATGCCCTGAGGATGAGGTGTGGATGGACACACAGACCTGCATGAGAACAGCGTTGCCATCATCCATGGAGCACCAACCTCTCCCAAGCACTGTGCATGCCAAGTCTCACCCTCCAAGGTAGAGGCTGTTCTTCTGACTTTCTAGTGAGGTAACTGAGGTTCAAAGAAGTGAGCTAACCTAGCTAAGCTCACTCTAGCTCAGAAATGTGAATCAGGTCCTAGCCCTCCCCCCCCCAAAGCCTTCCTGGTCAGCTCTTGGCTGGAGGCCATTACCTTCCAGATGATTCTGCTTCACCCCAAGGGAATTTCCTTCAGTCCTCCTGAAATTGCACCAAACACTGAGGGTAACTTGAGGAAAGAAATTTTATTTTCCTGTATTTTAGGTAAATTTATAGTGGGATCACTAAGTGATGCCCTCCAAATCCAGACAATTGATATTATAATAATTTTTTATTTTAAGATTATTGATTAATTAAATGCCTCTTTCTGATATTAATGTAGATAAGCAGATGCTGATTTAAGTATCAACATAAGTGTATCTATCTATATACAGATATAGAATTTAAATGTAATTATATATTTACATCTCAATTATTACATAATATTATATAATTTAAAAGACTTTAGAGATGATTTCACTTTTCCTTCTTTCCAGTCCTTCTAAAAAAAAGTAACTGGCAAGGCTGTCCCTGGTAGTGCAACAGTTTAAAGCACTGCATTATGAAGCTCTCTGAATCCACTGCAGCAGTTCTATCCCCTGCCAGGGAGCTGACCCACATGGTGTGGAAGACCTCTTATGACCCGCCCGGTGTTCCCCTCAGCATTGTAACTTGGTTGTTCTGCCTGTTCTGCTCCCCACTCTGTCTCTGGTGAATCCTCTCACCCACCACACCTCTGGCCTGTACCCCAGTTCTATAAGCATAAATAAACAAATCTTTAAAAAAAAAAAAAAGTAACTGGGTCTCAGAAACATTCAAAGCTGACCTGAGATAAGAAACAAAGAAGTACTGTAGCAAAGAATTATAAGTAAAAAAGTGTTACTTGAGGATTTCCTGGATGCATTTGTCAAGGGGATGATTGGGAGAGTTGAGGTACTTTGCAGTTGAGCAGCTGGAGGAAATCTCCAACTTGTGTGAATGCACTCCAGTTCACCAGCCATTATACAACCCAGCCCTGAGGTGAGCAATCCTTAAGATAACAGCAGAAGGTAAGATGGTTGTCACCTCAGAAGATAAAATGCTAATTACTTCAGAGCCAGAGTCAACCATGCTGGCTGGGCAGCAATGCCTAGGGGACATTCAAGGGTGAGAAACTCCTAAAAGTGCCAGGGCATCTTTAGGAAACACATGGCATCACAGAGGGAGCTCAGATTGGGCTTTAGAAAAATTAGGCAAAAGCCCACAGTGCTGCTAGGGAACTGTGTTGCCCCAGTCACTTAACCCCTCTGAGCATCTAATCACACCCCTCACAGGGTATCCGTGAGGGCTAAATGAGACAATATTAACTTCAATACTTGTCCTAGCACAATACATATCAGGTATCCTTTTCTTTAAGATTTATTTATTCATTCATACAGAGCTGGGGTACAGGCCAGAGATCGGAAGGTGAGAGGATTCACCGGAGACAGAGTGGGGAGCAGAACAGGCAGATCGATGAAGTACACTGCTGAGGGGAGCAGCGGGCGGGTCAGGAGAGGTCTGCCTTGTCATGTGGTCACCTCCAGGGCAGGCGGGAATCGAACTCATGCGGAAGTGGCTTTAGCTTCTCAGTGCTGTGCTTTAACCCGCTGCACCACCAGGGAGGGCCTCAGGTATCCTTTATCTTTCTTCTCTCTCCCCTTCCTCCCTGACATTACTCCATAAATTTGTATTATACTGTATTTCAGCCTCCAAGAAGAACGTGTAATGGGACCTGCCATATAAGAATTTATGAAAGTCTTCTTTGATTCTTAAAACATAAAACCTAGGAATTAAAAGGAGAATTGAGAAGATTTTGGTTGAACCGTTGACTCAGTTCAGGAATTATTTTCACCACCTACCTGATGGTTCATCTGCAGGCACCATGCTCAAGATGTCACAAGGAAGTCAACCTTGTTTCTGGACAGTCGCTTAATGATGAATTAATCTAAATCTGCCTCCATGTAAATCCCACCATTAGTCTCAGTCATAATTCCAATCCATAACCACTCATGTTCCGTATAGTAATGTAATAGAATAAAAAGAAATGTTCCTTTTAATTTGTGTTAAACTACCTTCTTGGAGCATTTTGATTATTTCATGAAAATCCAAGAGGGTA
The DNA here is from genome assembly GCF_000260355.1 of Condylura cristata. Lineage (NCBI taxonomy): Eukaryota > Metazoa > Chordata > Mammalia > Eulipotyphla > Talpidae > Condylura > Condylura cristata. The sequence continues at coordinate 79,378,640 of NW_004567103.1, read as the reverse complement.
AGGGATGTGCCAGGTTGGTTTTATGCGTGTGATCGCACTGAGCACGGCCCAGCTCATCTTTTTGCCATCTTGAGTTGGATAACTTTTTTCCTTCATGAGTCCTCCTTTTTCCTCATCATCTCTGGACGTTCTCATCCCTGCAGTTCTGTTCTTAAACATGAAACCCAAACTGAAAAGAGCACTACGGATTCAGTTTTGCTTCAGGTTACATACCTTCATTTCTCTTTTCATTCCTTCCTTTTGTTCCTCTTCTCACTTCTCCTCCATCTACCTGTCCTTCTATACATCTGCCATTCCATCTCAAACATTCCACTCAAAGCAGAAATACCAGCAGACGCTTCCTGTCTGACAATGCCCTTTAATGATGGAATACTGTAAGCTCCAGGCCTAGAGCAATGCCAGTCTCACTAGCTGTTAAAAGAACTTATTGACCAACTTCACGTATGACCCCAGAGGAGGGCATGTACCCCAGCAGGGGGCCAGTTTACACCCAAGCCAGAATGTTAGACCACGTCGTTTCCCAACTATTCTCACCAACCACATACTCACATACTCACAGGATTAAATTCCACAGCTCTACAGTGAGTGTTCCTAAGAAAGCCCATTGAGCTTGCATGGATTGCCCGCACATCTAGTCCACAGCAGGCACCTCGCAGCCACCAGGGCTTCACTCTGTCAGCTTGCCCAGTTCTAGAATTACTGGTATCTCTGATTTTTATGTTGTGGGCCCCATCCAGACCCCTCTCCTCCAGGCCCTGTTTCTTGTGACTGTCTCAAAAAGTTAGTATTTGAAAAGCCAATTTTTGTGGTCTTGTTCTTTGCCTTTGTGCAAACTTCTAAATCCACATCTCCTGTCAAAGTTGGTATCTACAGTCCTTCTCCTAAGTATTCTCATCTTCTGGCTATTTTTTCTTTTTCTTTTCCTTTTGCTTTATTATTGATGTAACATAGTATTATAATATAATATTGGTTTTAGGTGTCCAACTGTTTATCTCAACATTATATATTATGATCCTTACCAAAAGCCTAATTTCCATTCATCACCATACAATTGGCCCCTCCCACACCCTATCCTCCTTCCCTTCTGTTAACCACAATTTTGTTCTCATTGTCCAAGAATGGGTTTTTGTTTTGTTGTGTTCATTTGTTTATTTTATTTCTTTATCTACCATGCAGGAATGAAGTCATAGGGTGTTTGTCTTCTCCCTGACTTCTTCCACTTTACATAATGTCCTCTATTGCAAAACGTCATGTCTGTGCAATTTAGTAAAATTGCTAAATGCATCCTGAGCAGAAGGTGCTGGAACCACACTCAGTTACAGGCCAACTAAAACCCAAGCATGCCCATCTGTTGCAGGCCTGCACCCCAGATGCTGTGGCCAGCATGGACAGTTGAGGTTTGAAAACCACTATCCCACCTCTGTCACTCTGGGTTGACCACAGCAGAAATATATCTGAAGGAACAAGTCAAGTATTCTGAAGATATACAGGAACTCCAGACACTCTTACTCCTTGTCTTTGTCCTAAGATAAAACATACAGACTCTCAAGTTGTCTTCCACAACTAGTGTCAGTCCATCTTTCTCTAGTCTCATCCCTGCCATGAGTCTAAGATGTTTGCCTTTTCATAAACCACTCTTGTCCCTAACAACAGTGCTCTTCATTGCAAACCTACCATGCACTGCTTGCTTTGCAACACTATTTGACAGATCCTGCAGTTCCCTCGGCAAGACAGGTTTTATTTTCCCCCCTTTTAGATGAAAAAACTGAGGCTCCACGAATTTTGTAATTTCCACATGATCTTTGTTAATAAATGGCCAAAGTAGGATTCAAATCCAAGTTGGACTCCATAGCCAAGGTTACCAGACTTTTGATCATAGATGTCCTGAGACCCCCAGAGTCTGTTTCCAGGAAGGCAGGCCTGAATTACAAAGCCCCCACACTCTAGGGAAAGAAACCCATGAGAAATATTACATAGAATTGGAAGACTCAGCCTGGACTTCTCAATTGGAGTGGAAAACAGAGTACCTCCCAGAGGCACTCAGAGACTCCTGGCAATGACTGAGAGCGCTGTGGCAATTAGTGGCCAGGGCAGGTTATGCTAAACTGTAAGTGGGCTTGTGCAATGACAAATTGCCCTATCAAATGCAGTGGCGCTCCCACAACTGAGCCCAACTTTCTCATTTTACAGATGAAGAGGGATTTGAATGACTCCTCCCTAAGAGAACTAGGGGAAATATTTTTTTCTGCTCAGTGAGGTTTTTCTCCCCCTTTTCCCTCCAAAAAAAAAAATGTCATAAAGGTTGTTGCTTTGCCTTAAATTCTACAAGACTGCAACATTTCCTAGAAATGGGAAGGGAAGTGGTATTCTTTAAAAGTGCCAAACCCTGCCTTGATGGAGGGCTTAAGGCAGATCATCTTGCTTTCTTTCTGGAAAAAAAAAAGAAAAGAAAAGAAACGACATCAAAAAAGCCTGGAGATCAGTGGGATTGGAGGAAAGTGGATTGGGGTTCAGAGTGGCTGAGTAAGCTGACCAGAGTCACACAACTTATTCATTCATGACTGAGGCAACTTAGCTCTCCCAAGCTAAAGAGAAGTCTTCACATTTAGCCACACATGAGTGGCAAACTGGGCACCTTATATAACCCCTCTCTCTGGGACCCCAAATCACACCTCAGGTTGACTAGAGACTCCATCAAGATTTTAGCTTTAATGAGATCAACATGCTTTTCTTGGAGACTTAGCTCCTCATGTGATCTTTTCAACCAAATCACTTTTCCACCAGAGTCAGCCAATAGAAGCTACTTAAGGTTATGATTACCAGGAATTTTTGTTTTGTATAAGAGTACCTAGGCTGCCTAAAAAATATGAAGATATAAAGAAGGTCTCTCTCATTGTAAAGTGGAATGGAAAGGGATGTAGAACATTCTTTCCAAACTATAACTGTATCACAATCTTGCCTCACCTAAGTGAGATTTTAGGGCTTGTTGAAGAAATGGACTTTTGTCAGGTGCTTTTGATCAACTCAAATAGCCTCTGTTTTCTTTCTAATTACCTTTCCATTGTTTAGGATAGGGAGGAGAGGAAACAACAGGTTAGATAGAGGCAGAGAAGTCAGGGAAGATGCTGATTTAGTTTAGGCTCCCAGGCCCTCAGAAAAATAGGAAAACAGAAAAGAAAGAGCCACCATGCCAAAAGTTCTGCCCCTTTGGCAAGTTGTGAAATCGGCAAGTTGTGAAATCCTTATTGACTCACCCAGAAGTAGCCAGGCTGGGGTCCCCTTTTGCTCATTGACTAGCAGTGATCTGGGCAAATGCTTTAATTTTAACATGGTTGAAGCGCAAGTTCCTCATATTTACAACCTCTGTAGTTATTTTCATCTAACAGTGCTATCTTTAATAACAGACATAGAAATAAAGTACCTAGCACATAGTAGGCACTCAGTAAGTAAAAGCAGCTAAGACTGATTCATTCACTCAACAGTGGAATGCAGGAGATGGGTTTGGGTGGAGTGTTCACAAAAGTTCATCACCTCCGAAGCTCTGACTCTGATGCTGTCAATCTCTTTTTCTTCTAAGGAGTTAGAGGAAGGTGGGGGAACAAGGAGGGGAATTTTCAGGGTAACAAGACTAATCAGGATTTCACCATCAAAGCAAATATATTCAATTAACAGCTATTAAAGGAGCATTTTCTGGCACTGTGCACAATGAAGGCCATTCTATCTAGTGGAAATTAATCTTAATTATTGGTACCTGCATACATACGTGCAAAGGGAAGCAACTCACATTAATCTACATTAAACTTAATAGCAGTCCGTGTATTATCTATTCTGAGTCAAAATTGACTGCTGGCCCCTGCATAGATATCTGCAGTGCTAACTCAAGTAATTACAGTGCAGTGGGTCTCAAAGACACAATTTGTTCCCTATATAATAAATCAGCCGCTAGAAGCTTTTTATAATTAAAAACCAAAAGGAAAAAAATAGAACTGTATAGGCAAATGTCATTTTCTTCTAAGGCAAATTAGGAGAAAAGCAATTGTGTCTTCTTGTTGACTAGTTTGAAAGGAGAAGGAAACACCTATTTGTAATGGAATCGCAGAGACCAATACAGTGTTAAGCTTTTAGAACTATGGAAAAGAATGTTTAAGAACCTCAAATTTAAGAAATCCTGAGAGTCTGGTCAGTGTGTGTGAAAGATATGCCTTTAATTCACTGGAATTTTCAACACTGAGTCAGGATGGAAGGCTAAGTTGACATGAATAAATTATACTTAAGTGGTGATCCCCTCCACTAACCATGAGAAGAAAAAGAAAGATGGCTTTGTTGTCTTTCCCTCGGCTGCCCACAGCCCTTCACATTGGCCCATCTTGCACTCATTAAGTCAATTTCTAGAGGTTGCCCTGCCTTCCATAGTTCTCCTTGTCTTCTGTCATCTCTATTTACAGAAACCATGATCCTCCCCATACTTCAACTACTTCTGTTACACAGGACTTTTCTTAGCTGCCCAAACTCAAGTTCCTACTTGTGTTCTATGACCTCCCAGGTCATCGAATTCAACCTCTACTCCAGCCAGTGTTGCTTGAATCATGGCATGCTGCCACCATAGAAATGGTGGTGATTAGGTGGCAAACACTTTGGTCTGGTGCTTACTGGTAGGCATATCTTGGTCACATTCCACATCGGGACAACAGTCCTTGTGACCTGTTGCTATCAGACATAAGTTCATCCAGGTCAGATTTTTCCAGACCAGCATTCTGCCTTCCCCTATTATCTAGATTATCACCCCACTGCAAGGCCCTTTCTAAGCCTCTACCTCTTCCCTGTGCACTCTCAACTCTCACTTGTGGGACCCCTCCACCTCAGCTTTCCCTCAACTCACCGAGTCCCTTCCAAGGCCCACCATGTCCAGCTATTGAGGTTGTATTTGTAATTACAAACTAAAGGTGCCCTCAGAACTGTGCAAGACAGTGACCTTGACAGTGACTTGCTTAACACCCTGTTGCTGCCATCTTGCCTCAGTCTCGATTCTACCCTGTGTCACCTCCAAGGTCCCCATCCCCTTGCCATAGGTGCTACCCTGCTCTCCAGCCCCAGGAATCTTTCTCAGTCAAAGCCATTCCCTACACTGAGGAGCCTCACTGCAAGTCCTTCCTTTCCAATCCCTGGTCTAGAACTTTTCAATCAGGAAAATCTGCTGGGTCCAGATAGGCACCCAGATACCCGGGAACTATGGGGCTCCCCTGAGCTGGCCTCTGTACCCAGAACATCCCATAGCCCTATCCCCCAAGTTCTGCTCCAGGCCCAGCAGAGTCTTGAGCCAGAGCCCAAGGAGCCACCAGTCTCACCAAGCCCCAAGGTTCAGCCCACCCAGGAGCTCCCTACCCATACATCCAAGCTCTGCATTGGGGACCTGGACTTCTCAGATCTGGGAAAGGATGAAGACCAGGACATGCTGGACATGGAGACTGCAGAGGCTGCCACAGGAACCCCACCTCCGCCACCCCCACTGCCCCTGCTCTCTGGAGGCCCCCTCCTCCTCCTGTCCTCCACCCCACACCCCTACCTCCTCCACCCATCAAAGGCCCATTCCACCACCTCTACCTCCAGCTGCCCCTCTTCCCTCCTCAGCACCTGACAGCCTAGCCCTCCCCACCAAGAGGAAGACAGTAAAACTCTTCTGGCGAGAGCTAAAACTGGTTGGGGGCCATGGGGGCTCTGGGAGCCACTTTGGGCCCTGCCCTACCCTGTGGGCTTCACTGGGGCCTGTATCAGTGGACATGGCCCCACTGGAACACCTGTTTGAGTCTCGCATCAAGGACATGCTGCCTTCCAAGAAAGCTAGTGAGGGCTGCCGGACGATAGCTGTAGTGCTGGACCCCAAGCGCAGCAATGCCATCTACATTGGCCTAACCACACTGCCACTTGTCCAAGTCATTAAAGCTGCCCTGCTTAAACTTTGATGAGTTTGCTGTCAGCAAGGATGGCATTGAGAAGCTATTGACCATGCTGCCCATGGAGGAGGAGAGGCAGAAGATTGAGGAGGCCCAGCTGGCCAACCCTGACATCCCCCTGGGTCCAGCTGAGACTTTCCTGATGACCCTCACCTCCATCGGAGGCTTGGCTGCCCACCTGCAACTCTGGGCCCTTAAACTGGATTATGATGGCATGGAGCAGGAGATCTCAGAGCCACTGTTTGACCTCAAAGTGGGCATGGAACAGCTGGTGCAAAATGCCACCTTCTGCTGCATCCTGGCCACTCTGCTGGCTTTGGGCAATTTCCTCAATGGCTCAAAGCAGCAGCTTTGAGCTGAGCTACCTGGAGAAGGTGTCAGAGGTGAAGGACACGGTACGCTGGCAGTCACTGCTGCACTATTTCTGCTCCTTGGTGCTCCAGACCCCACCGATTCCTCCGATCTCTGCTCAGAAATCCCTGCTCTGACCCGCTGTGCTAAGGTGGACTTTGAGGAGCTGAATGAGAATCTGGGACAACTGAAACAGCAGAGCTGGGCAGGTGAGGAGAGTCTTGGGGGCCTAGCCAAGCACGAACTGGCGCCAGCCCTGTGTACCCGCCTTATCCACTTTCTGGGCCAGTGTGCCCGCTGCGTAGCCAGGTTGAAGGTGGTGCACCGCCGTGTCTGCAACAGGTTCCATGCCTTCCTGCTCTACCTGGGTTACACTGCACAGGCAGCCCGGGAAGTGCGCATCATGCAGTTCTGCCACACTCTGCGTGAGTTTGCACTGGAGTATCATACTTGCTGGGAACAGGTGCTGCAGCAGCGAAGAAGCTGGCCATGTACTATGAGCGTAACAAGACCCGGGGTTGCATGATCACCTAGACAGAAAAGTTCTCAAGTGTGGCTGGGGAAGCTCCCTGCAACCCATCTGTCCCACTGGCAGTGGGCAGCGGGCCAGGCCGAGGGGATGCTGACATGAAGAGCCTGCTGACCAGCAGGCCTGAGGACCCTACATGTGCCCGCCGCAGCAGAGGCATGGTCCAGAGCAGTTCCCCAATTATGGCCACTGCAGTGGAACCCTCCACTGCACCCCCAGAAGAATCCCCAGGCTCCAATTTACCTAGTGACACCTCTGGTGAGATCATGGATCTGCTGGTGCAGTCAGTGACCAAGAGCAATCCTCGGGCTTTAGCTGCCCAGGAACGGATGTGGTTCCCGTGGCAACCACAAGTCTTTGAGACGCACGCTGAAGAGTGGACTCGGAGAGGACCTGGCCTAAAAAGGGTCCTGGCCTAGAGGTCTGAAGGTGCTGCCCCCAGGACACCAGTAAGGGACCTGCCTGCAATGAGAGACTGCAGAGGGAGACCACAGCAGAATTCTGGGCCTCTTCTCAACTCCAGGGCCACTCAGTGGCCAGTAACTTGAGCAGTATTAGTTATATGTGTCTGTCTGGTTTTGTACATGTGTGTATGTGCATATGTGTGTGTGCACATGTGTGTGTGTGTGTGTGTGTGTATGAACCCCCTGAAGTATGGGCCATAATAAAGTTCTCTTAGCCTAAAAATAAATAAATAAATACTCACTGTTAGGATTTTTCCATCTCTACCCTCTACGTGTATGTTTAGCTCTTGCTGTCTGTTTTATTCCCCGTTATTCCCCGTATTTAAGAGCATCATTAAACATAGATTATCCATCAAAAACCATGTATGTGTTCCCTGTAGAAATTTAGAAAATATGTAAAAAAAAAAGTTTGGTAACTACCAGGGGTTGCTTTCCTTTATCTTTCCATAAAGTCCTTTTTTTCTGTGGGTAAATGGAATGCATTTTAATTGATAAAGTGGGCACATACTTGATAGCGATTTTCATTATTTATTTGAATAGATAACATTACCGTGTATTGGTTTGTCAGTACCCCACAGGAGAGGCATCAGTAACCAATTCATTTTATACTTTCTAACTATATATCTATATCAACATCTATCTATCTACATTTATATATCTATTGTATAGATATATACACACACATGTGAGAGGTTCCATCACAACCTCTATGCCTTGCTACATTTACTTAATAAATGTTGGAGATGTTTTTAATAAAAATGTCAACCTGCACTGACTTCCTTTACATGTACATTTTCTCTGCTTTTTTAAGTGCATGAATTTTCTACTGCATTAATGTTGCTGTACAACACCATATATGATTCATAGGTATGGCTTTACAACTCTTCAAATCTTTGTTATCATAGCACACCCACCACTAAGGCACCCCATAATCTTCCACCACAATGCGTTGGGCCCCCTCCACACTTTGCTCCACCACCTCCCTCCCTGCCTGGTAGCCTCAATTCTATAGTGATACTTTCAGGGTTTGTTACTGGTTTGGTTTTGTCTGTTTCTTTGTTTCTCTATATCCACACATGAGTGAAATCTTCCAGCATTTGTCTTTCTCCTTCTGACTAATTTCATTTAGCATGACCTCTATATCTTTCTCTTTTGTTAGAACAGTAAGTTGGAGTCAAGGCGTAGCAACACAAAAATCATGAAAAGAATATAACAATTGAAGTTTGGAACATACTGTTCTTCCCTGTGTGTGCACTTTCTTTCCTTTCCCCCAGCTAGTCACCAAATCTCCATAAGCGGTCCTCTGGGCCTGCTTAAATACCTCCAACAATGGAGAACTCACTTCACAAGGAGACATCCCTGGGGTGTGAGGCTCCCATCCCGAGGCCTCACCTTTTCATAGACAACTCAAAGCTCTCTACTTGTTTCCCAGAACCTAAACTCAGTCATCTCATCTTGTAGAACTACTTTTAGCATTGAAACTCAATTTCATCCATTTAGATATAGAATGTTTCTTAATCATTTCATAGGAGGCCACCTTGCCCTGTTAGCTTATATTTACATTTCCAGAAGGCAGAGACCATGGCTTGGGTTTCCCTGGCTTCCCCTTCCAGTGCTGGCCATGGTTCTTCCCACATTGCACCTGGACTTCTTATCTCTCAGATCCTGGCCTTAGCCTCTAGATCTCAATGAGCTCATCCCTTTCTCTGAGAACCTTTCCTAATACTCCACCCCCAGAATTTCTCTAGTCTTTGTAATTGTTTATTTGTGATATGTATTCTCAGAAATTCTTCTAAGTCAACCATTGTTTTTCAAACATATATATTTGGTGAAAAAAATAACAAATGATTATTCAGAAGGAATCGGCTCTAACTTTCTCTTGAAATTTCCAGCAGAGACGGAGCAGATTACCAATCTCAAAGACATCTCAAATGCTAGGAACCTCTCCTTTAGGGTCCCAGGACACTGACAGGGTATTACCAACCATGTTTAATAGCCCTCAGGCTCCATTTATGAAGAATCCAGTCATGACAGAAGCTTCAGAAACCCAAAATGGGAAACCAGTTTTCTAGGCATGTTAAGATTGCTTGTTCACGCTGTTATTCTTGTCACTGCACAAATATTGAGTAAGCATCTACAAATGCTAAACAGGTCAAATACAAGTTGTGCCCTCATAGAGCTTTCAGTTTAATAGCGATAGAGGCACAAAAAGAAATAACTTGAATTCAATGAGTTCAGTGGTCTAAGATGGGAGTGAGATAGAGGACATTGAAGTGCCTCCCACCCAGGGGATGAGTGAGGAGGAACAGGGAGAGGCAGGTGGTAGCTAAGCTTCCAGAGACAAGTTAGTCATCTACACAGGTGGGGCAGAGGAGGTGGGTGTGGGAGGCTCTGAATAGGAAGGGCTGACAATAGGAGGTTCTGCACAGGAGAGGTGGGAGCAGGAGGCTCTGAATGGCAAGGATTGAGTCCAGGAAGGGCTGAATTCCCTGGAGAGTATAAGGAAAAAGCAACCAAAAGACAAAGACTTGTTAATCACAATAATGAATTTGGGCCACATTGTAAGAGCCCAAAATAGTTTGAGCAGGAGACTGACACACAAGATTGGATATGCATTTTATGAAAGAACCCAGAATGGGTTGGACTAGGGCAAGAGAGAGCTAAGAAGACAAGTGTGGAAAGACTTACAGAAAATTAACTGAGGGAGAAATTACAGGTCATCAAGGAAAGCAGAGAGATGCTTAGAAATATCAAGGCATGAAAGATTGGAAAAAGGTGGAGGAAAGAAAAAAGTCAGCAGTGGTTCCCAGCTCTCTGGCCTAGGCATCTAGGCAAAAGGTGTTTTATTGATAGGAAGTTTTGATGGATGATGCTGAAATTAAATTTGGATGTGCAAAGTTGGAGATTTTTGCGAAATACCCAAGTGGGGTTCTATGAAAGCAGATGAACCTATGAATACCAAATCAGGAAAATTCTGGAGCAGCAATAGTAATTTGAAGGAGTATGACTTATAAGTGACTGCTGGGCCACCAATGAGATTTCCCAGAAAACAGGAGCAAATTCAGAAGAGAGTGCAGAAACCCTCTAAGATGTGGGTAGAAGAAAGGTTCTTTATACAAAAGACTAGAAATCAGCTGGACTGGTGGGAGGAAGTGCCATAGAGAGCACAGTGTTGAGGAAGCCAAAAATTTGAGAAGTAACATTTATTGGACAAAGTGGGCAAAGTGGAAGGCTGGGAGGTCTGGGCAAGTTCCAGTGGAGTAGAAAGGGAATTCAGAATGCCAATGTGAGGGAGCAGAGTAGATAGCAAGTGCAGGCAACACTTAAGACCTAGTATTGACAACATGAAAATTCAGGAAATACCTGGAAAGCAAGGGTTTTAGAATGATGTTGTTTTGTTTTATTTTTTAAAGATTTATTTATTTATGTATACAGAACTGGGGTACGGGCCAGAAGTGCAGGAGTGGTGAGAGGCTTCACCAGAGACAGAGAGAGGAGCAGAACAGGCAGATGGACAAAGTACACTGCTGAGGGGAGGGGCAGGCGGGTCAGGAGTAGTCGGGTCTGCTGCACCATGTGGTCACCTCCGGGGCGGGTGGGGATCGAACTCATGCTGAAATGGCTTTAGCTTCTCAGTGCAGTGCTTTAACCTGCTGCGCCACCAGGGAGGGCCCTGATGTTGTTTTATTAAGGTAGGAGAATCTTAATCGTGTCTTAATACTCCTAAGAAAAGGCAATAGAAAGGCAAATTTTTTTAAACCGTATACACACACACACACATATATATACACACACTTATATAGGAAGTAGACCATGACAGAGGGAAACACTGAAGGAAATGGATAAAGTTAGGTCCCAGAAGGTGTTTTGTTGCATCAAAAATGAAAGGAGATACTGTATCTATTAGAAAATCTATCAAGGAATAGATCCTCCAGCATTGTGATTTGAACTCAATTTTTAGAAATCAGGAGATAGCATTTTGTTATCAATAGTTAGACAGCTCAACATTGGCCGGGATCAGAATTATCAGCCCTGTGATTTGCATCATCTTTGTCTCATGGTTGCAAGAGGCTGCAGCAGCTCTGGCAACTTATCTTTGCATGACCAATTCATAGTCAGGAAACATGGATTAGTGAAGAACAGAGCTTCTCCTCACAGAGCTCCCTCTTACAAGAAAGAAAAACTATTCTAGTTCTTCCAGCGACTTCTTGATATCTCACTTTACCTTAAAATTGGGACTTAAAAAATCATCCCCAGATTAAATCAGGATTCACTTATCTGAAATGAAGATAGCTGCTTCCAGCACCCAAGGAAATTAGGACTCTGATGACCAAGAGCAAGGGGTTGTTTTAGGTTGGAAATAGCAGTGTCTGCCTCAGAGGTACACACAAGGTAAGTCAGTGGGTTTACAAACAGAAAGTCAAATGAATTCGCATCAAATGTCTATCATCACAATAAATTTGTCATCTGCTAAGCATGAGAACAAAGACCTGATGGAATATGAGGTTTGGTGGAAATGAGCGGATCTTAAACAATGATTGTGGAAAAAGAAGAGAGTCGTCTAACAGAGGAAGCACCTAAAATTTCAAGGAGGCTCTCAGCAGGGAGAATGCTTGGGGAAAAAATTATAGACCAAAGAAAAGAGAACTTAGAATATAGAACTGTCCCTTAGAGACGTACTAAGGGACAGCCTTGCCTGAGTAATCATGTACACCCTGGTTTCAGAGTCTCTGCAATGCCAGCAGGGGACACCCAGGTATATGTGACCCCTGGGCCTATTCATTCATTATTGTGGAGGGCAATCTTGTGCACTGTAAGATGTTTAGCAATCGCTGTCCCTCTATCCTGAGTGCCAGTAGCGTACAAAATATCCTCATTTGTGACAACCAGGAATATCTCCAAATATTGCCAAATATCCCCAGGGAACAAAATGGCCCTAGTTGAGAACCTCTGATGCCCACTGTCTCATTTAATTCTGTAGAGTGGAAATTGTGGCCCTGCTTTCAGGGATGAGGTTAAATGTCCAACGGCATGCAGCTAAGAAGAGCTGGAGCCAGAATTCAAACTGAGACTTCTGGAGACCTATTGCTCCCTGGTCCCAAGCTCCACAATCTGCAATGTAACACCAGCACCTTCAGCTTAACAGGAGTGTGGCACCCTTGGTCCAGCTCCCATCAGGTTTGCACACCCAAGGGACAATTTAAACAGTGATCTGTTTTTCCAAAAAAAAATTAGACAACTCATAAAAGTTAAATCTTTGCAAGAACCCTATATGCTCTTTCCAGGAAGTCAATCATTTGGGTCAAAAATGTGGCAACACTTTCCCAAGGACTTGGAGGAGGAAGCCACCATCCAGAAAGGAAAATCTTTCAAGCTGGAATGTATACTAGGCTGCCTCTTTAAATGAAAAACACTGTGTGCCTGGGAAACATTATCTCGGCCAGAGCAAGATGAGGGTCTCACTGTAATAATGACAGCATCAACTCCATGCTGCTTCTCAGCCCCGAGACTCCAAGAAGGGCCTTAAAAAATGAAACTTTATACAAGTGCACACAAACACGCACACAGTGCTAGAAAAATTCACACATATATCACTTTGTCTACCTCGCTTATGAAGGTGGAATGCAAGGCAGATGTTTCACAGCTGCCTGACACTCACCCTTCAGCAGTTTAGGTCAGGAAGCTGAGGACACTCGATCCAAGAGGAATTGCAGGGAGAGGCAAGGGAAGTTATATCTTACCCTACAAATTGGGATACAGCCAAATGCACAGAGTGCCCTCCACATCATTGTCTCAACCTTTACACCAAGAGACTGAAAAAAGATAAAGAGCAGGTATGTACTGCCTCAGAGATGCCTGGTGTTCTCCATGAAGAAAACCAAAAGTGAACACATCTGTGTTACCACGATTCCAGGACACAGAATATCACTAGCAGCCCAGAAAGCTGTGTGTCTCCTCCAACTCATTACCCTGATTCTGCAGGTAAGTAGCCTCTGTTCACCTGTTACTATAGCTTAAGTTTTACTTATTTTTGAACTACAGGTAAATGGAATCATATAGTATATATTCATTTATATCTGACTTCTTTTGCTCCATAATTTACATGTGAGATTGATTTGTGTATTTGTGTGTGTGTGTGTTTTTTTTTTAAGATTTATTTATTTACACATACAGAGCTGGGGTACTGGCCAGAGGTGCAGGATTGGTGAGAGGAGTCACCAGAGACAGGACGGGGAACAGAACAGGCCGACTGACGAAGTACACTGCTTAGGGGAGCAGCGGGCCAGTCCGAACAGGTCTGCCACTCCATTTTGGTCAACTCCAGGGCAGGGATCGAACTCATGCTGAAGTGGCTTTAGTTTCTTAGTGCTGTGCTTTAGCCCATTGCGTCATCAGGGAGGGCCCTGATCTGTGTTCTTATGGGTACCAGCAACATGTTCATTCCCACTGCTATATAACAATCCACTCTGTGAATATATTATCTATTATATAGTTCTATTGTTCATTGCCATCTGGGTTTTTCCAGTTAAGAATGCTATGTAAGAATAAACCTGTCAGAAACTTTCTCCATCTCTCTTTTGGTGCCCACATGTTTGCATGCTTATCCTTAGGAATAAAATTGCTAAATCATAGGATATATATATTTTTTTCATGTTTATGAATAATGACAAATAGTTTTCTAATGTGCTGCACAAGTTAACATCCCCACTAACGGGATTTGAAAGTTGCATTTACTCCACACTCTCCAAAAACTGATCCCTTTGAATTTCTTGTTAAATTGTAGCCATTCTGATGACTGTGTAGTTGCATCAGATTGTGGTTATAATTTTCAAGATAGCTCATGACTTTGAGGCCTCTTCCAAATGCTTATTGGCCATTTGGATCATTCCCTCTTTTATGAGGTGATTTTATTTTTATATGTTGTATGAGCTCTGTATTTACTTTATACAAACGTTCTTTTATGAATATCTGCATTACAAATATCTCTTATGCTTTGACTTCTCTGTTCTCTTTCCTTGGTGTCATTGAATTCTTAACTTCAGTGATTTTAATAAAGTACAGTTTATCAATCATTTTTTGCTATGATTGTGTGTCTAATTTTTAAAAACCTTTTGCCACTCAACATGACAAAAAATATCTAGACTGCCCTAGAATAGCTATGGTGTACCTTCCATATTTGGATGTACAATCCACATGAAAAGAGTTTTTATCTGTGATATAAGGTATATCTTCTCCAAATAGATAGTCAATTAGTTTGGAACTGTTTATTAAAAAGACTAGCAGGGCCCTCCCTGGTGGCGCAGCGGGTTAAAGCACAGCACTAAGAAGCGAAAGCCACTTACGCATGAGTTCGATTCCCGCCTGCCCCGGAGGTGACCACATGGCGTGGCAGACCTCTCCTGACCCGCCCGCTGCTCCCCTCAGCAGTGTACTTGGTCGATCTGCCTGTTCTGCTCCCCACTCTGTCTCTGGTGAAGCCTCTCGCCGCCCCTGAGCCTCTGGCCTGTATCCCACTTCTGTATGCACAAATAAAAATCTTTTTAAAAAAAAGACTAGCCTTGTAGCTTTTTCATGAATCAAAGAACCATATACATGTAGGTATGTTTCTGAATTCTTTATTCTATTTGTCTGCCTTTACACCCATGCCACCTAATATAATGGGCATGGAAAAATACTTTTTTTCCATCACTTAACTTTCAATCTTTATTACCCTTGATTTCACAGATTGATATAAGTACCATTTGGCCAAACTTTGCATTTTCCCATTTTTAAAAAAGGTTTATTTATTTATGCATACAGAGCTGGGATACAGGCCAGCGGTGCAGGGGCGGTGAGAGGATTCACCGGAGACAGAGTGGGGAGCAGAACAGGCAGATCGACAAAATACACTGCTGAGGGGAGCAGCGGACAGGTCTGCCACACCATGTGGGTCACCTCTGGGGCAGGGGTGGGATCGAAGTCATGCTGAAGAGGCTTTAGCTTTTCAGTGCTGTGCTTTAACCTGCTACACCACCAGAGAGGGCCCGCATTTTCCCATTTTTTATTATTCTCTTCTTATAATTAGAGCCTTTAGTGAATTTTTATGTAAAATAATTGTTGGCATATTTTGTTTTAAATCTTCTACCTTATTATCTCTTTTTATTGTCCCATTTATTCATTCATCCTTTGTTTTCCTTTTTTCTATTCCTTTTGGACTTCCAAGTATTTTTTATTATTCCAATCTCTCCCTAAAATTGTTTTATCTTGTTATCTATGTTTTACTATTCTTTCAGAGGTTATTCCACGGCAGTGATTCTCAAACTTTCACATGTATCAGAAACATCTGGAGGACTTTTGAGAATGCAGTTTTCTGGACTTTAACTCAAATTTTCTTTTTCAGAAGTTCTAGGGATGATTCCCTCCCCTCGCAAAATATATTTTTAGCAAGCTTCCAGGTGATGCTGATACTGTTGTTCTAAGAACCATGTTTTGAGAAACTCTGTCTTATTACTTTGTATATACTTAATATATTAGGATCTACTATAAATTGATATTTAACCATTTTACAAATAATGCATTGGCCTTAGGATACGTAAGCACATTTACTCTTATTTCTAGCTTCATGTTATAATTCTCATGCATATTAACTTGTGGACATTTAAATCCCAAAGACATGATTTAGGGCTGTTATTGACACAATAAACATTAATTGAATTATACATGTATTTACTTTTTAAACTATTCTTCATGTCTCTCTTGCATTTCTGCACTTCCATCTCACCTAAAGAACTCCTTTTTGTATTCATCTTATTGTATCTCTCAGCTTTTGATTGTTGAAAAAGTCTTCATTAGACCAGAATGGAAGATGCTTTATTTTAGCATGATAAATGTCTTTTTCCATTGTCTTTTTTGCTTCAGAATTTTCTGTTGAAAAGTTGTTGTTGGTCTTATTGCTGTTCCTTTGCCATTATAGTAGCTTTTTAAAAATGTTCTCTTTTGAAAGATGTCTTTGTCTTTCATTTTAAACAGTTGACTTTTTAAATTTTTACTGTTGCTAAATATGATTTTTATTTGTGTTTACTTATGTGGTATTCACACGGTTTATTCAATTTGTAGTTGTATGGTTTTTTAAGTTCTGGAAAATTCTCTGAAATTACTCTTTTCCATTTTCTCTTTTGTTTCTGACTTTAAACTGTATAGGTTATTAGAACTTTCCACCATATCTCATATTTTATGCCCCTTTATTGTGCTCTCCAAACATTTTCTTTTTGTGCTTTATTCTCATATTTTCAATTAGACTAAGCTTAAGTTTTTTAAATCATTTCTCTCAATGTGTCTGTTGTTCTGTTATTTTTAAATTATTTTTCAGTTATTATAGTCTTTAGTTTGAGAAATTCTTTTTAATTCCTCTTATAGGTTCTTGTTCTTTGGTGAAATTTTCTATGTTGTCATCTACTTTTTGTACATAGTAACCACAGTAGAGACTGTGCAGATAAATTTAATATTTGGATTCCTATGGGTCTGCTTATATTGTCCATTTATTATTTTTCCTTTCAGCATGTTGAGTGAATTTTAATTGGATGTGGATGTTATGTATAATAAATTGCAGGCTTTTGGTGATGTTATCTTCTGGCACAAGATTTTTGTTGTTTTACTTTTGAGCAGGCAGCTAAAGCAGAAAAGATCATATGTCTGGGTAATAACTGAGATAACTCAAGACTTTATTTTGTTTTTTATAAAAGCTAAAGTAGCTTAAAGTTGTCCTTAACTCAAGTCTCAACTGAAAGATTAGTATTTATAGAGCTCTCATTTTTGTTGTGTTCTGAACTCTGACAGGTTTTTCCACAATCTGTGAGACTTCAGAGATTTCCATGTTCTTTGTAATCTCTTTATGTTGACCTACACAAATTTGTAAAAGTTGGCCAAGGTGAAAGCAAGAAAAACTATTGGATTCACACCTTTTTCCTCTGACTGTGGCCTTACAAGTCCTTACTGCTTTAGTGATCCTGAAAGCCAATTCTTGTCTCACTTTCCCACTGTTTTCTCCTTCATCTCTTAGTCCCATTGTGTTTATAAATAAGCAAATACTTCATGAATTAAATACTAGAAAATATTGACCCTTCACTAGGATCTGGGCCCCCAAATCCTGATTACTTTGATTATTCTCTAATGTCTTCAAGGAATTGAAGCTGTTTGGCTTTTTCATCTTATAATGATATTATAGTTATCTTCACTCAGCTATTCAATCAGGACCAGAAGTGGAACTTCACTGATATTTACAGTCTCCTAGGTGGTTGTAATATGTGGTTATGATTAAGAAGGATGCAGTACAGCAAGAAGCACTAAAGTTGGCCAAGGACACTGTCCAAATTGTTTACTGGTCACTGTCTCAGTTCTTCATTTGCACACACAATTGCAAGACTGCTTGGGCTCAGAGAACAATAACAATGGGATTTATTTAACAAACCATGGAAAATCAAAGAGTTACTAGGCCAAATAGAGTTATGGCCTTTGCACCACCTGAACCAATGTCCAGTGTTTTCAAGTCCTAAACAAAAGCAGCTAAGTTGGCATTTCCTGTCACTGAAGATGAAGAGCTCCTTTCCCAAGCTATATGCCACATGTTCAAGGTAGCATCTTCCTGCCTCTACAGACACACAGCAGGCCAGGTTCCAACTCACAAAAACAATAGGAGATGCTCCCAGAGCTACCATGATGCCCCAGCACAGCCAGACTAGCAACTCTTAAAACAGCAACTGCAGAGGCTGAAAGACCTGCAAACAGCCATGTGCACAGCCTAATGAGGAACATGCCTTGCTCCAGTATTCATCTCCCCTACCACATTGTAACAGCAGCAAAACCTGTAACAATTCCAGTGGCTTGACTACTTGCTAAGCCTCCAAACTTTCCCTTTTTGAGGTTAGTTGCTAGAAGGCTCCACCTTCACTTCTCAAACTGCTAAAAATGGAGCTTTTGTATGACCCAGCAATCACACTCCTAGGTATCTACTTAAAGGACACAAAAACATTGACTCGAAAGGACACTTTCATCCCCATATTTACTGATGTTCTATTTACAATAGGGAAGACATGGAATCAACCCAAATGTCCCAAAGAAGATGACTGGATTAAAAAGATGTGGCACATATACACAATGGAATATTACTCAGCACTCAAAAAGATAAGTGATGCCTTTTGCAACAACATGGATGGAGCTGGAAAGGATCGTGCTTAATGAAATGAACAACTATAAACCAGAGACATTTTATGGGGTGGAAAGGAGAATAGGATCTGAACTGGGGTTGGAAGACTGCACTGAACTATGGTGATGGCACACAGATGAATTGGTGGTGGGAAGTACACAGGGAATACAATTAATATGAAAAAAATGCAAAAAATGAAGAATAATATAAAAAAATAAACATAAAAAGAACTGAAAGAAAAGGAAGAAATCTACACCTTCAGAGGCCAACAGCAACCTTCTGGAAGACCAGTGCAATGGGGTTCAAAATCCACTGGCCCCACCCCAATGCTGAATCTGAAACACTGACCCCCAAAATACTCAATACCAAAACACTGAACCCTGAATACTGAATGAATCTACACCCCCTGCAGTCCCTTATATTTCTTACCAGTTGCTTCACCCCCAAATGGAATACTTTTCAGCATTTTCACTGGGGCTATCTATCCTCACCAGCAACCCCCTTCCAAGGGCACCACCTGTAACTGTCTATGGCTTCAGCCACCTGTATTAAGAACACTATCTAAACTTGCCATATTCTTTCATACACAGGTAATTTTCTCTTCCAGGAAATTCATTTTACATTCTCTGCCTGGCCATCCTCTAAAGGATGCCTTTCCTTACCTAAGAACAGAGAGGTTCATGGCAATGCTTTAGCATTTATCCTACTCTAATCTTTATTCTAATCTTTATGCTTTTGCATCTATCTCTACCATCAGACTGTAAGTTACCTGTGGACAAGGGCCATCTCTTCTTTTGTTTCATCTTTTGTTGTGAACACTTGAATAAATGTTTTGACATATCATACTATTTTTTGGTCCTCACTATTTCAAAACTACAATTCTTTTTCTCCCTCTCTAATCCTGTGGAGTAGATTTTGGATCTATCCCAAGACATCTGGTGTTTTGATCCTCTGAGACCATTTTAACTCCTCACCTGCCTTGGTTTAATCAGTATGAAAAATTTCTAATCCTACAACCATCCATGAATATCCCTCATGCTTCTCTTTTCATTTTCAAGATAATGTAGGATATTATCTTTCTGAGATATATCTATATTATCTCAAAAAGATAATATTGATATTTGCCTCTTGAAGACTTAATAATTCAGTCAATGACCAGGTATTGAACTAAAAATATATGTACCAGCTGTGATGGAAGGTGTGGCAGATTTCATTCTTTAAAACTCAGGTCAAAGACATAATATATTTCTTTCTATATCTGTTACTTTTTGGAAGTGCAAGTACTCACCTACCCAGAATTTGTGGCCTGGTTAGAAAACTAAATGACCGCATACTTCCACTCGGGAGGGCATGGCAAATACTTCCTTCATTAATCTAGCTATTAACTAACTGCTGAAATAATGCTATCACACTGGAATTTTTCTAGATACATGCTGGGAAAATAAGGTGGGGGAACCAAAACTTGTTGACAGCCCAAAGAAATATAACTTCCCATTAGAGCAGTTGTTGCTAAGTTTAGTTAGTGTGTATCCTGTCAGTGGGAAAATAGGAACCTTCCTTAAATGTCTTTTTTGTTTGATTGCTTGCCTGTTCCATCACTGATTAGCTTGTTTTACAAGTGCATTATCACAAGAGGTGTGTGTGTGTGCGCGTGTGCGTGCTGAGGAGTGGAAGGAGCAGAGAGGGAAAATGCTTTCCTCATAGTTGTGACTCCAGCCAGGCTCCTTCCTTGTTCCTGCTATATTTTATACAGTGGTGTTGGAATAGTATTGTCATGCAACCATCCCTGGCCAGTTCATTGTCAGCTCTCACAGACAAAAAGAGAATGTGGAGATTTTGCAGTCCTTTAATGCTGAGGCAGGGGACCATATACAGAAGCAGGCAGACAGAGCAAGAGATATTCCAACTCTCAGAGAGTTGCATAACAGCAACTTTCTCTGCCTGGCCCCTTTTACACTGTTAAGTGCCCATTGCCACACAATCTATACATGGTTGCAAATGTAAGTCCCATCTGTTGTTAGCTAGATGTCCAAATAGTGGAAAACATAGCATTTCAAGGTATGGGCTGCCTATTGTGTGGAAGGCAAAAAGTAGCCAGATTTTAACTCCTTTTCTTTACAACTACCATGAGCAATAATGAAATAAGTTGTAATGAACATCTTGTGTCTTACTTTTTGTGTATTTTAAACTTTTTTTCTGTGATTACGTAGGCAAAAAAATACGGATTCTGAGACCAATCCATCACCACCTCTCAAAGATCAAAGTTAACAACAAAGAAATCCAGGTAAAGAGAGCTGTAGGTTTTCAAAATGAAGGATTTGAGCAAGTAGCTGCATTTCTCTTTCAAAAAGTAGCAAACATATTTTCTTTATCTTCATACTACCCACCCAACATACTACAACGATTTCCTCTTGAAAAATCTTGGGAAACAAATCCAAAAAATGATATAAAACAACATAGATTGTCATCTGTCTAAGTTGGATTAAGTTTGATCCTGGCCAGAAGTAAGGGAATATATATCCTTTACATATACAATCCTGACAGTGATAAGTGAGTAACCCAAATCCTCTTTCAGATTGCACCTACTCATCCCTTATTTAATTCTTTCCATTTCCAGGTTGTTTTGCTGTTGTAGTTTTTGGTAGACTGACACTAACAACCATATTTCAGACTGATGATGGCAAGTATAAGATGTCTATCAAATGACAGAAGATTCCCCTTATGCATACACGCTAAAACTGTACTTTTAGAATCTACTGAATGAGAAAACACATGACAAAGTAAACTACAAATTTAATATCCCTTTTTGAAACATATTTAAATCAGCGTGACAGCTGAACATAATTAGAAATAAGAGTGTAAATGTATATGACATATTCTAAGCATACAGATAGTAATTGATACCTTGATATGCAGATGAACTGAAATAACTCCCACCCTCTGCCCCTTAACCCTTCCTCTATCACCCCTGTCCACACTCTTTAACCCTGTAATCTCATCTCCCTTGACCTTTCATCTGATTTTCCCTCCCTTCTTGGGGTGGCCTAGCTTTCCTGCTCCTGTTCAATAGGTCTTGTTTAGCCATTCTTTCCTTGAAATCAAATTGCTTTCTATATCTCTCTGGCCTTGTACAAACTTAACCCCACCCTGGTCATGAGCATCACTCACTACTTATTTGTAGACACACCCAAAATAGACATAGCTGACCTCTAATTCAAAGTCAGAATAGTGGCTACCCATGGAGTAGGAATATTGACTAGATGAGAGCAAGAAGAGGGCTTTGGGTGCTAGAAAGTTCTGGCCTTGATTTGGTCACTGAGTATGCTCAAGTTGTAAAAATGTGTTGTGTTGTCTTCTTTGATTGTGCATTTCCTCTAAGGATGTCACACTTTTTTTAATTAAGTAAAACACACCACTATAACAATAACAACAAAACTAAGAAAGCTAAAGTTGTTCAAACTACCAGCAATAGAAGAGGAGAAAAATGACTAGTGAAAGTTCACTCAGCACTTTGTTAAAAGATCATTTGTCCAACCAGGGCTGGGTGTAAATGGATCATCTCTTTCTCAGGATTCTTGTATGCTTCCAGAGAATTCTGACATCTATCTGGTGGCCTCTTTGTGGACCTGGCATTGAGCAGGTCCAAGATGCCAAGACCCAAATAATGAAAAAGAAACCATATAAAAAGAGGCCACACCCTAAAATAAGATCTTTGGCCTTTCAGGCAGTCCAAGTTTAAAACAACAAGTTTCTGCAGGGTTTCAGCCTCCATGACTGAGTCCAGAGAAAAAAGTTGACTGAGAGCTGGGGACTACCCCTTGAGAAAATATTTTTTTTTAAAAAAAGCAAGTTCTCAAATGTTACTGTTTTTGACTTTTAGCTGCATGGTATTTCAGAGATTTCTTGTTCTTAAAATCTGTTAGCAATCCCCAAATCTACAAACAGGTTTTTGAAAATGGGGGCTGGGAGAGCAGTAAGAATGACTGTTTCAGGAGCAATCCCTCTGTAAGGAGAAGCCGAAGCCTAAATTGGATACAGCTGAAAATATCTCAATCCTGCAAGATTAGTCTTGACACAAGCCCTGCAGCAGAAGCATTGTATGAGTGAAAGGAATTACTGCAAAGGTTTTTCCTTTCTTATTGCCCACTTATTTTTCTGAAAAGCCCTCTTCTGAAACCTTGTGTATTACACTAATGCAAAGCCTTTGGGTGATAGTCCTAAATGGTTTCCAACAGGAGATATTTTGCTGGGAGGAGTGATTAAACAGACTCCCTGGAATTTAGGCTGGCCTGAGTCAGCATGAAGCATCAATTCCCTGGGAAGGCCCAAACCTTAGCCAAGCAGACATGATTGACCACAGCAAGAAAAAAAAAAAAAATCACCCACATAAAAATAAATGGGACCAATCAAATCATTGTTTTGTCCTCCTGGGAACAGTCCTGATTTTCTGTCTCATCTCTTTGGGCTTGTAGTGGTTTAATACCAGCCCTTCACCACTTCCTCTTTGATGTTCCTCCAAATTTCAGGGTTTTGCAGAGAAGGGTGATATTTGTTTTGTCCAAATCCAAGTCCTTGGAATAATCCACCCACTCTCATTATCAAGAATCTCCATTCTCATTTCTGTTTAGATATCAGTTTTCCAGATTTGTAAAATGGTAGCAAGCTAACATGCATTTGAATTGAAAGTGAAAGAAATGGAACTCAATTGACCAAATTGTTGGCTGTAATTTCAAAGAAGTTCTAGGTCATACTGGATGTCTTAACACGAGGTGGACTGACTACATGACATCAGCAAATGGGGGTGCAGTGTTTTGAGACCCAAACACAAATCTTTCCAAAGGGCTTAGGCCCCCCCAAATGGGAATTCACTTCTTCCATAAACCAAAAAGAAAATTAAATTTGCAAAACCAGTCAGATTTAATCTGAACTCTCCTGTTTCATCCAGCTATCTAGTTATTGTGCTCTGCCAAGAGCCCTCTTCCACAGGCACTCTTCAGGAGAGTCATATAATCTATTGGCAAAATGGTCCTTTTTCAAGAGAAGTATTTCATTTTAATAAAAATGTGTACCACCATATTTAATCAATCAGGCTGATTGACAACAGCAATAGTTGAGTCTTGCAGCAGATGCTGCTGCTACCTCATTCTTATTCCAGTTTCATTTCTCAATCAAATCCATGTGTAAAAAGCATAATGTGCTGCCAACACAATGTAATAAAACCTCAACTGAAATGCACACCAGCACGACAGAAACCGATAACTCGAAGTATGGGAAAAGTTAACTTCAGAAAAATCACTTCTGACAACAAGTGTTCAAGTTTTATGGACAAGAGCTGCATCGTCTCACGATAGCTACCATGAATGGTCCAAATGCATGAATTTGCCCTGAAACAGAAAATAATAATCTCTAAAGAAACATTTTCCAAAAGCTGGCAGAAGCCTTTTTAAGCAGCCCAGAAATCATCCTTAAAATTGGCTGAATTTGTTTGAGATGCACCATTTGTGTCATAGAGCAATAAATTAGCACTTGAGCAGCATTTTTTTTTTTATGATGGTGCAGACTGGTTAAAGATGATGTATCGCTAGTTGTCACAGATTGAACCAGCAGTTTTCAAAGTTAATGATTCATGGAGGGACAAAGGTAACCTAATTATAGCAGTGCCAGCACAGTACCCAGTTACTGTACTCAAATTCTGAACTCCAAATTTCAAACTGGGGAAACGCTTGTCCTACTTATGAGAGCCTGAGTAAGAAAGCAGCAATATGCTTGTCTGGGAAAAGGAAAAAATTCAATCCAGAAATAGCTCATTTCGAAGTCTACTAGTATGACCCCAAAACTCATGTCCACCTAGAACTTCTTCAACATGTGGCCACATTTAGAAATAAGGTCTTTACAAATACAATTCATTGAGATCAGAGTGGACTTGCCTGGCTCTACTTTTGATGATTAGTGCTGTTATACAGAGGCCTCGTGAAGGCACATGCAGACAGTGAGATAGGAGAGACAAATATGTGAAGACAGAGGTAGAAGTTAGCAGGATGCAGCCACAAGCCAAAGAATGCCAAGGATTTCCAGCAACCACTAGAAAGAAGTAAAGAGTGCTTCCACAGAGCAATAATGCCAAAACTTGAGCAACAGTATGAGCATAATTTCCTCCCAGGAGGTTCTTCACAATTGGGCATGATATAAACAAGAAGTCCATGTCACAAAAGGATTTGTTGTCACTGAACACTATAATCAGAGATAATATTTAGCAATGAGTTACAGGAAAAAAAAATTCTTATTGAAGAGCAGTGGGGATTTTTCAAGGTGGCACTTAGGAAGAGTTGTTGGTAGGAAGAGTTGTTCTCTTCCTACCAAAATCTAAAAACGTCTACAAAATCTTACTGTGGCGGGTCCATGCACAAGAAGATGAATCTTAACAGTTGCAGCAGACAACAGCAGTTACAGAATTTGCTGGGCTGTGTGCATGACTAATCAGAGCAATCAGTTAGAGCTCCAGAACATGACTGGCTGACCGTGAGGCAACTCTCCTTGCTGATCTTACACAGTTGCAACAGGGGGAGATGCCTTTGCAGTTGGAACATCAGCCTTTATAGAAGGATGTGAGCAGCCAATTGTGAATCGACCTAGACCCATGTGCGAATAGAAGAAAATGAAGGAGAGGCACACTGGGGGGGGGGGGAGGGTACTGTATCCAGAGACGCACAATAGGCAGTTAACCCTAAGACCTGTGTTCTTACACTGGATCAGCAGTCGTTTCTGCATGTGCAGATTTGGTGAACTTGATAAGTTCACTGTTAGTAAACTATCCAGGGTTCCACCACACTGTGGGTTAGTTCTTCTCAACTGGATATTTTACTTGACTTTGTGAAGTCCTCTGTAAAAAACCTTTTGCCTGCAGTGAAAGAAAAACATCTGGCCCAGAGTCCAGATGATAACCACAGTCAGTCAAGGTACCCACAGCTCAAGCAAGCAGATCTATCATAGGAGACTACAATTTAAATGAGACTGCTTGATGAGGTCGGGACAGGAATGTGATTGCCTAGAAATCCATTACCAAGATCTATCATCTGTCTATAACTAATCTGTCATCCCTTTGTAGACTGATCACACAGAAAAAGAAAGATATTTCTATTCAATACACACACATATATATATCACAAATATATTTCAATATTTATATAGATGTATATTCTCCCACCTTAAAAAAAAAGTTACACCTTATAAATTTTACTGAACACTTACGTGGGCACTGAATAGGGTGATTTGGACCTTCCTGGCTATTTAACAATGCTAATTGGCTTAAACCCCTTTTTAGGCCAGCACCATCCTGTTGTTCAGAATAAATACCTATCCATTTGAAGATTCCCTCAATTCTTTTCTGGAACCAATGGGAGACAAATGGGTTGCTCTATGAACCTTGAGTTCACAAACCAGCAGAATTTTTAAATACATTCTGGTTGTTTCAGGCAAAGAATTGAAATGCCAGACCCCGTGCAATAATGTCAAGTATACCCAGGCCTCCAGCTTCCAATTTATTGGGTCTTCTATATCAGTTGCTCTAAACACTGGTTACCTTGATAGGAGTGACCTTTATACAACTAGACCCTATGGTTAGCATTTATTTGCTGGTCTCTGTCTTCTAATTATTACAACCAGCAGTTCACACTTCCCCACCCACCCCCACACATCCTCTGTTTTCAGAAGTGCCTGGAACCATTTTGCTGATCCCTGTCTGCCTTCCTGACAATTATCCTCTTAGATCTGATTCTGTGTCCACCTTTCAGGACTTGGCTGGTCTAACCACGGTCTGATTATCAGCACACAACTGGTAGGAGTAGACTCTGCATCGATACAGCACTTGTCTAATATTTTGCTGCCTATGAGGATGGGCCAAGCCTCTAAAAAGAAGAAACACCTATGAGACTTTCTCCCAGCTGGGCCTCAATAGGAAGGGAGAAGGTTTAACCAGCAGCCAAAGAATTAAAAGGTACAAAGACTTTGAAACAGATGGTTCTAATTCTACCAAGGGACAGAACCCCATGGGAAGGGCCCAGACAATAGAAAATCAGTGATTTCCTGAACAAATGAGACCGCTATTCTCCCGATGGGTCACCTCCACGCACAAAGTGGCAGAGCCAAGAAAGCTTTTGTCGAATGAGTGTGAGGGAAAGAGAGACAGCTGGACTAAGATCCAGGAATCAAATTGTTACAGGGCACCCCAATGTGAACTGGGTGCCTGTCTGTGGGTCCTCACCGGGCACTTAAAATTCAATTGCACTGCAGGCACACACAAAAAGGTCAATAATGGGTTTACTTACAAAGGGGAAAGAAAAGAAACAATCCAGGGAAAGAAAGAGAGAGATACAAGTTAACTAGAACATCCTACCAGCTCCACTGACTCAGAACTCCCGATAACACACTGAAAGCTCATAAAGAGCCAAGCCACCAGCCACCAGCCAGGAGGTCTGGAGCACAAGCATGTCTCACATGGCTTCTTTATATATCCTCCAAAGTCCTAAAATTCTTGCTTAGCCCCACCCTTGGGTCCCCGCAGTTCTCTCCATAGTATTGCTAGGAGTTATAGTTTCAATAACTGGAGTAGGGGGTGGAGTCCACAAAACTGGAGTAGGGGGTGGACTCCACAAGACTCTGCAGAGTTCCTTCAGGACATCCTTCCCCTTAACGAGATTACTCATCTCTCACCATGATCAGCTGTCTGCAGCCTGAAGTACAGAGGGGGAAGGAAGGAGGAAGGCACCTGTGAGACAGAACTTCAAGTTTAACCCTGGCAAAATAAAAAAAACACCCCTCTTAAGAAATTTAATTACTGTGTTTGTGAAGAACCAGGACAGTGTGTGTAGACACTGACTTCCTAAAAACATAGGTCCCCTTTGTTAAGAAATGCACTGGAGAGAAGCTTGCCAGTTCACATGATCTGTGATTTCTATTTCTCATTTTTAAAATTTGGTTGAGCTCTAAACATAAGCAAAGTTTTGAGGAAAAAAGGTAGACGTGTCATAAAAACAACACTTCTATTTGTTTATCCTTAAAAATGAATGGGTAACTAAGTCTGAACATATATTTGAGGGAACACAGTAAGACACACAGAAGAGCAAGAGCGCAAAGAACCAGGGGCTTGAAAATACATTATATCCACAAGTGGATATACCAGAATGTTTTAAGAGGAAAGCCAAATGTTTTCTTACTTATACTTAGAAAACAGAAATTTTTCTGGAAAAAATTAAAAACATAAACTAAAAAATTATAAAAGAGAGATTAGAAGATATAATTGAGGAAATTTCCTATAACACTGAGCAAATTTTCAAGGAAGGATAATAAGAGAAAAAAAATAGAGGCAAAAAAAAAATTAACAGAGACAGAAGGATACATCTAGGAGATTGCATAGCCAATTAGAGAAGCTCAAAAAGCAGTCAGAGAGAAATTAGGGAAGGAAGTTGTCAAAGAAACACTAAGAGAAAAACAAATATTGGTCAGCATAAATTAAGGCCATGATAAAATATCACATCACCTGAGATAGTGTTCCTGAGATGTTGTAGGGGTGAGCAGGGAAAACCACAAGGGAATCTGAATCAGGAATGAATCACACTTTCCATCAGCAATGAAGGGTACTAGAAAACAGCAGCACAGAGGCTTCAAAATATGAAGGTGGATTATTTTAGACCTTGAGTTATGTCTGGCTTAAGGCATCAGGAATTTCAGAGATTCAAGTCTCAGAATAGTTTGCCTCACATACACATTTCTAAAACATTTACTTGAAAATATGACTCCAAAAATGAGAGAGGGAAGGGTTGGGCAAAACCAAAAAAGGGAGAACTATGGAGATGAGGAAACTGCAAAGATAACCAGCAATCAGTGATAAGTGGTAAATCAGCCAGGCCTTGGAAGGAAACACAGGTATAATCAACCTGCACGGTGGAACAGAGTTTTAATAGGGCCCCTTTGCAGGTCTGAGGACAGGGAGAGTAGAGAGACCTCTAAGGTTGGTTAGTGGATTGCCTGTGGGGGTTGAGTCTTTGACACATGGGCTCTGATGCTCTAGATCATGTCAGAATTGAGTCAAATTGTAGGGCACCCGCTGTTGGCAAAGAATCACTTAGTATGGGGAAGAAAACCACATATTGGAATTTTAGGGCTGTCTGATAAGAACAGATGCCTTTGGTAGAAGACACGGGCAGCCCAAGGTGGCCACACAAGAAGAAGGGGCCAGGAAATCAATAATCCTCTTAACTCTCCTTCATCCCTCATCCTGCTGGTGACACTTACTAGCCACACCCGGTCCAATGTTAGAAATACATTGTCCATTAAAGGGGCTAATAAGCATATGTAGTTGTTTAAATGGATCAAAATTTAAAATTGGTGTCCTTAATTTCTTGGCCACATTTCAAGGGCTCAGTTTGTACATGTGGCTCAGTTTGTACATGCCCATACTGGACAACGCAGATACAGAATATTTCCATCCCGAAGTTGTATCCAGACAAGGCCAATAAAGGGAGGAAGACTAGCCAGGAAGCTCAGCCTCTTGGGCACAGAGTAAACTGGAGAATGAGGAATGGATCTGGAGGAACAAACAAGAGATACACAGTGTATCTTGTTAAGACATGAAAAAAATACAGGCACAAACAGGGATAATTGCAGATGCATTCCAGAACATCACAGTAAAGCAAATATTGCAATAGAGAGTCACACAAATATTTTAGTTTCCCAGTGCATATAAAATATAGGTTTATATTATGCTAGAGTCTATAAAGTATGCAATAATAGCATTATGTTTAAAAAGACAACATACATACATTTGTTCAATATGACAGAAACACAAAGTGAGCACTTGCTATTAGAAAAATTGCACCAAACCCTGCTGGACCTAGAGTTGATACAAACCTTCAATTTATTTATTT
>NW_004567103.1:79223445-79349051 GCF_000260355.1 Condylura cristata | reverse complement strand
ATGCGGAAGTGGCTTCAGATTCTCAGTGCTGCGCTTTAACCCGCTGCGCCACCAGGGAGGGCCCAAACCTTCAATTTATAAAAAAAATATGCAATATCTTCAAAGTGCAATAAAACACCATATGTTGGTGAGTGGGGAGAATAAGTCTGTGGTTAAATAAGGAGTGTCCTTTGGACATTCAGGATATTATATAACGGGCTAGTAAATGCTTGGTAAAATCCTGAAACCTATTGAAGTTCATTTAAAAATAGGTATCTTCTAAACTCTTTTGGCTGAGAAACATTTCTTTTTTTAATCGCGTTACACCTTTCACAATTTTTTTTAAAAGATTTATTTATTTATACATACAGAACTGGGGTACAGGCCAGAGGTGCAGGGTGGCGAGGGGATTCACCAGAGACAGAGTGGGGAGCAGAACAGGCAGATCAACGGAAGTACACTGCTGAGGGGAGCAGTGGGCGGGTCAGGCGGTCTGCTGCACCATGTGGATCACATCTGGGGCAGGTGGGAATCGAACTCATGCTGCAGTGGCTTTAGCTTCTTAGTGCTGTGCTTTAATCCATTGCGCCACCAGCGAGGGCCTCACAAATTTTTATAGTAGACCTCATCAATTTTATACTTCCAAGATCCATTTTGGGATCCATACTTACCATCCTTGTTTGGGGTTCCAAAACAGAAGCTGAAGGGTGGGTGGCCTGAAAGGTCTTCAGCCAATTGGCCCAGGAAAGACAATCAGATGTCTCCACCCAGGTAGCTGCCTCAAAAGCCCTGCTCATCTCTCCTGCTTTGGGGGCTATACACTAAGAGCTTGTCTAACATTTAGACTAATACTTACTATTCTAAAATTCTTTATTTAATATAATTGTCTATTAATTCATGTTGAAAACAAAAAATGTGGAATAATCCTAATTTTCATGATTGCCTAAACAGAGTGTACCTTTGTTGCGCTCTTAATTCTTCACATGGCTTCCGGTTACTATTATATTTTCACTCACCCTCCAGCATTTCTTGCAGAGAAGGTTAATGTTAGGAACTCCCCCAGTTTTTGCTTAACTGGCAATATCTTAATTTCTTCCATACTTTTGAACAATTTTGCCAGATACAGGCTTCTTGGTTGCCAGTTCTCTTTTTCTTTTAGTATATTGAATATCTTGACCCACAGCCTTCTGAAAAACTAAGTTTCGGATGAGAAATCTAATAATATCTTAAGAATGTCCCTTGTGTGTGATATCACTTCTTTCTTGACTTTTTGAGATTCTCTCTTTGTCTTTATCTTTAGAAAGTTTTATTATAATAGGTCTCCATGTGGGTCTCTGAGTTCATGTTACTTGGAGTTCTTGAGCTTCCTGTATATTTACATATCATTTCCTACATCAAATCTTGGGGGAAGATGGAGGTTCAGTCTATATTTCTTCAAATATTCCCTCTTTATCTCTATTCTTCTGGGACACAACACAAAATGTATATTGGTCCAATTGTTGATATCCCTCATGTTCTTAGTCTCTGTTCACTTTCCTTCAATCTTTTTCTTTCTGTTCTCAGACTCAATAGCTTCCATTTTGAAATTCCCACCGGGAAGGAGAAAACTAATGTTTCTTCAGTGTGACTATATGATAGGCACTGTGCTAATGCTTTACATCTGTTGATGCTTACATCATAGTTGATACTGAGACAATCTGATGGGTTAGATACTGCTTACTCTTGTTAGAAATGAGGCATCAGGCCCTCCCTGGTGGCGCAGCGGGTTAAAGCACAGCAATGAAAAGCTAAAGCCACTTCTGCATGAGTTCCATCCCTGCCCACCTAAGAGGTGACCACATGGTGTGGAAGACCTTTCCTGACCCGCCCGCTGCTCCCCTCAGCAGTGTACTTCATCGATCTGCCTGTTCTGCTCCCCACTCTGTCTCTGGTGAAGCCTCTCACCGCCCTGAGCCTCTGGCCTGTACCCCAGTTCTGTATGCACAAATAAATAAATCTTAAAAAAAAAAAAAAGAAGAAAGAAATGAGGCATCAAAGGATCAGAGAGTTCAAGGAACTTGGTTAAAGTCACTCAGCAACTACGCAGCCAAGCCAATGGCCAGGTTGATTGATGGCTAGCCCCATGGAGTTAGGCAGATAGAATTGATTTCAGTGGTAAAATAAAAATGAAAACGTCAATGTAAATATGGCTTATAAACTTTTAAGTGCTCTAAAGAGAACCTCAGAGGAATGAAGTCACAAAAATTTCTCCTGAATGAAGGTAGGATCCTTGATGTGGGTATATCAGATAAGAGAAGTATTTGATATCTCATCTTCTTAGTTAGCACCGATATTTAACACCAGTTATGAGGTAGTCCTCCAAATATAATAGCAAGGGGTGGGAGGGTAGGGAAGGAGATAATAGAGATGAAAAAAAGTCCTGATCTGTTGGCCAGAGACAGGAGGTAATTGTTGATAAAAAGAGAGGGGCTCTTTTGCAGGCACTTTCTTTCTAACACCATCTACCATCTAGGGAAATCTCTATAATCACAAAACTTAGCTGAAAATCTGACCCTCTCTAAGCAAATTCACATACCAAAAGGAGCCAAACTTAGAAACAGTTGTGGTAAAGTGTTTATGAGGCAATGTGGGTCCTCTGGATCACTCAGTCTGTGGGTTTCCATTTTCATTATCCACTCCCCAAGTGATAAGGCACATGCTATCAGGTATCAGATAGCTATTTTTGTGCAACAAAACCCCACAAAATCTTGGAAGCCAAAGCAACAAACATTGATTTCTTACATGTCTGCAGGGCCTAAAAGTGTTCCACACCGGATTTGGCTGCATAGCTTTGCTGATTTCAGCTTCGCTATGGGTTGGCTAACATGCACTGGCCTTGCCTGATGTGACTCAGCTCTGCTGCATGTGTCTCCATCCTGCTCTGGGATCACAAACTAGCTCAGGCATGCCCTCGTAACAATGGAGGCAATACAAGGATAAGTGAATTATATATGAGGTAGATGCAGGAATTCTTGAGATTTAGTCTCTGAACTAGCGTGCTCACCTCTGCCTTATTCTAATGGCCAAAGTAAGTCATAAGGTGGAGATCAGAGTGAGAAGAGACTACATAAAAGCCTGGCAGTGACCTGGACAGAATGAGAGAAAGAATGAGCAACAGGAATGCAGTCTACTGCAAACACCAATCACAGCGTATCTGCCAAAGACTAAACTCCTTCATTTGGCCAGTAACAGCTTCCTTGGGGGCAGTAACCATTTCCACTTATCATGTTATCTTTACAATTACTCAGAAAGACACTGGCAAGATCTTTGTTTATAGAGGAGGCTCTCAAGGCTGAAACAGGTTAGTGAATGATTTCCAAAATTACTTAAAATCATCTTGCTGTCATATTGTGTAGTCCTGGAAACTGAACTCTTAGCACCAGTATCAGCTGCTCTAACCATTTCAGGAAAGGACCCAGTGTTCAATAAAAGGTTTAAGTTTTCACCACACACTTACCGGTATTATAGGGAGCAAGCAGCTCAAGCTCCTGTCACTGAGACTTGCATTCTGCTAGAGTTAGACTTTGAGGAGAATTCTTCAACATTTTGAAGAGAAGGCACTATTCTTGCCTTCTCGTATAGATAAAGAGTTTGGGGAGATGTACTAACCACAAAGGCTCAAAAAGGGCTTTCACAGCCTTTAAAAAGGACAGATCAGGCCCCTCCCTGGTGGCGCAGCGGGTTAAAGCACAGCACTGAGAAGCTAAAGCCACTTTCGCATGAGTTCGATCCCCGCCTGCCCCGGAGGTGACCACATGGTGCGGAAGACCTCTCCTGACCTGCCAGCTGCTCCCCTCAGCAGTGTACTTTGTCAATCTGCCTGTTCTGCCCCCTACTCTGTCTCTGGTGAAGTCTCTCACCACCCCTGAGCCTCTGACCTGTACCCCAGTTCTGTATGCATAAATAAATAAATCTTAAAAAAAAAAAAAAGGAGAAGCTTCCTTCTTTTTTATTTTCTTTTGGCAAGCCATTGACATACTTACCTTGACAACCACTCCTAACATCCCTACCAGGAAACCACTTTAGACTTTGAGGAACTCTTATGGAGGTAGAGATCAGGTATTGGCAGGGGTGGTGTGGGGCAAACTGTGACTAGCATTTCAGAAGAGGTGCTGTTGTGGCCTCCCTATGGGAAGGGATAGTCAGGATCTTCAATGGTGGGATGAGGTGGGTGAGAGCTGTCCTGGCCATGCTCCCCCCAACACACACACTCTCTCTCTCTCAAACACACACAGAGTGCACCTTTGTCTACAATCCACATTGTGTACCATCTTGTGAGCAGGTCACAAGTTGAAGGAGCCAAATTTTGGTTAGTTGTGATCCCAACACCTTCACCCACCAGCGCCAGCCTAAGCATGAGAGAGATACGGAGATGAATCAGAAATAGTTTTTTCCTTTAAAGAGCTCCAGACTTCCGAAGAAAAGGGGGAAAGACAATGAAAAACATATCAGGTGATGCAGATCTCACATTTAAGGTAGCAGGTAGGGGTCACCAAGACTCCCAGAAATGAGAATTTGAAGTGGGGAGTTGAAATGCCAGACAAAATCTGGAAAAGAGACTTCCAGTCAGAGAAGGTGTCGGCCAAATCTCAACCATTAAAATGCCCAAATTCCAAAAGCATGAGTAATGAAGCCAGATGGTGGGGTTGAATACTAGCTCCATTTTTATTCTTCCAACAAAATTGAACTAGTCCAGTACTCTGTGAGCCTCAGTATCTTTACCTGTGAAGTGGAGATAATTCATGGACCGATAACAGCAGTGTCCTGAGGACCAAATGAAGCCCATTAGGTGAACCCTCTTACTAGGCTGTCTGATGTGCTACTGTACAGACACTCGGTACTCTCACCATCATCATCATTAGTGTTAATGAGGCCACACCAGAGGCTCAGCTGGAAACTAAGAATTCAGAGAGGAATAATACAGAGTCCTGGCTTCAAGCTGATCACAGTCTAATAGCAATTGTTCCCTCTCACGCAGGTTTTAGGATGTGCCACTCTCTGTTCCCAGCACTCCCACCACAACCTGAGAAGCAAGAGCGATGACTACTGTCACGTTGCAGATGGAGCAACTGCAGCACAAAGGAGATTAGTAATGGGTGCAAGCCCTACAGCAGATGGGTGGTGGTGCCCAGATGTGAGCCTGGGAGAGATGGTTCCCAAGCACCCACTTTTCCCACAGCCCCTACAGAGAGATGGACAGTCATGAGACAAGCACCGTGTGATGTCCTAAAGGATTTGAGAGTTGGCTGAATAGGGGTGAGGGTATTTGTCAGCAAAGGCTTCTTAAAGGAGATGGCCCTTGAGCAAAGTCCTGGTCAGAGGTACTAACAAAGGCCCTGGGGGTGGGAGCAGAGCTTCTGTCCTTCAGTGTGGGAGGGACAGAAAGGGAACAATGGGAGGGAGCAAGGTAGAGTAGAAAAGATGAGCAAAACCTTTCAAAACTCTGGGAAGTGCTTTCTAGAAGGCACTTAAAGTCTCACTCTGACTGAAGTGCAAAGGACTAACAAGAGAAGGGACCATGGGCAATCTCTGAGGCCAGAGTGGCCATTTGGGGACCACTACAGCCCTCTGGCTGCTGTTACTGGTGTCTGAAAGTAGCGTGTGTCCTTGAAGATGGGAAGTGTGAGGACTATCCACACAGAGTGATTGATGAGAACTCAAGCGAGACTAGCGGCCCCAGCCAGGAGACCTGAGTGGGAAAGGGTGGTGTGCAACAGAACCTGAGGAGAGGGACTGAGAAGCAGCAACATTTAAGGAAAAACACAGGAAGCAGAGCTCTGGAGGATACTGATAAGCAAGAGTGATGAGGGAAAATGACAGTGTCTGCCCAGGAACCGAAGGGTAGTGGAAGGGAAAGGATGTAGTTAAGACACCAGTGATTTACTTCCAACTGGAGTTCTGAGTACTTAAATCCAGGCTTAGATGTCTAAAAGACAGTGCTTTTCCTTAAGTTGCAAAAAGTCCTTGTGTACAGTCTTAATTTTTCCCAGTCTTCACTTTCCAAGATTTCACATTTCACTGCCCCACTCATTTAGTACTGTTTAATTAATTTCTCAATATCTTTGTCTCCTCGCTACTGCTCTCTGCACACATAGACATAATAGGATGAAGGAGGAGGTTCTGCTGATTGGTATTTGTAATGTGCTGAGACTGATGAATGCTCTGATAAACACACCATCGCCATCAACAGTAATAACGGCAATAGTCTCAGCTCCTGTTTATTGAGCGTCTACTATGCACCAGGTGTTCTGTTTTGTGTTTTACAAACATGGCTAGTAAACATAGTAGAAATATAATTTCCTTTTACAGAAGGAGAAACTGAGATTTGGAGAAGCCAATTGAGCAACTGAAGATCACCCAAGAAATGATAATTTTTGTCCTACTCACCAAAGGGGGAGTCTCCAGGCAGCACTTTAAGATGTCCGTGCACTGTTAAAATTAATCTTTTTTTTTTTTATGTACTTGTACCATCCCTGCTCTGATTCATAGGGAGAGGAGAAGCCAGGTGGAGGAAGGGTTGAGGGGTCAAGGACAGAGAAAAGGATCAGTTTGTACTAGATTCGGGTCAGGGAATTTCTGTTCCAGAGTCCAGTATTATATAGTACATTGTAGGCCACACCCTCAACACTCAGATCCTCACTTCTCAAAAACAAATAAGCACCTGAGTGATTTTTCATGCTTGCCCAGAGAGCTATCAAAAGGAATTGAACACACAGGTGCAAACATTCCACCAGCTTTCCTTCAGGGCTATTTTCATGAAAAAAATATTCACCAAGCCCCAATGGGATGCCAAGCACTAGGCTAAAGTTGTGGAGACAATGGCAAACAGCCACACCAGTATGTGAGAGAATAGAGGTTGCCCTTTTTGAGTTGTTTCTGTGGAGGGGACACCACAGAAGGGCAGCAGCAGGGGAAGCAGGGTCTCTGGGGCTGAGGGAAGCTCTGGCAAAGGCCTCTGGCTCTCGGGCTGGGTGTTCACCACTTCCGCCACCTCTGGCTTATAAACTCCAACTCACCTGCTAACCCTTAAGATTTAGGAGACTAGACTGGCCTGATGTCCCTGGCTGGGTGTGGAGCTTCCCTGTGGGTTTCTTCCGCACCATTTTCACATGTCTGTTGAGCAAACGTTAGCAGGCGAGTACCCTGTGTCCTAAGCTAGTCTGAGCTCTCTGCAGGAAGGAGATGAATTGCTTAGCTCTGTGTCCCCGTTGCCTACACAGAGTAGGTCCTCGGTACACCTAGTGGAATAACTGTAGCACACTGGAGGGGATGGCTAAGGTCACATCAGGACCCTTTACGAAGTTCCGGTCACCTTTGCCCAAGTAACTATGACTCCTTAGCAGAAGATCATGGTTCTGCTCTGCCAGAATGATGGAGAACAAAGTTGGATCCTGGTTGTGATCCGGGGTGATATACTCATCAAAGTTGAGGAGCAGTGTTGTTTATCCTACCACAAGTCCCAGGTTGGCCTCCAACCTGTCATCAAGGTGGAGCAAAGAGAGATCTAGAAAGGAGGAAACAAGCCTTTCTAGGAAACATCAGGTCTCTGTTTTAGTTAACTCTGACCTAATATTAGGTGACATAGTTTTGTTCTTGCTGGTGATTCACTTGAAGCTTAATTTTCACTAAGAATGCAGTTCTACTGGCTGGCGGAGAATACAATAGAGGCTAAAAAAAATTGTATTTACACTTACAGACAACTTTAATTTTGGAACAGAGAAAATGATCACATTGCTCAAAAGTGAATATGATATTAAAAGACAGACAGTGAGGACTCTGTCCTCACCCACCCATGCTTGTTTCTGACTCCATTTCTGCTCCATGCTTCATGAGTCACCAGTTTCACTAGTTTCTTATCTTTCTGGAGTTTCTTTTTTGCAAAAGCAGCAGTGTGGAATTTTGATAAATGCATCTTCAGTATCTATAAAGATGAACATATGATTTTTCTTCTTAGATCTATTCTGATTAATTGTCTTTATACTCTAGGAGTAAGCTGCTCCGGATCATGAAGTATTGTTCTTTTACTATGCTGCTGAATTCTGAGTGCTAATAATTTATTTAGGATTTATGCATCAATGTTCATGCATGAGACTCATTTATCGTTTCTTTGTAGTGTGTTTTTTGTTATCAATGTTATCCTTGTTGGGTAAAAAGAATTTGGAAGCTGCTGTTCTTTGTCTATGCTCGAGAAGGATTTTTAAACAGTCTTGTTTAAATCCTGTGTACGTTTGATTAAATTTGCCTGGGTAATTTCTAGCCCTGGTGCTTTTCAAAAATTAAGTTGATTTCAATTTTCCTTAATTTCGTTTATAACAATAGGGCTATTTAGATCTTTTGAAATTGGTTTCAGTAATATTCTAGAAAATATCCGTTTCTTTCATATTTGTAAATACATAATCTTGTAAATTTGTTTTTAAAATGCCCTTACCTCCTGCATTAGTTTCTTCTTGTCATTTATTATACTTTACATTTATTTTTTCTTCTTATGTTTCTGAGAATTTTTCTTTTTTACTTTCATTTTCTTTCATTGTTTTGGACCCAATGACCCAATTAGTCACTGACACATTTTTTCCCTCTGTGACCTAACTCATTAATTTCTCTTACTTTTACTTTTTAATTGTATTCCTTCTGCTTTTATGTAGTTTATTTTTTGTTCTCTTTTCTATGTTTTTATTTAATTCCTCTAGTTTCATTCTTTTCATATTTTAGACTTTTATATTACCTTAACACCTTTTTAGTTCTGTCCTCTAGATGATAATAGTAGTATTTTCATTATCATTGTTTGATCAAAATTCCATAATTTGTATTTTTACTTTTGCGTTAACCCAGAAGTTGTTTAAATGAAGCCTTCTTAAAACTCCAATTTTTAAAATAAATTGTTATTTTTATTTTATTGAGAATAGAGTGTGATATCAACATTATTTCTCTTGTTTTTAAGATTTATTTATTTATGCAGAGAACTAGGGTACAGGCCAGAGGAGCAGCGACAGTGAGAGGATTCACCAGAGACAGAGTGGGGAGCAGAACAGGCAGATCAAAAAAGTACACTGCTGAGAGGAGCAGCGGGCTAGACAGGAGAGGTCTGCTGTGACATGTGTGTCACCTGGGGCTGGGATCTAACTAGTGCTGAAGTGGCCGTGGCTAGCTTCGTACTTAGGGCTGTGCTTTTACCCTTTGTGCCACCAGGGAGGGCCCATATCAACATTATTTCTACTTCTTGAAATTCATTGTGATTTTGTTTGCTGTGGTTGTTATGGTCAATCATTGTGTCTTTTAAGCAGATATTAATTCCTTGCCAAAGGGCTTATATCCATTCGCCACCTCTACTTTATGATTGTGTTGCTTACGCCTTTTGTATCCTATACTCGCTTGTAGTCCATTTGTTGAGAGAA
The DNA here is from genome assembly GCF_000260355.1 of Condylura cristata. Classification (NCBI taxonomy): domain Eukaryota; kingdom Metazoa; phylum Chordata; class Mammalia; order Eulipotyphla; family Talpidae; genus Condylura; species Condylura cristata. The sequence continues at coordinate 79,339,641 of NW_004567103.1, read as the reverse complement.
TGTGTTATTTCCTGAGATCTCGAAAGGCTGGAGAGAAGCCAATTCTAGAAGTAAAGTGTGGTGTAGAGAAGTCATAAGGTCTGTTGAGATGTCAACTAGATTCTCTCCAATCAAAAATCATTCTTGCCTTAAAAAAAAAAAAGTCCCCGCCCCCAAATTGACCAATATTACCAATATTTTCTAATTTGTATTGGTTTTACAAGAAAGAACATAGAATTAACCTTTCATTTAGTCAGGTAACTATTGTTTTCTAATTTTTTTGCAGGCAATTTTCCCCCCGAAACCAAATTGGAAATACCACTCTTGTTTTATATTTCCATGGTGGGTGAGACAGTCTTACTCGTGGCCGGTTTGGGGATGAAGGGTTGGAAAGAGTAATGGTTTAGTTGGTGATGCTGCTTTATAACTTATTGTAACTCAAGATCTCTTCTAGGTACTTGTGTAATTTAATCCTGGCATTTATTTATAATTGCACCATTTTATAGGTTAACAACAGCAAAGCAATAGAGGTAGAATCACTTGCCCGAGTGATTCAAACTGCTAGTGAGTGACAGAACTCAGGATCCAAATCATCATCACTCTGCTGTTGCCTCTTTTAGAGACCAGCTTATCCAGTTGCTGCATTTTATAGATGAGGAACCATAGACGGCGTTGTTGGGTAAGCCAGAAACTACTACACCTAGATCCCTAATATTTGGTCCTTTACCCACAGCCTTCCTATCTGACATTGCCCCTCATTATGCATAGAAATAGTTCTTTGTCATAGAAAAAGGCTATAATTTGTTGTATGATATGAGCTAACCTCATATCATAGCTGTTTTTAATAGCAACTCCTGTATGCCTCACCTGACTAACACCATAAATGTTAAAACATAAAAGTGTTTCAAGCTAATGATATCTAAATAATGTGTGCTTTTTGATTCCTGAACAAATCACTCTGTTGTGGCATAAATACACAATGAGGAGAATACACCAAATAGCAAAAACTTAAAATTCTACAGGAAGAAATTCTCCTAGGTGGGATAATTTATATTGTTAATAAGCCTCTTCTTTCTGTACTCTCCAATTCCCTTGCACATGAGTTTCATTCTGTGTCTCTGGATTATGGGTGTCAGACTTGGAAATACACATTTCCCCAGGAAGAGGAACAACTTAAGATAGTCAATGAATACAAATCAACCCTCAGGGGAGAGGATGATCATTAAAAAACAGTACATAAAGCGGTGAATTTCTTGTATTTATTTCCAAGTCCAGCTCTCAGAGTCTTGCCAAAAGTGATCTAACATCTCCCTGCACAGCTTGGATCCAGACGACAAGATTTTTTTTTTCTTCATTCTGTGCTTATTTCAGTAACTATGAAAAAAGAAAGAAGTTTTTGACATTTGAGAGATCAATCCAGCTCATCAACTTTACTAAGAAAGGACATAATGCTTTTGGCAAGATAAGAGAACTTGATTCTGAAATCATAAAGACATCCTATCCCAGTGGAATCCCTTGACTTGCCAAAACTCGAAGTTGCTTAGCTGGCTGGGGCAGAGATTTAAGCCCTGTGAGTAGAGGTGTTGCTTCTCCACATCTCTGCTTGCAGAGGCTTTCAAAACCTCTGGAAACCTGCTTCTGTTGCTGGGTTGGTGATGTTCCATTTGGATTCATTCATGGTGAGCCAGCAAAATAGGATCAACAACCAGCCCTGGAAACCTGTCCTCCGATTGCAGAATCTCAGGGAATTGTAAGAACAGAAGTGGCGATCTCTCAAATATGACATCACAAAAATATTTGCGCAAAGGGAATCCCACGAGTCCCGCAGCCTGCCTATGCTGGTCCTGCAGCAGAAACTGAATAAAATGTGTTCCTGTCATCTTAAAGAGCAAACAGAGCTCCCAAGCCTTTAAACGTCTTGTTTGGTAAACACCAGATGAAGAAAGTGGGATGAAGTTCCTGGAGAGGTTCTAGAGTCTCCTTTACCAGTTTTCCACTTTTTATGTAAAAATTAGGAGGCTTCTAATGACATTTAGATATTCTCAGGGAAACCAATTCACATGTAAAAGTTTGACATTTGATGAGACTTGTTCACATTTTATTTGAGACCTAAGTTCTTTAAATTGGGGATCAGACATAATGAAAAAATAAGACATCTTTCATTTCAACAGGGTTTTCATGATTAAAATAACAGAATTGGCACACTGTTAAAAAAGTAAATCAAACAGAGCTAGACAAAGTATATGCCAATTTGAAACTCAACATGCACCTGTTTTCACACATGATCTTCGAAGTATCTGCTGTGAGCTTAATGAAATATTAACTACAGATTTGTCTGAAAATATTACAGATAAAAATTAGTTCTGTTCCAGATGTGCAATTCAAAATCACATCTGATACACAGGTTCAAGCAGTACCGCACCTCCAATCAGAGACATCACACCATATTATGTGAAGACTGAATTACTGATGAAATGTACCTTGGCAACCAGCACTGCTTGGCAATGACACTCTTTGCTATGCTGTTTCTCAAGGAGAGAGGATGGATGAAAACATTTTCAGGTATTAGGGGCATTCATAATTTGTTCCTAGTCTGAGACTCAGAAAAACTGCTAGAGAAACATGCAAAATAGGTATTTCTTCCTGATATAATTTCAGATAAAAATCAGCAATGACAAAAGAGAGTTGCATAGTATAATGAAAGGCTACCCCCTTTTGTCATGATTGGATTCTTATTTGGAGATAATTCAGATTATAATTTGGACCCTTTTTCCTCAGAGGGTGGAGAATGGTGGCTCAATATTATTAGATACATTCAATGAAAAGAAGACCTAGAGCATTGTCAAACTGAAATAGTTTCTCTGTTGCATGAACATTGTAAAGAGGGATTTAATACACCATATACAGCAGTTTACACTTCAGTATTTTTTATTTGATATACAATTAAAATTAATTTATGACAAATGCTCATCACATAAATTATATGTAGGTTCATCTGGAGTAGTGCAGCTTCACTGGAGGAGTGAGCTCTTCTGTGGGAACATGATTCTGGATTCCATTTCCTGAATAAAACTCCAATTCTTCCCAACCATGCTTGTGGCATGCTGCGGTCTAGATATAGATGGTAAACATGGTAATAGGATTTCCAGATATATCAACATACCATATAGGGCAGGCTGTTCAGAGAATCCTCTAAATGTGTCATTATCGTCCTGTCTAAAGTGAGCTGCAGAGCCCAGTAACCGCAATCAGTTGCGGTCTGGTTGGAATTTGTAGGATCTGAGTTCATACCTATTAAGTACTGGTGAGGGACAGCCTCACTCCAGATACTCAATACCAACAGCAGATGATTCCTTCTGGAGAGAATAATGTTGCTTTTTGCCTTACAGAATCCCACAATTCCTAATTATCTCTGAGTTTATTCAAGACTCCTTTGAGGGCTGAGTAGCTTCCTTACACCTCCACATGTGTCATCTAGATCCTGTTACAGTTGACCTTGAGCACTTTCTCACTTAATTCAAATTTAAGCCATAAATGTAAATGTATCTGGTAAAAATAGGAACAAGTTGGAAAAAAAAATTTTTGCAAGTATTTTTTGAGATCCAAGAACATTAGAAGCTCAGCTTTTATGGTGACTCCAAGACCATTTAAATCAAGTCAATCATCTAGTTGCTCCAAATAATCTTTAGATAATCTGGTCTGTGGACAGGTGTCTCCTCCCATTGGAAAACTAAAATTATCTGTACGGCATCTACAACTCACCTATTACCGGAATCTAGCATGTTAATCAGTTAAAATAACAATAGCACACTATCTTAGCCATGGTATTTAGTCCTAAAGAACAGAAGACTACTCAATTCAAATCTTTTCTTCATGGGCTTATTGGGAAGAAAATGTAGGTTTCTTAGTAGAAAGATATTCTATGGTTTCCCTTTTCTTCCTTTCTTCCTTGTCTGTTTCCCTTAGCACTTGGTCCTTTCTCTTCCTTGTGCAGCTCTTTATGACTTATTGACTTTGATATAGGACACTATTTTTTATTCTTACATATGGCTTCAGTTTTGTTACTATATCCCATCTTGTCTGTATAGAACCAGACATGGGGATTAGTTTGGCAGTGGACACCTGACCTGACCATAGTCAATAAGACATGATGAGTTTTGCAGAGGCTTCTGATGAAAGTTGAGTGGGAAAGGATCTATGAGGCTGAGGTGCCAGTCAACAGCCTTTGCAAAGCTCGAGATAAATGGCAAACAGCAGATAAAGCAAAAGGATGAAACAAAGCTAAGACTGACAGAATTTTTGAAACTTGAATCCCAGCAACACGTGAAATCAGTCTTTTCAGTTTCATGAACCAACAACTTTCTTGCTTGATTTAGTCATTTGAATCAGGTTTCCTGTCATCAATAACCACAAAGTTTCCAAATACTCAGCCCTAGATTTCCATTGAGGCAATCCCATTCCTCCCCTGTGACCTCAGGCTCTAGCTTCCAGATTAGCCCAGTTAATAAGCGTTTAGCTTGGGGAGGAGTGGAGTTTAACATGGTTAGAACAATCTTTAGAGCTAAAGGTTTAAGGCAGATGAGAGGAAATAATTAACCTCTTGCATTTATATGCATTAATTAGTCTAATCTGACCATTAAGCTAGTCATATTACTTGTATTTTCACTTCATTAAGGTCATGAATGTCAAATACAAGGGATGATATGCAGAAATCCCTTCCAGCTTCATAAATAATGCTTGCAATGTTTTCTAATAGAGATGTCTAATTGAAATTTAGAAAATTATGGATCTACTTCATTGTAATTCTCTTATGGACATGCCAACATTTAAATTTTTTTCAGCATGCCAAATTTAATTTTAAAATAAAGGAGCTTAGCAATTCAGAATTAAGTTATAAGTGAAGATATATCTGGTAAGAAGAACTTTATATCCTATTTAGCCAATATGAAACCATTTAATCCAATTCTTTTGTTTTAAAATATCTCTCAGTGATGCAAATAATCTCCCAGATCTCTTCTTTCAAGACCTCTTCTTTCTTATTTCATCATAAGCTTAGAATTCAGAACCCATTTTTTCATCAGTAATTATACCAGTAAAATAGTTCATTGCTTCGATTAAATTTTTAATTTATTTTGGAAGGTAAGGTCATGACTTTCACACATAAGCTTAAGTACAGTGTGGGTCTCTATGCTAATCCTAAATGGCCTGTTCAGCCACCATTTTTGTTGCCTGTGATTCTGCATTCCTATACAAGGTCAGAACTGCCCAATTAATCAGTTATAGGAACCCAGGCCCACAAGGTACCTTTCAAATCAATTAAGAGCAGTAAGATTGATCAACCTGGGAAGGGTGTGCATCAGGAGACAGGATTAAGAACATTTGGGCGGACGGTGGGGGGGGGGGACGGGGACACATGAAAAGGGACCCCATAAGTTGAACAGAGGAACACCTTGTAGACCTCTCCTATCTTCCCCACTGCTCCCCTCAACAGTGTATTTCATTCAATTTGCCTGCCCTGCTCCCCACTCTGTCTCTGGTGAGACAGAGTCCTTCTCCCCACCCCATACCTCTTGACATACACCTCAGTTATGGTACACATAAGTAAATAAATCTTTTAAAAAAAAAAAAAAGACTAAACCCTGGGAATCTAGGGCTTGATCTCAATCACAATACGGAGTTATCAAGCAGGTGAGCAGTGCCTGGAAGGCAGATTCAGGAGCCCTGATACTATAGGTGACAGAGCACATTTTCTAGCTTCACCGCTCTCTTTTCTCTTTGTCCTCCTTCCCCTCACAACTGATGATTAGTCTAAGAATAAAAAGGCCAGGATCTTGCTCTTTTAACAGCATCCTGCATTGTGTAGCCTGCTCCTCAGGCGCCAGTTGCTTTATCAGAGTGGTGCTGACAATGCCACAGTACACATCCAGCATTTCACAGGAACAAGTCAGGTTTCAGCTGCATATTTCCCCGCTGACCTTACAGGCAGATTAGACATGGCCTGGAATAAGAGTTTGGGTTTCATCTATTATATTTGTGTGGCCTTGGTAGGTTACAGATGATCTATGAGAACTTTATGCCTTTAGAGATGACAATATTGACTTCATAGTTTTAATGGAGTAATTAAATAAGGTGGTATATATAAAACAAATAATAGATGTTATTTACCAGTGATTTCTTTCGGTAGCAAATAATCATCCTTCATAATAGAAAATTCAAAATTTATGAATCTCCATTTCCTATCATTTGTCAGCAGTACCATAAATCTTGCACAGCTATAAAATTAAATCTACATTTTTCATGAATTGAATTGTTAGTGTCCTTTAAAGATGCTGAATGTCTTATTCTGCCACTAATAGGTTGCATGGCCAGGACAAGGCTCAACCAATGAAGCTGTTTTGTTGTTTTTTAAAGATTTATTTATTTATGTACACAGAACTGGAGTGCAGGCCAGAGGTGCAGGGGCAGTGAGAGGATTCACCAGAGACAGAGTGGGGAGCAGAACAGGCAGAGGTATTAAGTACACTGGTAAGGGGATCAGCAGACCGGCCGTGAGAGGCCTGCAACACCATGTAGATCACCTATCTCAGGGGCCAGAAACCCAACTGGTACTGAAGCAGCTGCAGCTAACTTGCCGTGCTGTGTCCTAACCTGTTATGCCACCAGGGAGGGCACCAGTGGAGTTTTCTTTCTTCTTTTGTAACATGAGAAGATAGGTGCATCCTAGATGATTTTTAGGCCCCCTTCTGGTACTGCCATTCTTCTCTGTGAATCTCCTAATTCAGTTAAGTGCTCACCTGCTCTGTGTGGTTCCACATGGAATAATGCAACTTCATTTTGAATAATCCATCTCTTTGTAGAAAAACTGCTACTATCTAAAACTAGTCTCACAAACCAATACCAGGTTCAGGCTAGGAGGAAAGTGAGGAAAAGTGACTGATGATAGAATCATTCATATCTTCAGATACTATAAATTTGGAAATCTCTAAAAATTATTTCTAAAACTTTAATGTTAATTTTGTGACATAAGTTTAGTGCAGGAAGAATGTGCTATATGGGGCATTTATCCATTTACAATCTATTGCTCCATGTATAAAGCTCCAAATCCAATTTGCCTTAGCTATTGGAAATAGTAATGACTATGATTCTTCTGTTTCTTTGAACTGCAAAATAAAATTAATTAATTAACCACTACACTGATAGTAATTCTGAAACCAAATCACATTCTTGGCCTCTTCACACACAAGTGATGTCAACTCCTATGCAATTCTACAGGTTTCTTGTACAATTTTCATTCTGCCTGTTTATTTTTTCTTACCTTCTCCTACATTATTTCATAAATGTACATTTCAGAAATTATGATACCATTAGGAGGAGGTATCTATACTGCATCTGAAGGAAAAATTCAAAAGATGCTTTCAACACAAAAGTGGGTGGGTGGGGGGAAGGCACATAAATTAAATTGCCAGTGGACATAGCAAGAGAAGAAAGTGATGAGCTCAGATTCCCCTGACAGTTGGCAGAGAAGGCATGCTACTAGCTGGCCAGTGCTCAGGGGGTTACTCCATTGTGAATACAGAAACCATAACAATGCTTATTGATTCAAGGAGATATATAGTTAAGTATGATATTCTAACAATGCAGAACAGCCAGGATTTAAGAAGTGGGCTATCAGTTCATTGTTTCAAAGTTCATTCCTACGACAGCAAAGCATCAAGACTTCAACTTACGTGTGTGTGTGTATGTGTGTGTGTTTCATGTCTGCTATGTGTATACATGCGCACATTTAGATCTAAAGTTTTACATGGTTGGGCCCATTTGAAATTTCGAGCTTAAAAAAAGCAACGTTTCAACCCTTACATTCAGTTGCCTTGGGCAAGCAAGAAAAATAACTGTCAAGACCCAGGTCTCGCTGTTAAGGCTAGACTTGAGAAATGCCCTCCAAATGCCTTCAAGTCAACATTAGCTATGACAGAAGCAAGACTATTATTTAACAGTAGCAGCAAATGTCAAAAACAAACTGTGCCTGGCATTTTGACAAGACACTATTGAAAGAGAACCACTTTTTCAGCACTTGTGTAACCGTGGGGGAGAACTCGACAATTAATATCCTGAGGCCTGGTAATAGGATTTCCAGGCTGCCTGGTGGCTTCCCTCTGATACACATGAAAGTAGGCAAGTGGAGGACATGGGCAAAGTAATTCGAAATGATGAGGCCTGGAGAAAAGGAGTGATACATGAGAAGTCAGGTTCCTAATGGTTAATTAAAATGTAACTCCTTCTTTGGGAAACTACTCTCACAGCGGTGACACTGCAAAGCAAGAAGAAAGAGCCATCATCCCTAGGCAAAAATAAGATACTGACAAAACCTATTCCTATTCTCACCCTCCTCTTTTCTCCTCCCCCTTGGTGTCCTCATGCCATCCTTTGCCCCTCACCTGAGCTTCCCTTTCTGGATGATACTCCCAGCCTTCCCTGGCCAAACTTCCACTTCTGCTCCCCAGCAATCAAATATCACAACTAGCCTGTTTTCTGCCCAGCTTCCATAGTCATGACGCACAATTCCTCTTTGGGGACTTACAGGGTTCTTACAACTATCCAGATGAGTGAAGCTGTGGCACAGTAACAGTGGGCATAGTGGATTTGTGCATTATGCTTTCATTTTCATGGAAAAACTAGGGAAGTCTCTTGAGGGAAAGAAATGAGAATAAGTGGGTTCAATGCCCATGGTTTGAAGTGAATAAACAAGAAAGAAACTAATATTTGGACACCTGTTTCCATATCAATGCCTTTAACATTAACAGTCCCCGAAGGAAGGTGGTGATTTTATTGATGAGAAAACAAGTGAATAAAGCCTGGGGGACTCAACCAGGGTCCTCACGCACTAGTAGCCACACCTGGAGTTGTCAAACCCTGTCATTAAGAGCTGCCTCCCAACACTTCAGGTTGGATCTTGGGCTTCTTCAGAGTACATTCAGCTGTCTTGTCATTTGATTTTCCTGTCTATCCCATGCTGACGAGAAATGCACCCCTCACCTCCTCTAGCTGACTTCAACCCTTCTTTCAAAGCCCCTCAATACCTATGTCCCCACCTTTGAGAGGCTTTTCCTGACCAACAGTGTTAACATCCTTTTCTTACCATCACAGGACCTTCTACTCTGCAAGTCACATGCCCTGATCCTACAAGGACTTATGTTTTACTAGGAACATCAAAAACTGTGCCACCCAGTATAGCATTTAGATTTCTCTCAGATTGAACTTTATAAAGGTCAAAAGTCAAAACCTATTTTAAAAAATTGGTGGTCTTTCTGTTCAGTCAGACTTCCATGGGATGTACCTGTGGAGGCTACAGGAAAATATGTTACCTTTAAGGAGAGGCTTCAAGTCCAAGTTTAGACATTCACTGAGGGCTGAAGTCATTAAGCTTTCTAAGAATACGTTAACATCCTGAGACCCGAAATCCCAGAGTGAAGTGACATAACGAATGTCTGTGAAGTCAAGGTGGCTCTTGTGTCAGTGATGCTCACAGCGTCAAGTCAACTACTATAATGGTTGAGAAATCTGCTGCAAATGTCTGTCTATGCAGGAGGTATTGTGAGAACAGCAGTGTGGCCACCAGGAGAATCACCCGTCACTGGAGGAAAGTCAGGCCATAGCCTGAGATCCTGTTCACCATTCAGAGAAACATGAGCATTGGCAGCTGAAACAGTATCTTCAAGGGTGTGATGGGGATGTTAAAAATTTGTTGGAGACACAAAGGTAGTGTTTGATTCATTCCCTCCCCCATCATTTCTTTTAGATAGGAAAACACAAAATGTGAACCCCTTCATTCTTTCCTACCACTCCAGGACTTGGACAAATATGTGTATTTCATGTACTTTAAAGTCTACATTTTTTTTTAATCAACCCAAAATACACATTATTTTCTTATAGTTGTGTTCACTATGAATCACTTTAGGATTCATGGTGGGAAGAGAGGGTTTCACAACCCTGTACCAACTGTGTAGATATTACCAATGATCATCCATTTTTGGAACTCCTTGTTTTTCCGGGAAGGAATTATACATCCCGGACCACTTTTTTAGGTTGGGCCTTAAGATGAGAATAAATTCTATCAAAAATTTCAGGATCACTAACTTGTTTTGATTTTTTTTTTTTGAATTAACATTCTGGAAAGATTGGCTTTAATATACACTGACCTATACCACCTCTTAGACAGGCACAATATTGACACATACTTAGTCCAAGACACAGAAAATCCACATACTAAGTCCAAGGCATAGAAAATCCACATAGATTTGTCTTACAAATGTCTTTAAGTTTCATCTTCATCCATTCAGTCTACAGGTTTCCCAGGTTGAGTGTGTAGAGACTACATGCAGCAGCTGTTGGATCCAGCTGATCTTAAGAGATGGGATCGTATTTTGTCCTGCTGGAAAATCTCAAGATTTTGTGAAAAGGAAAAGAACCATTTCAAAACAGAACTGCTGTCATACTTTGGTTGAGCAGACATTCCCTGATGATCTAAGAGTGACAAGTGATGACTACAAAGGGAATAGAAATGAGTCTCATTCAATGGCAGAAATTCCCAGAGAATGAATTTTTGAAAACTTTCTTCTAAAACAGATTTAGCACTTTTGTGTGTATGTCCCCTCAACTGCTTATCACAATAAATCGGTCCATGATCACATTCTACATAAATTTCTCCAAAAGCATTTCTAAAACAGGGACAAATGTCACAAATAAAACAATCTCATGGAAGTACAAAAGTATGAATGAATTTATTGTACGCAGAACAGTAATTTTAAATTAAGTATTTAAAAACAAAAGCTCTTTGTTTTTAAAGTCCACCTTCGGGGGAGCCACGGAATGATCAGTAGTTACAAATCCTGCCATGAAAAAGCAGAATAGAAACACATTGCACAAGCACACAGTTTTGATTTGGAATCAAAATGTCCCTTGTTTGTGAAATTGCTCTCAGGGAGCAGCGAGATCATGAAAGGGAAAAATTGTCCTTATATGGCAGTTTTGACACAAGGTTCATCAATAGCCCAGTCTCTCCCAGGCACATCATTATCTATCTGATCTGCCAAATCTGATACTTAACAACATTGTCTTCAGAAGCGTTGACATACCCTGGAAAAGTCGGTCTTGTAAATCACAAAGAAAGATGACAGGCTTCACAGATTCTACCATAATAAAAAGAAGGGAGGATTAAAGTATACCAGTATACTTACACTTGCTGGCATAATGAATGAACTAAATGAACCAAAAGTATTTTGAGGGAGGGGGAAACATTCATACCACAATTTTTATTGAGATCAGGTAAGAAACAAGTGACTTAATCTATAAATTTTAACTCCTAAGTAATCTGTGTTTTTGAAATATAAAGTCAAAGAATCAGGCATTTTTGGGGTAGAAAAATGGGGTGGGGAAGGTTGAATCAGGGTGGTAGACTAGTCAAGCTGTAATTTCTCCCTCCTATCCATTGAGATAACCAACAGATAAATAAAAAACTTTTAAAGCAAAAAGGAATCCACAATTATATTGCCAAATATGAAGAAGCACCTGCCCACCCAACCCATGGACCAGGTGCCAGAAATCCTCATAAGAGCAGATAAAGGGAGAATAATCCCAGCTCAAAACATTGAAGGCTCAGTGGAAACAATCAACCAGCCATCCCCTTCAAACTTCTACTGGTTTACTTTGGAAGGGTAGAGATAACACTGTATCTTCCCTCAGACACAAGTGGTAAATGTGAGAGCTCAATTCAGAGAATCATGGCAGTGTGTCCAAGCCAAACCAGGAAGTGCATACATCCAGAGATAGGTTGGTGCAGGCGCATCCTCTTGTCTTTCCATGCAATGGCTCTTAAGAAGAGCTTAGAACTTCAGAAGAATAATTAATATCCTCAGAAAACACAAGAGCACCAACACCCACATACACAAATTAAGATTGAGTCAGATGACCCACTTAAGTAATTCTTCTAGAACGTAACACTATGTAGAAAAGCTAAAGGATATACAGAAAACAGAAACAAAGGCCAAACATCTTCTAAACAGAGGAATTGCAGAAGAAAATAATCGAGAAGGTAAAGGCATCATAGTTGTAAAGACAGAGGGAAGAATAACCTACAGTTAGATACCTCTGACAGAATGGGCTTAGTAGGAAAAGACCCATATACTGTGGTAAAATTTCAGAATATATACCTAGGATGAGGGGGAAAAAAACAAACTGAGGGATAAAAACTTAATTAAAATCCCAGTGTATCAAGGAATCTGGACAAGTGTTTCACTCAAATGGTCATGAGAGCTCTAGATGAGACCCTTTTTTCCCATATGACCCTGACACAATTCCAGGTACTGTGAATAATGATATTCAGCTCCACCCATCACAGTGAACACAGTTGTTAGATCAAAGTTGTCTTGATCTATACCTCAAGATCTGGAAATATTGCACTAAAGTCCTCTCAGACTAAAAGTCACCACCCTTCCCATTAGACAGGGTTTTTTTTTTTTTTTTTTTTTACTTTTCATGCTGTAAAGTCAGCATTGCTGATTCATCTTCTTTTCCCCAATGTGCCTAGATCCCATAACAAATCTCCTTATCTTTCATTAGGAGCTTCCATTAATTTTTCACATAGCCTTGTTCCATACCTACAAATGAAATCCCAAGTAGAACCAATCTACTCCATCATAACTAATCTAAACTCCTGGGTTACTGAGTCCACTTAGGTATGGCACAACCATGTCAACTAGTTCCACTGCATAGCTTAATCTCTAGCCTTACCTGGGTCCTTGATGGCCTTCAATACATCTGGAAATTCTTTTTTCATCTCTAGTATGTTCCAGTATTCATTCTTCACAGATGACATCTAAATCACCATTCTTTCAAAGTTCTTTAACCTCCTCCCAGCTTCCCTCACTTGCAATAAGTGATCTGATATATGATCAGGTTTTTCTCAAATATATTTCACATGCTGTTAGTATACTGTGACATATCTTAAATGTTAACATAGAATAGGTTGGAAAAAGACATTCTTCAACATGAAACAATCAAGTACACCATCTTTGTTTTCTCTATGGTTAACTAGCCCTTCCAAATGTGCTTCATATCACCAGTTACCCCCTGTCATTTCTTGATTCATCCACATTACTCTTTTGTTTTTCCTTCTCCAGACCACACCCTCTTTACCTCCTTCATCAGCTTCTCTGCCAGCATGCCAGTAAGCCTCAGATCTCTTCTGGTCTCATCATAACTGCTCCCTACATGATCTCATCCACAGCCACAGTTTCATTTCTTACTTATATTTACTGACAATTCCTTCATTTACATCCAATAACCCATATTCAAACATCCACTGCTTATTACTCATTTTTACCAGATATTCCCTATATACCTCAACCTCAACATATTAAACTAATATAACTTTACCCATTCATCTACTTCTCTGTATTTTTCTTTTGGTTTATGGAAATACCATCCATCTAGTTTCTCAAAAAAAAAAAAATCACTTGACATTTCCTCTTAATATTCACACTCAAGTCATCAAGTTGGGCTAACAGTTTGAAGTGTATATTAATGTGTCACCTCACGCTTTCATTTTCAAAGTTACCAGCATCTCAATTCTCTCACCTGGACCCACTACCTTTTTTTCCCTTAATATACAAATCCACACCAAAGAGCAGCTATTTGGGCTGCACATCAGAATCACCTTATAAACTTATAAAAGTCTTAATGATTAGGCCCTTCCTGGGGGCGCAATGGGTTAGGATCCAGCACTGCAAGTGAGCCACACCCGCTTCAGTGAGAATTCGATCCCCTGCCCCGGAAGTGACCCACATGGTGCCGCGAACCTCTCCTGTCTGGCCCTCAGCAGTGTACTCTCTAAGTCTGCCTGTTCTGCTTCCCACTCTGTCTCTGGTAAATCCTCTCACCGCCCCTGCACCTATGGCCTGTACCCCAGTTCTGTATGTATAAATAAATAAATCTTTTTTTTTTTTTAAATCTTAATGATTAGAGCCCACTCCTGATCAGTTATACCAGAATCTCTGAAGATGGGGACCAGGCATCAGCCTATTTCTATAAGACCCCATATAATTCCAATATGTAGGCAGATTTAAGACTTCTCCAGAATTAAAGAACCCATAGATTATAAGGTGCATGTGAATACCAAGCAAGAAAAAAAAAAGTGAAATTGAGTAACTTGGATAATAAAGAGAAAATCAAGTGAAAGCTCCCAAAAGGCAAGGACAAATTGCCCACAACAAGAAAGGAAATTACAGTAACAGTAGACTTATCATCTGCAACATTAGATGACAGAGGGCAAGGTTGGAGAGACTATAAACCTGGAATTCTATGGATTGCTAACCTGTTGTTCAAGAATAAGACAGACTTAGCAAGAATACATAACTAAGACTCTATGATTCATAGACCATCAACTGGAAGAATCACCTTACAAAGAAAATACTTCATAATGCAGGTAAGTGAGCTATGAGGATTACAAAGGTAGTTAATGACAGTGACCTAGTCTGGATTCCATCTAGAAAACACAAAGTGTGAAATGCATGAGCCACAGAGTTCCAATGACCTTAATGAAGGTAAAACTGTTCAGTGCAAATAAATTTTATAATGAATGTATTAGAACATTTCTAGAGAGTTGATTTTAATTGATTTCTAAGTTTCTGTAGTCTGTTTTTATGGTTAAATTTCTACAACTTTAAATAATAAAAGCTGAGCAGCACTGCCAATATAGTAATGTTAAAGATATAACATTTTCATTGCAAAAAAAAGTGATAAATTTATATATTTTCCTCATTGCAAAAGACTGATAAATTTATGTACTTTTCAAAATATCAAAACAATTTTATTGATGGCTATCAATATCTTTCCTTGTTTTATGTGTGAGCTGGAAATGATTTAATAATTCTAAAACAATTATTCAATTTCTGTAATATTAAACTTAGTTTCCTTTCATCACTTCTTGGTAAATTCAAACACACATTAATTTTACTACATTAATCCTCAGCACTATATTCTAAGATTTAGCACAGGAAAGAAAAAAAGACTCTTAACCAGGATGATGATTATATATTTAATGCATCTTGCTTTTAACAGCAATTTTCAAAGTAAACACATAATAATGGGCCTTATAACTTATTAAAGATTTATATTACTTACAAAGTTGATTCTAAAAATATACTTTATTTGCTCTAAATGAATAACATTATCTGGAAGATAGAACAATAAATTATAGTAGTACATTTACTACCACTATCGTTAAGATTGTATACATATATTCAATATGAAATCCTCTTAGGATTTTTCACACTTCCAGCCTTAAAATATAGAAGCAGATTAAATTTTGGCATACAAGATCTTATTCTGACAGCAATGGCTTTAAAACCAAAAATATCTAATTAACATTTTAAGAGAGCATGGACATATGCACACACATATATATACATATTCATGCTCTCTCACTCAATCCAACACACACACACACATACACACACAGACACTCCAGAGTATGCAGAATATACCAATTTCACCCTTGTGTATCAGACAATTGCCATCAATTTCAAAAATAAAGTTGGGGGGAAAAAAAGCTTTAAAAAGTAAATGTTGAAAACATACTTAAATGGCTCTAGTTGTTGGAAAAAAATATGTATAAAAGTATTATCAATATTTTTAATATCCATAATGTGCCATTTTGATCTATTCTTAAACAGGTTGGAACTGTTCACTAGTAAGAAATTATGTGCCCACCCATTCCCCAAATAGCATTCTAGTCAGTTGTCATATGACTCAGTCCAGTGAAAATGTTTCCTTATTGAACCCAAGAACAGGACCCAATAAAATCAGAAAGTTCATTTTGATTTCTTTGGGTTTCTTATGTGTTCCATAAAAAAGCAGTGAGCTATTGTACTGCAATGACAGTTAATATCACAACACTTTGTGGCACTGCAGAAGATCATTCTATATTTCTAAAACATATATTTACCCTAGGTAAATCCCCCAGTGGTCCTTATTTTTAATTATATATACTCTTCCAGACTTAGCCTCAAAAAAATTAATATTGATAAAAGTGCTCATCACTTTTATTTACAGTAAAATCTGTCAAACAGAAGATTATTCTTTGGATTCTCTCCAGTAATGAAAGGTTTGAAAACATTCTATTTTCATCATATATTAAAACATCTAAAACTCTGAGACAATATTAAAATAGAAACTAAGCACACATTAGGGCACCCATAACTCATACTGCTGTGATTAGAAAAATAAAAAGGCACAACAGTAAGCAAAAGACAATATATCAGCTTTCTATTTTCTATTTTTTTTTTTGGCTTTCCTCTTATTTCACTAAGTTATAAACTGTTCAAAGCATTCTTATACTCCACATGACAATAAAAGAATATTTTGGCACATCAACATTGTGATACAATATATGGTATGTTTAAAAAAATCAATTAAAAAATTTCATCTATTAATCAACATGTTTTTTAATGTAGTGCATATATATTTTACAGTTATTTAGGTCAAGTACATAAAGATTTGCTACTGATTTACAGACAAAGCAATCACAGATTGCAGTAATGTATGTGTGTGTGTGTGTGTGTGTGCGTGCGTGTGTGTGTGTATGTGTATGCGTACCCATCAAGGGAAAAATGCATTCTGGCAATTTTACAGTCCATCGTTTGTTGGCATAGCTATCATTTGCATACCCTTCTCATCTTCCTTTTCTGTACAAATGATACATTTTTGCCTTCTTCATTCTTGATGAGATTTTTCTGCGATAACTTTACATTCATACTGTAAAAAATTAAGAGAGGTAACAGATTTTGAATAGTAGACTTATTTTAAATGAAAGGTCTATGTAAACTAAAAAGCTCTAAAAGTTAAAACTTTATCAATATACATCCACTTTACTTCTCAAAGAATTTGAATGTTATATTCGCATTAAATGACAACTGTGATTATTGTGGAAAAGAAAATTCCAGAAGTGAAAAGGGTATAACCAAAAACAAAACAAAAAGAACAAAAGAGAGAGAGCGAGAGAGAGAGAGAGAGAGAGAGAGAGAGATTTGATTTCGTTATTACAAGCAAATGATGACTCAGGTCAACCCTAGAACAGGAAAGGAAGCAAAGCAGGTTGCTCTGAGTACTAAGGCTAGTCAGCTAAGGGAAGGTCATAGGTTTAAGGACTGATATAATGAATTCAGATATTTTTTTCAAATCACTTTATACTTAAAGAAGAAAAACTTGTAACATTAGCAATAGCTTCTGATGAAAACAAAAGTAAAAAAATAAAACTATAAAATATATATCTAAATTTTAAATAAAGGAAACCAGTGGCTTCAGGTAACTAGTTGATTAAATTTTTAAAAAGAAACGCATTTTCAAAGCATAAGCCACCGAATCCTCCTGTCTAGTGAATATGGCAAAAGTGACAATACTTATTCATGAAACTGCTGTGGCTTCTGAATGTTACTTTTTAGCCTGTGCTCTGTAACTGAGATAATCCTTCTTAACTAAAATGATCAAACATCTTGATTTGCCAGAAATAACCCTAATTTATATTCATTTTAGCAACAGAGTTATTAGTGGTGACTTTTCACTTTAAAATTTCCCCTTTTGACAGAGTGGAAACCTATACTTAAAAAGAAAAAAAAGAGAATAAATCATATCACTTTATGTTTGTGCAAACACAGTGTTTCTATCTCCAACTTTTAATACACTTGTGATTAAATTCTTCCCAAGGGTTTGTTTCAGTAAAAATGTAAAAGAGAAATCAAAGAATGTATGTTCAAAAAATTTTTTTTCTTAAAGAAGTACTACAGAGGCCCTCCCTGGTGGCGCAGGGGGTTAAAGCACAGCACTGAGAATCTAAAGCCGCTTCCGTATGAGTTCGACTCCCACCTGCCCCGGAGGTGACCACATGGCGCGGCAGACCTCTCCTGACCCACCCGCTGCTCTCCTCAGCAGTGTACTTTGTCAATCTGCCTGTTCTGCCCCCCACTCTGTGTCTGGTGAAGCTCTCACCGCCCCTGAGCCTCTGGCCTGTACCCCAGTTCTGTACGCACAAATAAATAAAACTTAAAAAAAAAAAAAAAGGAGGACTACAGAGAGGAGAATTTGCCTGGCATCTCAGAAAGGTATTAAACAAGCCTCAGCTTACCATTGCCAGTTGTCGACCAATGTTTCCCATTGTTATGCCTCCAGCAAAAAATATGCATGGTAACCAGGAGCGAACATAGAGAAAATCTGGAGATGTATATCTAGAATAACAGAAATATTTTAAACTCTGTTATTAAAATAATGATGATGTTGCTCTTGGAAGAAATTGGCTAACCCAATTTTAAAATGTCAATTCTGAACTCAGTTAACATTTAATTATTTAGCAAACAAGGACCAAAAAGAAATACTTACTGGTAAACACCATTATAGACTAGCAGTTGAGTGATCAATGTTGCCAGGAAAGCAATTCCTACTCCAAGGCCAAACCCACTTCTAGATCTATCAAAAGTCCACCACAGTCCAATGGAGAGTGCAGCCAGGGTGAGAGACAACTGTATGTTGTTATCAAAATCCACTTTCTGAGATTAGTGTTAAAGAGTCATCTTAAAACTTGCAATCGAGTAATATCACCTGTTCATTTTTCTAAAATAAAAGATGTCACCATTGAGAAGGGAATCAATTGCTTATTCTACAGAGCACTTCGTCTTTTAATATAGTGTATGAGATGAGATGGGATTAAAACTGTCTCTGGTATTTACGAAAGATTCATAGCAGGCATGATAATTCATTAGCAGAGTCCACCTACTTGTACGCTCTTTAAAAAAAAGCACTCTCTACACATTTGCAATTATAAGATCAGACACGTTATTTTAGAAATGGCCTCACTGCTAAAAATGTAACTGCCTCAAACACAAATATTGCTAAAGGAATATACTTTTGCTAAAAAGGAAACCAATATTACTTCTCAAACAGGCTTAGAATTACTTGAGAATAGAAGAGTTGACAGCTATTTAACAGGGCACCACATTCTTTATATGATTTACCGACAGACACATTTTATAATAATGCAGCTCTGAAACAAGAGTACCAAGGACACAGTATCCCTTTCTATTATGTCAACTGTTCCAGTTTTAATTTGTTGAGGATAAAGCCTTGAAGTGAACATTATCTTGCAACCTGCCAAGCTATTTTGGTGCCTGAGACTTTCTGGTACAGGACAGTTAGCTCAAATGATATTTTATTTCCATCACCCACTTAAACATCTATTCACAAAAGCACAGCCCTTTTCTACTCCAAAATCTCTGGGCAAAACGAAGCTTTACAAATTCAATTTTCTCATTTCTTTGCTAGAGGATTACACTAAAGGAATTAATTTCAAGTATCATTAAAAGGGCATTATCTATTTCCCGAAGGTCATATCTTGGCTCGATATCCTGTTCCCCAGGGGGACTACATATCTCACCAAACTAACTGGCCACACTGCAACTAAGGGGAAGAGAGCAGAAGTTCAGAAAATGCATATATAACCACTTTCTACTTCTTTTAACTCCCCAATGTTTACCACCATCCTCCTTTCCCTACCAAACCACCTGCTATCCTGAATACCCAGCATCTGTGGATCATTGTTTGCCACTCCTTGAAGATCATTGCTTCTTTAGGCTTGATTTATCAAGAAGCCTACAGTTTACGGGGATGCTGGCTAGAAAAGCTTCTCTTATTCTTTAACTGGCATCAAATCTAAAACTGCAAAGAAAGGTTATGAGTTCTGATGTCTCTATGCAATAAACAGCTTTCCTAACTACATTTTGATGTTTTCTGGGATCTGTTTGTCCTAACTGCATGAACTTCATTAAGAGTTTGAAGCAAAATTAAGAGGCTTCTAGGGAGACCAGGTAAAACACATCAATCTTTTAAAAAAAGCAGCATATGATCATATAAAAAGTCTATTTGAGGCCCTCCCTGGTGGCGCAGCGGGTTAAAGCACTGCACTGAGAAGCTAAAGCCACTTCCGCATGAGTTCGATTCCCGCCTGCCCCGGAGGAGACCACATGGCGTGGCAGACCTCTCCTGACCCGCCCGCTGCTCCCCTCAGCAGTGTACTTCGTCGATCTCCCTGTTCTGCTCCCCACTCTGTCTCTGGTGAATCCTCTTACCCTCCGCATCTCTGGCCTGTACCCCAGTTCTATATGAATAAATAAATAAATCTTTAAAAAAAAAAAAAAGTCTATTTGACTAATATTAAGCCTGAATTATAAATTGTGTAAATGTTTGTATGTTGTTTAAAGGATGTACAGAACAGCTTGAGATTGCTATATTTAAGAAGTCCATTCAGAGAGACTGAAAAGAATAGCCAAAACAAAGAATTCAAAATGAAAATTTTGTTTTCAGTTCCAAACAAGGCTATTTAAATTTCTTAACTTAAAAACTGTGCAACTATCTGGGACAGAAAGCTCTAATCCACAAGATAGCGAGGAATTAACATACCATGTGCTCCTGGGAAGGAGAACTTGCTCTTCCCAGACTTGAGTCAGGATCACCTGTCTGATCTCAGCTCTGTCACAGCCTTGATATATGAATGACTTAGCAAAGTACTAGCCTCTCAAGCTGGCATTTATTATCTCTGTAAGCAAATGAGGAATCACATTTTTTCCTCACTTCTAATAAGAACCTAGTCTTTTATTATCTTTTAAACTCCTCTTACCCACTAAAATTATTATAAAATCTCAAAGAATTTAGCACTATTAACAAGTTGGGAAATCCTTCAATATGGATGGAAAGAGAAAACCAAAATGCTAACAGCCACTGAGGGACTTCCAGATTCATAGATCTCTGAGGGCTGGCACAACTGGGACAGAAAAGCAGTTTGTTTTCTGAAGCTAGGACTCTGCCTTGTACCCTGGCTCCTGTTCCCCAGCTTGTCCAAAGCACCTCAGTACTCTCCCACAGCCACAGTTATCAACTCGCCACATGACCCATTCGTCTGTCTCTCCAGCTAACTGCCAGCTGAGCCCAGTGCAGTGACCAGAGGAAATCGTGGGATTCCTCCTCCTCCTCCTTGCTAGTCCCTCTACCAAAGGTTCCCACAACTTCCACTCTCTAAGCCACATTTTCTAGAAAAGAGAAGGCCAAACTGGCATTTCCCAGATACTCTCTATAAAGGAAAGTGGGGTGAAGAAGAGGAGAGGAAGTAAAGAGGATGATAGGACAAAAACCTAGCAAGGGCAAAAAACTTTTCTTCTGTGTAGGCGAAGAAGGAAGAGAGAAGAAAAAGTTACCCTATTCTCTAGAAGAGTATAAAAATACTTGCAAATCACTAAACTGAATGTCACAATGATTAAACTCTCAAACTTTTAGTTTGTATACCTTAAGAAAAAAATTCATTTTGTTCAGGGTTTAAGTTAAGATATTTCTACTTGTGTGACCTCTAAGGACATTAAGAAAAAACACGTGGTTTGTGGTGTTGAATAAAACCAATAAATGACAATTTGCCTTTAAAAACATGTATTATAGCTTCTTTGAATTAAAAACAAAACAAAGCCAAAGCACCAGAAGTTACTACATGCCCTTAATGGCAAATCTTTAATGAAGAGAGAAAAGAGAAAGAAATCCTTTGAAAATGTATCTGCTTCAATCTTAAGAGTTATCAAAAGTGCATGAAAGTAATTATGTAACCTAAACTAAGAAGAACTTGTTAATTTTTTTTTCAATGTGTGGAAGTTTCTAAGTTATATCAAAAGAGGGAGGTACAGGAAAAGCTACACCCTACTCTGTAATTACATTGCTACTACTGTGATGTTTCAACAATAGGGCTCACATTCTTTTTCTGACTAAGTGAGCATATCACAATTTGACAACAGTGAAGTTGGAAGGGACTGTTTAACCTTTGGTTTGTTAGAAGTTGCTTTGTTATTATGCATTTCATTACAGTTGAAAGGATACAGCGCTGGCGTGATTTATACCAACAAAGACGGCTACGCACCGCATTACACTGGACCACTCTCTTTTAAATTTATGTGGCTCTCCTAGATGCCTGTCAATGCAGGGGTATAATAACCCAATCACAGCTGTGGAAAAAAGAGAAAAAAAAATTAAGTTATTTCCAATGCTCTATTGGAAAAACTTAAGCCATAACTTAAGCCACCATAAGCATATGAAACATTCTTGAAAAAAGCTCTTTGATTTACTTAACACTAACTGCTTATATATCTAAAGTTATCCTCCAAAAAAATGTTTAATACGACTAAGCAAAGCATTGTAAATGGTTATATCAGTATTCTAAATTATAAGAGCTACTATTTAAGTATATGATTCACAATTTAACTGATTGGACTAGATGAATCATACCACTTTTCTACTATTAGTATCTCTTAGATTTGAAAAGCATCAAATCAGCAAACAGTTAAGCAATATTCTCCTGCAGTCATATAACCATGAAACATGCTATTAAATACCACAAGTCTAAAGAGAAGCCGAAAATGTAAGCATGCACAACAGACTTACCCTATACAGTGCTAACACAGAGGCTATCTGGTTACAAAGACCCCTTAGCTTCCTGTCCCAGGCTCCTACATCTAGTGCCTGGTCCTGACACTCCCGGCCACCCTAGTCCTCTAATGAGATTTTAGGTCACATTGCCAAAGCAGGGACACTCATAACAGAAATCTGTATGTACAATTCATTCTTCACATAGAAAATTTAAAGGAAACGTGAACTATTAGAACTATATACTTGTAGTAAAAACTTACATTCATTATTAAAATAAGAAATCATTTGAATTCATTTCTTAGAATGAACTACATTTTAGAATTCTGTCTTATTAAGTGGATGCAACATATCTGGAACTGAGATTCAAAGCATTCCCACACAAATTTTAACTTAAATATTTGTTAAACCACAAAGCTTTTTCACTTAGAGGGAGAGAATTTTAGATGCTGTTAGTAATTTTAAAAAAAAATAGACTATTTAATGAACCAAAACATTCTTCTAGAAGTTATGCCCTTCCCTGGTTTTAGCACTGGCTAGCTATATCTAGCAAATGATGCATTTAATATCCAAGAAAAAATGAAAATCAATTAATATCAAAAATCACAATGTAGCAGACCAACAGAGTAGTATTAAAAAATGGCTGTGTGAGTAGCCTTCCATCTGGGGATAAGATGCAGTATTATAGCTCTTTTCTAATCTACAAAACTAAAAGCATTCTTTCAAGTCAGGCTTCTGCGAAGTGTAGATGGTTCAGAAGTGTCAGCAACGCAGAGCTCCAGCAACTATCAGTAACTTAAAAGTTTCACATTGTATTCCCATGTAAAAGTTACTCTAAAACTTTGTGAGATTACTAACACATTTCCAGATCTTTACAAAATTAAAATGGGAACAAGCATGCCAAATAGATGAGATATAGCTAAACGAGTATTACTTTATTCTGCTCAAAGAGTCATGAAGCTAACAACTCGTGTGTCATGCTTTGCGCTCACTTCACTGTTTTTCCCTCCCATTTCTTGCTGTAAAATCAAGTAAGAATAGGCATCCCAAGTCAATTTTCCTCAGCTGAAGTCTTAAGTAAGGAATTATCATATAGAGAATACTGACATATGTGTGCAAAGATATAAGTAAGTAGAATAGACTATATTTTTATGCATGTGATGTCAGACTTGCAAGTGAGAGACAACTGAGGAGAGAAAGTGAAAATACAAGAAAAGAACTTAAACTACCAAGCTGCCAACCTTGGGATTTGCCAATAAAAATCAAATCCACTGAGTATGCATGGTTCTCAGTTGCTCACTGAGAGGGAGAATTCGAAGAAGCTTGTCACTTCCCATTAAATGTCTTCTTTCTTTCCTTTAAATAAAAGTGTGGCAGAGTCTGATAGCAAAATCTACAGCATAGCGAGGCTCTGCTCTTGAGAACTCAGCAGAAGTATGTCTGGGCTTCTTCTCTTCTATTTTAACAAGAGAGACTGCTAGAATCATGCCTGTGTAAAATCACATGCAAACTAAGTACTGCTCACTGAGACGGCTTGCTGGTGCAAAATCATACTCCTTGGGATATATTTAAGTTATTTCCCAGTGGTTGGTTACAGTCTACTAAGGACAAAAATAAAGAAGTCTGTAAAACATCAATATTAAGTCATCACTTTTTATGGAAGTACATTTAATGTAGTGATGCACTAAAAAGAACAGTTAAATTTTGCAAGGAATGGGGCTGAAAAAACAAAACCACTGAATGAGATATACTTCTGTGGACAACTACTACATATGCAGTGCTTTCATTCAACAAATGAAATCAAGTTTTCAAAATGTGTCCAATTCTTGGTAGTTGCTAGGGATTTGAAAAGGAAAAGGAAGATATGATCAAAGTCTCAAAATGACCACAGAAACAATGAAATTCAGTAATGCTTGAGGTAGCAAAGGTTGTCAACTAACAGGAGCAAGGGGAGGGACATGTGTACAAAAGCTTTCTAATCACAGGAAAGCATTAAAGAAAAGCACTGACAATGGACAAGACTTGGTATCACCTGAAAAGTATATCTTTAAGGCAGAACTGGAACTTTTAGGTCCAGAAAGACTCTGAGGAAGATATGAGTAGAGAAGAGCTAGGCCACAGAGACATTACCCTGCAGACTCTAGGGAAACAGCAAATAACGCCATCCACCATCACATTTATACCAAAGGAGGAAGCAACTGCTCTTACAGCAATAGGCATACAACACATGATAAGAGAGGAAAATGGAGGGGCAGTTACAAATCTAGAGGCAGAAAAAAAAAAGATCAAACATTTCAAGCAGTAGCTGAGAAACTGAGTCAATGATGAGACAGAAAAGATAAAAAACTTGGAAACTGGATATGGGAGGTGAGAGAGTAACCAGATTGTTGCTTGCAATCTTTGAATCAAATTTTCCCTTCTCCAGTGATTTTACCTATAATAATTGGCTTTTTTTTTCTTATTTGTTCTTTAGAAAAATTCCTTTGTGACCCTCAATAATGTTCATGAGGTTTCTAACTCCAGTTCCTATGCACTGCATACATAAAAAAAGTTAATCAACTGGAAACACCAGCTACAACTAGAGAACTAAAAGAGAACTAAGAAAGGAGTTCAAAAAAGGTTTACCAGAGTTTTCGACTAGTCCTTCCAGAAGTACCATCAGCAAATTTTGTAGGATTGGGTGCTACAGAGAAAGCTAGTTAAGTAAGCAAGGGTCTGTTCTGTTTACATGCAAAAGTGGTGTTTTGCGAGACCTTCCAAAAAGAAATTACTGAGTCTATGAATATTACTGGACAGGAGAAATCAAAGGATAATTACCAGTTTTTCTTACTTAAGATGATAAGAAACTAGAGCACTTTGAAAATGCATATCAAACAATACACATAACACATACTGTCAAAAACTCATACACTAAGTGTCTTAAATCGATTTTCTTTTTTTTCTTCTGTATTTTCCACAAAATATCAACAGGAGAGGAAGTGGCAGCAACTATGCAAGAATCCATTGTCCATCTCTGGCAACTTACACAAATCTGGTATCTTCATCCTCATCTCTTAAATTTATTTAACCAAATCAGTAGCAGAATTAGCTGGAATCTAGATTGCCTAATGTCTTTCTACTTGTATTTGCCAGGTACCTGCTATTAGAAGAAACTTTTAAGCAAGAAATGTAAATACAAATCCTTAAATGAAAACATATGAGGCTCCATTTGTAGGTATGACAAAACCAGCTGCTGAGAAAAGGGAAGAATGTAGAGACAAGGGGACCAAAATGTAGTATGACCATTTGGAATTTTTTAACCCTAAATATGTGTTTATAGAAAAAGTTCCCACATCCCAGGAGATGCAGCTCCTGTGCCTCTTCATAACGTAAATACAGTGAAGCCTCAGTCAAGTTCTTGTGCTCCTGCCCAGAATGGAAGGTAAGAGTGTATTCCAATTAAGCCCAGCGCTTAGTCTGAAGGCTTCAAAAGAGGCACCCTGAGAAGAGGTAAATGCGGGTACTACCTCTTTCCCCTTCCTGGACATGTGATATTTGATCCAGCTGTACTAGACACTGGGTTTTGGGACCCCTGGACTCACTGATTTCCTCTCTTCATGTTGTCTCATGACCCCAAAATTGGCACAATGCCAAACATCTCACTCAGTTTCTCTACAGACTCTTGGGTTTAAGAGACATTCCTTTTATCTAGTCTGAACAGACATATCCTTCCAAATCCCAAAGGACTTCTATTAGTAGCCAGACAGCAGCCATAACATAGGAGAAAATAAACAAAGAATTAGAAAAAGATGTTGGAAAAACTTTATTTTTCACTTTTGAATTTAAACAAAGGAAAATACATGAGGGCTAGTAGATAGAACAGAGAATGATAAAATATAATCTGTGCTTTCTTCTTTGTCTGCACTACTTTGCCTATTCTCTGGGAGAATAATTATCACCCTAGAGAACTAAGAATCAGTGTCTTCACAACTTCTTTTCTACTGAACACTGTTACAGTAAGTCCTCACTACATAAATGAAACTGAAACCTAATACAACAAGGTCCGTCCATCATTCCTGGAATTATGTAATTGTCTAGGAGGCTTCAGCACATTCCAAACCACCCAGTACCTAACTCCTTACCCTCCAACTTCCAGCTCTAGATGTAAGCCAAGAGGATTTAATTTTATGGCAATGTATTTGTGTATGTTAAGCAAGAAATACCAAATGGGCAAACAATTCTTTTCCCGCAATCAAAATTCTCTTCTACCACACAATGTTGACTTTTTCTATATCTTCATTAGCTCTATATCACTAGTAAAAGCTAAAAATAGCTATCCATTATGGAAGCCAAGCATCAACAAGTCATTCTTAAATGCTCTACCTTATCTACAACACATTGTCCACCTAAAAGAGAATTAAAGCAACTGGATAACTGGATAATAATGATGATAAGCAGAGAATCTACTTAATTGATTTCTTTATGTAGCTTTCTTCATATACACTCAAAAAGACACAAAGTAAAGAAAACCTAAGCAAAAAATCTAAAACACAAAATTTAATTGAATAAAACTATTCCACCTTTCAAGTTTTTGATCTACTTCAAAACATATGTATCAAGCCCTTAAAATTAAATAGTGGTGATCATCATCAAAATAAGATTTATATGAGATGGACTGAGGTAAGGAGAGAATTAAAAAGTTAAAAGTCTCATAGCAAAGGGAATAAAGATTATTTTTAGGATGAAATTTTTAAAGTTCATAGGTCAGATAGAAACCAGACACAAGATTATTTACTCTGTGATTTCCTTTATATTACACTGTAGAACAGGCAAGAATAATATAGTGACAGAAAAACCAGTGCAAGCCTGACTCCTGGCTTGCAGAATGAATAGCAAGAGAACACAAGAGAATGTGCAGGTGATGGAAATGTTCTGTAGCTGGATAGCAGTGACTACATGACTAAATGCATTGTCTAAACTCATCAAACTGTTCTTTTAAGACAGATACATTGTACTGTATTCAAATTATTCCTCAATAAAGATGATTTTTTGAAATGCATTTCTCAGAAAACATCCACCTTCCTTTATCCTATTTCCTTTCTTAAGCATTACAGAAACAACTTACACATACCTGAAGCTGTGCCACAACACGGTGGTACCCACCATGCTGAAGAAAAGATGCTTGCAATCACATCAGGTGGGAAGAGAGTCACATTTCTTTGAATCTGAAGCAAATTTAACACTAATGCAAGAAATACTCCAATAAAAAACAGCACTACTCCTCGAATCATCAAGTTCACACTTCGGCTAGTGATGGATGAGATATAGGGGCCACGCTTTTTAGGCCCAGATGATTCTGTCTCTCCTTCTGCCATGGTTTCATAAGTTCAGTAAACAGGCACCAAAAAAAAAAAAAAAAAAGCTTCCCAGCTGAAAAGCCTGTAGAATTGTCTGTAGAACCAAAGTAGATTGACTGGCGTTTCAACAGTACCACATCTCATCCTACAATAGGACCTATCAGGAATCCTGCAAGAGATAAGAAAAAAGAAATCAGCATGTGCCTAATAATTATACAAATGTCCTGTTCTTAATACTAAACAATTTAAAAGAACAAATAATAAAATAACCTTCCATACTTATTAAAATTAGCTTTTTGCTAAGATGAGGTTTAAAAACATTTTTATATGCATGATGTAATTTTAAAAATGTTCTATTTGGTGCCCAAAAGTAGATGACTGGATCAAAAAGATTTGGTACATATACACAATGGAATATTACACAACTACCAAAAAAAGGGAAAACACATGTCTTTTGCACCAACCTGGATGGAGCTCGAAGAGATCATGCTTAGTGAGATAAGCCAGAAAGAAAAAGCAAAATACCAGATGGTTTTGCTCATAGCAGGAGTATAATGGACCAGGCAAGAATATAATAAGAATAATGAACAGCCATATACCAGAGACAGTTTGTGGGGGTGGAGTGGGGAATGGGATCAAAAGGGGGGGAGGAGAAGTGCACGGGACTATGGTGATGGCACTTGGGTGACTTGGTGATGGGAAACCCACAGGGATTACAATTGAGATGAAAAAAAAAATGTACAAAATGATGCAAAAATAAACTTATATTATAAAAAAAAAAAAATGTTCTAGTCGGGGCTCTCCCTGGTGGCACAACGGGTTAAAGCACCGCATTATGAGGCTCTCTGAAGCCACTGCAGGCAGCACGAGTTCGATTCCCCACCAGGGAGCTAACCCACATGGTGTGGCAGACCTCTCCTGGCCTGCCCTCTGTTCCCCTCAGCAGTGTGTTTCAGCACATCTGCCTGTTCTGCTCCCCACTCTGTCTCTGGTAAATCCACATCTCTGGCCTGTACCCCAGTTCTATGAGCATAAATAAGTAAATCTTTTGAAAAAATGTTCTATTTGGGCCCTCCCTGGTGGCGCAGCGGGTTAAAGCACAGCACTGAGAAGCTAAAGCCACTTCAACATGAGTTCGATCCCCGCCTGCCCCGGAGGTGACCACATGGTGTGGCAGACCTCTCTTGGCCCGCCCGTTGCTCCCCTCAGCAGTGTACTTCGTTGATCTGTCTGTTCTGCTCCCCACTTTCTCTGGTGAATCCTCTCGCCACCCCTCCACCTCTGGCCTGTACCCCACTTCTGTATGCACAAAATAAATAATTATTTTAAAAAAATGTTCTATTTGTATTTACTAGGTCAGAATAAGTGACTTAAAGATTAGTAGTAAAAAGTTTGTCCCACTTTAACAAAAAGCAGAGTAAGTTATCAGAAATATTTTGATATCTTTTCACTAGAATTGGAAGATAAAATTCCAGATTTCTGATTCTTTATCTAACTCACCAAATCCATCAATTATAGCAGACTACTTTATACTTTATAGAAAATTAATGAACTCTACTGAAAATGTACTATTCACAATAAAATGTGACTTGCTATGAGTACAGAGAGGAAGAAAAATGACCTGTTAACAACAAATTTAAAAGGAAACTTGTACTCCCAGGTTTACTGCAGCACTACTTACTATAGCTAAATTATGGAAACAACCTAAATGTCCCAATTCAAATGAGTGGATCAAAAAAATGTGGTATATATACACAAGGGGATACTACTCTGTGATCAAAAAAGATAAACTCATGCCATTTTTAGCAAAATGCATGGATCTTGGAGAGATAACACTAAATGAAATAAGAAGGATGATAAATATTGGGTGGTGTCACTAATGTGTGAAATAAAAGTAACTAAATTAATAGTCAGATAAAGACAAGCTTAAAAACAAACTCTTCATAGCTGACTACAGAACTAAAACACTAAGGCAGGGAAGGATGTATATGTGGAATGGGTACGGGGGTGTTAAGAACAAAGAAGGAAGGAAGCACAGTGGTCTATGATGGTTAGAATATGGGTGAGTGTGTGGTGGGTGCCTGATGGTAGAATACCCAATTGAAAATGGGTATTGAGCAAAATACTCAAGTAAAAAATGCATTAAAATAAATAAATGTGATGTTGAGTAAGCAACTGTGCTTAGTTTGTCCTTTTTTATGTACCTGGACACTAACAAGTAAATACAGTTATTAAGTCCATTTTACAGGTGAGGCAAAAAAGCAAAGGAAGTTAAGTTACGTGACCAAGTTTATGAGTAGCTTAGCAGGGATTCACATCCAAGTAGTCTGACTCCAAAGACCTCTAAAAGCCATTTTGTTCAGCCTCCCAAATTGCTACCTATTCTTCTGTGTTTTCTATAAGTACTAACATTTTTTTTAAATAAGAAAATACAAAAGGCTTTTTCAAACTTACTCTTATCCCACCCAATAATAATCTATCTTGAGGATACTCACAAGTAAGTACATAAATCATCTTTCCTTTGAATTTCAAAGTAGTTTATTTAAAACCTTAGTTTGGCATTTCTAATAGCTACCTCATAATGATATGTATAGTTGCTTTATGGATTATAAACTTTTTATGTAGGTCTTATTCACTACCAAGTCTCCACTGTGCCTATGTACTACAAAGGTACAGGACAGACCACAGTAGCAACTCTACATAGTCATATTTGTTTAGTTAAATTGATTTAACTCCTTTTGAATAAAACTACACAGCACCAAACAGGTCTTTCAGAGGGCAGCCCTAGCACCTCACTATTTAAAATACATTTTCTCTGAGTTTTTAAATTTAACTATCTTACAAATGAATTTTGGAACAAAACCCAGGGGTAAATGGGAGGGGAGGTGGCTTACTTTAGAAACAATTAGTATGAAATTCGGAGTATTTATAAGTACTCAATCTGTAAGTTCTATGGAATAAATACTAGACAACAATGAAATTTTTACTGGCCCTCTACCACACTCAAGGGGGAAATCTGTCCTCAAAATCTACTTGATCTATAGTTTATCAGAGCTCTACTGCTTAGAAGAATGGGGAAAATACACTCTAAACACCAAATGAAAATTCTCAGGAAACATCTCCTGCTGACCTGATCTATAGTTTATCAGAGCTCTACTGCTTAGAAGAATGGGGAAAATACACTCTAAACACCAAATGAAAATTCTCAGGAAACATCTCCTGCTGACCTGATGTGTTTTCGTACCCTGAATATTGGTATGTCATGTTTCTAGTCACTTTTAGCAAGGAAAAAAAAATCCTATGACAACTTACATACTATATAAACTCAAAACTTACATACAAGGTGAAGTTGATATACAAATCAAGAGTTTCACTTCCAAACTTCCAGATACTACAACCAACCCCCCCTTCTGCTGTTAAATGATCTACTAGAGGGAAAAGTACATACTCCAACAAAGCAAGTAACTCAACTTCTTCTAGTAAATCATTTATGTTTTTGATTTTTTTCCCAAAATTGAATCAATAGCAAAGGGTATTTTATGTCACATAATGGTTTTAAAAGTGCAAAGGAACTTTAATTTTAAAAGGTATTTCTGCTATGCTAAGCTTTGTCATACAATCACTCACCAGTATTTGTCAAAGGACACTGGCATTTTGGGTAACAATTTTTTGCATGGCATGGCCCTATCGCCCTAGTATCCCTTGGCTGAAGTCCACTAAATGTCAGTGCACACCCTCCACCCACCATTGGAGACAACCAAAAATGTTTCTACAAGTTTCCAAATATCTCCAAAAGTAACAAATCTCTCCCACTGAGAGTCAATGATTGCTAGAGATTGTCCTTATTATTTCAAGGTTGCTAGGCACTTTCTATACTGGTCATTTATTGGGTGGCAAGTATTTATTCAGTAGCAATGCTTGTTTCTAGCTTCTGACTTCACTCTACTTATTTCTTTTAAAATAACATACTTGTTAGATGTTTGTTTGAATGATTGTTTTAAAAGCTTATTTTTTTTTAATTCTAAAAAGCTAATTATGTGACCCCAAACAATACAATAGTACATAATTACAGGAGCTAAAGTATGTATTAAAATGCATTAGAATCACATTATCCTAAATTTTAAAAATAGAGGGAAACCAGGAGATTATCTATTACAGGTGGTATATGAGACTGATGCAAAGCAAAACCAAAACAATCATGTATACATTTCTTTTTCTGGGACATAAGTTCCACAATTTATATTAAGTATTGAGTCCACAATCTCCAAGAAGAATCAGTGACCAAATGGTTCCTCATTTCAAGAGCAAATTAATGAGACCCAAAGTGGTCGATGAAGTGACAAGATCAAGACCTGCACTTCAACCTGAAACTACAAACACATCTACACCTGGAAATGACCAGATTATCAAAGGGGCAAGAAAGATCATGATAATATTAAACAAATCTTAGTGAAGTGGGTTATTTAAAATGAAAGCTCTTGGATTGTTCTGATATTTGGTTTTTTGATTATGTATAGATACTATTTTCTTAAAACAAGTGTAACTAGCTCATTAAATATCACTCTTACAACAATGATAAATTTGATTTTCTAAAATTGTTCTAAAAATATGCATTTGAAAAATTTTAATTATTCAAGAAATAATTTGCTGATGAGGGAAGAAGGTTCTGGAATAAAGATATGCCACTTAGAGTACAGTAATTTAATGGATCTTCAACAGTCCTGGCACCTAGGAAGATGCTTTTAATCCCCATTTTACAACATAAAAAAAGATTAAGTCACTTTCTGAAATCATAAAACTAATACCAGGTAGCAAGAGGACTAGCCCCAAGCACTCTGGCTCCAAGTGCAGTGTTTCTTTCCATTTCACCACATTGCCTCCAACTACAAATACTGTACAAAAATAATTGATGTGCTGCACAAGAAACAGCTTTTAAAGCCATGTTGATTATCTATTCTTAAAACCAAAATTATGCTCTTTTGTAACAACTGACAAAAAACTTCTACCTGATACAAAACTTCTACCTCGACCTAGAATTCTATGAAGTACTAAAAAGAAAAACAGCTCAAATAGTTTGGACAGTTCAGTAACAAAACATGAAAACTGGAAAAACAGTACTCCAGGTTTATGACTGTCTGTTACTGGATTAATGTTATTTTTACAAAGATAAAAGAGGGTTTAAGTGATTCTGGCCTTTGTGGATAAAAATCAAAGTTTATGATTTCAACTGAAGCCACTTCCATAAACAGGCATTTAAAAACAAACATATAAATAAGATCACCTGGTAACCTTAGAAGCCAGCTATAGTTTAACAATTTTAACACCCTCAAACCAAACAAGATCATTAATCTTCCAATAACTGACAGTTTGCTCCCTGGGATTGCCCTGTCTCTTCAAGGACTTAGGTCAAATAGGTTACTAAATTTTTTTCACCATATGATTTTTTAATTAAAAAGGCATTCCCAGAATAAACATTAACATTAAGAACATACTAGATCAATGAAATCGTTTAACTTTCCTTAAAGAAAAGCACACAAATATAAGTCATAGGCTATCCATACTTAAAACTTCTAGGAAGAAAGTACTTACTTTTGAAGACTGCCAACTCATCTTTCCCTCTACATATTAAAACCCAAACACAGAAACCATTAAGCAAGTACCATTCATATTCCAGTAAAATATACTGTTTTTAAGGGTCAAATCTTTGTCCCTGAAAAAATTACTTTCATATTTGGAATAGTTTTCTGGTAACAACAAATACAAACTATCGTTTAACTACTGAATTACATAATATTCTTTCCCATTCAGCCCCACATGCATAAAAGCAACAGTTGTCAGTTTAAGAATCAACCTCAGATCAAAAATATACTATTTAACATAATGCCTAATGAAGGGAGAAGAAGAATAGAAGGTTAATTTTGTCTGTGGGGCCTCTATTCGTGGGGATCCTATCTTTTATTTGTACTCAGTGTTTCGCTAGCAGGGTCAAACCCCTAAAGTTTGAAAACACAATGTAGCCATTACTCACTGCCTTTATTTCTCCAGAAACTAGGACTTGAGCTTGTCTACCCTTGCAATCCTCACCTCCATTGCACTAATGACCCAAGTCAGTTTCAGAGTCCAGCTGTCAAGTCGATCATTTCCTTCTTACAGCACTTTCTCATCAGTCCTACAAAATAGTAAGCCCTTCATGGTACATTAACCTGGGCTATCCAGTTAACACCATACTTCTATAACTTTTTTCCACAACACTAACTGGTTATTATCATTTAAGGTTTAGCGCTTTTCTCACATCCCTCGTCCCGCATCACCTACTGTTTCCCTTTTCCAGGTTGTTAATCCCCATTAACCAACTTAAAGTCCCAGTTACTACCAGCAAACGACTGACAAGATGCTCCTTGCCACATACCTGCGGCAAAGGTTTCCAATTCCAATAAAAATGCCCAAGTTCCACTCCTCAACCCCAAACCAACAAACATACCTTTTCGCGGAATCTAAACGTAACTACAATACTTACCTTTACAGACACATCCCCCTCCGAGCCAGAGTCCTGTCTCCCAGGCTACCAGCCTCCCAAATCCTGACAGTTCTGTGCCTGACAGCACGCTGACCTCCACCCCCATTTGATCTCCAGGGTCGCCCTTGCCGTCGCCCTCCGGTTTTCTTTTAGCTAGGCACTCTTCTACTCTCCGGTGAGCCTCGGCCTCTCCTCTGGCCTCTACCCGACCCTGTTGACCCCTTTCGGACCTAGCAGACCCTTCTCCAGGTAAACCGAGACTCTAGCCCTTCAGGCCCCATCTGTGGTCCAGGCTCCCCGCACTTGCCATCAGAGAGCCAAGCCTGCAAACACAGCATTAGTCCTCTTCCTGAAGGCCACCCCTTCCTCGGACCGCTTCCCTCTGCACCAAGTCACCCACTGCGCCGGAAGACCCCCAACTCACCCCCGCCTCCGCCATCTTCTGAGACCGGCCCCCGCCCCCCTCCGTCTGTGCCTCCTCCCCTTCCACAACTCCGCCCAGGAGACACTGCGCTTGCGCACCCGACGCGGCCGAGCTCATACGGTCGGGGCACAAAAGCTTCCGGTTTCTACCGACCCTGCTTACTGGACCGGGGCAAAAAGACTTCCGGCCTCTGCAGAATTATGGCTGGCTGGAGGCGTGGGCCGTCTAGGTTGTGGGAGGTGGCCAGGATGGCTGTTTGCTGAGTGACCCGGCAGTCGGGGCTCGTGACGAGTGTCCAGACCCTGTGGGCGGTGTCAGGGAATCGCGCGTCGAGACACGCACGCTCGCCGGGAGGCGCGGCCCATGGCACTTCCAGCTCAGCCCGGTGGAGAACTGTCTTTCGCGCCAGGCTGCCACTTTCTCCTGCTAAGAAGGCGGATTCTCAGTACCTGTGTGTTTACCAACCTGTCCTCTTTACCTTTTCCCGTCCCTGCCAAGTGTTAACTTGTTTGGGTTGGAGAGGATAATTGATATTTCTCCTCTCCTTCTGCAGCATTTTCTGCGGTTTTCATTGTTAATCGTTCCCCAAGTTCGACCAGGTAAAGCGGTCGAACAATTTTCATTGGAAGGGCTTTAGACAGCTTTAGACGATTACAGCAAGACGTTTAAAAAGGAAAAAAAAATGAACCTATAATTCCTTATTTGTCCTGTCCGCGTTGTAATATAATATGGCTGTGTTCAAGTTACAGTGGCCTTGAGGAAGTTTTAACTGAAATTTCAATTTAGAATAAGCATAAGCTTTGCAAGAGTGTCAGTTGGTGAAGTTCCTTTGTTTTTTACTTTGAACTGATAAACAATACATTGGATTCTGTTTGTGACCTTTTTATAGGTACACTTATATCCAAAAGTTGAGGGAGAAATTGAATTTGCAACAAATTGAGCCTAAACAAGTATTCATATGAGCTTTCCTATTTTCTCTACTGTTTCCAATAACTATTAAATTTCTCTCCTGTAGATTTTTACACTACGGTTAAAAGGGTTAAAATAATAATAATAAAGTCCTGGGTCTATTGTACTGAATGAATAGTAAGTTAACAAAAGAGAAAAGCACCCAGAAAGAGAGAAGTAACTTCAGAGTGTCCTGACATTAAACATCAATCATTCTCCAGCTTTTGAAACACTTAGGAATTGGCTTCAAGAACATTATTATGAAAAACTTAAGCCTGAAGAGGTATTAATTTTACTTTATATATTTATTGATTGCAAGGAGGGACAAAGGATAAAAAAACTAGGGTACCAAAAACAATGCAGTCACTCCTACTGCAGTACAAGACAAAAAAATACATAATCTTTAGAAAATACGAAGAGCCACTGTCTTCTGGTTAGGTTTAAGGACAGTTTTCTTGGAAGATCAAGTCTTTCGTGGCTGTTGAGGATTAATGGGCAGATAGGCATTTTGGTTGGAGCTCAGAGTTGGAAAAATAGATTGTAGGGCTGCAGTGTGAATGAATGTATAAGACAATGGGCTCTGAACCGTGAAGTTCATGAATTTGAACTAAATTCTTATCATGAAAACATTCAAAGCGCAAATTAATGAAGCCAGGCTATGAATTGATTGAGAACATGGAGAAATCAGAATGACTTTGGGCTACTTTGAAGTCGATGTAGTATGGTCCATAAAATACTGATAAAGAATTCTTGAAAATTGATTTGAAAAGAGCAAGTGCATGATCATGTTGAATAAATTCATTTTTCTAGGTTTTTCCCCTCCCCTCTAATTTCTAAAATGAGGGATTGGTCTATATTATTGCCCTTGATTCAAGACACCCTTTCCTCCAACACTTTCACAGGCAAAAATGATAGCAATAATTTGATAATATTGTGACTTCAGAGAATAGTTTTTTCCACTAACCTTACAGGTTCTTTGATGTCCCAGTAGACTGGACCAAAAGGTAAATAAGAAAACAAAACTTTCTTTACTTAGCTAATACAAACACCCACAACCATTTATTTCCTTTATTGAAATAATCTAACAATTATTATCCAAATAATTGTTTTTTGATGAAAGCTTTGATGACAAAGTTTCCAATATACTCTAAGAATCTTGAACTTACCCAAATTAAAAAACATTAAAAAGTCCCTCCCTGGTGGCGCAGCGGGTTAAAGCACCGCACTAAGAAGCTAAAGCCACTTCTGCATGAGTTCGATTCCCGCCTGCCCCGGAGGTGACCACATGGCATGGCAGACCTCTCCTGACCCGCCCGCTGCTCCCCTCAGCAGTGTACTTCGTGGATCTGCCTGTTCTGCTCCCCACTCTGTCTCTGGTGAAGCCTCTCACCCTCCGCATCTCTGGCCTGTACCCCAGTTCTGTATGAATAAATAAATCTTTAAAA
Organism: Condylura cristata; assembly: GCF_000260355.1. Lineage (NCBI taxonomy): Eukaryota > Metazoa > Chordata > Mammalia > Eulipotyphla > Talpidae > Condylura > Condylura cristata. The sequence continues at coordinate 79,302,495 of NW_004567103.1, read as the reverse complement.
AAAAAACATTAAAAAATCCTCATTTGGGGGGTGGGGGGTTAGTGTTTGATGTAGATACATACATATAGAGAGAGATAGTTGAGAAACATCAAAAGTCAAGGAATTTTGCCATTTTGAAGTTACAGGATGGATCATTAATTATCCATTCATCCCTCAGCAACTATCATTGGAGTCACTTCTAGGTAGTAGTTGAAATCATGATTTTCACAATGTATATTATGCATATTTTTTTTTAAAAAGACACTAGAGACTGGGAAGAAAAACCATAAAACTTTATATTGCCATGTTTGAACTGTTCAAGTTTTTTTTTTTATCTACAGTGATATTAAACATAGTTTACATAGTCTATGATGAGTTTTTAATACTTCTCAGACTTTTCCCTGACCATGCAGCAAATTAAACAGATACAGGACCATGAATGCAAACCAATTTTAAATATCAACTGCACAAGTAGAACACTGTATTTGTATCTTCAGAAATGTAATAGACATATCCTAGAACAGTGTTTCTACACATAAATAATTTTCATGTCCCAGCTTTCAGTTATTTTGATTATTTTACTTCAATCTACAAAAATTACAATGCTCTAAACATAAAACAAGATAGAAAATTCAGGTCATATTTATAACACAAAAAATGCAAAATTATATGTACAAAAATGTAAAATAAGTAACTTTCAACTTATGTAATATGAAAGGTGTTTTGGTAAAATTGAAACATTTTAATAATGTTGAAATAACTGATACAGAATGAATTTTTCTGATACAAAACATGCTTTTAATACTGTATGTCATGTGATGGCTCCATTTTCTCACAACTTCCTGTTTTTAAACCTCATTTGTACAATCAACCTTACCATTATTTGACCTTCATTTGGAGCAAATGATAACTTAAATATTTCCCTGTTTTTTTTTTCAAATCATGATAAGAGAATTACAAACTGATCTTAGCAATACATACCCTGTTAGAATGTATTTAATACAATCTGGAGCATATAATTAAAATGGCATCATTTCATAACTCTCCAGAGAAATTATGGACTCCTGAGAATATATCCATGCCCTCTAAAGATTCACAAACTTCCACTTTAAAAAAAAAATCCTAGATTATCCAGTATTTTTTATAATTTATGCCTTGCAAAATTCCTGAGCATAAATCCCCGATTCCCAAAATAGAATGAATATTAACAGAACTTTTTCTTGGTGGGACGTGGAAGGAGGAGTGGATTTGTTTTCCATGTTCATACTTGGTAAGTGCTGCATTATTAAAGATTTTCAATATGGGGATTCTGAGACCCTTTAATATATTAGTACATAATTTGTCCCATAGAACATTTGTTCCCCACCACCACCACCTAGCCCTGTCTTCAGAAGATCTCATAGGGCTTACAGTTGACTATGTTATTATAAATAGATTGTCAAATAAACAGTCCTATCTAATCTACTTAGAGGGAGTTAAAATAATGAAGTGGTATTTTATTGGGGAAATATATGAAAACTTCATTAAATCCTCTATCATGTTATCAATCATCATCCGTTCTACACAGAAAATACAAACATCATCAGGCAGATGGCATCTTTCCTGTGCCTTGTATGCTGCCTGATTCATAAATATTTTGGTGATTAATATTTTCTTGCCTTACTTGTTTTATATTAATAGTGTTTGATGCTTTTTGATTTCATAAACTACATAGTTTCTGGAGAGAGGACCATAGTCTCAAAACTGTTTTAATGTAGTCTCACACGTTTACCCTGAAGTCTTACAAGGAAATTTGCCATAGAATCTGTACTGTCCAGGTCCTCCCTGATGGCACAGCAGGTTAAAGCACAGCACTGAGAACCTAAAGCCACTTCAGCATAAGTTTGATCCCCACCTGCCCCGGAGGTGATCCACATGATGTGGCAGACCTCTCCTGACCCACCTGCTGCTCCCCTCAGCAATGGCCTGTTCTGCTCCCCACTCTGTCTCTGATTAACCCTCTCACCGCCCCTGTACCTCTGGCCTATACCCCAGTTCCGTATGAATAAATAAATAAAATCTTAAAAAAAAAAAAAAAGAGAATCTGCACTGTCAAATACAGCAGTCACTAGTCATGTGCAGCCACTTAAATTAATTAAAACTAATTAAAAATTCAGTTCTTCAGTTGCATTAGCCACATATCATGTGTGCGGTAGCTCCCTGTGGACAGTGCAGTTTAGAGAATACTTTTTCATCACATGAAGTTTTACTGGAAAGCTCTGTATTAGATGATTTATATAAATTTAGCTTTCTAAAAATACTGACATGGTAGGGGGAAAATCAATATAGGTGAAATGAAATCATTACCTACCAGCAATTTGTCCACCTAAAATTTACAATCTCTTGTAGATGTTGAAGACAGAATTATATAATCCACAGAATCCCAGTGGTTAGGAAAATGTTTGAGTTACGACATTTTGAGCTTTTGCACTTGGCACCAGCCTATTCCAGCAGTACGTGCCAATTGCAAAAGTCATTTTGGTTTTGCAGAAAGAATCATAAGTAGGTAGCGTGTAGAAGGTCTACAACATTTAATGTGGGCCAGGTCATAAAGAAAACCATCCCAATGAAAACAAGAGACTTTGTTGAAATACAGACACATCTCAAAGATATGGCAACTCCAGTTTCATTCACTGCAATAAAACTAGTCACATGAAGTTTCCCAAGGCATGTAAAACCAAGTTTTACACTATCGTAGAGTTTATCTAGAGAGCCTGTATTATATCTAAGAACAATGTCCATACTGCAAATGTGACAGACACAAAGGGAACACTATTGGCAAAAGGGACTGGTAAGATTTGTTGGATACGGCATTGCCACAAACCTCCAATTTGTAAACAAAAAAAACCCAGTATTTGTGAAGCACAATAAATGGGGGGTATCCCTGTACTTTTTAAGTATCATCTTAAAAGCATCAAAGTACTGGAAAGATAAGGAGTGATTACCAAACTAAAAGCTAACAGAAACTGGGGCCTCAAACAAGTAAACTAAGCAAGGTAGCCACTCTGAAAATTTGCTGATTGGGAACAATTGAAATTCTGTTTTGATAGATTTTCAGACAAAAGGCCAAATGTAAAATCTTGAAGCCTACTAACTTCTGGAGTCAGAGACCTTCAGTTTAAACCGTAGAGCCCCAAAGGACAGCAGCTTTAGTCTAAGGGTAGTCTGAAGTAATACCACTCCCCACCCACGGAGGACATGAACAGAACACTGGCAAATAAAGCGTAAAGAACAAGTGCCTGTGGAAATGGAACCACAAGCGGGTAGTCAGGCAAATTTGTGTTCCAAATTCCCCACCTCATGAGCATTGGTGGTTCAGTGGTAGAATTCTTGCCTGCCAAATCCTCCACCTCAGTAAATTAAAAAGCTGCAGGTCTTCAATTTTGTATAAGGTGACCTTAGACTGATAAAAGTCTAGAATGCCTATAAACTGAACCCTTCTCTAGGTTTTCCCAGGCTTTTTACACAGAGGTAGGTCACATATAATATATCTGCAAGTTTCTTTATTAGCACTCCCCTTAACCAAGTCTCCGGAGATTATCTGTCTTAGACATAAAACCTGCACTGTCCACATTTTCATTTTATGCACTTCTGAATTTTGTGTTACATTATGTAATTCCACTGGCGACCCTCACTAAGGATTCTTGGTAAACACATGGCCACTCGAGGTGGCTGGAAGTTCAGGGCTAAAGTTGCAAGATTGGAGTATGCTCTGCCAGGGTAAGGAGCTTTCCTTCTACTTTAACTTCTGGATCTTAGTACATCTTTTGCCAGCACTGTGAGCTAGAGACAAGACTCAGAGGGACAGAAAGAGGATTTGCCCAAGGTTGACTAGTAGTTGAGTCAAAATGGAAATCAGATCTTCTGTTTCCTTCTTCAATGCATTAGTTTCAACTCAGTGATCAAAAAAAGTGATACTCATGCCATTTGTGAAATATGGTTGGAACTAAAAAGAATAATGTTCAGTTAAGTAAGTCAGAAGGAGAAAGATAAATATAGATAGGTGGAATATAGAGAGTCCACTAATATGTGGCACATAGAGAAACTAAACTAAGCGTCAGACAAAGTTTATGATAGAACTGAAGTATTCAGAGGGTAAGTACAAAGGATGTGGAGTAAGAACAAAGAGGGAAGGGAATAACAGACTACAGTGTGAACTATGGGTGATTTGGTGCTAGGTGCACTCCTGTGACCAGAGCTGAAGGGGTAGGGTGGGGGCAGCCAATATTATCTAAATTAAAAACTCAAAATGTAGGGGCCCTCCCTGGTGGCACAGCTGGTTAAAGTGCAGCACTGTGAAGCTAGCCACAGCTACTTCAGTGTGAGTTTGATTCCCCGCCTCAGAGGTGATCCACATGATGCAGCAGATCTCTCCTGACCTGCCCGCTGTTACCCTCAGCAGTGTACTTTTTTGATCTGCCTATTCTGCTCCCCACTCTGTCTCTGGTGAATCCTCTCACTGCCCCTGCACCTCTGGCCTGTACCCCAGTTCTGTATACATAAATAAATAAATCTTTTAAAAAAACCTCAAAATATAAAATAAGGACTGTGCCTTAAATCTAAGTTTCTCTACTGTACTAATTTAATAGTTTCTAAACCAATAGGAGATAATTCTTGATATATTTGTAGATGGAGCTTTAGGACATTTTCTTGATAGTAGGCCCAGGATTTTCAATAGTAATTTATCATTTCATAACTCTATACTATAAACACACCCATGGAGTATCACCCTACTCTTCAACAATAGTTACAAATGTGAGGTGATTTCAAAATAGGAATGCTTATTTTCTTGATTATAAATTCCTCACCTGTCTTCTGCAATTATTGACCTTAGCCAGATTTCAATTTTTTAATTGGCTGCAAACTCTACACAAAATTTAAACAATTTGAAAAAGGAAACAATAAAGTGGCTTATAAATTGGTCTGGTCACAGGCAAGCAAACTAACCTGAATTCTCACAGTAGCATTGTGAGAATTTCAGTCTGATTATTTGTAAGATAAATGATGGCAATGGGAAGAAAACTACATGAAGACAAAGAGAGGAGCAGGGTGGTTAAGGGGACCAGGGTGAGCCTCCAAACCTCTGAAAGAAGGGGGCAGTGAGAAGGGCAAATACATCTTTTAGTGGTGACCTTATTGTAACCCCTTTGGGGTGCTTTCTGGATGGATTTGTTAGGAAGCAGTGATGACTAAAGTCAATAAATTGAATGTATATAAAGTCAAATGGACCCTGTAAAGCTTGGAATGTATCATCAGGCAACAAATAAGCTAAATAAAGCCCAAACAAGGTCACCATGGATGAATAAACAAATGTAAACCACAACTCTAAGACAAAGTCACTGAGGTATAAAACATCAAGGTGAGAAGACAACTGGGAAGATTATAGACTATAAACTATTTGTCAGAGAGGCAATGATAGAGACCAAGAATAGAGAGACAACACTAGCTATTAATTATTACAAAGGTCCATACAATTTGAAGTATAAAAGCATAACAAGGTATTCACTAAGAGATTCCTGTCCTGCTAATCCACCACACTTGTTGCAGTTCTGGGGCATTCCTTCGTTCAAATTGAGTCCACACGCAAGTTGCTTAGAAGTGTTGAATCTCTCCCCAAATCAATATGTGTATTCTAATCTGTAATTGAACTTACATTATTCTCACAGTTGCCTAAGATTATGTATTGCTATCATAAGGGATTGTAAAAAGTAGCAAGCAGAGAATTTTTTCTGATTTTCCAATTTTACAAATATATGTCCAATATACATATAATGTGTGTGTGTGTGTGTGTGTGTGTATTCACAAAAGAAGATTTCATCTGATAACAGGTATAGGACACAAATGATGAAATAGTTACAATTTCCCAAAAGAAGTATGTATAAGGATAAATGATATAATAGACATAAAACACATTTATAGGAATTAAAGGATCTCAGATTTTCCCAAAACAGAAACTACAAAAGACTTTTCCATAGAAATAAGAAAATAGAATTTGAAATTTCATTTCTTTAGAACTTGAGATACATTATCTTTTGTATAGACTAGGAATTAATGTTTTAAGACTGAGTATAGAGATTTAGACTTTTCAGAAACAGATCTTAGATTTCTAAATCTAATGTTAGTATTGAAGTAGAAACAGCATTTCACACTGAGCAATAACGCAGGTAGCTCAATAATGGTCTGGAGACTCCTAATAATAATATTCTCAAAGTTTTTTTTTTTTTTTGCATGCCCCATCTTCAGCAGTTCCCATTGTTTTGCTATTTTAAAGGTTGATACAATATCCTGTCCGAGAGCTCAGTAAGCCTAGGAAGCCTCGGACAGTGGACAGCCAGGTGCAGCATTTAGAATAAGACAAGCCCCTGCCTGTAGCAATACTACCCTGAATGTACCCTCTCCAGTCTCATCTGCCTGATTAGTACTTGAAAGAGTGAATGGACAGATTTGGATTCTGCCTTCTGTTCTCATTACCAGCTGGGTCTGTTGGTCAAGTTACTTGTCATCTCTGCTTTTCCATTTCCTCATTATTAAAGTACTTCTTATTGTAAGGACTGCATGTGATAAAATGATCATAAAAGGTATCATAGTTGGAGGCATTATCATTAATCACTTTGATATTTTGCTTGATAAATGGTCCTCCTGTTTCTCTTGGAAGCCTCCAGAATTGGGAATTCCTCCTCTCTGCCTTTATGGCTGCATAGCTCCTTTCCACTCTCCAAGTATGAGAGAGTTTTCCCTAGGGTACAAATGTACTCGGCTTTTTTATGGTTCCCACCTATTGACTCCATTCCATGTGACATTCATTAAATTGTTAAATTCTCCTCTGCTCTGCATTCCCCACACTTTCTCAACCTGGCTAAACATACCCTATTTCTTTAGTCATTCCCCTTAGGACAGCTTCTATGTCCCCTTACCGTAATTGCTGCTTTCTCCTGGCTTGTTTCTCTCTGTCCATATCCTCTCCATAAGACCAATTCCAGAACAAACATCAGAGCTGTATCATCATGTCCCTTGTTCTGTATGCTTCTTTTAATATAACATCCCATACCAGAAGCATTTTTGGCAGTCATATCCCACTATTAGGTTGTATTGAGTTGTTAAATTTAAACAACTCTTAAATCCTTTCCATATGCACAAATCACATTTTCTCTATCCTGTTCTTTTATAGCTATGGGTAGAATTTGAGGGTGTTTTGATTTTTTCATGTTTTCCACTGATGGTGATGAATGAATGCCAAATCGTTTTTTAATGATTTAATGACGTGCTCTAGAAGATTCCCCAGTTATCAAGCTCATCTCCTGGAGTTTACAGGATGCACCTTGGTTTTGAGAGTAAGACACTTGTCATCTTTTCTATTTCTCAAGATTCTTCAAAAATTATGTAGAGGACTGAATCTTTCTTTTTCCCCACAGTCGTTCAGTATCCAGGAGATGTACTTCATCTCAACAGAAGACTTATATGCAGTTGGAACAGTCAGTGGTTTTTCATGGTTCTTCTCCTGTCTTTTTTTTTTTTTTTTTAAATAATGTGATGCCCTTCCCTCTCTGACAATCTTTCAGCAGAAGAGAACATAGCAGTTAAGTGTTGCTACTTTCTTCCTCTTCTCTTTTACCATTATGAGTGTCTGGGTCTCCTAGGTTTCTTAAACTTTGGGCACATTTCTGTGCCACCAATGAAGACATGTCTTGCATAACTTGTCCCACCAGTCTTGAATCACTTGCATTTGTAGGGTGCTAATTTTAGCACTCCGCAGTTGGATTCTCTTCCAGGCTCACCCAATGACTTCCTTTTATCTTACACTTCTACTTCCCTCCTAAGACCTGATACTTCTCATATTTTGACTTTTCTCTTTGCTTCTAATCCTCTAGTTATACCACCACCTTGCTCTCCCATGGGAAAATGGCACTCTTCAGCACTAGGTTCTTTCATTTGGGTGACATGTGCAGATCTGATGTGGCCAGTGTTCCAGTTTATTTCCTCTTATTGCTGGGAACCAACCCAGGCATGAGCTGAATGGCCTTCATCTCACACAGTATCAATTTTCTTATAGTCTGTTAGTCAACTAGTGGATGGCTAAGTTTGGCCAATTAAAGAGAGGAGTCACAGACCCCACCACCCAATGAAAGAAATGCCAGAAAAGTTGCCATATCCGATTAGCAGAACCCAGAGAACAAAGCCTAGGTGCCACCCAGCAAAGATATTGAGTACTTCTTCTTCCTTCTCTACATAATCCTTTCAGATGACTTAACATTTTCATCCACTTCCCTTCATTTTGGACATTAGCTTCTAACACTCTGATAGGCTCACATTGCTGCTTTGTTTTTGAACATACTTGTTAGTCTATTTTCTGCCTGAATTTATCACAGAACACCCTCCAATGCTATGCCAGCATGTGAGGAATGCTTGCATTGTTTCTACACCACTGTATTGCCAAAAACTAAACTTGAAATATTTTAAATATATAACTACTTTTCTTAGCATCTATATAAATAAATGACCACCAATCCTTAACCCACTTTGACATTAACTGAAACACTTAGCATTGACCTCTTGTTACTGCCTGGCATCCATTTCTCAGGACAGAGAAAGTATTATAGCATAGCTGAGAGTCAGAGACACCTGAGTTTTATTTCCTGCTCTCCCTTACCAGCTGTGTAAACTGAAGGTTCCTATTTTGCTTCTTTAAACTCAATAAATTTTATGTGACAAGTGTCCGGGATAAAAGGGAATGTCATGTCATGATGACATAAAAAAATTTATTTACATGTAAACAAGACTACACATAAAGAATTTAGCACATAGTAGGCATACATTACATTATAATTTAATTTTTATACTGCTAAGTAATATTCCACTGTGTGTGTATACCACATCTTCTTGATCCACTCAACTATTTTTGGGCATTTGGGTTGTTTCTATATTTGCCTATTGTAATAGTGCTGCAACAAACATAGGGGAGCATATTTCCTTTTAAATTAATGTTTTTGTGTCCTTTGGGTAGATGCCCAGGACTGGAATTGCTGGGTCATATGGTAGCTCCATTTTTAGTAGTTTGAGGAACCCCCACACAGCTTTCCATAGTGGTTGGACCAGTTTGCATTCCCACCAGCAAGGCAGGATGTGGAGTTTTTTCTCCACTTCCTTGAACATCTGTTGTTTGTTTGTTTGTTTTTTAATGTGTGCCATTCCCACTGGTGTAAGGTGGTATCTCATTGTGGTTTTGATTTGCATTTCCCTGATTATAAAGGATGTTAAACATTTTTTTTTTTATGCCTATTAGACATACGCATTTCCTCTTTGGAGAAGTTTAGCTCTTTTGCAATCTTTTAACTGGATTATTTACTTTGTTTTTGTTAAGTCGTGTAAGCTCTTTGTAGATCTTTGTGATAAACTCATGCCATTCACAGCAATTTGGATGGAGCTGGAAGGAATTATGCTCAGTGAAATAAGTCAGAAGGAAAAAGAAAAATATCGATGTTTTCACTTATAGGAGAACTATAGGGAAATTAAATAAGGGATCAGGAAAAAATAATAAATAAAAAACCAAAATTAACAGGCAACTATAAATCAGAGATATTCTACAGGAAGAAGGAGGGATCAAAATGGGAGGGAAGAACACAAGGAACTATGGTGATGGTGCACGGGTGAGTTGGTGGTGGGAATTTTACAGGGACTACATGTAAGAGGAAAAAGTAAATATTGTCCCCAAATGAACAAAGATGTAAAATGCATATATTAATAAATAAATTTCACTTAAAAATTATAACTCATATTATTCATCTCTTATCCTTATTAACTGAAAACTGCAACAATTTCCTCCACTCTGTATTTCAGCTGTGCACAAAAAAGCACTGGTTTCACTGAGACCAGCATCATGGCAGGTGAGTTTGTAGCACCACCTGCAAACATATAGTTTATATGTTGTTTGTGAATTGTTGCATATGTGTTATCAGCAGTTTTAGTAAGATCAGCTAAGGTTGTAACCCCGATTCTTACTCTTTTTCTTGAAATTCTTCTAGCCTCTAGCTCAGAGCAGAGGCCACAAAGCCCAAGGCGCCTCCCAGATTCAACAGACTGCCCCCATGTTGAACAATTGAATGGCAGATCAAGACTGTTGCCCCAAATTTCCCTTTGCAAATACCTCTAAGACACCTTCCTACAGAGAAACTAATGTAAAGGAATGCTGCTCATCCAGATTGATTGCAGTGCTTGCAGGTGTATAATTAGTCAGTAGTCAGTGTGTAAATACTCTGTAAATTGCTTTATTTGTTAATGTGAAAAGCTCTGCAGAAATACAAGGTATTATAAGAACCAGGTCTGAGCACGGGAGATAAGGTATTGTGGAGAGAGAACAAGTGAGTGAGGTATCAGTGTGTGTCATGTATCCCTCTGAGGGGACAAAGCTTATAGGTTCTCCTCCCTCGTTTTCTAAGAACACTGACTCCCCTGAGTGAATAATTTAAAGGACAAATTACCACTCTTCTGGCTACCAAAGCCAGCCATAAGCTGAAATTAAATTAAATCATAAAGCCCTACAAGAAACCAAGGGAAGAGTCAGAAATATTTAAAAAAAAAAAAAAAAAAACAACCAAGGGAGTCCAGAGCTAAGCATGAAATATTAGAGTCAGTGCAATGTCCTTGTCTTTCCATGCTGATGAAGGGAAACTGAAGCCACCCTGGTGCAGACTTAAAGGGACCACCATCAAATATCCATTGTTAAGTACTTGGTCATGGCTATTGCAATGATTTCAATTCCAGTGGGGTAGTGGAGGGAGGTAGGAGAGAGAACACTAGATCATCTTCAAGTCCTTGCTCTTGTGCTAACTGGCTGGGTGACCTTGAGCCAGTCACCATCTCATCTGGGCCTTAGTTTCCTTCATCTCTGAATAAAAGAAAAATGAAATCAGATCCCATTTTATCCCTATCAGTTCAAAAATGCATAGGAGTTGGTAAATGTGGAAATTTTGCTTATTAAAATACAGAAAGCTCATTATCTTTTTCACAAACCCTGTCTTGGTACCCCTTTTTAAATTTCTTTTTTCCTTTTTTTTTAATATATTCATTGTATCATCCTTCATTTTTATAGAATGTATGGTTTCCGCATGAAATTCCCACTGCCAATTCACCCATGCATCATCACCATAGTCCCTTGTCCTTATACTTCTTCGAAGGAACCAGAAGAAATAGCAGCTGCTTTGGAGACCAAAAACTGTAAAGGTCTGGACTTTGCTTCCCCAGTGTGAACTATTGAAGGAAATGAGTGTTTACATGAGGGTTGGAGGAGGGTTCCCACATCGTAGGCAGTAATCAAGCAGCACTTTAAATACCAAGACTGACTTCTGAGAATCCAGCATTCTTTATCTGTGGCATGAGGAAGAAAGAAACTCAGCATGTTGGTACTGAAGTAAAAATCCAGCATTCTGTATCTGCGGAATGAGGAAGGATTGTGAAAGAGTTTTTTCACTTCATCAGTGTGAAGCAGGAACTCTGGCAGCACTTTTGCTACCAGCATGGCAAAAGGTGAAAGAAAACAAAAGCTGACAAGTCACATGGTCCTTTCCAGGGTTTGATACTGTTGAAAGATCTGGGGCATGTCCTAGGCCCACATTGTAAGCTCCACTCTATCAGTGTCACAGATAGCCTGACCAGCATGTGCTTCCTCCGTGGCATTACAAGAACAGAGAAGTTCAAGGCTAAACAGCAGTCCTTCCCCTTGCTAGAGATCTGTTCTTGACTTCTTGACCTGTGAGGCTGAGGGCTGCTGTCAAGACCACATAATCAGGAATATTCATCTAACCAGTGGTGCCAATCTTTGGATTCATGGGGCAGTAAAATGTCAAAAGGCAAAATTTTATATGGAGGTTGTATTTAATGCCATTAGATCAGAAAATAAAAACAACTATACCCACAACTGCTATGATTTAATAAAAGGATATTTGAACACTAAAAGGAAGGAAGATGTCTCAAAATGAAGACTATTTTTAATTTGCTTACATTTAGCTTTCCGATATACTGACTGCATAGTTTTATTTTGTTTGTTGTTATTGTTGTTTTCTTTTTTACTTTTCTTAGCAGTTGGAGGTCAATAACCCTTTATCCTGGGCCAGAATGGGGCTTAGATCTGTGTTTGGGTAGTTCCACTCTTTGCCAAGTAGTCTGAGAACTAGAGTCTTTCTCCAACAAACCCAGTCTTAAATTTCCTCAAGGCCAAGCTATAAGCTCCGTTTCCTCTTTGAAGCTTTCCCTGTTTATTCATGACATCTGATCTTTGAATATATAATCTTTGAATATATAATCTAGTACTTTTATTTTGCAAGAAACAATCTAAAAATTTTAAATGTTTTGTAGCTAACACTTTTTTTGCAGTTAAAACTTTAAAAATTTTAGCACTGAGAGAACCACAAGTTAAACACCTCTGAACACGATACCAGCTTAAGAAAGAAAAAAATAGAGAGAGAAATATAGAACAGAGATGAGTTATCCATTATTCAAAATGCATCTGAAATTGGCTGAAGACTTTTAATCCAATATATTTTAATTAGTAGACTGATATGCTGAAAGAGTCACTAGCCCTTTTACTTTAAAATTGTCCATTTTCTCCACAAAGCTAAGTAAGCATCAGGACAATTGTCCCCCTACTTCTTGTTGCAAAATGTCCCCTATTTTCATTTAAATAGTATAACAGAATTCTGGAGGGTCAAAAGTTGTCTCAAAGAGCAGATATCTTAGACCCAGGTAAGTGAGATGATTCATTTCAAATCCCAAGAAGATAAATATTAGAGCCCAAGACCACAAGCTATGATCTTGTAGGTATTTTAAATATTATAGTCTGATATCTCTGTATCTCCAGATCACATCAGTGTAGTCCCTAAGGGAGATTATAAATATGACAAGTTTTTCCCAGTACCCTAAGCTCTCCTTTCTGCTCTCTTCACTCTTGACTATTCCTTCTTCCTCTCATTGGCAGCCATCACCACACCACGCTTTCCTCTTAGCCTCTACTCTCCCACACACCCCTCTTCTAAACTAATTAAAACCTAATTTCTCAGGTAAAGCCATGCTAAATGTACCCACGTAATGTAAATTCCTCATAGTCTTTTTGGAGTGGTGGTTGTGTAGCAAACACTGTGGAAATGCTAAGCATGGCTTAATGTGTTACTTTTCCCAGGGGTACCTGCAATTTTACGAGGTAGAAAGAGATGATAAATCAACACATTGAATCTATGTCCAAGAGATAAGCAAGACTTCCTCTTTCCTTGAATTACCAAATATGGGGCTCTCCCTGGTGGTGCAATGGTTTAAAGGTTAAAGCACCACACTATGAAGCCATTTGCATCAGTTTCAGCATGAGTTCCATCCCCACCAGGGAGCTGACGCACATGGCCCAGCACACCTCTCCTATATCAACTGCTGTTGCCCTCACAGTGTATTTCATCAATCTGCCTGTTCTGCTCCCCACTCTGTCTCTGGTGAATCTTCTCACCACCCCTGCACCTCTGGCCTGTACCCCAGTTCTGTGTGCACACACAAAAAAAATCTTACAAAAACTATCAAATATGAACAGTATTTTACTTTCAAAGACAACCAAGCTCTTCAGAGTTAAGACCTGCCTTTCTTTTTCTCGCTAGTATAACCACCAGCCCCTAGATATTTAGCAATATTTGTACATCTGTCTTGACAACATTGTCAGCATCTTCATTTTCCCTTTTTGGATCATTTCTTCTTTACATAAAACCAAAGTCTTCACTTTATACTTCATTATGTACCTGAAAAATCTTTGATATTTTTAGATGTTATTATCAAAACAATTTGTAACTAAAACTGCAAATGAGGACTCTTTTTTTTCTGGAACAAATATAACTTGCCAATTCTCTAAACTTTTCTGGACACAAGTTTTCACATTTGTGAAACAAAAAATGTGTTCTTGGTGGAGGCTGAGGTATTGGAGGGTTGGGAACACACCTTTTAATCTTCCTTATGTTACAATATAGAGCTTCATCTTGGGCTCTGCCCACGCAGATGCTCAGGAAATGCTAGCTAACTGAAGATTTTTATGATCACTGATAGAAAGGCAGCATAAATGCAAAACACGACTTTTCCCTTGCCCTGAGTTACCCAGGAGCATCATTCTCATTCAGAGATGACCACATTTCAGAAAGTGGGCCTCATAAAACATACAATTTAATGAAGCCATCTGGGAAGATGATCGTCGTATAAATGCAAGATATTGATATTATCTGGCTACTTGGGGAAATACCATGTAAATGAAGGTACAGCCCAGCTCCATAATTCAAATCAAGTATTGATGTACAAGGTCTTTGGCTAATAGACTCTGAAGATTGATATTTCTCACACATCTGAGGCTACTTTTCTCCCCTCCTTTGCAATTTTGCCACTTTTGTAATATGATTTTATTTTACTTTTTGGAAAACATATTTTTTTAAACAAGAATCTATTATCCATGTCAACTGGGGTCTTGAAATAGAAATTTTACATCTGTCCTTAGAGGGAGTTTTTAGCTTCTTTTCCTTTGAAGCAAGGCACGCGGCAAACAACACAGGCAATGACTATATAGGATGGCTTTAGTTATTTAACACCTCAATTTACTCAGCTACCTTGTCTTTATTATTCCTTTAGCAGAATGGTATGTTCGACTCCTGATGTTATCCTGAAGATTATTCTGGATCAAGCCACCCAATGATCTGTACTTTCTTTCTCAGAGACACAATTGTTAAAGCAATACCAGGTTCAGTCATGGAAGTAATCATAGGTTCACATTCAGCTTGCTTTGGCACACTGTCTTTTATATGGTAAGAGAAAGGGACAGAGCATTTCCCTCTACTAAATTCCATCTTCCGGGCTCACCCTGTTGGTGTAACAGATTAGGATGCAGCACTGTAAACCGAGCCGCAGCCGCCTCAGCTCCAGTTCAATCCCCTGCCCCAGAGTGACCCAAAAGGCATGGCAGACCTCTCCTGACCCGCCCACTGCCCCCCTCATTTGTGTACTTCATCGATCTGCCTGTTCTATGCTCCAGCCTGTCTCTGGTGAAGCCTCTCACCACCCCTGCACCTGTGGCAGTTCTGTATGCATAAAAACATTAATCTTAAAAAAAAAAAAATACGTCTTCCTATCTCTAGCAAAGGCATTACCCTTAGCACTTAAGTAGTGGCTACTTCACTATATAAACCCAAGTTCCTCTGGGCTCCTCACCATCTCTACAGGAAAAATTGAGATCCTGTGTTTGGGTCCACATTCCAAAATCTGAGTCCATTTGGCTCTGGCCATCCTCAGGCTCCCTTTTACCACACACCCACCAAATAATATTTACATACAGTTAATTAATCACAACACCCCACCCCACCCCTCTGAAAGTTGACAGGCTCAACATTATCAAGAGGTGTGTGGGTGGTGAACTTCCTGGTCCCAGGAGCCACATGTAGTGTTCATCTAGCGGATGTGTGTGGCAGTAAGTGGAAGGGGCGGAGGGTGTTGCCAGAGGTTATTCTCCGTGCTGTGCCTGGCTAATGACTGGGTGGGATAGATATAGAGCTGGCACTATGTTCTTATCTCTCATAGTTAACTTGAAGAAACTCCTTCTCCCATTGCTCATTTTCTTGTAGACCTAGATCACAGTGTAGAAGCAAGTGTGCCCAGAGTGAGGGCCATGACACTTGCATGTCCTGTTCACAGAGAAAAATGTTCATATTCAGCAGCAGGAAAAGAAGAATCTACTGGCCCTATTTCTCCTCAGACTCTGCCAGGCACTGTCACTGCCCATCCCTAATGGAAAAAAGGAAGATTCATCCCTAATGGAAAAAAAGAAGATTCTGTGTCCCCTTAATGAGGAATATCAGAGATCTAGAATCTTAGAAGCCAGATAAGGAAGCTCATTTAGTGAGTGCTAAGAGGTACTAGGTGGGGGTTGGGGGGTACAGAAAGGGTGCTACCCAGTTTGTAATCTCAAAGAGTTTTCAACCTGTTAGGGACCTCATAGTAAATGCGACTAAATTAATGCATTAATATTCTCAAGATTATTCTAAATGTTAAAAGCCTCACAAAGTGTTTTTCATGTTGTGCAACATGAAACTAAATTGCAAAGGTGATGATAAAAATAGTCTGAATGTCTCAAGGGATGGAAACTCAAACTGCAGAGATAGCAAGTAGAGAAAATGTCCCATCCAAATAGCTCACCATCACATAGCAACCACTAATAAATCCAGAGGACAGCAGATTTACCCTAAATTAAAAGAAACAAAAAGTAACATGTACTGGAAAAAGCCTTTCAATTTCTCATAAAAAACCACACAACCAAGGTAATGAAACAGTGTTTAAGGAATCTTTATACAGAGAGCTTCCTCTCCCATATAACCAGGTTATCTCAATAAGAGAAGACAAAGAAATGTTACACCATCTTTTCCTTGGGCCACAATACTAATGGGAAGATGAGATTTCACGCATGGAAAAATTAAAAGGATATCAATTTACTTGGTAAAATAATTTTTAAAACACTTGCCTAATACCTGAAGACTATGAGAAAGATTTGTAAGCATACTTAATAGGAAAATAAGGAATAGGAATAGGAATATACACCAGAATAAGGAAAGTTTCTTCAATAAATGATGCTAGAAAAACTGTTATTGTGACATGCAAAAGAATAAAACTATACTACGATCTCACGCCATACACAAAAATCAACTCAAAGTGTGTAAGAGACTTGGATTTAAGACTAAAAATCATACAATATATAGAAAAACACATAAGCAAAACACCCCATGACATAAACTTAAGAAAACATCTTTGAGAACTCATCTCCTGAAGCAAGGAGAATATAAACAGCTGGGACTACATCAAACTTAAAAAGCTCTGTGCAATAAAAAAGACAGCAACCAAAACAAAGAAACATCCTACTGAGAGGGAGAAAATATTTGCACACCATGTAGCTGATAAGGGATTGGTAACAAATATCTCCAAAGTGCTTACACAATTTAATGACCAAAAAAAGCAAAGAGGACAGTTCTCCAAACAAGAAAAGCAAAGGGCCAACAGGTACAAGAAAAATGTTCAACATCACTCACTTCTCAGGAAAATGCAAATCAGAACCACAGTAAGGCACCACCTCATACTTTTGAAAACAGCCCATATTAAAAACAAACAGAAAGAACAAATGTCGGTGAGGATGCATTGAAAAGGAAACTTCTGCCACTGTTTAATCTGGGAGAAATTGTTAAACTTCTATATTCCTCCATTTTTCAATCACATGCTGAGAGAGCTTTGCTTATCTTATTAGGACTACTAAAGAGCCAACTGCACTATTTTATTTAAAGTGCCTAGTACAGATCCTGGAACATAGTAGAGGCACAAAACAGTGTGCTTACAAGTCCTAAAAGAAGAAATTTTAATGTCTAAGAAAATACTAAGGATTAGTTTATATTGGCAATAGGTGACTGACAGATATAAGTAGTCTACATATTTTTGATCCTACACATTAGGATCAAATTAGTAAAACAACATTTGCTCCATGTATCCAAATACATGTATATTTATTTATAAATTATAAACATGTGCAGTGGTATTTATATATTACACATTTTTTAAAGATTTATTTATTTGTGCATATAAGAACTGGGGTACAAAGCAAAAGTGTGGGAGGGGGTGCAAGAGGATTCACCAGAGACAAAGTGGGGAGCAGAACAGGCAGATCCACTAAATGCACTGCTGAGGGGTGCAGTGGGCAGGCCAGGAGAGGTCTGCTGTGCCATGTGGATTCAATCCTCCTTGGCGAGGGATTGAACTCATACTGCAATGGCTGTAGACAGCTTCATAGTGCTGTTCTTTAACCTGTTGTGCCACCAGGGAGGGCCCGTATTATACATATTATAAAACTGCATCTTCTCTCCACACTCTAATGGATCATCTTGAACATGACATACTCTCCATTTTGAAGAAACCTGGTAATATTCTCTCAAGTACAAGATAATACAAGTACAGGAGTTGGAGTGGATTGAAGAATTTGCTGACCATTCAAGTACACATAGAACTAACCAGCAAAATACTTCTGGAAGATATCTAGCTGTCTACACACCCACTACTCCTTTCTTCAGCATTCAATTTTAAGATCAATCTCATGCATGAAATTGCTCCTGGAATTTCTAGGTAAAACTACAACTGCTTCCCTTGGAATTTCCTATCCGCAGCATCAGTAATACCTGATTGTATTTATAGTTTCTGTATCTCTCACCATCTTAACTATCAGTTTCTCAATCATGTCATTTTCATGATTTACTAGTACTTGTTATACAACAGGTCTTTGGTAAATACTCAGTAAATGAGCTGGCAGAATTAAATAGAAATATAGTGCATAAAAGTTAGGATGTCCCAGGCCTTCCCTGGTGGCGCAGCGGGTTACAGCACAGCACTAAGAAGCTAAAGCCACTTCTGCATGAGTTCAGTTCCCGCCTGCCCTCAAGGAGATCCACATGGTGAGTCAGACCTCTCCTGACCCGCCCACTGCTCTCCTCAGCAGCATACTTCGTTGATCTGCCTGTTCTGCTCCCCACTCTGTCTCTGGTGAATCCTCTCACCCTCCACATCTCTGGCCTGTACCCAGTTCTATATGAATAAATAAATAAATCTTTTTTTAAAAAAGTTAGGATGTCCCAATAGGATGTAAAAGATAAAGAGGAAAATGCTCTGAAATGCTAACTAAAGCCCTCTCCACATAGGATTATGTTTAATTAGCTTGTAGTGTCTGACTCGTGTGCAGCACAGAATTTTCCAGTGAATTCTCTAGATACTGCAATAGATTCTTGGTTTCTTCGCTTCTCTGCACAGCTTTTCCTCCACTCTACAGAGAAGAGAAGTTGGGCCTGGATGGGGATGTTTATGTGCTTGCTAATCATACATTGCTGTCCCTCTCAACTCAATTCTGCATGCCAGGAGTAGCTCAACGTGACAGTCATTTTCATGCTTTCAGTCAAACAAAGACTCCAGAAGGACATGAAAGAAGGGAATAAAGCCAGAAATGTAACATCAACAACAAGAAGGAAAAAGAAGACACATTTATATAGCGTGTTCCCCAAATTTTGCTCCCCTGCACTGGGGATAACTGGGACAGGTAGACCTCAAATAGCTACAATAAATAAGAAAGTTCAATTGCACCTTATATACTTATATCCTTCAAGAGTCAATTAAGTTTTTAAATCTTTCTCATCCCTCCCCTATACCTCTCATGTTAACTTGAAATCATGACTAATGTTAATAGTTATTTATTTCCAATTTGTTTTCCAAATTGCTTTTCAGGAAGGTCCCATAAGACATTAATAGATGTACCACGATAAAAAGTATTGTGATCAGGCGCTCCTTGGTGGCACAACGGGTAGAGCGCAGCACTGCAAGCTAGCCACAGCTGCTTCAGTGTGAGTTCGATCCCTGGCCCCAGAGGTGATCCACATGGCACAGCAGACCTCTCCTTATCCACCCGCTGCTCCCCTCAGCAGTGTACTTTGTTGATCTGCCTGTTCTGCTCCCCACTCTGTCTCTGGTGAATCCTCTCACTGCCCCTACACCTCTGGCCTGTACCCCAGTTCTGTATGCATAAATAAAGAAATCTTTTTTAAAAAAGTATTGTGATCAAATGTTTGGGAAATGGATAGTTAAACAAGTTAATCAGATTTCTTGACAACAGACCTCTCCTGCCTTTAGATTTACCAATAAACCTGGTCAACCTCCAAGAAGAAGTATAGTTTGTAACACAGAACCCTCTCTTTCTGGAATCATATGACCAGACTAATGATCTGATTAATATGCGTTAAGAAGTACCAGCTTTTAGACTTAAAGATTTGGCTTAAACAGGGAGTGCTTATCATCAGAGAGACTAACATTCAGAATTATCTCCATCACTTGGACGGGTGTAAAGCTCTTGACAACACAGAGAAAACTCACCCAAATACTCATACAATGAATTTCATTCTCCCTTTGTGTTGACATCTCCCTACCCTGGAGCCTGAAATACCAATTTTTCAGAAAGAGATAGGCTAGGCTGGCTGGAAGGCAAGCGGACCTATCTTCATTTTACAATACACATCTCAGGACCTGATTTGTGCATTTCATCTCTGGGCAGTTGCATGTCAAAAGTGGAAAAAGCCCCTCCTTCCTTCTTGGGATAATTTCATAGAGAAGGCTGTATTTTCTATTCACACACTCACACAAAGCCTTCCTGTTTTACATAGCTTTTAGTTGCCCTGTGTTCCCACCAAGATCTCTCCTCCTAATTCCTAGTCTTCAATTTTCTGCAACTACAAGATCTACTCACTGTAACACTCCCTCATTTCTCTGAATATACACAGTACTTAAAGTCTATACTGGTGTCCACAAAGCATGGATCTCCACCCAAACCCAGCCTGCCATCTATTTTTATAAATACAATTTTATTGGAACATAACCACAGACATTTATTTACATAATGTCTGTAGCTGCTTTCCTTCTTACAAGGGTAGAATTGAGTACTTGAGCCAAAGACCACATAACATGAATGCCTTCTATAAATACTATATGTCCTTTACAGAAACATTTGCCAAGCCATTTCTTTAATATTTAGATGCAGCCTTGTTTTGTATTGGGATTCATACTTAGATGTGTCTGTGTCTTCTCAATGACTTTTAAGCCCACAGAAGGTAAGGTCCATGATCTGTATGTTTTAAAAAATCCCTTGTCAGACCTACCACAAGATAGCTTATCAATGAACATTAGCTAATCGACCAATCTATTTTTTTAATTGATTTTTTAAAGAGCACAACTTACCCTAAATTCTCTATAAGCTACTCCTGGTATCAAAAGGAGACAGTAAAAGACATCATGATATTTACATACCATTCAGTCTGGTGATTCCCATTGGGCACAATTCCCATTGGGCACAAGGTGTTTACATCAATTAACTTCAAATTTTCTCTGAAAGTAAAATAAATCTCAAAGGAACAGTCATATAATTCTTCCTGGTACCCAGAAAATATTATCATTTCTGTACACAAATGACCATAAGTTTAATATTTTTCTCGCCTACTCAACACTGATTCCAATGATCTAGGGACTGGCAAAAACAAATCTGGGCCGTTCTCTGCTGGCCAGCCCACCAATCTGCCTAGTGGCCACTAGATAGCCATGCATCTGAGACCAGAGTGGCCTGACTGAGACCTATGGTCCTGAGCAGAACTGCTCATTTTGGTATTGGAGAAGGCCTACATAAGTGTTCTCAAACAGCTCACACTAGAAACTCTTTGCATGCCCATAAGATCAATTCTAAAGACTTTTCCAGATCACATGTCAGAGCAAAAAAAATTCTGAGCTAAAAGTGCTGATTGAAGCCTCTTTTCAAAAGTCAACCAGGAAATCCTCATTGCTAGTAGCTTTTGCACACTCAGGCAGGGTCACAGATGCCACTCAAAAGGTGCTATTTATTCAGTGCCAAGAAGTGGGCACAAATATGTGTGTGGTGGACACACATCTGTACATCTCATGGCTTTAAATGTCTGTATCTGCTGGATTGAATCATCAGTTTGTATAAATCCACCCACAATTTGTTATCTACCCATAAATACAATTGCACCCAAAAGGAAAAGAAATGTGTTCAGTTGTTCTGCAGCAGATCTTTGGCCCCACCACTACCAGTTAGGCTGATTCATCTTTGTTTCTGAGCAAATGTGAGGACTAACTTGAGGTTAGATAGGCTGTGATCTTCCTTGGTCTGGTGCTGGTTGGTAGGCCAAGCAGAAGGCATCTGATCTTTCTATTGTGAAATTGTAGCAGCATCTATATTTGAGTCTATAGAAAGTAGCCTTGTACAATATGAACAATTTTTTGTAGTTATAATTTTCATGGTGTCTATTGGTTGAGAGATGATAGGACTTATTCATGGAATTTACACTCTAGTGATTTGATAAATATATAACATGTTGAGAAGGAGTTTCATGGAAAAGTAAACGTTATTCATCAGGACGTTAGTTTCTCTTACATTTGCTTTCCACTGAGCAATAGGCACTGCAATTGACCTTTACTTATTTTTCATTAGTTTGTTTTTCTTTCTAGAATCTTTACCTAATTGAACCCAAGTAAAAACAGCACTTACACAACCCTTAATACAGGAAACATGTATATCTATATCTTCATGGTATCTTTGGTTCACATACTGAGAGCTATGGAAGACAAGGTGTCATAAGGTGCTGTTTTATAGCATGTTTAGTGCTTATCAGAATTTTTCCCTCTGACCTTCTGCCTCAGACAATTAATTTTCTTGAACTGCTCACACACCACAAGAACATTAGAAGGGAAAAATAATGTTAGTACTAGTGAATATAATCTTGGAAGAAAAGCTGCACAAGTATTCAAAGACCTAATCTTATCTGGTTTCATTTTTATATAACAAGTCTACATTTAAAAGTGTTAGATATACTGTTCTGCTGTCCACGCCTTCAAACCCCAGTAAATAAATGCTGCTAAGTGCCACCAGGAGTGAAAGAGCTTGTAATGAGAAGTGTGAGGAGATATGTGCTCCATTCATCATTCTGTTCAGTCCAATATTGAGGCTCTTGTTATCAGCAGGATTCCTGGCAGTGTCATCGTGGCTGGCATAAATCTTCTGTCAGTGTGGGTCGGACTGATGCCCTATTAAAAAACTCTGCTTTCACCTAATCACAGAATGACCTTTCGATGTCTTTAATTAACCTCTGACCTGAACCATGCCAATGTCTTGTTGTAGGTAAATCTATGGCATGACATTTGCTTATGACACTACATTTGTCTTGGTTTCATCACCGTACCTTTCAGATTATGGCTTGGCTGAAATACAGTTGGGATCCCTGCTAATAGTTGGATTAATTTTTAAAAGGTTAGAACATAATATTTTCCTCTGAGCTCCCAGTGATATCTTTACAGACATCTTCCCCTGGGGAATCGGAGACCCCCATTAAAGTAAATTCAAGTGAATCTTCAATTTCACCAATATTGTCATCTTCTCTATCCAAAGTTAGTCCTTCCCAGTGGCCTGGGGAGCCAGAAGCATTCTAGATCCCATGGATGTCTAGAGACAAACACTTTAAAATATTCTCACTTATTTAAGACAATAGAATATACAAGGGCATGGGATTTAAAGAGAGAAGGGGAGGAGAGAAGGGAGGAAAAGAGATTTTCATTTCACTTTGAAAGTGTACTTTTCTCCTCTATAATATATATGCGACTCACCATTGACTAATAAAAATTCATTCATTTCTCATTCCTCCACTAAGAGGAACTATATTGATGACTTCCTCTCTTAGTAATTATTACAAATGTAAGATATTTATATAGGAATATCATTTTCCTACATACAGTGCAGATGTAAATTGAATCGGTTACTAATTTATCTAAACTGTATAGATCTTGTAAAATGGGAAGTTGTATCTGGCCTATAAGTCATTACATAATAGGCCATAAAAGTTTGGGCTACCTATAATTTATCTAATTTTATGCTCAATCAGAAGCCCCACAAAGGACTTAAACTAGATGATCCCTCACCTTTTAGTAATAAAAATCTTTGTTCAGTGTCTCACTATTACAAATTCTAGGTTTATTGAATCTAATTTCAAAAGATTTTCCTGCCTTTAAAATACAATTTAAAATTTATTTTGTAAAGATTTTAGGACTTGGAAAGTATTCCGTGTTCCACTTACCTTTGCTCTCTTCCTTACCTCTACTTCCTACTTGCACCTTTGTTGACTCACCTGTAAAATAGCAGAAATACCTTGACAATCAGAGAAAATGTACACCTGAAACAGATTCTGACATATGGTGAAATTGAATTCATTATGAAGGCTGGAGGTTCTAGTTAGTACCTGCACTGTTTGCTGATTGATATTAACTCTTTGGTGGATGCACTAATCTAACTCAATCTCATTTCTTCTAAAAGTGTATAATTTACATTTAAAGGTTAACAACTTTGGAGTCACTCCTGATTTCAAATACCTGCTTTTTTTTTTTTAATCAGCTTTCTTTTATTTTTTTTTAGTTATAAAACAATTGCCAAAACACAGAGCTTAAAAAAACACACATTTTCAAATACCTGCAATTTACTGGTTATGTGATCATGAACAATTTACTTAAGCTTCCACAATTTCTCATCTTTCAGATGAAAAAAATAATTGTATCTAATTAATGGACTTATTAAATTAAATAATGCACGAAGCACCATGTCTGAATGTCTGATTATGTTCCCTATTTTATTCCCATTACTTAACATAGTTCCTGGCATACAATAAGCACCCAATATCTACTAAGATTTAACTACTAGATATAATTATTCTATTCATTCTCATATATTAACATTACCTATATATTATCTACTATCATCATCTGAACTTGTTCTTTCCCCCATCTTCTCTGGTGTAAAAATAGCAGTTACATATTTTTTTTTAAAGATTAATTCACTTATGCATACAGAACTGGGGTACAAGCCAGAGGTAAAGGGGCAGTGAGAGGATTCACCAGAGACAGAGTGGGGAGCAGAACAGACACTGTCGAGGGAAGCAGCAGGTGAGCTAGGAGAGGTCTGCCGCACCATGTGGGTCACCTCCAGGGTGGGGATTGAACTCATGCTGAAGTGGCTTCAGCTTCTTAGTGCTGTGCTTTAACCTGCTACACCACCAGGGAGGGCCGCAGTTACGAAGTTAACAAAGTGGGTTTGGATTGAAGGGGAGAATTGATGTCTATTAATGATATCATCTGTCTGCTTAATTTTTCATTTATTTAAGAAGTACTTACAGAGCAGCTGTTATGTGTC
The DNA here is from genome assembly GCF_000260355.1 of Condylura cristata. Lineage (NCBI taxonomy): Eukaryota > Metazoa > Chordata > Mammalia > Eulipotyphla > Talpidae > Condylura > Condylura cristata. The sequence continues at coordinate 79,277,669 of NW_004567103.1, read as the reverse complement.
AGGTCTGGGGAGATGATGGAAAGCTAGATGACACACAATTCCTGCTCTTGTGGAGCAAAGGGTTTATGAGCGACTGACGTTAGTCAGAGAAGGGTGCTAATAAATGAACAGTGTATAAGCTTGCCAAGGTCGATGAAGGAGAGAAACGTACCTCTGAGGGGGCTCAGCAACAGTGAAGAAGTGAGTGGAAGCTGAAAGGGACAATAGCAGAAGTTAAAGAAGTCTAACTACATGGAGTATACCTTCTATGACATTTTGTCTTTATCCAATAGTTAAGAGGAAGTAGAGAAGGTTACATGAGTACATGATAAGATTTCTGTTTCCAAAAGCTAACCTTGATTACCATCTGGTGAGTGAATCAAAAGGAGACAGGGACATAGGGAGATATTAAATGTCAATATCTTACATTTTATAAAACTTAAAAAGCTACACTCTATTGTGGTTTATTCTTTGTATGTTAGGGAAAAAATTAGGGTGATGCCTTATCTGTAGACACACAAAAAAAAAAATGCAGAGGGAAGAACACACCCCACTCCATATATGAACTTTCCTTTTACATTTAGTATCAATAGCAAAGACTAAGAGACACCACAGAGTTTGTGAATTTCTTTTCTCTCTGCTGCTTTTGCTTTGACCACAGAGAGCAAGGCTTTCCATGTTTACTGCCTGATATTATGGGTAGTCACATGCTCTCTAATTGGAAGGTTGCGTGCCAAGCCAGTGACCTAGCCTCACAAAAGCTCACTAGTTATTATGCTGATGGAGCTAGCTAGGTTACAATGCAATTAGAGTTATGAAACATACCACCTCTAATCTTAAGTCCAACAAGGAAAGAGGAAAGAAAACCACCTCTGACTAGACAGATCTAATGACAACCACTCTCTTAAAAAGGTCAGGTGGCCAGTTTATTCACTTTTTCTCCCACAGATATTTATTCAACTCTTATTACAAAGCAGATAGCTCCTAAGTATTAAGTGGTGAAATAAACCCAGCCTTAAAGGGGACATCTGCTATATTGTGTATTTTAAAGGAAGGGCTGACATTTATGAAACTACATATTTGGTCCTTTATATAGATTATCTGATTTGGTTACCAAGACAACTCCACAAAATAGAAATTATGACCTCCACTTTAGGATGGTTAGGATTTAAGCCACTGACCACAAAACCCTTCATTATACCATGACCAAGAATCCCTTTTCAGAGCGAGCTCCCTAAGGAAGGGAAAATACCAAGATTTACCTTCCACCTAGAGCCTTTTTTAAAAAACCACTCCAGGATTTCTGCATCTCCCCACTATTGAAATTTCAAACTGGGTAAATCTTTATCATATGGGACTGTCCTGTGCATTGCAGTACATCTAGCAACATCCCTGGCCTCAGTTACTAGATGCCATTTTATCTCCAGTTGTGATGACCATAACCGCCTCTAGACATTGCCAGATGTCACTGGAACACAATCATTCTCAGTAGAGAACCACTTGTAGAGAATAGAGGCAAGACACCAAAGGACAGAGCGCTGAGCTCCACATTTTTATTATTATTTTTTAAGATTTATTTATTTATGCATACAGAACTGGGGTACAGGCCAGAGGTGCAGGGGCCGTGAGAGGATTCACCAGACACAGAGTGGGGAGCAGAACAGGCACACTGACAAGCACACTGCTGAGGGAGCAGCAGGCAGGTCAGGAGAGGTCTGCCATGCCATGTGGGTCACTTCCGGTGTGGTATCGAATTCATGCTGAAGTGGTTTTAGCTTCTTAGTGCTGTGCTTTAACCCGCTGCACCCCCAGGGAGAGCCCTCACCTTAAAGTGGTAAATTTTAAGACAATTCGTTACCAAATAATATGTACCTGGACCAGATTGTAGTGCCAATTCCAGTTACCTTCTTCCGATCATGACTTATTTTTTTAATGCAATTTTCTTTATTTCTTTTTTAAAATATTTATTTATTTATGCATACAGAGCTGGGGTACAGTCCAGAAGTGCAGGGGAGTGAGAGGATTCACCAGAGACAGAGTGGGGAACAGAACAGGCAGACTGACAAATTACACTGCTGAGGGGAGCAGTAGGCGAGACAGGAAAGGTCTGCTTCACCATGTGGGTCACCTCCTTAGCCTAGGATCAAACTCTGGCTGAAGTGTCTGTGGCCAGCTTCGTAGTGCTGCACTTTAATCCATTTGTCACCAGGTAGGGCCCAATCATGATATTTAAGGAAACAGATTGATAGATGAACTGCCTTCCTATTTCCACTGCTCTAAACTAAGGATGACTTTTGAGCCACTGGAACATGGTGGTCAAGTATTTCATTCATACAGACTCAAATTCAATCCTTAGCTTCTTTGCTCCTAGCTATGCAAAATAGCTGTTATTACAGTTCCTGTTCATAGAAGTATTGTGAAAATTGAGTGAGATGCATTTATATAAAGCACTTACACAATGCCTTGCACAATACATATTAATTAAGTGTTCTTCTTTAAGTCAAAAGTTTTGCCATCAAAGGTAGCAAATAGCCATATCCTTTATAAAATGACTCTGATTTTGCAAAAAAAGATAAACTCATGCCTTTTGCAGCAACATGGATGGAGCTGGAAAAGATCACACTTAGTGAAATAAGCCAGAAAGAAAAAGAAAAAAACCGGATGGTTTCACTCATAGCAGGAGTATAAAGGACCAGGGGATAAAAATAATAATAATGAACAACTATATACTAGAGACATTTTATGGGGGTGGAATGGGAAATGGGATCAAAAATGGTCGGGGGAGGGAAGTACACTGGACTATGGTGTTGGCACACAGGTGATTTGGTGATAAGAAGCCCACAGGGATTACAACTGAGATGGAAAAAGGCACAAAATGATGTAAAAATAAACTATTATATTATTTTTTTAAATGACTCTGATTTTGACGTTGCACACACACATTTACATACATACACATATACATGTGAAAGTATACACACATCACACACACATGCAGGCACATGCCAAGAAAATGTCTCTAAACCACAACTTTTCCTGTGGGAAATGTGAGTATTAAAGGATTGACTTCTGAATGTCTTTTTAGCAACCATGAACATTTCAGTTCCAATTTGTGTGACATGTGAATCATTCCTGTTGGTAAAGAGAATGAGTTGTTGGGAATAGAAAAGAAAGAATAAAGTAGAAGGTAAAGGAGGAATAGGGGGTTTTGTACTGCTATTTTGGGAAAGGAAATTAAAAACAACAAGGAGACACCTATTTCTGCCAAAAAGCAAAGCGTTAAGCAGTGTATGAACAGGGCCCAGGGCAGAGCTGGGACTATAATTCTGGCTACAGGAAGAGAGTTCAAATACACCAAATTAGCCATTAAGGTAGCCCAAGGCTTTTTCCATCTCAAGCACCCAAATTACTGTGCATTTCTAAATCCACAGGGGATTCAGAATGGAGGAGGTGGGAGTTAATAATTCTGAGTCATAAAATTAACGAACATTGAACATTTAGGTAGAAGACAAGACACAGAGAGAAAATGCCTCCTAGCATGCATATTATCTGAAAAACCAATTTACAAACATTTCATTGATCTTCTCCAGGAGGGATTTTCTGTAAAGTTGCTAATAAGCAATAGGCACTAAGATAAAATTCACTGTACAGCCCCCATTGTAACTAATTAAAAAGAGTAAAATGTCACTAGAAGTTTATTTAGTGTGCATGTTATATAAAAATATTAGGTGAGTGAACAACTTCTGACCCTTAACCTCCATTCTCACAATGTCAGAGGTTCCTTATCTTCTATGGACTTTTCAAGAGCTGGAAGGATCGATACTGTGTAGAGGGCAAGAGCAAAGAGCAATACGTGGAAGGACTGGGCATAACACAGAGGTGGCAGGTAGACAGGTTCTCCATCAGGATCGTTTTGATACCATGGGAACAAGCTGACATTGTAGAACCGAGTTGAGCTGATGCTTTTTGAGACAAAGAACTTAAGATGTATCTGCCTTGCTGAGAAATATTCCTTGTGACCACAGGGCACAGAGCCATAGACCAACTGTGCACCATATTTGCAAAAGCTCCTATGAGCAGTAAAATGACTCCACTCATTTAGACCTTTCCTTCCCAGTTAAATCTCCCTCCTGCCCAGCAGGGCATTTCTTGGCAGTGATTGAGTGTAATTGGGGAGTGGTGGGTGAGAGAAGCCAAATCTCACATTCACAGAGGGTCTGAAGTATAGACCTTTGACATTTTCTCCAAATCAAGTTACATAACCACTATACTTTTAGAGTATAAAAATGCTGATTTTTTTCTAAATGCAAACTGCTAACATCTACCACATACATGTACTCTCATTTGGTCATTTCCTTCATTTTTAGTATCTCTGTTCCTTTAAAATGGACCCAGGAGCTATGGGTTTTCCAGCTCTGGGGAGGCCTGCCCAATCCAGCAATCACCTCCAGATCTCCCCCCAAATACTGAACCTTCTCACATGAAGGGAACTAGATAGAGTTTAAGCTGAAAATGCAAGTGATAAGTGAATATGCAGTGGGCACATGTAGATCAATAGGAAAATACTAAATTCTCTTCCATTAAAACCCTTGAGAAGGTATATCCCTCAAGAGCAGGGGTGCAATCTTTCATCTCTCCTCCTTAATTCATAGTCCAGTGCCTAAAACACAGTAGGAACTCATTGCATGTGTGTGGAGCAGGCGAATGAATGAATGAATGAACACTAGCCTCGACAGATTATTCTTTATGCAATATATGATGCTGTCAAATTCAACTGCCTGCAAGGGAATCATTTGTCTATGGAGTAGGCAAATTTTCAATCTGAAGCTGACTTCAAGCCATTGCTCAGACCAAGTGCCAGCTAAAGGAACATAAATGATTCTTAATATCCTACCAAGGAAACTATAAGTAGGAGAAGGAGATTTGCAGTTGAAAAAATGAGAGTATGTTCCAAACCAGAAAGAAATTCCTTTTGGATTGTCAATTATTTGGGATAACCTGGGCCTGGGTCACAGACCATTGATGTGGATAATCAAGAATTGACTTCACAGGCCGATGTTAGGCCAGCTGGACGCGGGCAGCCCCCAGTGGCTTGATCACTACCTCCACCACTCCTTACCTCACAAAGCCTGGATAGGAATGTAAAGCCCCAGCAAAGCTGGGGAAAAGGGACCTTGTATCAACACACCTGAACATACTCCCAGAGTTGGGGGTTTGTTAAGAACGCTGCAACCAGAGCAAAGGTTAACAGACATGAGGTCATCATAGAAGAGTATCAGTAATTACCCATGCATTATCCTAGTTACTGCAACCTCAGAACTGTGTATCCAAGTACATCAAATGGATTAAAAGCTTGAACAACTACCAACAAAGCTCAAGAGTGGGGAATTTGGTGTGGGCCACAGCTGCCCAGTGTTTTCGGCTTCATCCCTGCTACTTGGCCTCCACGTGGGTCCATTAGCCACTCAAGGTCTTCCCTGACAGCTTCTCCTGGGGGTGATCTACATTTCCAGACTCTCCTCCTGCCCCATAACCAATTTTCTGACCCATACTCTTTTCCTGCCAGAGGCCTGCACTCAGCTCGCAAAGATTAAAGCTAGGATAATTTGATAAATTAATCAGGACTTTCAGATAAATGTATGAATAGACACTTTCTAACAACAGTTTCCAGAGGACCTTTTCCCATTTGTGTTAACCCCTTAATGGAGTGGCTCAGAAGGAAAGTAGCTTAGGGCACGGTAGGGTGTAGTGAGTCAGAGGGAGAATATTTTGGGGGTCTGTGAACTGAGGTTCTCAGGACAATTCTGGCTTCCTAGTGGCAGGTGACAATCAGGACTTCCTGTACAGGTCTACAAGTCAGTTGGTATTTTCTAACCCGGCAGTTCCTGAGGATATTTTAGAGACTGTCTACTTCATTATCCTCGTTTCCTGCGGATATTTAAGCAAACACAAAGGAGACACATCGAGAAATTATACGTCGCCTCATAATCAATTTATAAAGAGAGACCATGATGAACTGAAGCTTCTCTGAGCCATTGTATCAAGGGAAGTTATGGTGAACACTTAAACAGGGAGTCTATTTCCACTGTAGAGCCTTCTAAAGAAGGTCTTGGCCTCACCAGAAAGAGTAGGATAATTTATAGGTTAACATTTTCTTTTAATGTGGATAGCATTTTCCTCATTTATAGTTAATTAGGTTAAGCATGCATGGGGAGCGAGGGAGAAAGGCTTTTAGTGATGCTCTAAATGATTAGTAATTTGAATAAAGTAAAGAACCTCTCTAAGATGGAGCGCTGGCACATATTAAACAGGCTCCTGCTTCCAAGCACTAGCAGTGGTCCACTAGAGTTTTGAAGCTAATGTGATCATTAAAACACTATGATTTTTTTAAGATTTATTTATTTATTCATATAGAACTGGGGTACAGGCCAGAGATGCGGAGGATGAGAGGATTCACCAGAGACAGAGAGGGGAGCAGAGCAGGCAGAGTGAGGAAGCACACTGCTGAGGGGAGCAGCGGGCGGGTCAGGAGAGGTCTGCCGCACACTGTGGTCACCTCCGGGGCAGGCAGGGCTCGAACTCCTGTGGAAGTGGCTTTAGCTTCTTAGTGCTGTGCTTTAACCCGCTGCGCCACCAGGGAGGGCCAAAAAACACTATGATTTTAAAAACCCAGAATGTACTAAATATTTTAAACAGGTTTTAAGCCATAGGTGGGTGTGAAAGAATTGACACTGAAATAAATGGCTGAAGACTGAACATATTGGATCATTGGGTTCCCAAGAGGCACCATGTTGAGTTTGGCCTTGGGTCACAGCGACTTGCCAAGGCCCAGGGATGAAGAGGCAGTGATGAGCAAGAGCATCCTGCTTAAAGCTTCAACTTCCTTACTTATAAAATGAAAATAATAATAGCTTCCACCCCCATGCCCACTCCCACTTAGTGTTGTCATTGCAACTGGAGATAATGTGTACATACCACTCATTAAAGGGTGGGCACCAATAGATTAATGACCAATAATGCTCTGAAATCAGACTGTCTCTTCCTTTGTTCAAATGAATCATATATTTTAGGTACTTCTTCCTTTCTTCTTCTTTTTTTAAGATTTATTTATTTATGCATACAAGCATTAGGGTTTAAGCCAGAGTGGGGGGGGGGTGAGAGAATTCACCACAGACAGAGTGGGGAGCAGAACAGGCAGACTGACTAAAATACAGTGTTGAGGGGAGCAGTGGGTGGAACAGGAGAGGTCTGCTGCGCCATGTGGGTCAGCTCCCTGGCTGGGGATCAAACTCATGCTGCAGTAGCTGAGGATAGCTTCATAGCTGAAACTCAACCCCTTGCACTAGCAGGGAGACCCTGCCTTTCTTCTTTTTATCCAGTCTTGACTGCATAGGTTTATAGCAGCTAACAAAATGAAGCTCTTTATGTAGTTTTTGCTGGCAATAATCTGCTTAGGGGAGTTCCTTAACTGCTTCCTTAACCAATCATTTCACCAAACAGAAATATAAGCAACAAAGTCTTCCACACCATTTTCAGGACATTGCACTGCATCAGCTATACACATTCCTGGCATATCAGAAAAGCTTCATCTGCTCTGTAGGCCAGTAGGTGAGTGTGTTGTCATGAAAAGACCCCAGGGCACTTTGGTCTGCTCCTGGGCTCTTCATCCTATCTGTGTGGCTAGTTCCTGAACTCTCCAGGCCTCTGTTTCACTCTTCATAAAATGGGGGCTGTCTGAATGAAGTAAGTCAAATCATTTAAGTGAAAGAACTGTAAGTCTCAATCTACAAGTCAAAGAATTATTTTTCTAGAAATAAAATCTTAAAGAGTTAAGAGGACCACTCTTTCCCTACATTTCTCTGGCTGGCTCCTCCTCTCCTACTCCATTATCAGCAGACCAAACATTTCTTTTTCCTTTTTTTTTTCCTTTATATTGAAGCACCATTGTTTTACATCCTTATTACTATTTTGACAGTTTAGGATATGCCCCCTCAGGTGTGGTCACCACAGCTCTCCCACCACCAAAGCACCCCTAGTCCTCCACTCTAGTCCATTGTGTTCTCCACACCTGTTCCCAATTCTACCTCAGACCCTGCTTGCAAGTATTAGACTTAATGTTTGTCTTTGTCTAACCTTTTGTTTGGTCTCTCTGTATTCCACACATAAGTGACACTACCTGGATTTCATCAATATCTTTCTCCTTCTGTTTTATTTATTTAGCATAGTACCTTCCGGCTTCATCCATGCTGCCTTCAATGGCATGCATTTATCTGTTTTGATTGCTGAGTAATATTCCACTGTGTATATATACTACATCTTTTGATCCACTCATCTTTTTGGGGACGCTTAGGTTGTCCCCATAGCTTGGTTATTGTAAGTAGCACTACAATAAACAGAGGAGTGCAGCTTTCCTTTCAGATTAGAGTTTATTCCTAGGTTTCTAACCTAAGAACATAGAGCATAGGCTTTGGAGCTACATAGAATGAAATTTGAACCTCCGTGTTTCCTTTTTCACTGTCCATGTAAATTGCTTAGCTGTCTGGGCTTTCAGTTTGTTTCCCTGTAAAACAGATAAAATACACAGAAGTGTCTTCCATTGTTGGAATGAAGATAGATAAAAAGATAAAGAGGGCTAGGCATAGTTGTTAGGGAGCAAACATGGTGAATTTTCAAGCCTCCCTGTCCCCACCCCTATGAACTCTCACAAAGGCCCCTGAAATAATCAGCCAAAAAGATGGATCTTAACTGTTTCTTCCATATCCACCCACAACCCACCCCCTCGACTACACTTTCTTTTCTCCCACCTTTCCCACTTTCCCAGGAAGTGAAGGCTGCTAGAAAGTCAAGATCCTAGGAGACAAGATCATTTAGAAGCACTGTTCAGACACTGGGAGAGGGGGTCATTGCCTTCCAGGTTCTTAGCCACCCTACCCCTCAGGCAGCAGGCCTGATGAAGAGCAGACAATTCCTTTTTTCTATTGTTTTAATTTAATTCTAATTGAATGTATGGCTGGAGAGGCCTTAAATGGACTTTTATTTTTCTCTGGTTAAATTTCCTCAGGGATTGTACCCCAAGACCTCTCTCTTTGTGATAACTTATTCTGGCCAGCAGAGCCAGGGTCTATTTATTACTTCTCTGAGGCCCCCCCCCACCCCTGCAAAGCTGGAGCAGGAAGGGCCCCGCTGCAGTTGCTGATGACTAGAGAATTACTCAAGTGTGAACTGTTTCACTGTCTGTCACTTTGCTCATTAGGCAAGTGAGAAAATGTATCTATGGCTCTGTCTCATGGTCCTCATTAGCTTAGTGGCACATTTTTACTTCCCTTATTTGTTTTAAAGATGAATACATAAGGAACAGTTTTCGGTCGTTGTTCCTCAGTATAATTTTAAGAAGCAAAAGCCTGGATAATCTTATTATCTTCCCAATAATTGTGTTGTTCAGATGATAGGGAGAGGGTAATTGCCTAAACTACATTTCCAGCCAGGGTGTAACTGTTTTAGTTGCAGTAAGGATTGAAGTCCTTAGCATTGGGGGAAGATTACAATGTTTTCAGAAAGATAATAAACAGGTACCCCAATAAAGACAGCTAAATAAATTAATGAGCATAGACCCTGAGAAGGTTGCTTTACTTGCTTCCAAAATACTCTAGCTCCTTTGGGTAGAAGACATATAATATCATCATCATTACCTTCGTTTAAATCTTATTCTATTTCTACCTGGAGATTTAGCCAAAGCTTTAGTTTGAGGAGCGGCAGTACTAGGAGACGGATATATGGAGTACATTTAAGATTTGATTTTTATGGAGCATTCTTTACAGGTATTTATGGTTGTTTATCATCTCTAGATTTATTTACTGAGATGATAAAACAAAGCTGAGATCACGCAATATCATTCAAGAGTTTGACATTCTGGATGCCTTCCTGATAGAAATGTGTCAGGCTATTTCTTGTTTGCTGCGCTTGACTTGGGGTGTTTAGGATCCACTTTTGTTCAGACACATAAATGTTTTTCCAAATGCATTAGCATCCATGTGCAGTCCCCGTCACAGATACCCAGTGGCTGATGATTTAAGTGGAGAACATCTGTTCCACGGGGCTAAAGGACAAAAAAGGGCTATCTTCTTTTCTTGACCTAAAGTGGAAACTTCTAACACACATGTAGCATGCTAGAGTTGGCATTAGCAACTAGGGTCAGGTCACACCAAGATCTGCATTACAGAACAAACAGATGAATTACACTGGCAAATATGCAGAGTATGTTCTGTTTATTTGCATTTTCATACCTAGAGTCTTAGATGTAAGAAGTGAGGTGAAAGAAGCATTCTCCTAATTTTATTTAATGCTTGACTCTTTCTTTTCATAACAATGCCAGCTAAAATGCCAGATTTTCATCTCCTGCAACCATTTTCTTCATTCAGAGAAATGAGAATGCACATAATCCATTCAAGGGAAATAGAATGCATTATTAGAATATGACTTGGCCTAAGTAGCTAATCACTTTTTATTAACACTTTTTGGCCCAGGGAGTTGGGATTTCTCCAAGCTGACTGTCAGGGTAGGGATTCTGGGAGTCTATATTAGTAATTAGCATTGCAAGATCTCGACTCCTGGGGTGATTCAAATTAATACAAAATAAAAGTGCAAATTTCTAAATAGCTTTGAAAGCCGTATCTATTATTAAATTTATGTTATTAAAGTCCTTTCCACCCAGTATGCCAGAAGTCCAAAGGAGGTTTCCTTAAATATCTCTACAACTCGTCTTGGACTTTTGAAAATTAAATAAAGAAGCATACAATGAAAGATCAAAAGAATTTTCTGTACAATTGAGTTACGCCTTGGCAGGCAAGGTTTCTACCAAACCAAATCCCTACAAAGCAATATTAGTTTCATGGTCACAGTTCCATTTGGACTTTCCTTGATACATTTGGCAGCTATCTCGAGAGCATCCAAAGAACCGCTGGCAACATCAATCACTCATTTTATAAGAAGGTACTAAGAGGCGAGAGAAGGGCACTTGGCATGCTACCATCTCTCCACCATGAAACCCCTCTTGGGCAGGGAAAAAGAGAAACGGTGTTGCATAGAGACATTATGGAGGATTGGTCTTGGAATAAGGTCCTACTAATGTGTAAATAACCTGCTTTCTCTAACCATGTCTTTAACAGACTAAGTGGTTAATTGTTATTGATCAGCTCTGCCCACTGTTCCAATATCAGTCATTATTGAAAATAATCTCAGTATCCTTCATTAAGCATGCATCTGTTTCCATGGGAATGCATTTTAAACACAGAAAGCTACTTGAGTGTTATTGGTTTCACTGGTTGTGCCGGCACTGAGGGCTGTGGTTGCCCAATCTGTCATAGTTAATCAACTCTCATCTCTTAACACTGGCTGCAGTTATCAATGAGGTAAGGATTAATATTCTGGGCGAAGCAGATGATAAATCATTTGTATATAATTAGTGTACAGCAAGGTTACAGCTGACATGAATTTTTATCTTAATTATGAGAGAAATTTGTTCCATTAATTTAATTTAGTTTGCATGAGTGGCTAGACACCTAACAAAGTTAATCTTACACCTGTCATTACAACATTAAGGAGAGAGCCTTGTGTTGAGGCGCTAGACTCAGGTCCTCCTGTGATGAGGATAATGTTGTTCATCCTGATGTGAAAATAGATGATCGTAGACAGAAGATGTAAAGTCGACTCTTTTTAAGTTGTCTCCAGGGATTTATGGGAGAATATTGAAGCAACTCAACTGAAGTTGCTATGCTTTGGATGCCATAAGTCCCCTTTCAAAAATTACCTCTCTTCTGCCTTGTAAATCAAAGGAAGACTCTAGACACCAGAAGAGATTTGTTCTGTTGTAAATGTATATATGTTAACTTCAGAGCCTTGGGCTCTGCCTCATGACAAGCTATTATTGCATTTGTATCAAATGCAATGAATTAAGAAATGTGTGCTGTTTGGGTTGTCTATGCTAAATGCTTTGTGTTTATATTATAATTGCATAGAAAAATTCACATACCTCGATCTACTGTACAAGCGGTAATGATGCAGGAGCCCTGCAGACTTCAAAGTACTCCACGAACCTAAACCCTGTACTGATTATCCAAGTAATTAGGAAGTCTAATCAATGACAGTTGATTGATGGATTAGGTGGAGTTGTTTATGCAGCAAAATGTGATCTTCTTTATCTTCCAAATGATTAGGTACGCATTTAAGATTTAAAAAAATATATAGATTTGCTAACCTGGTTTATTTTAAATGGCTTTCTTGTAACTTGTCTCTGTGATTATTTTGCCGTGGGTGTCTGACCTGGTGCAGTGAAAATCTTTTAAGGAAAAGGGACAGGTAGCTACAAAGTCACAATACAAAAATCTTTCTATTCATTATAACTGAGGAACCATCACAGTGAGGCTGAAACAGAACTTTAAAATGGGATCATTCCTGAAACTGCACCTTTGCAATATAAGTTCCAGGGTCCAAAGGAGTGGGCCTCTGCATTTAGGAATCCCCCAAATCAGCCTGCAACTGGAACACTAATTGCACAGTAAGTCAGATTAATGTATTGTAATATTAGTCCACAATTATCACTTGGAGATAGGGTCAAGAAGTGTATAGTTGGTTATTCACAAGAAATGACTGATTTAAAAACAAAGAGCTCTAATGGAATTCAATAGTGCTTTTCAGTCATTCTGCTTGGCATCTCTATTACCTGAGATGATTCACAGTCCATTATGGGAGCTTCCATGCTAATAGAATGTCTATCTTCTGTAATACAGACACATCAGAGCACTAACTGGGAATCTGTCACAATGAATTTCATCTAGATTTCACTTCATCTCTTCATGGACTGTAAAATTTGCTCTTGTACAATGCCTAAATTTACTGTGGGTAATTGAGAGAGATCTATAGATGCAGCAGCACTCGGTAAAAAGCAGTTTTCCAAAGATCTATTGTAAATTGTGCAGCTTAGCCTCAGCTGGGGGAAAGATTATGGTGAGCTGAATCTTGCCTTTACTAATGAGATGTTTTGGCGAGTTCAAAATGGGGGGGGGGCAGAGGGGAGGAGTTGCTTTGGGGGATTCTACCACGTGGATAAAGGAAAATAAGGAAGACACCTATCTTTCATACCCAAGAAAGCTTTGCAAAAGGGACAAAAATAAGTTTGGACACAGGCTTCATTACCTTCTATGGGAAGTATAAATCAGGCCTACGATAGACATAAGATTTTCCAAATCTGCTTGCATTTACGTGGCAGAAAAAGAATGTCTCTTGCACGACCCAGCCTTCCAGGAGCTTACATTCACCTCCTCTTGCAGCTGTAGGTAGAACAAATTCCATCTCTCTTTTGCTAAACCTTCTGTTTCACAGGTTGTTAATCCTAACTAAAATATTTGGTATTACGCTATCTGCATGAATTGTTGATAAAGAATTAAGATAACATTTGAGCTATTAAATGTAATGTGTGCTCATATTTTTTCAATGGATACTTGGGTTACTGCTCATAAAGTATACACGCTAACCTTTTTTTTTTCCCCCTTCAAACCGTTTCCCTTTCTTTATTGTACTTATCCCCATCAAAAGCTAAACAGAATCACTGGGTGCCCTTAACAATCATAGGGTTTAATATTTGTTAGCCAATTAGAATTGTGATATATTCTATAGCTTTTTTCCTAAGCCAGGAACTGAATAATAGCATCATGCTTCACTGGCAGTGAAGTGAGCTGAGCCTTTACATTAGGAGAAAATCAGAATGGTATGACTGCAGTTCATTACTGAAATAGGTAACTGATGAACTGAAAAGACAAAGGGCATTGTTAAATGAAATGTCATTATTAGAGGTGCTCATGTTTAACAAATGTACTGTAAGTTAATTCAGTAGTGTTTTCTATAAAGTTCTTCCCTGAATGTTCACTGCTCATTTTTACCGTCTCTGCATACCTAACATCTCCTTAAAAATTGTCTTAAAGGAAACAATGTCAACTCCCAGTCAGGGAGAATAATTAAACCTGGGTCAGAACCATCTTCTGAGCCTGGGTACTTGTGTCACTTTCACTGAAGACCCCGACTAGATGCCATTGTGTTTCTTTACCTTGATTTATATGCAATATGCTATGATAGAAGTAATATTTAAACAAACAATAATTTGGCAGAAGACAAGAGAAAAATGTTTTCTGCTTAAAGAAAAAAAAAAAGCAGTGAAACCCCCTTTGGCATCTGTGTAAAACTGTTTGCTTTGCTTTGGAGGTGATAAAAATAATTTATGAAGCTCTACATTTTTAGCAAGAGGAAATGACCTCAGCTTTTGGCAATCTGATGTAGCTAGTGAAGCCTCTCTACTACTTTTATGGATTTCCTTGAGCTGCATATTCTGTGACCTGTATTTCAGATTTATTGGCAGATACATAAGCCACATTAAGTAATATAAAATGCAGTGAATGCATCAAACAACTCAACAGGGACCGACTGACAGCAAGCGAGGAGAGGCTGCCTCTTCAAAGAAGGCACTTTGAATTGGATACCTGTTTATGCATTTGTCTAACCAGGCTCTGAGTTTTTGCTTTAAATAAAGACATTATTTCAAAACAAAAGCACCTCCAGATGAGCACATAATATATTGGGTGGCAGGAAAAGGTGCATGGCCAACTTTAAAATCTAACCAAACCTTCAGGAGTTTGAGTCTGTGAACACTCTGTGCTTCCAGTGTGGAGAGAAGCATGACTTCTCAGCAGGAGAAGGGAGACCCCAGCATATTATATTGGTGTCTAAGTAAGACAATTCAACAGCATTTTGATGAGGGAGATACAGACTGATCAATAAAGTATTTTGGTGAATACATACCTCCCTGAGTAAAAGAATTAAACTATATCAGAGAAAAAGTATATAAAATAGTGTCATGTAGTAAGTACTTAAAAGGAAAGTAGGAGAATTTTTGTAAAATCTTTATTCCGTCCTTGATGTCACAAAAGGCTGAGGTCCCAGCAATGGACTTTATCAATCTGCCTGTCCAGCTCCCCTCTCTGTTTCTGGTGAATCCCCTCACTGCCCCTGTACCTCTAGCTTGCACCCCAGTTCTGTATACACAAATAATAAATCTGTAGGAAAAAAAAAGTTGAGGTTCAATGTGGCACAGTGGGAAGAGAACCAAGGTGGAGTAAGAAGATCCAGTTTCTAGTGGGGTCATTTATGTCATCTTGGGCAACTCACAAAAACACTGGGACTTTTGGCATCACTTTCAGCAAAAAGAAATTCCTTGAGACTTAAGCAATGGGATCCAAACAACTGATGGGAGGGAAATAAATGAGATCAGATGATGCACAGACACCTAGATCAGCAGTGAATTAGGACGACTCAGGCCCTGGCATGAGCACAAACAGAAAAAATGATGGGCATGTGGTATTGTGAGGAGCTTCCAGTTCACATTCTTGTAACTGTTACATGGTACTGTTAAGGACTACCTTTGAAAGTTAGTCTTGTGCGACTCAGATAAAGTTATTCCTCTCCACATTCCTTCCCCAGATGGCTTTGTTTGCCCCCCATTTAATACTGTCCACAGAACAGGATAAAGGCTCTAGAATCAGAGGGCCTGAGTTTAAGTTTTGGTTTTGCCACTTAGTTGTATGGCCTTGGTAATTCTCCTAACTTCTCCGAGTTTCACTTTCTTCTTCCATAAAATAGTGATGATAATAGTAATATATTTTTTAAAAATTTTATTTATTTATTCATACAGAACTGGGGTACAGGCCAGAGATGTGGAGGGTGAGAGGATTGACCAGAGACAGAGCGGGGAGCAGAACAGGCAGATGATCAAAGTACAGTGCTGAGGGGAGCAGCGGGCAGGTCAGGAGAGGTCTGCCTCGCCATGTGGATCTCCTCCAGGGGATCAAACTCATACGGAAGTGACTTAAGCTTCTTAGTGCTGTGCTTTAACCCGCTGCGCCACCAGGGAGGGCCAATAATAGTAATATTTTTAACAGATTTTTGAGACAATGAAATGAGAGCCAGTTTGTAAGGCATTTAGCACGAGACATGACAAGAGTAAAAAATTTTCTATAGTAGATAGTATCATCATTATTGATATTACTATTATTATTGGTTCATGCCTTTTCTTAACAAAAGAACAATTCATTAAAGTCATAGTTGAAGCAACACATGTCATTTGTGTTCCCTCCAGGGCTGGCCTCACATGGATTCACATGATGTTTTCAGAAAATAGTAGTGAGAGATAAAGACCTGTTAAGGTATAGAAAGGAGAATGAAGTATTTTCATAAGAGAATGAAAGTATTTGTGCTCCGGTTTCTTGAAGTGCAGTCTAATAATGACCTCAGTTATAAAACCCTCTCCTCATGCCAGGCATGCTAGTTCTAATCACATCACATACTATTTCTAATCACTATTTTAGGAGATATGTATTTGATATCCCTGTTTCACAGAAACAAAGCTTGAAGTTCATGGCAGGTCAGGTATATTCACAAGGGACCCATCAGGGAAGTGAAAGAAGGCCATTCAAATCCAGGTCTGTTAGCTGTAATGTCCATTTCAACACAGCCCTTGTACAGACAAAATACTGTCTAGTCAAATAGATGCTCATTCTCTGATCAAGGAGCATTGTCACCTCCTGCTGGTGAGTGTGGGAAAAATTAAAGCTAAGAGCACTATAGAACACTTCGTGCTGAGTCACAGAGTAAAATGTATATAGCAGGTCAGGGCAAAGGCAAAGAGTTGGGAGCCCACCCACCAAAATGCTCAGTAGGGGGGCCTCCCTGGTGATACAAGGGGTTGAGTCTCAGCACTATGAAGCAATCTGCAGCCACTGCAGCACGAGTTCGACCCAGGCCAGGAAGCTGACCCACATGGCATGACAGACCTCTCCTGTCAAACCCACTACTCCCACTGTATTTCAGTCAATCTGCCTATTCTGCTCCCCACTCTTTTTGGTGATTCCTCTCACTTCACTGCATCTCTGGCCTACACCCTAGTTTTGTATACATAAATAAATAAGTCTTTTTTACAAAATGCACAGAAGGAAATGAAATTAAGTTCCCAGTCCTTTGGGGTTTGCCCTAGAGCAATTACCATTTCCAGAGTTTTAAGGACAAAAGATGATAAACCTTGAATATGGAAACTGACTAGTGACAGGTAATGCCACCTTACTTTGAAATAACATGCCTCACACTTACCAAGTTCCTCTGTCTCCCCAGATTGCTCATGAGCTTTCAGTCAGGAGTGTAATAAGATGGGGGAATCCATATTGGCCAAGTTGGCATTACCTAAAAAGAAAGACAGAACGGATGAGGAGAGGTAGCTAAGACCAATGGTAAAATCCCTATTGGAAGTGCTGATGCCAGTTATGGCTTGGATTGGGGCCAGAGAAGAAACATGCAGGAATGGCTAGAGGCATATTGTCTGGAAGGACATGTTATTAGAAAGCCTTTCTCTCACTGAAATATCTGCTTTTTCCAAATAAGCATTTCTAGGTCTGGATGTTTTCTACCCTCCAAAAGTGTTTTATCCTAGTTTACCCAAAGAGACCCTTGTTGATAAAATATAAAACACCAGAATGAATACATTTGCTGTGGGTACACATTCTTATAATGCTTCACAGTGAAGGAGTCCAGTGCTCTGCTAGCTAATTTAATAGGAGAGTTGAAGCAAGAACCACTTCTAATAATTCAGAACTGAAGTAAGACAATCACCTGAAAAATGCAGGTAACCGAAACAAAAACGAGGGGGACTTTGTTTATTTAAATTATGAGGATAATTGCCTCAATTCTCCAATTCCCCTCACTCGGGTAGACTTGGCTTGAGTGTATCAGTATCCATGGTGACTCATCTAATAAGTAAACTGCATTAGCTCTGCTACTAGCAGAGAGGAAAGGAAAGGTCTTGAAATCTATCTTTCGTGGCTTCCTTCCAGAAGAAGGGATTTCATTATAACCTGAAGACATGAGGCAGTTCAAAGAGATTTGAAATATGGAATGAGAAAGAGGAGGAGGAGAAATACAGGCTTATATACTTGCTTTTTAGTTTTATTTTCATCTATGAGAATCAGACACTAGGCATAGAGACTCCAGGGGGAGGCTCCATTCTTCTGGGCCAGGGCTTTGTTTTGGTTTATTCTATGGTTGATAGGTTTCCAAAGAGTCCCCCACATGAGGAAGCTCTCATATTTACCCTCCTGTACACAACCTCAAATAAGATGACAGAGGATATCTGTTCAAAAATAATAAAGCCCAAGATTTTATAATCCATGGCTAGAATGAAACTCGATGGAACAAATGCATGATAGTACCTGTTTAATAAACCCAGACAGTGTGGAATGATAATAGAAATCTTCCCAAAAGAGGAGCCACAATACCTTCAACTGCAGAACAATAAGTTGCTTTGCATCCATCAACTTTCGAAAACCATTTGATGATTACAAGCATGTAAGCTATTCTAATTATTACTGTAAATAATTAATCATTTCCTTTACAATCATTTATTAATTAGTTGTCATAACACTGTTGTGAGTTAGTTGGAAGACAAGGATTCAATATTCAGTTATTAGCACCTAATTAAAATATTCATTGTTTTCCATATGTTGTTTATAGCTTTGCTTCCTCACACTGGATCATAGGATTTCGCTCACAAGGAACATTGTTCCCTATCCGCTTAGCGACATCGCCATCTGTTGTTGGGAAAAGGAAAATGTCCTTTTCTGGGTTTTCATGTAAACAATGGCTCAATTCTTACCTCTCCAGTTTTATTTGGAATTGAAAAAGTTTGGTCCACAATGTTCTCCCCCTGAAATTTTTTTCTTGACTTTACTTCTCTGCCCAAAAACATGTCATCCTGACCAAAACATTCAATAGCATCACCTAAGTGGCAAACTGAGTGAGTCCATTAACATACCAAAGTGAAAAATTCTAGGTATGCCAACTTAGGTAAAGTACTGGAGAGGAAAACTAGCAAATAAACTTGGCTCACATTAATGCACAATTGAGGGAGATTTAAAATGGAATACCAACTCACCTACACTCTTTAATTGGTACACTATGTACCAATTAAACTTTATACTAAAAGCTCATATTTGTTGAGTGATTGCAAAGGGCCAAGCACCATTCATTCTTGCAATAACTGAGTGATAGAGACAATGTTACTGTGCCCATTTTACAAATAAAGGAAAACAGGGCAGTGAGACGTAAAGCATTTTGCTGGTGCAGGATCAGCTACATAAGTTCCAAGGTTGGATGCAAAATGAAAATATGGGGTCTCTTATTCTAAAAGCAGGAGACAATGTCTTGTTAAAGGAGCTAAAATATAAAGATGTTTCTTTTCTCCTGCATTCTCTCAACTGACTACTCTTTGTTATTTAATATTCTAAGCAAAGAAAAATTCCACTGTAAGTTATTAGTCTGTATTATGCCATAAATTTTTTATTATAAAATGTCAGTTTAAAATGCAAATATAAGAACATTTGACTCCTATGTGGAATGATCAAAATTATACAATTCATTATTTTGCATGTTTATGTGTTATGCTCACACGAGGACAGCGGAAATGCTGCACAAAACTACCTCGAATGTTATTTCACTTGATATGTGCACATGCTACTAAAATTCATACTTTTGAGTAAGAAAAAAATGAAAGGAACAGAAGTTGCCATTCTTTTTCCTTCTCTGTCATCATTTGTAGCTCGCTAAAATAGAAAATTACAAGAAAAAATGTGGTGCAGGTTGCCTGTCATTTGTGTTTCTTCAAATACCATTGTCTTTGTTCTGATCAAATAGAAAGTCAGTCAGACACAAAACACACCTATACTTGCTTCAAGTCTCACTGAACTCCCACGTACCATGGGTCCCTCAGAACTCTGTGCTCATGAGGCAATGTGAACTAACGCCACAGGGGATAAAGTGGCTGAAACAGCAGACTCACATACTGCTCTCATCTTCTCTACTCACAAGTATGCCCCAAAGACTTGTCTGACTTCGCTTATAAAACACAGTGCAGAGGGCCCTCCCTGGTGGTGCAGCAGGTTAAAGCACTGCACTAAGAAGCTAAAGCCATTTCAGCATGAATTCGATCCCCACCTACCCTGGAGGTGACCCACATGGCTGGGAGACCTCTCCTGACCTGCCCGCTGCTCCCCTCAGCAGTGTACTTCATCTATCTGCCTGTTCTGCTCCCCGCTCTGTGTGTGATGAATCCTCTCACCATCTCTGCACCTCTGGCCTGTACCCCAGTTCTGTATACATAAATAAGTAAATATTAAAAAAAAAAAGATTAAAGCTATCTACCTGTTAAAAAAAAGTTCAGAGATAAAATTAACAAGGATTTCAAGACAGTGACAGCAGCATCAAACTGAGTGAGGTACTCTGCATACGGGGTCTCACAAGACTGCACAGGGCACACACCCATGAAGCAGTCCCTGGATCATGGTATGTGCAGAACTTGGGCTATCTGAACCCAGAGCTCACACTCTTAATTACCATGCTCTACTGCCCCTCAGACTGCCCAGAAGCACCACCAGAAGTTCTACTTTATATGTCCATTATTCATAGAATTAAAATAAATATTATAATAACTGGAGGGCCTTGGAAATCCAGTGTCCTCATTTTACCAATAAAGGATAAGTAGCCTAAAAACTCAAGATGACAGTTCTGGAGTCCCAGACCTCTTCAAACAAATTGTTAAGTGAATGCCTACCTCTTTTCCCTAGGCGGCCCTTCCTCATGATCTACTTCTCCATTCCTTCTCTAAAGCAACCCCCATCAGTTCAAGGAGATGGTCTCCCATCCCCTCTTCCAGAACCCAGAGCTGGCTGGCAGTCCCTGCAAAGCCACATATTCCACAAGAACCTCTCTATAGCTGTGGGGAGAAAGGTAGAATCTTGAGACATCATGGAACATGCAATGGTCAACTTGTCACCATGTGGAAGAATGAAGTCAATGTGGAGAAATGTGTAGCTGAGAGATGCAGAGAGAAACAAGTCCCAGGGTAGGTACAGCTTCCAACCATCTTGGTTGATTCCACAGTTACAGAAATGATGGAATTAATTCCCCCTTTTAATCTTAAGCAAATGTGAATCTGCTTTCTGTTATTTGCAACTAGAGATAGATCCTGATCTAACACAAATCAAGATAGAAATTTGGAAATCATTACATAAACCCAGTTACGGAAACCATGGTGAGAAAACAATACAAAGATTAAGCTCTTAGGAATTTCACTGAAAAAGAGAGCCAAGGAAGGCCAGTGAAGGAAACCAAGTGGGGCAATTAAGAATTCCCAGGAGACCCAGCACAGGAGACATTCACAGAGGAGAAAGTCTGCTAGGTAGGAGTAGAAAATGGGTGTAGGCAAGGCCAGGTAATACAGGAAACTTAAGTAAGATAAGAACTGAAGAGTGGACTGAAAGGTCAGCAGAGACTCAAGTCAGGAGTCCCTTGGATGGTAGGAAACAAGGCCAGTGGCCAAAGGCCAAAGAGAGAACAGGAAAACATTACATTTAACACAGGTTTATGAAACAGGGGTGGTCAGGGCAACAGGGCAGGGGGCCAGATAGTAGAATGGAACGGCCACCCACATGCCCAGGCTGTGACAAGAGGGCAGCTAAAAAGCCCAAAAGGTCAAAAGGCCAAAACCCAAAACCAAGGGCTATAGCAATACAATATCTGCATGGTAGGGGCCTATGGGCTATAGGCAACAAAGGGCAGTGCCCACTAAGAGGACAGGTCATCTGTGGGTTCTCATCCCCACATGAACAATTTTTTTTTTTTTAGATTTTATTTATTTGTGCATACAGAACTGGGGTATGGGCCAGAGGCTCAGGGAAGGTGAGAGGATTCACCAGGGACAGAGTGGAGAGCAGAACAGGCAGATCAACAAAGCATACTGCTGAGGGGAGCAGTGGGCGGGTCAGGAGAGGTCTGCCATGCCATGTGGTCATCTCCGGGGCAGATGGGAATCGAACTCATGCTGAAATGGCTTTAGCTTCTCAGTGCAGTGCTTTAACCCGCTGCACCACCAGGGAGGGCCCCACATGAACAATTTTAAGAGACCGCAGGCTCCAGGAACAACAAGCCTGAGGTTTATTTTGCCAACCAACAGAGAAAACAAAGAACTTACTGTAGCCACAAGTGGCTGGCTATCCCACCCAGATACTGTCTAATGGTCACCACTGCTTATCAGGAGTGCTGGACAGCTTGGCTAGTAGTGATGGCCAGTATGACGTTTACTACGGGTCCCCTAGAGGTAATGCCAGAGACACCCAGTGTTAACAGCTCTTTGTGAATTGTTGGCCTACACCAACAACAAACAGTGAAAACATACCACTCCTGTGATAGCTGCCACCACTGAGACAGTCGACTGGGTTCAGGTAGAGCACATGTGTTGATGGTAACTTTCTCCAGAGTCACAGTTAATATGAAAAGATAGTAATTTTTTTTTTAAGTTGAACCTGCCAGGACCAAGGAAGCAACAGCGACCTCACTGGATGAAAACTGGCAACTGCAAATGAAAAATGTCAACATATTTCTGGAAGAAGGAAAACAGAACAGTTTGCTGTCTGGCCTAACTGAAGGAAGGCCCCTCCCAGCCCACTTGGGGAGGTGGTGGGGAGTGATTTGCCACCTAGAACCCTGAAACAATTAGAACTGAGGCCCCAGATAGCCTGGAGAGCAGGCGTGAGGCTCCATTGACTGCTCCAGGGGCAACAATGTGAAGGCTTTGCCTCAGCCCCCATGGCTTTCCTGTTGGCTCACTAATTCTCTGAGTCCCACAGGAAACCAGAGCATTAATCTCCGGAGATATCAAAGGGTCAGAATCCTGACTGTAAGACCCCTAACAGAGGGCCCTAAACTGAGGAACGGGCAAGCCACTCATAGCCAGAGTTCCCACCTGTCTGTCTTTTACCTTGACATCAGAAATCATATGTATTTGTCTCAAACAAAATATTGAAAGAGCTTCTCTTCAGAAACAAAGCAGAGATAATAACCAGTGGTTTATACTGTGGCACTTTAGCTAAGTGGGAAGTACATTTAGCAGAGTCATCTTCCCTGTGTCATGCTGAATTATGACCAGAAGAGGAATCTGGGAGAAGTTTGGAAAGAAGAAAAGGGGTGCTGTCTCTGAAAGCTGATGCTGGGCTCCAGGCAATGCTGCAACATCCAAACATTATCACTGGCTGCTGGCTCCCCCTGGTGGTGCAGGGCAGCTGCTCCAGTCCTCGAGATCGTTAGCCTCACATTCTGGGCGTTAGCTTCACATTCTGGGCCAGGCAGGTATGTAGCTCCAAGGTGAAAAGCTCCAGCTATTTCAGCAGGTCACCTGCACCTCCACTGAGGCCGAGGTAGTGAGAACATTGATTCGGCCACTCATCCCCTTTCCCAGAGGGAGTTTGGGAGATGAAGGAAGAAAAGGCCTCAAGTCAAAGAAGCTCAGAAGATTCCAAGGTATCCCCCATGGGCCCAGTCAGTAGAATCTAGGAAATGTGGTTCTACTGTGGATGTAACAAAAACGTCAGAGCATAATGCCCAAGGCCAATGGTCAGCTGCAAGCATTACAATGGGAGGCCTAGAGACGCACCCACAAAGGCAGTGGAAGACCAGTGATTGTCTTCCTTCTGCCTCCTATTAGGTCCCTAGAGCAACATGCTGGTATAGCAACCATACCAAATACAACATGCTGGCATAGTAAACCTATTTCTTCTGCTGTTCCCCTCAGTAGTGTATTTCACTACATCAGCCTGTTCTGCTCCCCACTGTGTCTCTGGTGAATCTCCTCTCACCCCCTGCATTCTGGCCCATACCCCAGTACATACATGCATAAATAACTAAATCTTTAAATAAATAAGCAAATACAACATGCTAAGTGTCTTTAAACAATATAAATTCACTGTCTCACAATTCTGGAGGCTGGAGGTCTAAGATCAAGTGGTCACTAGGGCCATGCCCCCTTGAAAACTTATATGGCAATCCTTCCTAAACTCTTCTTAGCTTCTGGTGGTTGCTGGCATTTCCTAACATATAGCTACACAGCCAGATATGGTTAAATTTCAGGATTTGCTTTAACATTAACTTCAGTTCTTTATGTTTCAGGTCTTCAGCCATAAAAATGAGAGGGTTGTTGTGGGGGTGGAGTGGGGAATGGGATCAAAAACGGGGGGGGGGGAAGGGAGTGAAATGCACGGGACTATGGTGGTGGCACACGGGTGATTTGGTGATGGGAAACCCGCAGGGATTATAATTGAGATGGGAAAAAAAAAATGTGCAAAATGATGTAAAAATAAACTTTTGTAATAATTGAAAAAAAAAAAGAAAAAAAAAGAGAGGGTTGTATTAACTTATAAAAGGATGAACACCAAAACCTTAAAATACACACACATTCACACACACACAGACACAAAAATCACTTTCTTTTTCAACAAGAAGTCTGGATTTTGTCCATTTGCCAGGCATAGTAGTAGGCCCAAGGACAGTTCCATCAATAATACAGGAATATACTCTGCAGTTTCATGAAGTTTATAGTATGGGGGAGATGTAAGTCAAAAATATTCAGAATAAGCAAACTGTGGTACAGAGCTACAATGCAATACTGTAGCAAAGGTGGATGTGCCACAGTAACATCCATTTAAAGAGAAGTGAATTTGGCCCTCCCTGGTGGCAGAGTGGGTTAAAGCACAGCCCTACAAGTGAGCTGCAGCTGCTTCAGTGTGAGTTCAATCCCTGGCCCTGGAGGTGACCACATGGCGTGGTAGACCTCTCCTGTCTCACCCACTGCTCCTCTCAGCAGTGTACTTCGATCTGCCTGTTCTGCTCCCCATTCTGTCTCTGGTGAATCCTCTCACTGCCCCTACATCTCTGGCCTGTACCCAAATTCTGTAATTCTGTATTCATAAATAAATAAAATCTTAAAAAAAAAAGAGATGTGAATCCAAACCTCTAAAATATGTGCAGCTTTGTAAACTAGCATTACAGTAATCAAACAATAAGTTAATAAATGCTACTATCATAATGATGTGCGTGCATCGTATAGACACAGTGGAGATCATCTGTAAGAAGTTTAAGAACGGTTGGCATAAAGGGTTAAGTCATAGCACTATGCAACTATCCATAGCCACTGTAGCATAAGCTCGATCCCAGGCCAGTGAGTTGACCCACATGGAACACCAAGACCTCTCCTGTCTCACCCACCACACCTCTCAGCAGTGTATTTCAGTCAATCCCCACTCTTGCTGGTGAATCTTTTCATGCACACACATCCCACAACCCTGGCTTATAACACATGTGTTGTATAAAAATAAAATCTTAAAAAAAGAAGAAGAAGTTCAAGAACAGGAAAACCAGTCTATAATGCGAAAAGTTAGAAAAGAGAATTAGTGGACACAGCTTTCTGGAATGTTTGAAAAGTTCTATAGCTTGACCTGAGTAGTAGTTCCTTCCATTTAGATATATGTGAAATTTCTTCAAGATCATGCACTTTGCCTAGCATAGGTTATGCCTCAAGACAATGTAAACAAATATCCCACATACAATTTGTAGCAAAAGCTACCAGGGAAAATGATAGTGTTAAATTAGAGGCCCGGATCTAATCTGAGGTGTCCGGGATGGCTTCTCCAAGGGAGACAAAAGTACAAAGAAGGGTTCACACAGAAATCAACGTGCAAGAGATGCTGAGAGGAGAAAGAACTGGCCCCTGGAAGATCTGAAAGAGCTCCAGAAAGACTGCAACAGGGAGCCATTAGGGAATGGTGTGAGACAAGCAGAAGATACCAGGAGGGGCCAGAGCAGGCAGCAACTTGGACAGTGCAGGAACTATCAAGGGGCTTTCAAGGAGGAGAGACATCATGGATTGCTTAGAAAAAGTGGCTTTCCACTCAATTTGTCCACTTGTTGAGCTGACCCCTGAGGGCCTGTAGCAGTACCTTATTTCCCAATTTGGAGGAACCACCCTCTGACATAGACTTTACCTTTTCTTCTCATTATTCCTGCCTACCTTGCACAAGAAAACAGTGCCACTGCCAATATGTGCACAGGACCTGTGTGCACACCTTTCCCAGATGTAACCTCCAGGGTCTGCATTCAATGTGCAGACCAAGCCCTTTTATAGTCACCTAGTGCACCAGGCTTGCATTGCAACACTGGTGCTTCCACTGGTATTGAATGAGGAAGTTAGGAAATGGGTACAGGGATTCAGTTAGGAACAGAGTGCCCCAAGCCCCCAAGCCATTTATCTGGTCATTTATAGATCTTAACAAGGAATAATCAGTTGGAACCAGGAGGTGCACCCCAAACTAAGGTGTCCCAAATGCATTTATTAATATGATTGAGAATCAGTTGGATTCAGGGTATCCCCCCAACCCAATTAAAAATGGAATGTTCAGGTCCTTCCTGGTGGTGCAGTGGGTTAAAGTGCAGCACTTCAAGCTAGCCACAGCTGCTTCAGTGTCAGTTTGATACCCCACCCCAGAGGTGACCCACATGGCACGGCAGATCTCTTCTGTCTCAACCGTTGTTCCCCTCAGCAGTGTACTTCATCGATCTGCCTGTTCTGCTCCCCATTCTTTCTCTGGTGAAAGAATGGCCTGTACCCCAGTTCTGTAAGCATAAAGAAATAAATCTTTTTTTAAAAAAATAATGGAGTGTACAGTGTTGCTAAAGCAACAGACCAAAGTTGGTTCTGGAAAGACAGGCCTGATAATGTGGGAAACTCAGTGGATTTCAATAACCTAGGAGACCCCTCAGACCCAAACCAATCAGTGACAGACACAATACAGAGATAACCAATGGCTGAACACCCAGTCTTTCCCACTATACAAATATAAACCTCTACTTCTTGCCCCATCAGTGGCTACCCCCTTGAGACCCTTCTCTGCTTAAAGAGCTTTCCTGTTCTTCATCTTATCTATCAGTAAATCTCTTATTGTTCTGTCTAACTCTGGTCTCAATATTCAATTAGTTCTTTGCCTCTAGGACAAGAACTGAGAGCAGTCCCAGGCTTCCCTAGACCCCAGTCCACATCATCTTTAGTCAAACAGACCTGTAGGTTTTATCAGGGTTTCACTCTCTATGGTTTTAGCTACCCATAGTCAAATGTGGTTTGAAAACATTACAAGCAATAAGAAATTTTAAGGGGGGAGAAAGCATATTCACACACTTTTATTATAGTATATTGTTATAATTGTTCTATTTTATTATAAATTTTTATTTTAACCTATTTCATTTTAATCTTACCATGCCTAATTTATCAAGTCAGCTTAACATGAACTTTATAATCACATAGGAAAATATATAAAGAGAGTGCTCAATATTAGCTACAGTTCCAGACATCAATAGCAAGACTTGGAAATATCCCCAAGAATAAGAGACCAAAGAGCATTTGTCCAAGTTATTCAGATTTTCTTCTGCATTACTCAGGGTGCGCCTGTTGCTCTGCATTATGACTCTCTCAAATGGGAAACAATATGCCACCTATTTCAATTAGGGAGTCCTGGGGGCTGGACATCATTAACAAGGTATTATTCAATGAAGAACACTGGAAAATGCTTGGAAGCCTGACAGTGCGGAGCTTCGGTACTTTTCACTACTCAGTGATTGGTAGCATTACCAAAAGCAATAATCTCCTTTTTCTTTCCTTTTCTTACATGGCAAGCTTCTGCCCTCCCTCCAGTCCAGCCCAGATCCATGTCCAGCATGCCATGATTCACTTCTGTCCTACAAGTTTGCAACAGGAAAATTGCCTGGGTGGGAGACAGAATCCACCCAACCTCACCAAACAGAAATGGAGGCACAGATGTAGCAGAACTAGGGAACTGAGGTGAGTCCTGAGGGTTGGGAGCTGTCTGGGGGCTGGCCTGCAAAGAACCATGGAAATATTATTTCTGCTGGTCTCCTGGAAATGAAAATTGTTGGTATTCAACCCTAGCTTTGTATTTTCTTTGTAATTTTCAAAATGCATAGCCTCGTTCTTTTATATATTTATTCTCTTAGAATAAATGTAAATAAGTGACATAAAGTTATTTATTTTTGCCTTTCACAAAGTTCTCTTTATTCACCATTATCTGCCATCTTCTACATTCATTCTTTGAAAGTTCTTTCTCCTTTATTGACTGTGTATCATTGTCTTTTCTGGTAATTTTTTTAAAGATTTATTTATTTATGCATTCAGAACTGGGATATAGGCCAGAGGTGCTGGCATGGTGAGAGGATTCACTAGAGACAGAGTGGGGAGCAGAACAGGCAGACCGATGAAGTACACTGCTGAGGGGAACAGCGGGCAGGTCAGGAGAGGTCTGATGAGCCATGTGTATCACCTCCAGGGCTGGGATAGAACTCATGCGGAAGTGGCTTTAGCTTCTTAGTGCTTCTTCATTGCGCCACCAGCGAGGGCCTCTTTTCTGATAATTTTAAGTACAAAAAAAAAAAATTGCTAACTCCCTATATTGTTTGCTTTTTAACCCTTTTAATAAATCACCATGAAGCTAATTGGACTCAGATACACATCCTATTACTGTTGACAGGTGAAACAGTGTTTTTCATATCTCAAGTCTAAAATTATGTTATTTGCTATAAACAGTTTCAGTGCAACAGACTGCAAAGAACCCTGAAAATGTTAATTCTACTACATCTGACATATTGAGAACTTTTGGTATTCAACCCCAGCTTTGAATTTTCTTTGCAATTTTCAAAATGCACGGCCTCATGCTCTCCTTCAAAGGCTCTGGTGTTATCCAGAAGCAATTATGAAGAAAAACGAAATTACCTTTAGTCATTCTATCTATTCCGGGCCTTGGAAATGCAGACTAACAATGAGCTGACAATTATTTGCAATCCACTTTCAGTTAATTTCAACATAAATTGAGCTTGAGGACTGCTGACAAATAAAATATATTATTCATCTGAAAACATTCTCTTTGGGGCTCCATTTCTCCAATCTATTTCATTAGCGATCATGATCAAACTAAGTTGAGAATTGATTTATGCAATAGTTATCCTTCTGTAATAATTAATGGGAAAATAATACTTTGGTGGAGCTTTGAAAAGGAGCAGTTTCTAAAGCTCTTTGATAAAATAGAAAACTTTTAAAATAATTATGAGGCCTTGATCCTAAGGGAATAGATATGCATTGCCTTTGCGTTTTTCCACAAGACACTAGACTTAAATCGGAGTCAGGCATAGCTTCTTGAATCTCAATTCAATCATCTAACAATTTCTGAACATGTACTACATCCAGGCGCTGTATGCTAGACCTATGAGCATTACGGAAGGGGAGCATCCTCAGTGAATGTACACGAGCAGATAGCCATATATTGTATTAATGATACTGATAAATGCATTGTGGACATACAGCAAAGTTTTTTTCCTAGTCATAGAGGATCCAAAGATTAATTCCACTTGAATCATTGGGGGATACTACATGAGAGAAAATGACATTGGAACTGATACTAGGGCTATAGGTACATATTTAATTGACTGAGCTGAAGGTTTGGAGGCTGCAGGGATCACAAGCACAATCACTGAAAAAGAGGATAATAAAAATAATCGCAAAGAACTAGGAAAATTGTGGGTAGGTTTAAGAAGAGGTGAGGAGTCTAATAGGAGAGCAAGACATACTGAGACTAGATTGTGAGAGGGAAATAAGGTCCACAGAATATTTTTGGTAAGTGGATTCTTTTAAGATAAGAGATTGTTGTTCAGATAATAAATCAGTTGACAATGTTATGGGATGAACACTATTCCATTGTTCTGGTAAGAGGACTTAAAAAATAAACAAGAGGAAATGTTCAAGAAATAACCTTGGGAGTCATTTAATTCTCCCCCTTGGAAGTCAAGACTCATTGAGATTAGAGTTTGGAAAGAAATTGTGGGTGTTGAAGTCATGGAGATTGTCAATAAGAGATGGAAAACAAGATATGAATTCTGTACTAAGGTACTGAAGGATGATGGAAGTGTCTCAGAAGGATGTTTCTTCATTCTCCAGTTCACTTACTCATTCAAAAGTTTATAATTGATAACCTACCCTACTCACCCCTGGAACACAGACACCAATAAGGTCTTTTATCAGCAGCTTTGATCAAAGGAAGGGGGGAATTTATAGGGGAAAAGAAAGAGTAAAACAGGGGCAGGAAACACACAAGAGACCATGATGGTGGTACATGGGTGACCTGGTGGTGGGAACATTATGGGCACTACAGATAAGGAGAAAACAAACTGTACAAAATTAATGATGTTGTTATATGGGGAGGATTTTTGGTACTCAGGTAGCAACAGGTTTCAAGGCTAGTTTAGGCAGGAAGTCATGGGATAATATGCACAAGTCAGAAAGACCTTGTAAAGAGAAGGCAAATGCTGCTCTAATTTGATCCTCATCTCACTTTTCCAGGTAGAAAAACAAGAACAGAAGGGGACAAACAATGTATATGCTACATCTTACCGCCTGTGAAGGATTTTTTCCTAGAAAATACCCACTTGCATTTTATTTCTCAAGTAGATCACATCTATCCTATTCCTCATGGGAGGAATTTAACTGAGTACTTTTTTTTTTTTTAAAGATTTATTAATTTATGCTTACAGAACTGTGGTACAGGCCAGAGGTGTGGTGGGTGAGTGGATTCACCAATGACAGAGTGGGGAGCAGAACAGGCAGATGTACTGAAATACACTGCTGAGGGTAGCAGTGGGCGGATCAGGAGAGGTCTGTCATGCCATGTGGGCCAGTTCTCTGGGGGGTATAGAACTCGTGCTGCGGTGGCTTCGGACAGCTTCATAATGCAGTGCTTTAACCCGCTGAGCCACCAGGGAGAGCCCCTGAGTAAATTTTTTAAGCCCATCAGTTTCTATGAGAGAGGAAAAAGGCAGAATAGAGACTACATAGCATCCAGTAAGTGTTTAAATACATATTTTATTATGAACTTCTGATTGATTAAAACCTCAATAGAGTACAGAATTCTATATTAAAAATAATTATTCCTTGAAATTTTGAATGCATTACTGCTCTGTGTTCAAGTTTCCAGTAATACTCTTGAGAAGTCATGCTATTCTGATTCTTATTCCTCTGCTATATGACTTGGTCTTGCTCTCTGTAACATCTTAGCACCATTGCTTAATCTCTAGTGTTGTGAAATGTCACTATAACATGCTTTGGGGTCATTTTTTTCATTTATTATATGTGAAATTTGGAAGATCTTTTCAATATTAACATTCCTTTCATTATTTTTTTGAAAATCACCTCCCCTATTGTCTTCTATTAGGATATCTGACCTCTTAGATATTTCCTTTACTTTCCTATTGAGTTGTTTTAACTTTATTATTTTTAATTTTCTAGAATGCCTTTTTATTATCTAGTTATTACTCACTAGAATTACAATGATTTATAATTATAATTGTAATTAAAGTACATAAGGTTGTTAAAGGAGGATTTTACAATAAATTTGGGATTTTGAGCTGTGGCCCAAAGCCTAAAATGTATTTTACCCTCATATTTGAAGGAAGTTGCTAGGTTATTCATACAAGACTCACTAAAAGACAGTAAAACAATGCCGTGACTTAGCCCACCTCTTGCCTATAGCACATATATGAAGATAGATGATGATGATTAATTTATGCTTACAGAACTGTGGTACAGGCCAGAGGTGTGGTGGGTGAGTGGATTCACCAATGACAGAGTGGGGAGCAGAACAGGCAGATGTACTGAAATACATGATGAAGATAGATGGAAGGATGGATGGAAGAATGGATAGATAGACACAGAGAAAATAGATGACAGATGCTAGAGACTCTTCAAAGTGAGTCAGGGATATTTTTTTAAGAGATGTACATGAGAGTGTGAACATTAAAACTAGTTACTACTCTCCATCCCATAGGCCAAGCAAACGCAAGACTCTGTGACGCACACACAAGACTGTAGAAACCAACATCTCAGCCCCAGCCAACAACTGTTGAGCTATAGAAACCTATACAGCAACCTGGGCAAAGTGTGGGGAAAAGAATGTTAGGTAGGCTGGGGTGGGGGGTTTGAGGAGGATAGTAGTGTACAGAGAGATCAATGCTTTCTAATTACCTAAGGCTGCTTAGGACAACTGTGTAGATAAAAAGAGGGACTAGACCGGGAATATCAAATTTCCATAGCTGCATTAGACAGTGACTCATGAATTTTCCTCCAACACTAAGTAGAAAATCAGCAAAGTAAAAATGAGTTTGAAAGGGCATGATCTATGATCTCTGCACCACTAGAATGAGCTTGCATCAGGAACATGTGGAGGGAGAATTAAGGGAACACCATGAGACATCAGCTGCAACATGATGCTTCACCTAATGAAATGTAGAGAGAATGTCAAGGTCAAAATTCCATGAGACAGTAAGGAAACATCTTGGAAAAGCATCTTTGTCAGAATGGGTTGGCTTTGGGACACCTGCCATAGAGAGGCATCAATGCAGATAAAATAGCCTAATCAAACGCAAGCTGGAAAGAGGGAAAGAGCTGTGAACTGGGTGAGTCATTGAAACAGATATAGACTGGACTATTCTTAAAACGACACTATTCTGATGTCCAAAAATGCCCCCCATTAGAATATGCAAACAAACCCATCCAAGTGTAGGAGAAAAGAAATTTAACAGAAAAACTTTAAAGAATATAGATGAGAAGAAATTCAGACTCTTTCCTGCTTATCCCAAGTAAAACTCATTTTATAAAACTGATTCTAATAATATTTGTCTTCTATTCTCTTTGTTCTAATGGAATCACATTTTTGCCATCATTTTATTTGTACTTGAAGAAAGATGGATACCTGCGTTCACTTGCCTTTTAGACACAAGTTAATGCACTGTTACAGGAGTTTGGGGTCGGGGTACTCACAGATCATAAGTCAAAACTGGGGATATAAGAGATGGTGGAAGTAAATCAGTTTTAATCAGGTACCTGTAAACCTGATGACATAGCAGATTATTGTTACATAAAGGTATTGTTTGGGGGGGGGGGGGGGAGAAGCGTAGAGAGGGACACCAAAATCTCCTTTACCAGAAAAGTTTAACTTCATGAAATTTGAAAAAGGCAAGCAGTAGGTAATAGGTTAGTCTTCCCTTCACTTTCCACTTAAATATTAGGTGCATTCCACTTACAGGACCTTACATAAGAGAAAAGTTATAACTGGCCCATTGGAACTACCATCTCAATGCCTTTTCCTGAAAGGATAATCATTGACTGTCATATCTGCCACCTGGTGGCCACTCTGATGAGCACATTACACTAGTGCCATATCACCTCTACTTTTTTCTGCTTACTCATTGGTTCATCATCCAACCATCCTTCCAACCATCCATCCATAGCGCACTTGCTTGAGGCAGACTGTGGACATATAGATAAACAGAACATACAGAGCCGATGTGTGTTCCTTGAGGAGCTGACATCGAACAGAGAAAGAAATGTATTTGCAAAGGGAGATTTGTAAGATCTAAGACTCTACAGTTCAAGTCTGTGTCTCAATATTTCATACTTATGCATATATTTTTTTCTCAAGTGACTTTCTCTCTGGAATTTAATAAAGGTTACTTTATCCTCTACATCCCGAAAAAAAAAAGTGCCAAAGAAACAAACTCCATCAATCCTACTACTTTCAGTTTGTAGTCAGGTTTCTTCAAACTCACTCTGTCTTTGACTTGTTTTCTCTAAATTCATTTTAGTAGTTGTTTTTCTTAAGCTTAATGTATTATGAAGTCATTACAATATGCCAAAATAAGAATAATATATTAACCATATATTTCTCACTCACTTTTATCAAACATTGATGATATCACATTTGCCTTAGATCTTCTTTCCCTGAGAAATAAAACATTATAGTAGAGTTGATGCTCTCTGATCCTTTATTCCTGCTTCTGTTTCTTCTTTCTTCCCAGAGAAAAACA
Source organism: Condylura cristata (assembly GCF_000260355.1). Classification (NCBI taxonomy): domain Eukaryota; kingdom Metazoa; phylum Chordata; class Mammalia; order Eulipotyphla; family Talpidae; genus Condylura; species Condylura cristata. The sequence goes on along the minus strand of NW_004567103.1, from coordinate 79,243,805 downwards.
GTCAAGAACAAACCCCCATGCATGCTTTCATGCTTTTACTACACGTTTATGTATCCATAGCATTGAATTATATAATTTTAAATGTTTACAAATTTAGAAATTCATTATGTTTGTTGCTTTTCTTAAACCCTCACCTTTATATTTACAAGCATGCCTCATTTTATTTTGCTTTACTGAGCTTTGCATATATTTTTTTTTTATAAAACCCTCCAACAGGAAAGCAATTATGACTCACTGAAGGCTTAGATAATGGCCAATATTTTTAGCAATAAAGTATTTTTAATTAAGGTATGCATATATTTTATACATATGGCTGTTGCATGCATAATAAGCTACAATATAGTATAAACATAACTTTTATATGCACTGGGAAACCAAAAGCTTCCTGTGATTCAATTTACTATACTGCTTTATTGATGTGACCTGGAACTAAACCTGAAATATCACTGATGTATGCCTATATGTTTTTCATATTTATGCATATTTAAATATGTAATGCTAGCTCACTTTCAGCACTATATATTATTCAACTTTAAGGAGATCATTATAAATTCTTTTGATAAAATTTACATCATTATTTTTTCACCTCAAACAATGTTTGCCATAAGCAGTCTCAAGTACTTCTCCTTGTCCACATGTTTTGTTCTTTTTTTTTTTATGCACACAGAACTGGGGTAGAGGCCAGAGGTACAGAGGAGGTGAGAGGATTCACCAGAGACAGAGTGGGTAGTAGAACAGGGAGATTAACTAAGTACACAGCTGAGGGGAGCAGCAGGTGAGACAGGACATGTCTGCTGTGCCATGTAGGTCACCCCACTGGCAGGGGATTGAACTTGTGCTGAAGTGGCTGCAGCTAGCTTCATAGTGCTGCACTTAACCTGTTATGCCACCAAGGAGAGTCCAACACATGTGTTGTTCTTAAGAAGAGAGTTCTACTCTCCCAGTCTATAGAGTGAGGAAGAACCTCCCCAAGAGTCCTCTCCACCAAGGGTTTTCACTGGTCCATCACCTTGTTGCCAAGGACAAGAAATGCCTCTGCCCAGCATGGGATTCAGTCTTATGTCCACACAGAAGTGAGTCACCATCTAGATTGATTCCATCTGGTAACAATTCCACTGCTTAAGACCCAGGACCACAAGATGAATTTCTCTCTATATTAATCAGTAATTCTGATTTCCTTTTCTCTTACTTTTGCTGTTACTAAGTGATGATACAGTAGTTAGAATAGAAACCTGTTAGGATCATAATTTCTAGGACTATATTTTATAATTTTCATCATTTAATTGACAATCATAATTACTCCCTTGTCATTCTATTTATAAATGGAGTATTTAAATATTTTTAAGATTTATTATTTATCTATGTATACATGAACTGGGGTGTAGGCCAGAGGTATGGGGGAGTGAGAGGACTCACCAAAGACAGAGTGGGGCACAGAACAGGCAGATCAACTGAAATGAACTCCTGAAGGGAGCAGCAGGTGAGGCAGGAGAGATCTGCTGCACCATGTGGGTCACCTCCCTGGCTGGCAGAGCTTGATAGCACTGAGACATAAATCCCTGTACCACCAGAGAGATGCCTAGATTTGTTTATTTTTTTAAAATACAATTTAAAAAACCCTGAAACACTATGACAGTTTATCACGCAAAGAAATGTAAGGGTTTTAAGCTAACATTTCATAAATCTATAATATAATGTTTGGATTTCTTGGTAAATTATTTTCCTCTGATTTTGAGAAAATGAGAGTAAAATGTATCTTTATTTCTAATTTCACATCTCTCTTCTTAGTCCTGAAAAACAGTATTTGTCTCTTTTCTACAGTAGTTTTGGATTTGTCTCATTTATCTCACATGGATGCTTGATAAAACTGTAATTCCCAGGATCATGTTATGTAAATGTAGCTTACACAGAAAAAAATTTCTTGAGGCAATGGTTTCCTTTTCTTCTATTTCCAAAGGTTGTATTTTGGCTCTTACTGTTTACTAAGTTCCCATAACATAAACTGTAGTATGAGTTTCATATGAGTAATCTGGCTATTGATCAAACTTGAAACTCAAGGTCATTTCTATAGTCAAAGGCTGAATTAACCCCAGTGATAGGACTGACATGCTAATTTACAAAATAATTATTTTTTTTAAGTCCCGTAATGGCTCTTAGCACACTTTGGTTACATCCATCCCCTTCTCTCTCTCCCCTCCCTCCCCCAGTGGTCCATGAGGGTACACCCTTGGCTGATTCACTGCCATCCCACCCCCCACCCGTGTCCAGCTCACACTCAATCCAGATCTTAAATGTTATGTCCACAGAGAAACCTTCACTGACTTCCACTCAAAATCATTCCTCTGTTCCACTTTTGTCACTCAACCTTTCAACTCTCTGTTAATGGCACTTAGTTCCACATACAATCATACATTTTTAATGTGATTATTTATTGACTGTGCATCTTCATCCCACAGCTTCATTTTCTATATCCAGTGTTTTCCAAGCAGAGATTGAATCTTAAGGCATCTGGAAAGACAGTTCTCCTTTGTGCCTGGACTATGCCAAGCTGCTGATGCTCAGAACACAAGCCACATATCTCAGTGCTACAGGAAACACTGCTCCACCTCATGGGTTTGGCTGCCTTCAGCAGGGCATGGGTCCAGATGCCCTCCCTTCTCTTATTTCCCATTCAGGGGCCCAGGAAGAGGAAGAAACAGTCCACGGGTTTGTTCTCATGATGGGTGGTGGGGTGAGGAGGAGAAAGTGAGGGGAACACAGACAGTTCTCAGCACCTCTGCCCAATTTCATATTTTTCCACACTCCTCTTGTGACAGGACAGGGACAGAGGGGCAGCACTGAAGCCCCAAACCTGCCTGCTCCAAATGGGTTCTGCCATCTGCCATATCAAGACAAAACATATAAGACTTTAATGAAAAGGGACTTTAACACAGTGAATATACAATATGGAACACAAAGAATATAATTTCTAAATCAGTCACCTAAGTTACCCATCCCCTCGTAGGCAAAAGTCAACCTAAAAGGGATTGGCCCAAAGCAAGGCCTGAAAGTCTGCCACAGACTAAAGCACCTTCTGGCTGGGAGCCATAGAAAAGGTTCAGAAATGGCCAGACAAATCTGGGAGGAAAAGAGCAAAATCAAAATCAATATAAACACTGCCATAGTCACCTCCCTACAGGTATCTCACCCACATCTGCCTTAACCAGTCCAGGGTCAAGAAACAAGCACGGTTTCTTCATCACATGCTTGCTGTTCCATGTGGCTTCCTCAGGTCTCCTTCTGGCTCTCCATTCTGCTTCCTTCTTCTCTTCTCAGATTTCTTCTTTTCTCCTCTTTTTCTCCTCAGCTCCACCTGGAACTTACCCTTTTCCTAGGGACCACCCTGTTACACTCTGATCAAAGTAAATCTTATGACTGAAAGTCAGCGCAGGAGTTTGATGTCAATAATGGCTGGGTGCTAACTACTGGTAATACCTCCCAGTCACTGTGAAAACGCCAAATACTACTGGGTTGCTGACTCACTCTGCAAGCCCTCTCAGAGCCTAGCACACAGCAGGGACAGAGATGGTTGATGAAAAATTAACTTTGCCTCCAGACTCCTTATAAATAACTTACTCAGTGACTAAGGAGTGCCATGACATTTAAAGATAAAAATCTTTAAAGCAATTATTTCTTCTATGCAAAGTTACTTCACTGTAACTTTTTAATGTGAGGCTTAGAACACATCTTTCATTTATTCAGTGACAATTTCTATCAGGAATACTCTAGTCTTTTTATTTTTCTATTAAAATTTTCTTCCGTTTGTAAGAACTCTTGTCACAGATAATGAATATTTTTGCAGTTTGTCTTAAATGTTTCAATGCTTTTTTGACAAGCAGACATTGCTAGTATTTCCTTCATGGCCCACTGAGTGAGCATTTCTACTAGTTACAAGATGTTGCTGCAAATGACTATACTATAATGCATTTACCACTTCCTTAGTATGAAATATTTACCTAACCTCCAGGTTTTCCCCTCAGCAATAAGATTATGATGAAGATCTTTGTACATGAATCCTAAAAGTAGGAGTGTCATCCAAAGATACCTTTTACTTTCTTGATACACTTTGCCAAATTACTACTGAGACTCTATATTCCAGGTTCCACTACCTATCCCCACCATCCTCACACTCAAGGGTACCCATACTCCAGACACTGCTCATGAAGACTTATGAGTCAGTGTTGGGTAGCAGCAAGCAAGGTGAGGGGTGAGAGTGGGTCTGGAGAAGCAAAGGGAAGTTGTCTATAATTCTGATGCACCTTCTGTCTAAAAGAATTTTCCCTGAGATCTCTCCACCATACCTTCTTGAGATTTAGGTCTCCTCCCAATGGCACCTGAGAGCTCTAACCTGATTGATCCTTTCCTCTACAAGAGCCTCTAACTCTATCTATTCTCTATTACATTACACTTTTTTTTTCTGAAGAGCACTTATTTCTATCCCATTATTATCTTATTAGTCTCCATGTTTAATTTCTGTTGGTAATTATCTTGTCTGGTTTGCTGACTGCAATTATCTTGAGAAACAGGAACTGTCCTCAGGCACAGAGCAGAGGTGTTCTCAAATTGGCTGCTCATTGCACTTGCCTGTGAAATTTAAAAAACCCACTTGTCCTCCCAAGGAAGAAATATTTAATTATTAAATCACTTTACCAAGAACTTTGGTAAAGTTTGGCTATCATTTCATTTAGGAAATATAGAACACAGCATATATTGTCAAGAATTTTTACTTATTATTATATAGTTGGACCCTTCTTAAATATTTTCCAATGTAACAGAGTTTGATTGTCAAAATTATGAAAGTGGTTGGAATTCTTGTGTTAACTTTCATTTTCTTGGGACAATGCACTGGAAGACGTCATCTATGTGTGTGTGTGTGTGTGTACACGTGTATGTACATAAAGGTGCACTTACGGACTGCACTGTTTCAGCCGCTGTGCCTCCATTTTTACTATAAAAATATGACATGCTAAATATAAGATGTTGCATTATAAAGTTTTACTGTTTGAAAATAGACCAGTACACAATTAAGAATTTCAGGAGGAACTCATTTAACATAGATTCTTAGTTTGTTTATAGGTCTTAAATTTTGTGTGCAACTATAATCCATAACAAAACATAATCATAATGAAGTTACTGTTCTGTTTTATGTAGATATAGAACAATATACTGCAAATGAAAAAGTCAAAATTCAGGCCTCTCTGTGGGCCAATTAAATCAGAATCTCTGGGGATAGAACCCAGGTATTTAGCAGCTTTTAAAATTCTCCAGGCGTTTACAAAGTGCAGTCCGGTTTAAGAAGCACTACCATAGAAATCACTCAGTATGGTTTGTGACTGGGTGGAAGGATGATGAATAAACAAAGGACATTGTGACCAGCATAAATTTGGGACTTTGGTGCCCAGTACTGCCACAAACATGCTGTGTGATCTAAGCCGTGTCACTCTACTTTCCCAAACATTCGTAATTGCACTAGATGCCTACTAAATCCTTTCCTGCCTCAAGACTTCACCATTGCCTTTTTTATTAATAGCAAGAGCTTTCCACAGAGTAGAAGAGCTGGGAGAAGCACAAGGACAACATGAGTGAGGCCTTATCGCAAACATCATCTAGAATAAAGGTGGCCCAGCAGGGAGTTCTTTACTGTCCTTTTTTTTTTTTTAAAGATTTATTTATTTATGTATACAGAAATGGGGCACAGCCCAGAAGTGCAGGGATAGAAAGAGGCTTCACCAGAAACACAGTGGGGAGCAGACCAGGCAAATTGAGAATTGAGGAAGTACACTGCTGAGGGGAGCAGTGGGCAAGACAGGAGAGGTCTGCTGTACCATGTGGATCACCTCTGGGGCTGGGATCAAACTCGCACTGAAGTGGACATGCCTTGGCTTAGCTTAAGCAGTGCAGCACTCCAAGCTGCTGTGCCACCAGGGAGGACCCTCTTTACTATCTTTTTACTCAAGAAAGTATGTATGATGTTCTGAGAATCTCACACTTAGAAAACCAGCATATAGCTTTGTCCTGGATGTGCAGAGCAGGGAAGTATGGCCTTCACTCCAAAAATATTCACTGGGTAGACAAGTGTGTGTGGGTGCTCTAAGTTAGGAAAGAGGGAGAAAGATACCTTTATCTGACAGAATCTTCTCTGACACTGTCTGCTCAAGGTCTTCTCCAAGGCTGTGCAGGGGTTCCTCTATCAAATGTGAGCAGTGTGAACTTCCTTGACTGCTGCCAGAGTGTTTTGCTAGGATCTTTGAAGGGGGGGAAAAAAGCATGATGCCAACCCAACTCTGCTACTATCACTCAATGCAAATAATAAAACAGGACAATTTCTTACTGGGAAAGATAGCTGCTTTATTTAAAACATTGCAAAGGTGTTTACAATAGGGCCTCTCGTGTCCTACCTGAATCCTGTTATTCTTCAGGCCCTATTCCCTAGGCTGCTTTATATACAGCTATTTAGGCTTGCCTACGAGATGAGATTTTGCCTCCTGTCCATGGACATCCACACCTGTCTGTTCACCCAAAAGGGGCTATAAAGTATCACATTCACATTCCCTTGCCCTACACTACCTCAGGAAAGGACAATTTTAGGATTGCAAAAATAACATACTTGCGAAGTTATGAGAGGGCCACCTTAGAAGTTGAACTTCATTGCCTTTACAATGGCTAAGGGCAAGATGTCACAGAACTTGGATAACAGAATATCTGTCTCAATATCTTAACTTGAAAATTCAAACTTCTCAAATTATTAGGGACTAGGGAGAGGTAGAAGTGGTGAGCGGTACACAGTTCTGCATTAATTTGCTAACTTCATTTAAGAAGGTAATGGCTGTTCTTAGAGATGTTCCAATTTGTGTACTCCGGTTCCAGAGAAATCTCTGTTCCATCAGGATAAACTCCAAGAGAACAAGAGGGGCACAGAATAGCTTCAAGAACAATCGTTTATATTAAGTATCTACTTTTTAAGATTCTAGCCATGCAGAGGACACAAACACACACACACTGATCTCAAGTAGCTCAGTGTCACACACCACTCCCCAACACAGGATAGAATCTCTTCTACAGTGAAAGTTTTCAGGAGTCATTTTTTTTTTTTTTTTTTTTTATGAAACTAGTACAAGGCGTGGAAGAGTGGAGGGACTGGGGCTGTGACCAGGGAGACAGTTTTTCGTGTCATCTTCTAAAACAGACGAGGAATGCATCGTGTAAATGTCGTGGCAGCCAAAATGCCTAAACCCATTCCACACTCCCAGAGATAATCTTTCCCCCACAAAGGTAGTTTGAGATGGATGTGAGGGAGGCGGGAGGTAGAGAAGAGGCCAAGGACAATATCCTAATAAGGTTCCTAGGTAGTAAGCTGCACCGGCTTGAGGGCGCCAGCGAGGCACGAGTGTGACTCGTTCGTGTGTGGAGTAGTTCGTCCAAGTGTGCGTTCATTAGAGGACACCCTGATTCTGGGTCCCCAAGCGCGTCGCTCTGGGACTTTGATTCGGGACCCAACCCGCCTCCGAAGTCCGTCTCTGGAGGACGGAACCCACCTGGGGCATCCGATGCCCGTGAACAGCAGAAGCCGGTGCCCGAAGGAAAACTTTTCTCAAGATACAGCAATAGTCCCTTTCATAAAGCATTTCGGAGAAAAATCCAGAGCCCTGGAGGGAAGCTGAGGCAGAACGCCTGGCCCCAGCCGGAGGGAAAGGACCGCCGCTAGTCGGAGCCGGAGCTGAGGGACCTTGACAGGGGCTGGCCCCGCGCAGGCGCAGTTGCAGTCGCGCAGCGCGCTCGCCTTAGCGCGCATGCTCGGCCGGGCCGTGGCGCTCCGGGCTGACTGTGGCGGCGGCGGCGGCTGCAGCGGAGGAAGTTTCTGCTTTGCACTCCACCCCGGTAGCAGCTTCGTGACCGGAGACAGCTTCCTCCGGACGCTCCGAGGGTTCGCTACCGCCGCGAGTCAGTCGGACCCTACTATGGGGTTGCCCAAGGGGCCGGAGGGCCAGGGTCTCCCAGAGGTAAGGACTCCCGGTTCCTGACACGTCGGGGTTCCAGAGAAGGGGCCGAGCCCGCGCGGGCAGCAGGCTAAGGGGGCCTGGGCTCTGTTTGGGGCGTCTAGCCGTCTCTCCCCGGTATGTACCCCCCTGGGAGTTCCATCATTGTCAGCTGCGGGAGGTGGCGGGCTCCCCGGGTGGGCGTGGGCGGGGCTGACTTCAGCCGCTCCCCGTTCCCCTGGGACCGAGGTGGCCTTCCCAGCCCAGTACCTGCCTGAAAGCAGCCCTGGAGCCCTGGAGCCGGGGCTCCACTTTTCCCGCTTTCCTGGGCTTTCCCCGGATCCCCAACGCCTCAATGCTGTCCCCGCGGGCCGAGACTACTGCGCCCCGGAGTCACGAGACGCGCGCTGGGGCGGTCCGGCTCTGGTTGTGCAAAGGGCGATGACCTTGTTGCTCCAGCCGCTGCTGCTTGCGGCCGGTGGGGTCTCTGCGACTAGCCCCGCCCGCCTTGATGTCAATAGGAAACGCTGCCGGACTTTTATCCCCTCCCGGGGCAGGCTGGCAGGAGGAAGTTTGGGAACCAAGCGCGCACGAGGTTGTGTCCAGCCGGGTCAGCGCGCCACGGGGTTCAGGGTGGCACCGCGCCCTCATGGGGCTCTGTGGTGGGCCGGGTGCAGGTACTGAGACCCTGGTGAAACGTGGCTGCTTCCCCAGAAGGTCGTGAGTAGCTTCCTTTTAGAGGTGTTTAGGATATCTCCCACTCGGTGGTGGGAGAGGACAGTCAATGGTTTCTGTATTTCCATATTGGCTCTGAATGAAGGAAACTGCAGTTCCTTTGGCTAGTTGGTTTGTGTGTCGTCTTGTGCAATTGATTTACTCAAAAGCTAGTTAAGTTTACTAGACTCTTGAAAGAAATTGAATCTATGCTGTACCCCTGTCCCTCTGAAGGTTCTGAACTAGGCATTTGGTAAACTGTTCCTTGACATGGTCAGTGGTCCTCACATTTAGCTGCCTGTACTAGTCTTGCTTCACCCCTAAGCCCACAGTTCTTTCATCCCACAAATAGCCACTAATTGTGGAATCATTCAATGAATAAAAGCTGGTATCTAGTCCTAGCAGGGCAGAGAGCCTATTGATATGTGCTCCTAGAATTCAAGATCATTCTGTCATCTTAAGAAAAACCTAGCAAATACAATCTCAGAACCCTTGTTTTAGGCAAAACCCTACTGGGGTGGGGGGGGGGAGGTGGGAAAGGGGTGAAAGAGTTGCTCTGATGGAACTCAGGAATTGGGAAGAATAGGATATGTATGTGCTGTGATACTTGATTTGATAATTCTTTTTTGCCACTCCTTTATTCTAGGCTTTATTCTTTATTCCGGCCTTTGCTGTAGGCTTCTGTCTAGTCTCTTGGGTTCTACCTGAAATTCCTGCTATTTGGTGCCCCATAGTATGACCAGTAGGAGTTTTTCTAAAATACAAAGCAACTTTCTCCTTGTATTCTTTGTTAACTCTTTCTGACTGATAGGAGCTCTTGGTTTTGGAGGCAGACAGGTTGAATATAAACAAATTGTTATCATTCATTTCACAGAACAGTTTATATGAGTATGGTTAATCTGTGTCATTACTAAGTTATTGATGGTTAATTCATTAAAATAAGTTGTTTTTACCCTTTATTGTGTGGGCTGAATAGAAAAATGGGTAACTTGGCCTTGCTTTCTTGCTGAAGTAATTTTAGGGCAATTGAAGAATTAACACACCTGGTTTAAAAGCCTACAGTAATCTTTATTAGAATTTTATCAGGTTTTTTTTTTAAAGATTTATTTATTTATGCATACAGAGCTGGGATACAGGCCAGGGGTGCAGGCATAGGTGGGAGGATTCACCAGAGACAGAGTGGGGAGCAGAACAGGCCAACTGGTGAAGCACACTGCTGAGGGGAACAGTGGGCAGGTCAGGAGAGGTCTTCTGTGCCATGTGTATCACCTCTTGGGCAGGGATCAAACTCATGCTGAAGTGGCTTTAGCTTCTTAGTGCTGTGCTTTAACCCGCTGCACCACCAGGGAGGGCCCTTTATCAGTGGTTGATGTGTTAGTCATCCTGGTAGCTTTTTATGGCTTCAAGAGAGTAGTCTTCTATTCCCGTTTCCATTTGTTTCTGTGTTAATCTTTGAAGTTAATTTACAGTCTTATTAATACTCTTAAGTTGGTATGCTTTGCCAAAGTTATTTCACAGGTTCTTTTACAAACATACACTTTTGTACTTGGGGGTGAGTAGAAAGAAGCATGGGTCATGTTTCTTCCCTAGGGTTATTAATGGGTGCCCGTTGGGTACAAATTGAGACAAGTATGATCATTCTGTAAAGTATTATCATCTCAGAGGTGTTTACATATCAATGATGGTCAAACAAATGAAGGTTTCCTGTTTCACAGCCCAGGAGTTTTACAAAAATACTTGTATCATTCCATTCTCTTCTCTATCTTTGCACATCTTACTGCTCTTTGCTTTTTCTTTTTGTCTCTCTACTTACAGATATTTCTGAACCATCCCATATTTTTCACAAAGAAGTTGTAAATAATTAATATTACTTTATTTTTTGCATGCTCACTAGAATTTGTGAATGCTAACCTTCACGGTATTTGATAGACTGAACCAGTGTCATTCAAGAGAGAAGTGAAATAAGCAGTAGCTCAAATTTGTTACCTCCATCATCCTTTATTGCAAGCAGTTAGTCACTTTAATTGTTTTTTGTTCAACTATGTTAATATCTATGCTTGTTCTCTTGTCAGTTTGTACTTCATAATAAACTTAAACTTTCATTATCAGCTTTATGACTATGAAAACATATTCTTAATCCATGACTGACTTAGCGCACACATTTTATGTAATGATGGTGCATATCATTCCATATTTAATGTGTGACTTTTGAGCCTAGTGCTGTTCAGAACAGAGGAATAAACATAGATGAATAATAAATGAGTCCTCTCCTGAACCAGTTAATAGTTCACTTGGAAAGACAAATATGTATGTTAACTTGAGACATGTTGCTCAGAAAGTTTGAATTGTGAATGCTATGGATGGAAAATAGAACTGCAGAGGAATAACAAAGTCAGCCTGTATTTGTCAGGGTTGGCATTGTATAGGAGCTAGAATATAAAGATGGCTTCTGGGTGGCTAGAGAATATTGGGAAGAGGAGGTGGCCTGAACAGTGAAGAAACGGGATCAAGTAGTATTTTTCTAGGTTGACCATAGCCATATCTGGATTTGGTGGTAGTGGGGGGAGGGGGTGATGGCCGGCATGGAAGTTAAGGACGAAGTGCAGCAGGTTGAAGCACAACACTAAGAAGCTAAAGCCACTTCAGCAAGAGTTCGATACCCACCACCCTGGAGGTGATCCACATCGCGCATCAGACCTCTCCTGGCCCGCCCACTGCTCCCCTCAGCAGTGTACTTCATTCATCATTTGGCCTGTTCTGCTCCCTACTCTGTCTCTGGTGAATCCTCTCACCGCCCCTGCACCTCTGGCCTGTACCCCAGTTCTATATGCATAAATAAATCTTTCAAAAAAGAAAGACAAGTTGTAGGCAAAGATTCGAAGCCAAACTGAAAAGTATGGAGTTTATCTTATATTATAATGGTTCCTTATGATAAGGACTAGGTTGTGAATTAAAGAGGGATAGCATGAAAGCTATGATGTAAGAAGTAATGAGCAAAACAAATTAACAGGGTAGAAAAATTGAGAGGTAATTGCAGGAGTCCTGCAATGAAGTATAAGTAAAAGAGAAAGGAGCATAAATGTGAGATGCAGAGAAATGGAATATTCAGCAGGCATTGTTGAGAAAGGTAGTATTAGAGGTGCACAAGAATTTGAACCAGGATACATTGATAGTATTTTATAGAGCCAGGTAGTTTTTGATTTTCTGCAGGAATCAAAGAAGAGAGCATAATTCATAAAAGTAATTGGAGTCAAAAGTACTAGAATATTTAGACAAATTTAAGCTGTAAATATGCCTAGAAATGAAAGTGGGTTATAATTTAACACTTTTAAATTAAATCCCTATATAATTATATTTATTAAATTTATTTTATTAAGATAATCCTGTTAGGTAATTGCCCATTAGTTTATATGGGTTGAGAGTCTTCTTTGTATTTACTTCAGAAATCAAAAAAAGGAGTGCAGATGAGGCTACTTCTTTGAAGTCCCTTTTTGTTCTTGCTCTTTTTGTTAGTGACTTCTGGGGCCAACATGAATATAAAATTGAAAACAAAAAAACCCTAACTCATTCTTACCTGTATGTAAGGAGTTTACAATCTAATTGAGAAGCTTGTCAGGTAGACTGTATATATTAGCAAGCAGGGAGGTAATATGCAATAATCTTCCTTTCTCTGGATTCTTTCAGCATCTGATGAATAGTTTATACTGTGGCGATTAACAACTGGTTGAAGATTAGGGACCCAGTTCTTTTTGGCTCTGCAGTACTATGTTCCCACATTCCAGCATGAATGCAGTGATTGTGTCATCTGACCCTTGGCAGTGAGATTGTAGTATCAGGGAATATACCTGGTGTTCTTTAATTCAAGGCAGCTTTTATCAACTTAACTTTTACCTTTTCTCTTAGGTAGAAACAAGAGAAGATGAAGAACAAAATGTCAAGTTAACAGAAATTCTGGAGCTTTTGGTGGCTGCTGGGTATTTCAGGGCAAGAATTAAAGGCTTGTCACCTTTTGACAAGGTAAGAGGAAATCTTTCTTAGCATTAGGCTATTCTTTGTCAGGGTGGCATGGTAAACCATGGAGGGAGGCGGAGATTGTGTTTTACTTTCTCTATGTCCACATTTCCATTCTCTCCAATTCAGGTTCATTATGGAAGTGTTCAGACTTTCTATTAAAAGAAAATATTATCAGTAGATATGCTTTGACTTGCTTCACCATGCATGAAGCTTTGAGAAATGAGAGAAGAAAAAAAAATTTATTTTCAAGGAATGTCCAGGAGATAAAGCTTCTGCAATATGAAATAATATGAGTTAATAAGCAGTCCCCCATTAGTGTGCCTGATATTCTCTGGATGGTAAATACTAAGTTTGGAGGAGGGATAATTCAATATGGAATGAAGTCTTTTCATTCAGTAGAATGTTAAGCAATTATTGTGCATAAGACATAATAATAGGAGTTGAAAGCACAAAGACCTTGTACTCTTAAGAAACCAGTGTCTTCACAGTGGGAGAGACACAAACCTACATGTATAGAATAAGTGGTTTGATGCAGTTAAGTTCATCAGTGAACTGTGCACAGATTTGAAGCATCTTGATCAGACAAGACAGGCCAGAAACTCTTCCTGGTAGAAGGAAAGTTTGAGTATGCCATTGTGCAGCAATGCACGGTTGGCCACATAATAGAATCATTGTGGGCCATTTTATAATACAGATGTATAGGCTTTACCCATTGAAATTCTGGTTACTTGTGCCTGGGTTGGGGACTGAAATTTGTTTTACCAGCCCTCTCACTTGAGTCTACAACAAAGCCAGAGATAAGAGTTGCTGTGTTTTTGTTGATGCTTTTGTTTTTCTGGTTTTCAAGCTTTGTCTGAAAGGTTTTTGATTCCAAATGGATTTGTAACCTTATTGTCAGTTGCATCGCAGAGAAATCTTGTGAGAAATGTAGAACAGGGATTCATCTCTCCTGTAGGTAGATTGAAAAACAGTAAAATGTGTGGAAATTAAGTCATGAGACACGGTCTTGGCTATTCACGTGCTTAGTCCGTAAAACATTTAATTCTTCTGGAATCTGGCACTTGTCTGAAACTGGGTTAAGACTTCTCTTGATTGAGAATTAATATCTGTGTCCCCTTTACTATATAGAAGATCTACGTATAGTAGATCCATGTAGTAATAAAAGTCAGTCACATAGCCACATTTCCAGCACTTGTAACCACATGTGCCTTGTAGCCACTGGGCAGAGCAGAAAGTTGCACTTGACACTGTTGTTTTAGATGGCCGAGAGCTGCTGGAATCAGAATGTACATACGCTTTTTTTGTGTTTACTGGTTCTGGGACAACTAGTTATAGTTTATCAGTCTTCTTACCCTCACCCCAAACTGGAAAGAGAAAATAAATGTTTTCTTTGTGTTTTGCAGGTTGTGGGAGGAATGACTTGGTGCATTACCACTTGCAACTTTGACATAGATGTTGATTTGCTCTTTCAAGAAAACTCTACAATAGGTCAAAAAATGTAAGTGAAAAAGTCTAAAGGGCTAACTTTTGAGTCCCTACTGTGCCAAAGGTTATGCTAGATGCTTTACATATTTCATTTGGTAATTTTTTATATTTTAATTTTCATTACAATGGGTATTTTCCCACCTTTACGAACTATGAAACTGAGACCGAAAGGAGCCAATGTCATACAATTAGCATATGTGACATGTAAAAGTCAGGTTATTTTTAATACTTTTTCTTGATCAAACTTTCAATTGACTTTTTAGTGTATTTTATTCCAAAGCTAATTTGAAGGGTAAGGAAAGGACACTCTCCCTCCTCGCTACCCCTGGTAAAGCAGAGCCTCACCTTGCCTGCCGTTAGGAGAAGGCAGCGTGGACTCCTGCTGGAGTTTCCTGCTGAGGTCATGTCACCCTGCCTGGTCTTCCATAATCCAAGGGCTTGGTGAGCTCATTAGGCTGTTTGGGATCCCAGGTCTGCCCCACTCTGGTAGTAGACAGCTGTGTGACCGTGGGCAAACCCCTGATCCTTTATTTGTAAGTAAGAGAATTTATAATTTCAGATTTTATGCTCTGTCATCACTTTATTTTCTGAAGCCTTTTCCTCCCCTCATGAAAGAAAATACTTCTGAAAGGAATAAAGGTGATTTACAAATAAATGCAGGAAGCAGTAACAATGGAAAGGTGAAGAAGCAAAAGCAAAGCAAGGGTAAAGGAAAAAAAGAGAGACAAAGGTAGAGCTGGAGATAAAACTATCACATTTTTTATTTACCATAAAATGCCTTTATTAAGGGCAGGCCCTAGATTTGGCTCTAATCTTCTGGCAGCCAGCAAAAAGAGAAAAGCAAGACAAATTGCCCAATTGATGGTTTATATAGGATAAGAAAAAGGGTTCCATCAGAATTGCAGGAGCTCTGAGAATATGAAAACTAAAAGACTTCACTTTACTCTTCATTAGAGTACACACTTACCACAGTGACATTACGCTCATGGATGCCCAGGCACAAATGAAGGGGCTCTACATCTTCACATTTGTCATTCCAAGCCTAATGTCATTCCAAGCATCTGGAGACTGGTGGTGAGAAACCCCTCGTAGGAGGAAGTTTGATGAAGTCCAGGTGGGGGCTCTGCTCAGTGCTGGGCAGGCTAAACCACAGGTAGATTTTTATTGTTACTGAGTTTTTGTTGTTGTATAGGTGTTGCAACCATCAAGTTAAAAAAAATTTCAAATACCACCAGAGGGAACAAGACACACAGCTCATGTCCTTCCCCCTCACCATTCTATACTCCATTTTTATTCCCTGGAGAGAAGCATCTTTAGATTTTCATTTCTTAGTGTGCTCACTTACATCTCCAACCATATGTATATTCTCATTCAAGTCTGACGTGAGGAAGAAATTAACTCCCCTATGCTAGTTACTATACTCCCTTTTCTTCCAGTCTTTTAATTATTGTTTTTCTATGATTGTTTATATAATTTTAATCTGCTCCAAGCTTCTACTTCTTGATCCATTAATATGAGATAGTTTCTTCTAGTTCCATACTACATAGTGAAGAGCTTTTAGTGTTAGCTTTCTTTCTCCCTTTTGATCGCCAGCTACCATCATAATATTTCTTTTGTAATGGTCAGTGTATAATATTTATATCTGTTCTATAATAGCAGTTAAATTGCCCATACTTTATTTAGGGTAGATTTAAAACAGGTCTGTAAATTATGGTTAAAAACTAAGAATTGTTAAGACACAGCACTGAGAATCTAAAGCCACTTCCCCATGAGTTCGATTCCCGCCTGCCCCGGAGGTGACCACATGGCATGGCAGACCTCTCCTGACCTGCCCGCTGCTGCCCTCAGCAGTGTACTTCGTTGATCTGCCTGTTCTGTTCCCCACTCTGTCTGTGGTGAAGCCTCTCACCGCCCCTGAGCCTCTGGCCTGTACCCCAGTTTTGTATGCACAAATAAATAAATCTTAAATAAAAAAAAAAAAAAACAACTAAGAATTGTGAAGGGGGTCCGAGAAATGGACGTATAATGATGTGGACAGTAATGCTGTGGTTTACAAGAAACTTTGAAATATCACAATCTGATGGAACCTCTTCACTACAGAGTCAGTCACAGCTCTGTGTACTTTGGATACATTAATGAAAACTGTCCTGTCCTTAGGAGCTTATATTCCAGGGAGAGACAAACCTTAAACAGCTAATTTAACAAATAAATAAATAAAAATAGAAGACTAGTATGTTATGGGGAAGCTTAAAGCTGGGGAAGGGCATGAGGAGGGATGAAAGATAAGTGGCAATTGTAGTTTTAAGTCAGTGCAGGCCTCATTGAGAAGGTGATAAGTGAGCCAAGAGTGGACGGAAAAGGGTCGCAGGCATAGGGAACTATCAGTGAAAGGGCCCCCCAAATGAAGCTTGCCTGGACTGGAATGAAGAGGGAAGTACATAGAAGTCTCTGGGGCCAGACCAGGCAAGGTCTTGTTGGTCAGAAAAGGAAATTGAGCTTATGCGAGCAAGATGGGAATCCTTGCAGTATATTAAGCCGAGGAGGAGCATAATATTGGATTGTCAGAAAAGTTGTGACATTTTTTTCTATGCATGACTTTTCTGACAACCTAGTATTTACTTTGCTTTAGAAGGAACCCACAGATTGCTGAATTAGGAGGGTGATGAGGGAAGCAGGCTGATCCTAGCATATTATAATCCTCATAGGAGATTTTGGCAGTGGGCTAATAATAGTTATGGATTCTGGATCTATTTGAAGGTAAAGCCAACAGAATTTCCTTTGGGTTTTCCTTAATTTGGGGTGTAAGAGGAGAGTCAAGGATAATTTCAAGATGTTTGAACCCCCTCACCCCCAAGAAATGGAGGTAGTCTCTTGTGAGTCATTGACAATCAGATTTTGTGTGTGTTAGTATTTTTAATTTTTTAAAAGATTTATTAATGGGCCCTCCCTGGTGGCACAATGGGTTAAAGCGCAGCACCATCTCACCTCAGCCACTTCACCATGAGTTCAATCCCTCACTGGGGAGGTGACTCACATGGCACAGCAGACCTCTCCTGACCAGTCCACTGCTCCCCTCAGCAATGTACTTCATTGATCTGCCTGTCTGCTCCCTGCTTTGCCTCTAGTAAATCCTCTCACCACTCCTGCACCTCTGGCTATACCCCAGTTCTGCATGCATAAATAAATATAATCTTTAAAAAGGTGCAGGAGCAGTGAGAAGATTCACCAGATACAGAGTGGAGAGCAGAACAGGCAGCTTGACAAAGTACACTGCTGAGGGGAGCATTTGAGACAGGAGAGGTGTGCTGCGCCATGTGGATCACCTCTGGGTTTGCATCTCCAGGAAGGGCCCAGATTTTGTATTTAGATATCATTTCTTTCTTGAGTTTCTGATTGCTCTTTTCTTCTTGTTAACAAAGAAGTGCATTGCTCTACCTATAGCTAAGATCAGCCAGCTTCTTAATAATTTAATTTATGTAGCATGAATTTATGATCTTCTTGAGGACACTCATTTGAAGTATCTTTTTGTTACACTTTGAGCTGATTGCTTATTATCCCTGATGCACATCTATTTCTGAGCTAATCATATTACTTCTTAGATTCTGTTTATCTTTCTTTTGAAAATCCTTTTGCCTTTTATAATGTTCTTAGCTCCGTTTTCACCTTGGTGTCTTTGAAGGTTACAATACATTCCCATCAGCAATAGTCCTATTCTTAGAATAGAATATTGGAGCATAGAGTTTTTTACATGGGTTCTTAATCTCTTATCTATATTTCTGAAAGGTAAAAAACACCAAAACCTTTTTTTTCTAAACATGGATACAAAACTTAGCTGGAAGCAAACTTGTCCTGAACTGATTTAGGACTATTCATAGCCTATATTGATCCCACTTGCCTGCAGTTTTGCTGCAGAAATACTAATTTCTTTGATTACAGGGTGATGCTCTTAAGTTTCATCAAGATCCTGCATAACACATAGAATCCCATCTGACCCTAAGGGGTTTTGATACAGGTTTAAGGATCTGTTATATTCTCAAGTATTTGATGTATAGCTTCTAAGTGAACTATAATTGTGGGCAAAGCTGGGGACAGGGGTTTCCTGACTAAAGGCCCATCAGACTCAGCAGTGTAGTTAGGTCTTTATTATCTGAGAAGAAATGCCATAGCCAGAGAGCACTGAGCTATCCGAAATACTTTGGTTGGTTTTGGAATGTGTTCTGTGTTTGGAGTCCCTCCCTGCAATTTAGACTAATGCTGCCTTACATTGTGGGGCACCTTAGTGTATCCCTGTTGGTATAATGAGTAGCCAGGCAGAGCTGTCTGAGCAATGCATTTGCCTTTTGAGGGCATAATTTTCTTTTAGACTGTTTTCTTGACCCTTCCTGATCCTTCTTTCTTGAGGCCTTCATCTGCTTCTGCCATTCATCCCTAGCCTATCTGAAAGCCCCCTTACCAAAAAAAAAAAAAGCCCCATTACCATAGGGCCCTATGTTCAGAGGTCCATAAATAAGATTTTAGCCTTATATCTGAATTTAAATATCTTTCTTGTATAGACATAGAACACTTACACATGTATTTTATTTTAAAGATTTATTTATGCATACAAGAGCTGGGGTACAGGCCAGCAATACGGGAAGGTGAGAGGATTTGCCAGAGACTGAGTAGGAAGCAGAACAGACAGATTGACTGAAATACACTGCTGAGGGGAACAGCAAACGAGGCAGGAGAGGTCTGCTACACCATGTGGGTTAGCTCCCTGGCCAGGGATTGAACTCTGTGCTGCAGTGGCTGTGGATCACTTCATAGTGCTGCGCTTTAACTCCTTGCACCACCAGGAATGGCCCTGCACAAGTATTTTATTAGTTAACTTTCACAACAACCTTTGAACAGACAGGTCAGTGATTACCCATCATTTTATGACGGAAGTATTAGACCAGAGGGAACCGAGTGACTTGCGAAAATTCCCAGAGTGGTTGACAGAGCTGGAATTTGGACACTGGTTCAATTCACCCTTTCTCTGCAGTTGCAGAGAAAAACTCTTAAAACTAAAGGAGTCAATCACTTTGCTGTTGTGAGTGGGCATGTTATACTCTTAGACCAGGAGACCTGCCTACAGAGACTTCTGTAGTGGTTACTTTCCCTGATTTTCAGAAAGTCAGAGGATCCTCCCTGAGCTGGAGGGAGAAGCCAAATGGAGACTGCTAGATTTCTGCAAGAAGTCATCTTGAATTTTCCTGGCACCCAGCCTGCCAGTGTTCCCTCCACTTCCGTACTCCGTGGCAATGTAAAGGCCTTCAGCTGTTTCCAACTGCTGCTGAGACTCTAGATTTTAGCAGTAATCTCTGGAAGGTGGGCTTACGAGGATTGTAAACTCTGCGGTGACCCTCAACAGCCTTCCCTCAGGATCTTTGTGAACTGGGATAGAAGGCCATTTCTGAGTAGTGAGTAACCCAGAAGAACCCTATCTCAGGATACAGTATTAGGGTATCAGCCTCTTATTTTGGAGCTGGTGAATGGTTCTAGACACTTAGTAACTCTATGTAGACCCATAGATCTGCATCCACTAGAGGGAGCTTTTCTCCCACGAAACCAAAAAGTAACTGAGGAATTGGGGCCCCAAATGTATGAATAGTAAGACCTGCACTGAGCACGAGTGCAGACCCAGGGTTAGTGAGCATCTTCATTGTTAAGCTTGGAGTGAGGGCCCATCTTTTCCCCCTCATAAGTTTCAGATAAGAAACAGGGCATGTGAATCTGATGAAGATCAAAATAAGAAACTTATCAGAGAGAAAGCCTTAAATATGTTGCACGGTGGGTTGGCTAGTACTTCTTTACCAAACTGTCCCATTCCAGCCCCAGAAAGAGGTGGACAACCTCTGGTTCCCCTCACCCCCACACAGTGCCAGGCCAGACATCTCATGGCAAAAGAGATGCACATATCCCAAAGGCAGACACTCAGAATGGAGGGACTGCAGAGCAGCTTCAAATCACATGACAGTTGGCCCTCCCTGGTGGCGCAGCCGGTTAAAGCACTGCACTGAGAAACTAAAGCCACTTCCGCATGAGTTCGATTCCCGCCTACCCCAGAGGTGACCACATGGCGTGGCAGACCTCTCCTGACCCGCCCGCTGC
>NW_004567103.1:79222160-79223283 GCF_000260355.1 Condylura cristata | reverse complement strand
ATAAATCTTTAAAAAAATAAAAATAAAAAATAAATTAAAAAAAAAAGCACATGACTACATGACAGTTTCCTCCTGCCACTCAGATCTTTGGGAAACCTCTCCTCTCACATGCTTCTCTCCTGGAAGTTCCCTCCTCCTATGAGTGTGCGTGGTAGCTATCGGCCTTTCTCCCTGACTTTCTCTTAACATGTTAGACTTGACATTTGATATTATGATCAGTGGAGTTGATGTGGTAAGTTCCCACCTTGTAAAACCTTTTCCTGGGTATAAACATGGAGTTGGATCAGCGGGGGAAAAGAGAAAGACAAATAAATGTAATAGCATAAAAATGAAAACAATGAACAACTGTAAGCCAGAAACATTTTATGGGAGTGGACGGGGGAATGGGATCAGAACTGGGGTGGGAAGAATGTACTGGACTGTGGTGATGGCACACGGGTGAATTGGTGGTAGAAAGCCCATGGGGATTACAACTGAGATAGAAAATGCACAAAATGAAGAATGATGTAAAAAAAATAAAAATATTTAAAAAGTAGAAATAAAAAATAAAATGGTATCCTGTACAAATCAAAGGAAAAAACCAACATGGAGTTGTCTTGTGTTCTCTGGGAACTGTCCCATGCCAGCCATTTCATTTTGTGTCTATATTACTTAGTTCTTACCAAGCCTGAGGGAGTAGACCTCAGGGGAACATGATAAGACCATGAAGATTATTACTAGGCCTAAGTCAGATTTCAGTCTTAAAAGTATCTAGGTCTGGGCCCTCCCTAGTGGCACAGCAGGTAAAAGCACAGCACTAAGAAGCTAAAGCCACTTCAGCATGAGTTTGATCCCCAGCCAGAGAGATGGCCCACATGGGGTGGCAGACCTCTCCTAACCCACCCACTGCCTGCTCCCCTCAGCAGTGTACTTCATCAGTCCATCTGTTCTGCTCCCCACTCTTTCTCTGGCGAATCCTCTCACTGCCCCTGCACCTCTGGCCTGTACCCCAGTTCTGTATGTATAAATAAATTCTTTTAAAAAATAATTTAAGGGCCCTCCCTGGTGGCGCAGCGGGTTAAAGCACAGCACTGAGAAGCTTAAGCCACTTCCGCATGAGTTCGATTCCCGCCTGCCCTGGAGG
>NW_004567103.1:79199204-79221095 GCF_000260355.1 Condylura cristata | reverse complement strand
CCTGTACCCCAGTTCTGTATGCACAAATAAATAAATCTTTAAAAAAAAAAAAAAAAGAGTTTTGCACTAGAGAAGAGAACTCTAAATGTTTCTCTTGAGAATGAGCTCCCATGTTTTGCTTTAATATTCTGGGAAGCTGGCTGGCACAGTGTCAGATAATTATTTGTTGTCTAAATCCTATTTAAATTAAGAAATTGGTGGACTGATAACTTTTTCTATATAAAGGTGTTAGAAATAACAACCACTGCCTCTCCCATCACCATAATTTCATAAAGAAAATCCAGTAAAAAGAGCATATTTAAAGGGTGAAGGCAGTTTTGTGCCTATGTGTACACACCCCTAAATTGTGCTAATTTTTTTTCATTTTGTAGTTAGCCACGAGAAATTTGGTCATGATTCTGGCACTGAGAAACCTTTGACTCTTCTGGACCTCTGCCTAGACTGGAGACATGTTAAGGCCACTATGTGTATTCTCAACCTCTACTTGTTGTCTTCTCCTGACAGAGCTCTATCAGAAAAAATTGTCTCAGTCCTGCCAAGGATGAAATGTCCACATCAGCTGGAGCCCCACCAGATCCAGGGGATGGATTTTATTCACATATTTCCTGTTGTTCAGGTGAGAGCCTCTTGTGGTTTCTTGTCCTCAGTGTGGTGTTTTGGCCTCTGAATATGAGAATTCCTGTAGTGGTTCTGACTCCTGCGCCATCTGGCCTAGACCCTGGATCTCTGGATTTGATGGCAGCAGAACACAGTGACATTTCCTAGTGCCACCTTTAAAAGGCATCGGGGAATGTCTTCTGCCTGAGTCTCACACTGTCACCTGTCATGAAGTAGTCCCATTAGTTCCTTCTTATTGCTCTTTTAGTAAAGATACTATTCCACGTGTCCTCCCCCACCCCTCCAAGCTTTGGACCCTTCTGACCTAGGCAGCTTTTACTCCTTGCTTGTCCTTGTTCTTTCTGTTGTAACCCATCTTTCTTTCAGATTTACTTGTGCTACTTCTTTTCCCAGGGACTTTCCCTCAGGTTAAAAGTTCTTCTCCGCTCCCTTTAGCTGCTTGCTTCACATTCTTTTTAGGTCTCAGTTCCACCAAACCTCGTTGAGAATGCTCCCCTTAAACCACTCTTCTAGGGCAGGTCTTTTGCTGTATTTACTCATATGGCTGCATTCTCTTCTGGGAATCTTCCTTACTGTAGTTTGTGATCAGAGACGTTCAAGTGTGTGCTTATCCATCTCTCTCAGCAGATGGTAAGCTCCAGGCACAGGCCCCATGACTGATTTTGTGCACTGTTGTGTCCAGCATTTTCAGAATGTTAGCCATTCAGTCCTTATTTGATGATTAAATGTCCAAGGGGAGCCTTTTCTCTGTGTTGGCTCTGATTAAGTGGCTTATGCTGTACAGCTTGTGTCTGAGCTTTTCAGGCAACTTGAAAAGAGAAGGGGGCCCTCATTTCAGCATGAGTTGGGTCCCCGCCCTGGGAGGTGACCACATGGCGCGGCAGACTTCTCCTGACCCTCCCGCTGCTCCCCTCAGCAGTCTGCTTCATCAATCTGCCTTTTCTGCTCTTCATGCTGTCTCTGGTGAAGCCTCTCACTGCCCCTGCATCTCTGGCCTGTACCCCAGTTCTGTGTGCATAAATAAATATAAAAAAAGAAAAGAAAAGGAATTCACCCTTGTTGCTTGCCTTGGTGCGGTACTTTACATCTGATCCTAATAGAGTTCTTCAAAAAATAGTCCCAGTCTTATATGTGAGGAAAGTATCTCCAAAATGGTAGTTGATTTGCTTAAGGGTAAAGAACTGGTGAGTGGAGAAGCAAAGATTCCAGTCTAAACTTCCTGTCACCATTCCACCATTCATGAAGCCACCAAGAAGAAAGCTGCACAGTCCTTGCTAGAAACGTTTTCCAATTCTTTGATAAGATTATATAGATTTTAAGAGCATGAATTCTGGAGACTTCCTATATTCAAGTCTTGACTGTCCCACTTTCCAGTGTGCAACCTTGGGCAGAGGACATGACCCCTCATCTGTTCAAAGGAAAATATAACAGTACCTCCTTGATAGGATGAGAACTAAGTAAGTTAATGTGCGTGCATGTAGCTGATAGATGGACATTTTAGTAAGTTTATTTTTTATGTGTTACATACATACAGTTTTTGTTGCTGTTATTACCCATTCTGGGATTGTTCCCTCACACTCAACTTCAAATCAAATAGCATGAAATTTTTCAGTGTGAGATTGAGACGTTAACTCAGAATTTGATTTGTATGTTGGTTGTACTTTGACCAGAAGCAGGGAGGTGGTATCTGATCCATTTTTGTGAAAACAGGAAGTGGGGACCCTGGTTGGTTATTGCTGAATGTGTAACACCCCTTAAAGCCTGGCTGTCTAGGGATTAGACTTTACTCGCCCTGTGCTAGAACTTTGGGGGCAAAACATCTAGTCTAGCTATGAGTAGGTGATGGAGAAGGTGATCTTCTGGAGGTGTGGGGGCATTTTGAGTGGGAGTGTTCCATGTTGAGTGGAATGCTGGAGGGCCTGAGAACCTCAGTCAGCAGTTACCAGATTTCTTCATGTCTCAGACCTGTGAAATTTTACAGCTAGAATGGGGGTTGGCCTTTGGTTGCCACCTTTATTTCAACAGGGATATTTTAAAAAGTGATTACTATCATGTTTTCTGTTACTTTCTAAGAGAAAGACCATTTAATTCCCAATCTCAAAATAAGGAATGGTCCTTCAAATTGAATTGAATACATTCAGCATTATGAAAACCTGACTACATGCCTGTAGTTTCTTTGTGTTTTGCTGGAAGTCAGTAAACAGTCATAGGCCCGCAGTTGAGAACCATTGGACTAGTTGTCTTGTATGATTTTAGAGGCTTTTCACCCATCTTCTTACCATTTATGAAAGCTTTGGTAACAATCTCTGAAAGCCAGTCAAGAGAAAAACGGGTGTCATGTGCAGTAACTGTGCATGTTCTGGGTCATAGCTCTTTCTCCCTTGATGGACGTATAAATCCTGTGACAGCAGGTGTTTTTCTCAAGTATAGGTACTTGTGGCAAAGCATGATCATCTGAGAGGGCAGTTCCTGTCCTTCATGCAGAACCTGCAGTTGTGTGACTGAGTTTTGAAGGGAATCCTGTGCTTCACCTTCCTTATCCAATCACACTCTCCAGGGTCCAGTAGTAACTCAGTGCAGCTCTCGTTCACACGGCAGATCTGAAAAGGAAACAAGGACCAAAGGCCAGAAACTGGGTCTCCCAATCCAAATATAAGCAACAGCAACACTGAATTGAGTCGACAATGAGTCAACCTCCTTTGTTGTCCTCCTGACCTGTGGTGCAGGAGTAGAGGGGTGGGTGGTAGCCACAGTGGTTCTGTCTGACCTTCTGCCCCTACTTCTGAATTTTAGTCCTTGCCCAATGTCATTGTTTCAAAGTAGAATGGGGTGAAAATAAGGGAAAGATCCTAACAACAAAAGAATGGTCCTCACACAGTATATGCTGCCATCCTTATTCTGGGCAGTTACTTTCTAAATATGTCCTTTCCTTGAGCTGGCTGCCCTCTGGGAGCGTTTCTTCCCTCCCTGCCAGAGCACCAGGCTGTGTACCATGTCTCTCCTTCCTAGGTAGCTAAACCTTTCCAAGAGTAGCTGCCCTTTCAGGGAAATGCAACTACTCTCCCAAACCTAAGCTGGTACAGGGCTGTCAGGAGAGAGAATGGCAGCCCTGGCAGATGGCACCCCCTCCTTCATGCTCTTTAGTAATAAAGGAAATGAATGTAGAGGCAGGAAGCAGAGGCTAAGTCAGTTTTTGTATTTTGCATTTGTAGTCACAGAGGACCTGGATCATCTACAGGTTACAGGGTTTTGGTGTGTGTATGTGTTTTAATTGCCTAGTTTTATGAGAAACCACTTCTGTATGTCAGCCCGTAGAATTGGGAAACAGTTCATAAACCCATCTGTCTACTTTCCTATAGAGGAACCTCCAAGTTCTGACTCCAGTTTTGTGGCTCTCTGAGCTTTTGGTTCTGTAAAGCACAGCCAGTATCAATTTCCTTATAAAATTATGCGTATTTAGAGAGAGTTTTGAATGCTGAGCTTACCCAAACCTAGGCTGTATAATACCCCTGTTTTTATGTGAATCTTTAAGAGATTTTTGTCATATACCCAATAAGGGATTAACTAGGTGTCCTCAGTATTTCTCTCCAGATCCTTTTTACGGTCTGTAGTACAAGCAGTACAGAAAGAGTTACATTAAAGTGGCATTACAATTAGGGAAGACAGTATGAAGACACCCCAAACATTTAAGAAGAGAAGTGCCATGTTATCCAGGTATTTCGTTCTGGGAATTTATCCAAAGAATACAGAAACACTTACTCAGAAAGATACATCAACACTATATTCATTGCTGCATTGTTTATAATAGCCAAGATTTATGAGACTGACGCACTACCTACTGCGCTAATGAGGCACCTTATAATAGCCAAGATTTATAAACTTAGTTGCCTATCAGTGGATGAGTAGATAAAGGATATGTGTTAAGTTACAGTCATGCATCTTTTAACAATGGGAGCAGATCCTGAAAATTCAATCCTTGGGTGATTTTGTCACTGTGCAGACATCATAGAGTGTGGTTGCACAAAGATAGCTGATGTGGCCTGCGCCTCACCCAGGCCATGTGGGCCAGCCTATTGGAACCACCGTCATACGTTGGTCCAGGAACCTCCAAGTTCTGACTCCAGTTTTGTGGCTTTTCTCAGTCCACTTTTGTAATCCAAATTACAAAAGTGAATTAAGTGAATTAACACTTGACTGTATACATAATGGGATGCTGTTCAGTTATTAAAAAACAAAATCTTGCCCTCCCTGGTGGTGCAGTGGGTTAAAGCACAGCACTAAGAAGCTAAAGCCACTTCAGCATGAGTTCGATCCCAGCCAGGGAGGTGACCCACATGGTGCAGCAGACCTCTCCTGGCCTGCCCGCTGCTCCCCTCAGCAGTGTGCTTCATCAGTCAGCCTGTTCTGTTCCCCACTCTGTCTCTGGTGAATCCTCTCACTGCCCCTGCACCTTTGGCCTGTACCCCAGTTCTGTACGCATAAATAAATAAACCTTTTTAAAAAATGAAGTCTTGCCAATTGAAATAACATAGATGGATGAATCTGGAGGGTATTGTGCTAACTGAAATAAGTCAGGTGGACAAACAGCTGTGATTTCATTCATGTGGAACATAAAGGAAAAAAAAAGCAGCCGTAGATTATGAAAACAAAACGGTGATTACCAGAGGGGAAGGAAGATGGAGACAGATACGTCAGATAAAGGTGTCACTTGCATGGTGGTGAATGGAAACTAGACTTTTGTTGGTGGTCATCATGTAGTTTACACAGGAACTGCATTAGAATGTTGTATACATGAAGCCTACTACTTACATGAAAATTAAAGAATTACATTAAGATCTGCTGCTAGTAGAACCAGGAAGTTGCAGGGAAAGACTAATTTGTGTTGTGTGTTATCAGGTATTACAAAGCACTGTAGTACTTGTGATTTCATATGATCTGACATGAGAGAGACTAACATCCGCACCTCCGCTTTACACAGCGAGGGAAACTGAGACCTAGGGTCTGCAGTGAGGCTTTAACGCTCTCGACAGCTGCTCTGCTCCACGTCTCACTGGACCTCAGATGCTGACCGGACACAGGGAAGCAACCTGTGTTGATAGTTTCTCAGCATCTCATCAGTTCAAGTGTGATGATTTGGGTTCACAGCTTGTGCCATCTCGGAGTTGGCCTCCAATTCAGTGGTATTTCTACCCTCTCAACTCTTATTTCTTAACTTTCTTCCCCAGTGGCTGGTGAAGCGAGCTATAGAAACTAAAGAAGAGATGGGTGACTACATCCGCTCCTACTCTATATCCCAGTTCCAGAAAACCTACAGTCTCCCTGAGGTCAGTGTTCTGCTTTTCTCTTGCAGCTAAGAAGCTGAGCGTGCATTTAGAGACGTCCATGAAGGAGTGGCGTGAACTCAGGCTCCATTACAGTCCAGCCCCACTTCTTAGCACCTCTGCCTCTCCCCGGTCAGCGTTGAAAGTGGGCCTCCTGGTGCATTGTAGAGCTGCCTCTTTAACTGGGTACTGAGTGTGAAAACCTACGGTTTTTGTGTTTTTCTCTCAATTTTGTTATTTCATTCAGATCTTTTACTAAATTACAAGAGTTTAATTTAGCCATGCAAAACTCTTTGAAAGACCACTTTCCTAGGATATTCCTGGAGTAAGCTTAATAATAATTGCAACAGGGCCCTCCCTGGTGGCGCAGCGGGTTAAAGCACAGCACTAAGAAGCTTAAGCCACTTCCTCATGAGTTCGATCCCCGCCTGCCCCGGAGGAGATCCACATGGCGTGGCAGACCTCTCCTGACCCGCCCGCTGCTCCCCTCAGCAGTGTACTTCGTCGATCTGCCTGTTCTGCTCCCCACTCTGTCCCTGGTGAATCCTCTCACCCTCTGCATCTCTGGCCTGTATCCCAGTTCTGTATGAATAAATCAATAAATCTTTTAAAAAATAATAATAATAAAATAATTGCAACAACAGCAACAGCTGATAGCTATGAAATAGTTACTACCTTCCAGTTCAAGCACATTTACTTTTTAATCCTTATGAGGCTTATCCCTTGACATAGGTGTGGTCTTGTTTTACACATGGAAAAACTGAGACTTGACGCTTCAAGGTTAGGTACCATGCTCGCAATTTCAGAGTTTGGGGTTTGGAATGAGAACCCTTGCTTTCAGCATCACATTTTCTGGTCCCCCTTTTTCTTACTGACTAGATAGAGACTTGTTTTGGAGCCTTCCATAGAGGTCCTAGCTTTTTCCCATGAAAAATATACACTAATTTGGTAGAAAATTGAGACTTTCTCAGGCAGTGTTATGAGAATTCAAATTATAAGTCATATTTCTGAGCAGTTCATTGAGTTTCTGTCTTCACACACACTCTGTTAACCCCATATTTTGTCTTGCAGGATGAGGACTTCATGAAGAGAAAAGAAAAAGCCATCAAGACAGTGATTGATCTTTCGGTAAGTTCCTCTATGCCGGTTCTTCTGTACAAGAAGTAGGCTCATAGTATCTCAGTGGGATTTTGATTTAATCAGAAGAATGCTCCCTGGGGTGTCCCTCTGCTGGGGTTGCCCAGGAGCTGACCTTGGAAGTGAGGATGATGCCTGCCTGCCTCTTGTGCTCAGTACCATGACCCAGTATTCATGGGTAGAACTTGCTACAGCCACTGCCCTGGATTTTTGTTAGTTTCCGTTTTAAGAGAAAAAGATTCAAAACCTCTTCTCATGTCAGCTAGTAGCTGGTAAACTTTAAATAGGTCCAAAGAACAGATAGTGAGCTGGAGATGGTAAATTGAGGTGACCATCCACCCCACATGGCGTTGGGGAGGCAGAGTAGCTTCTAAGTTTTGTGTGGGGAGCTCTAATTTCACTTATTTCTAGTGATATCAAAAGACTTGTCCCTTAGCAAAGGGAATAAAATCTTTCCTAAATGACCAAGGGCTATGACTCTTGCAAGCATTTGGTTCACAGGGTTTCTCTTCTTCTTCCACCCTTTTTCCCATCCTGTCCTTTAGTTGTCTTATCAGTGTTTCTTTCCTGTTCCTTATTGATGAGTCCAAAATTCCACATTTTAATTGTGAATGGTAAAGTAGAGGTAAAGATAAGATCAACAGATAGGTGTGTGGTTTCTAAACCAGCATTATAGAAAGTACACAGATAGCTGCCAGATACTGCCTGAGTGCCTTCCCTGTGCTCAGCACCAAATTGGACATTTTGTAGGCTTTATCTTGTTTAGTCTTCTCCAGCAGTCATGGAGTTATATGTTGTTGTTTCCTTTTTATAAACCAGGAAGTTGAAGCTCAGACAGGTCAATAAATTCCCCATATAGTTGTAGAGCTAAGAGGAGGCAGCCAGGTTTTAATTTTACATCTGATGCCACAAACACAGCAGGTGTTGTTGCTTTTCCAGTTTTCTCACTTTCACCTGGTCATTGATTTCCCACATATTTCTGGCATTAGTTTTGTACTCATGTTCATGACTTACTTGAGGACTCAGAATTGTTATTCACCTGACTCTCAGAGACTAAATGTAATCAGAGTGGATGGACACTCTTCCCCTCCCTGCCATCCTGAGACCCCTCTGGTGACATCTGCTCTGACTTTCCTGTTTGAAGACCACAGATGGATCCTGCTGTCCAGCTGCAGAATGGATGCCTCGTGCAGTCTGTTATGTTTCTTGTTTCATCTCTTACTGGCACCATTATGTATCAACCAGCATATCTTTTCTAGTATTGCTTAGAAAGAACCTTTTTTTAAAATGCTAAATAGCAAACATTTTCAATAGTTTTAAAAATATTTAGCTTATTTGTGGCCTTAGCCATCTTTAGAGGATTTTGCCAGTTCTTTGCATTTGTCCTTGGTTATTAGCACATTTATTTGGCTTTTTGGCATATGATGTTTTGTTTTAAAAAAGCTTTTTTCCCCTTCTGTACTTACACTGTAGTAATAATGATGTGACATTAGGAAATGGAAAAAAAGTACAAAGTCTAAACCACTTATGATATCAGCAGCTAGAGCTAAGCACTGATACTCCAGACAGGAAAAAAATTAAGTCTGTCAATATAAAGAATTTGAGATCACAAAACACAGCTCTGTACTGTTTGTTGCTTGCTTGTTTTGCTCAACAGTATAGTCAAGGTGCTTTCTCCATGCCCATGAACATACTTCCATAGCATTTTTAGTGACTAGGTTATTCATTTGTGGTATTAATTTAACTAGCTTAGTTATGTCTTTTTTTTTTTTTTCTTCTAGCCATTATGTAGGACATCTTCAAATTTCATTTATTTTATCTTAATTACTTAGTTATAAGGCATTCCACAAAGTAGAATTGGGTCACAGGTCATACTGAGAGTGTCAGTACCTCACTGTCCAGCTTGTAAAACAGACAATTTAGAACTTTCACTTTTGAGCTCATCACTTTGGATGGTCACTTTTTGTCTTGGTCTCATTATTTCTGCCTGGGAATTATTCTCAACAAGTTAGTTTCTCCTCTGAAATGTGTTATTTCCTTGACTTCTGCATATTACCTTTTTACAGAATAGCTAGCTGCTTTATAGAAGGCCTGCTAGAAGGAGGTGGTATTTTCAAAGGACAGAGGAAAGTGATACTATTACCACCAAGAAGGGCTGACCACCTTTAACCACCTTCAGCTTTTGCATCATAGTTATAATGGTTCATTTGTCTTACTTGATATGCTGTTACACAGTTCACTGTCTCCTTTTCTGAGCTGCCAGCCTTCTGTAATAGTGAAGTATCTGTCCTGTGCAATGAGGTCAGAGGACCCATAGATGCATTTACTATTTATTGAGCATTTTTTGCTAATATTTAGAATTTTGGATGAGAATAGAAAATAGAGCAAACACAACAAAAGATTTCTTAGAACTTCTAGCCTAGTTGAAAGGAAATGCTTTGTTGAACTGGTGAATTAAATCACCCAAGATACATCATGCCATTTAAAATTATTCCAGCATGTTTTTCCTTAGTTGATGCTCCAAGGACACCCTTTTCACCTACCATATAAAACTTGTATAGGAGAACATGCATAAAACAATATTAGTACACTTTATTGGTAGTAATATATATATATAATATGCATATAAAAAATCCTATGCCCTAGCTCTTACTCTGTGTCTGTAATGTTGAGTGTATTAGTAAGTTAGTCCTCGCACCTCCTCTTATACCTATTTTACAGGTGGAAAGCCAAAGGTTAAAGTAACTCGACCCAGGTTGTCTGTTTGGCTGCATGCATTCAGTCACCACTACAGCTAAGACACACTGTGTGCCAAACTGACATCTGGAGCTGAGGGGGAAAGCAGTGACCTTCAGCTGGAAGGGAATTGGGGGCTCATCAAGTAAAAGATGTGGCTGTGCTTGGCAGAAGCATGCATGGGCTTTCTTTGGGGGATGCTTTGACATATTTGTTTTCAGGGTAAAGAGCTCTACAGCAGGGACCATCCAAAGGCTTAGACAAAAGAGGCATCATCCAGAAAGGGAAGAGAGGAAGTGAAACTCCCATGGTATCACAGTGGGGCTTCACATACCTCAGCTTTGTTGTTCAGCAGAGAGCAGGGAGTTTCTGGGTTAGAGATCTTCAGGGCACCAGCAGCCCTGGCTGGCTAGCAAATGTTAAATGCAGTTTTCATCAAGTCTGTAAATGAGTAAAAGTCTGCCAGTTTGGGTCATGTTTGAAATCATTTGTTGTGTAAAAAATTTGAGTTTGGTGCTAGCAGCAGGCTAGTAGCAGCCTGCTGTGAAGAAATAAACCTAGGGGTCAACTTATAGAAGTCATCTTCGGCTCATTTACATAACACAGAAATCTTTTTCTTACCCACAAAGATATATTGTTTGGTACAGACTCAAGGAGATCTGAAGTAGTTACGCTAAACCTCAAAGAACCTCAAAGAAACATGCCTACAGAGCAAAATTCATATAGGAGAATAGAAAAGGAACGAGGTTTGAGAGTGCCCTTGGAGAAAACTCTCCCTAGCTAGCTTTCCTATCTATAGACATGCTCATCTCTACAGAAAAGATTGCCATCTCTCACTCCTATGTCATGTCCTCCACTCAGTACCCAGAGACATTGTTTTGTTGTTCCATTAATTTGAGAATAAAACAGCAAACTGTTCCACTTAACAACTTTTTCTTGTGGGATCTCTGGATATTGTTTTTGGTGGCCCTATTTAGGTGGAAAGTAAGTTTGTTCACAGAACTCCTGGGCTGGGATAGCTATTAGAGTTGGGTTTGTGCTATTAAATGCTGTGAGGAGATGTTAAGGTCTGTGGAAACTACTGGAGAATGTCAACTTCTACTGCACAGGGTGAAGTCTGACCCGTGGGAGCTTTTGAGTAGAGAATGTCAAATTGGCAGTGGCGGTTGCACTGCCTGCTCTATTAGCTCACAGAGTAGTCACAAGGAGCCAGGGAGCAGGGCTTGGCTGTAGGCAATGCTGTGGCTGCGCCCTACACTGCTCTTCCCCCATCTTCTGGAATGTGACTCAGGAATTCTTCCTGCAGGTTAATCTCACTCATAACCAGATTTGTGAAGGAGGGATCTGTGATTCTCACACAAACAAGAGTTCTCTGCTTTATAAGAGAGGCACCTTCCTTGTTTAACCCCACTCGTGTGCCTTTCAGCAGCTGATGAATACAGGATTAGAGCCCACCATGAAGAGTGATCAAAGTAGAGGGATAAAACATCTTGTAGAGTGCTAGAGTCCCAGTTCTGGAGTCATTCTGTCTCTGTGACTTAGTTCCATTGTAACTATGGGCAAGTTATTTAACTTCGGTGCCTGATTCATCATCTGTATACATGGAATAAGGATAACAACGCTTCAGAAGTATAAATAGCAAATGGGCAGCACCCATGAGAGCAGGATCTGCCCGGACATACAGCATTCAGTACGTGGTAGCTGTTTCTGTTGTTCCCATTGCTGATAACAAAAAACAAGTTGAGTCTGCATACCTTTTTAAGAGCTCAGTAATGCAGAAAGCATGAGGTGTTTCTCTTTTATTAATCTCAGGCTTTACATTACTGATAGAATTGTGTTACCAAGTCTGTGACTTTGCAGAATTAAAAGAACACCAAGGGTAAGTCACTAGGAGTATCCTTCAGTACCTATTAGTTCAACACTCATTTGTCAGATAAAGAAATAGTCCTGTTGAGGGGAACTGCCTTTGCCAAGATCATGCAACTAGCTAGTCATCCTAATGCTGATAAGTTAAAGGGGTGATAGCGGAGGTTTTTTCTAGTTGTCATTTGGATCCTCATTAATCAAATCATTGCAATAATCCAGATAACTGCCTTAGATTGTATAGTGAGGGCCCTCCCTGGTGGTGCAGCGGGTTAAAGCACAGCACCAAGAAGCTAAAGCCACTGCAGCATGAGTCCGATTCCTGCCTGCCCCGGAGGTGATCCACATGGCATGGAAGACCTCTCCTGACCCGCCCACTGCTCCCCTCAGCAGTGTACTTCTACGATCTGCCTGTTCTGCTCCCCACTCTGTCTCTGGTGAATCTTCTCACCTCTCTGCACCTATGGCCTGTACCCAGTTCTGTATGTATAAATAAATAAATCTTTAAAAAAATTGTATAGTGAGGCTCCTAGGAGGGTTCCACTGAAATGACTGGTGACTAGAATGTCCACCAGGAGTAAGGTAGTGCAACAGGAAAGCCTGAGGACAAAGAGCCAGGGCGCAGAGGGCTGGGCCTGACACCCTCCTAGTGAGTCTAGAGAAATGACTCACTCTCTGCGGCTTAGTAATAAAGTGGAGGTAATAGCACCTGCTTGCCTCTGCCTTGTAGTATAGTTATAATCTGCCAAAAGTGATAGGTATATGAGGGTTTGAAAGTATAAGGAGTAATTATGCAAAGGTCAAGATTCTCATTGTTTGGCAGAATAAAAGGTCCTTGTACTGTTGGTTTCAACTTGCTATTGTTTTGGAGTCATTCCATTTTTAGAAGAATCCAATTTCTGTCTTGGGTCATTGACTCTATCATTGGTAACTAAGGAAGATAGCAGTTAAGCTCAATTATATAGTGCTGCTGTAACTGTAGATAGAGCTCAGAGGAAATTAAATTGTACATAGTAACTGACATCATATGGGTTCATTCTATTTTTCATTTCCCCATAAATCCATTTTATGCTATTTAGAGCCTCTTATTCATGTAGACACTAGCAGAAAACTAGGGAGTATTTGTGGAAACAAATTGTAAGAAGAATCTAGCGGCATTTTTTCCAACCATGTCCATCCCTTTTCTACAAAATTTTTGGCATTATTATAGTCTGTGTTTCAGAAAGAAATTTTTCATAATAAAAATTAAGTTAGCTAGAATTATCAAAGGGTAGCAGTGCTAATTGAATAAAAATGCCACCAGAGAAACAACACAGTAATGCTTGCCCTGATGCTGTCTGGTGGAGGTGGAAGCTAGATGTGGTGGATTGTGGTAATGGAGAAGCAACTAGATTACCTTGTTTGTGTAAACAGCTGCCAACTTGTACCTGGAGCCCTGAGCAAATATTACTATGGTATTATTTGATGGCTAGTTGGCAGTCAAGAAAGACATTCACTTGTAGATTGACAAGTCAGGTCATGTGGGAGTAAAGCTGTACATGAAGCATCTCTTACATGCTCTGTGTTTTGTTTAGGACACACACACAGACGTTTATAGGGTCAGAATGTGTCCTACACAAGATAATCTACATTTGTTGTGATATTTATAACTAAATCATATTCTAATTTAAAAAATTAGTGGAAGTTTATAGTGCATTTTCAGTTTTCTAAGGATAAATTCATATTGCTTTTATAAAAATTATTTGATATCTAATTTTCTGGTTTTAGATTCAAAGAATTGAAATCTTGACTAAGGATTTTTTTAAAGAATTTTTTTTAAAGAATTCTGAGTAGGTAGATATCACACTCAACACACACACACGATTGTTTTATATATATATATATAAACTTATTTGTGATTGTTCCTCTGGTTTGCACCTCTGTATAGTAGAAAGAAGATCTGGATATATAGTAACTGACAAATTGTATTTTTTCTGGAAGGTCTTAATAAGGAATAAAAAAACATTTGAGTGGCGAAATAAGCTTTGCTTCTCAAGCAAGATTCAGTATCGTAAAGGTGTTGGTTCTTCTCAAAGGAATGTGTAAATTTGGTGTGATGCTATTAAACATCCAGGTTTGACATTATAAACATGACAGGCTGATACTAAAATTCATTTGGAGGAGAAAATGTGTAGGAATAGCCAGGAAATGTGGGGAAAGACAATGGAGACTAGATAGAGACTCGTACAGCCAAAGGGGTTGAGAGGAGTCACTGGCTCTTGTCTATGAATGCCATTTCAAATCAGGGGCAGGAAAGACTGTTGACAATAGTGGCACTATTCATTTTGCATTCAGAAAGTGGAAAAAAGTTAGATCCCTATTTTTCACTACCAAAAAGAAAATCTGAATGGAGTGAAAGGCTAAATATAAACTACCAAAGAAACATGAGAACATTATTCTTCACAAACCCTCATGTAGGAAGTAAAATAAAACTGATGTTTGACAAACTGATGTCTCAGACAAAAAATACCAAGGTAAAACAGATTTGACAACTAGATTAGGTAGAAATGCTTGCTACTAACATTGAAGTCAAAGGAGTAGATTCTTTCCTTGAAAGCAGGCTGAGAACCCCCAAGTGCCTGCCATTCTCCTGCAGAAGAGCTGTACATTGCTGCAGTAGAAGACGAACCGTGGGCTGGCTGCGTGCGTCCAGCAGCTGGTCAGGAGGGTAGCTCTCTCACTCAGTACCTTGTCTGCCTCATCCACTTCTTAGGATGTTTACAAGCCCCGTCGGAAATACAAACGCCAGCAGGGAGCAGAGATGCTGCTTGATGAAGAATCTCGAATCCATGCTACACTTTTGGAATATGGCAGGTAATGGGTGCAACCCAGTCTGAATTTTCTATTTTATAAAACTATTGAAAAGAAAAACTAATTTTGATTGTTTAATGGGATTAACTTGATTCACTTGATTGAGTTTACTGTTTGTAGACTGAGATTTCTAGCACCAAAGACCGGTTCTCCCCTTTTCAGAGAGTTGGGTTGTTTGGGGGCATTTGTGGAAACTTTGGGTGGTCTGCCTTTTGTGTCTCTGCCATTTGTTAAAATTTTTAGGTATACTAAAAAATTGAGAGCAGTTACATCAGTTTTGCTTTAAATATTAGAATAAAAGTTTGTTTCCTGTGAAAATTTGTCCAGACTAGAAAAATGAATTTAGAAGTAGCTTTGTCACTTCCCAAAAACCATCTCTAAAAGTTTAAAAATAATTCTTACAGCCTCAGTTTTTCCTTAAAAACATGCAAGGAAGTACTTCTCATTGGATTTTTTCCTGGGGTATTAATGTTCATTTATGTCCTGCATTTTCTACTCAGGGTAGCTGATGCCTTGATGTGAGTATGTCTCCTGGTGCTTCCTTCCTTTGTGCTGTGTGCTGCTCTGCCTCATAACCTGACCCTCTTTGGGTGGCTAGAACTAAGAGCACTGCCTTTAGCTTCTCCCTGAGTGAGCTTCGAAGGGCTTCCCTTCTAGGCATTGCAGACAACCAGAAGGAAATTTGGCTCAATTGGTTTAATTATGCCATCTTTCAATGGATGGCAGTCACCACTTATTTTTGTTTGTGTGTTTCTGAGAGGGTAATGTGGGGGCAGATCCTTTCTTCCTAAGAATGAAATCAAGCCTGTCTCATTCAAAGGAAGTTGTTAGTTCTGGCTCTAAATTCAGTGTCATGGCTTCCCCCACAGCTCACCAGTTGCTGCTGTGACTTGAACTCCCTTTCTCAGTCAGGCACCACCAGACCAGCTATGCAATTTGCAGAGCCCATTATAAAAGGACAAAGTAGGGCCTCTTCTTCAAAATTATTAATTAATAATTATAAAGAATTTCGCAACAACCAAGTGTGGGTTCCTTCTGAGTGTGGGATCTGGTGCAGCTGGATGGGGTTGCCCACTCCAGGCACTGTGGTGGGGCCTTTCCAGTCAAGGCCACAGTCTTGATGGGGGTGGGTTTCTGTTCCGTTGTGTTGTCATATTTCCATTTTTGTGGATGCTCAAGTGTCCCTGAGGGTGAAAGGAATCAGAGATTCAGTAATGGTTTACTGAGACTAAGCTGACATTTCAGCGTCTTGTTTTGAAATTCTCAGTTTCAAGCCATCTTTTGCATGTGTAGGTGGTGGTTGCTATCATATGTGGTGGTAGGTAAAATCAGAGCATCTGTGTGCTTCCTGAGGATGGCTGTGCATTTTGATTCCAGAGTCTAGCTTGACTTTTTCAAATTTGGATTGTAAGAAAGAACATAGTGTCCCAATTCCTATCTTAGTTCCTGTTGGTCATGGCTGTCTGATTTAGCTTTTCCAATAAGGAGAGAGTGATTTTTTTGTGAGAGGTAGAGATATGGACACTTAAAGAACATTCTGATTAGTAGTTCATTCTCCTTTTTGAGAAAGATTAGTAAGAAAAATTTTTGAATAGCTTGCTCTGCTTCATCTGTACTATTAAAAACTATTAAGAGCCTCCCAATGGCAACTTGAGCTGAGATCTTTTGGACTCCAAATGTCATTATCATTATATAAATATTCTTTGAGCCCCCAGTGAGAATTTGGCTCTTGGTTTTAGAAAGAT
This sequence comes from Condylura cristata, assembly GCF_000260355.1. NCBI lineage: Eukaryota > Metazoa > Chordata > Mammalia > Eulipotyphla > Talpidae > Condylura > Condylura cristata. Next base: position 79,204,825 of record NW_004567103.1, on the reverse strand, counting down.
AGCCCCAGTCTTTGTCTTTTGGGCTAAGATTGAACAAGAAGAGAGTGGTTACTAAAACTAGTAAAGCAAATTGGATAAAACTTAAAAGCCTCAACTTGTTCTTACCCTTCCTCTGTGGGAAATCCACTCCCCTCCTTTTCAGCTGTCAGACGCTTTCCTCAGGATTCTATTCAATGCTCATTCTCTACTATGTGAAGATTGTCCTCATTAAGTAAAGATTTCATAACACTATATATATGTACCCACACAAACATACACACACTTATAGTGTTACAGATAGTCATTTTTATATATAGGTTTATATATATGCTGCTATATATATTACGTGTTATATATGCATATATATGTATACATATATACGTGTGTGTATATATATCGTGTGTGTGTGTGTGTATATATATATATATACACACACACACAAAGGACTTATATATACTGTGTGTGTGTGTATAGTTGAAAGTCCTTCATGTGTGTGTATACACACACACACACATACACACGAAGGACTTTCAACAGTTTGTCCTGTGAGGCAAACAGTGAATGTCAACTCCTAGGTGTAGTCATAATCATCAATATCATTAGCTGCAACAGTTTTTAATTCTCAAATCCCTTTAAATATGACCTTTTGATTCCAGGGAGGATCCCATTCAGAAGGTCCCCTTTCAGCTCTTTTCCCTGTATAATATTCTCCCCCTACTCTAGCCCTCCCCCAACCCCTTTCTGGGGAGTCTTAACCCCTGCACCTTCCTTTCCCCAATCAGTCAAGGATTGCTCTCTCTGGGACTCACCCTACTCAACACACCCTCCTCACCACTGTGAAACCTCTTAATTGCTCAGCCCCACCTAGGTATCCAGATCTCCCATCTGTTGTCAGTGCTTCTGTTTTCCGCTTCATCTCACCTTTTGATGAGAGAGAAGGTGTTTGACTCCAGATCTAGGGCATGAACAGGGGGAAGAACCAAATCACTATTGGTGTCATAGGGCTTCAGTAAGATAGGTAAACCAGAGCTCATGCAGGGACTGATGATAGATACGATAGATATGAGGGCTTGAGAGCTGGAATCTAAGCTAAGCCAGGGCCACTTCCCCAGCTTCACCTTAGAACTGGGCCTCCCAGGATGCCACTTCTGCATCCTGTCCATACTTGGGCAGCTAACCAGCAGCTCATGGAAATGAGAAGCTGGCTGTTACTGCTGACAAAGAAACCATACCACTCCTGCCAAATTACGAAGCCGCTGTGAGAACTGCTGGTCCCTGAACCAAGTTTCTACAGTAATCTGCGTCAGCACAGTGAATCTTTTATATCCTCCATCTCTCTTTTCTAGCTGTTACATATTCAGAACTCCCAAAAGAGATAAAAAGAGATAGGTAAAAACTAAACAGTATTCAGAATCCAAAGTGCAGGGGAATATGGAAAGTTTTTTTTATTTGTTTTCTAGCCTCTCTAGTATATACAAAGATGTAATTGTTACTGATTAATATAATTCACAAATTCCTGCTGTAAGGTCCTTTCCAGAGTTTCTGTGGATACTCATAATTTAACCTTTGTCTGCTGTGCTCTGGGCCTGTAGATTTATGCTTTGATGAAGGGGCGCATGAACTAACAGTGACTTTTTGATTTGATCTCCCAGTCATAGAACAACCTATTGCAAGGTGATACTTTTGACTTTTTGAGTTCTGCATTTTCTGTGGTTTATTTATTCCTTCAGCATATAATTCAAACACAAAATGTGAAAATGGCATTAGTGCCCTCCTGGAGAAGGATACAGACATGGCGAAACGATAGATGGACAGTTACTTTCTGGGAAGTGAGGGAACATGTACAACTGCAAGAATGGGTCAGCTGGGGCAGTGTCTACATAGGGACTGCTTTAGAGAGGAGGTCACTGTAGTGCTGAGTTGTGAGGGGTGAGTAGGAAAGTAGAACTGGTATGTGCAGAACTCCCTGTTGAGGCAGTGGGTGGAGAGGAGCGAGGAAGATGAGCCGCTGGAGGTGGGGCTAAACTTGTTATCTCCTTAGAAGAGAAGAGCAGTGAGAGTGCTGAGGAAGCCCTGTTTCTCCTGAGGACAGACACCTGCTATTGATGAATGCTACTCAGGCATGTGGGGTGCTGGATAAGGAATAGGGAGGAAGGATGGGGTGAAGAGAGGTTGAGGCCAGGTAAGAGGCCAACACATGCCGACCCAGCAAGCGAGGCCTGTGAGGGCAAGCACAGAAACCCCTTATTTGTCTTTCTTACATGATTACGTGTAACTATATTTCCCTATAAACTATTTAAAGGTAAGTGAGCTTGGGTGTTTTGCGTTATGCTTTTTTGTTTTAAGATTGAATGGTTTTGCATTGTTGTAGTTGCTTTAAGAAAAGAAGCATAGTTATTAACTAGAACCTGAAAATAAATTAAAATGCATTTGTGAATTTCCTTGAATTTAAGGCTGAATGAAGTATATATAGTGTTATTAGTATCACACTTGGGTTATAATTACAAATAAAAAAAATCGGCTGGAATGGAGGTTATAAAATAGCCTTTAGGGAGCATGGTTAGCTTGAGCAAACGCATTAACATTTGTTTATACAGACATTTTTAAGGCTTTTAGTGGAAGCTGTGGATCAGAAATGCAGTTCCTGATTCAGAGAGTAATGATGGCACTGAGAGAGAACTCTGAGAGTTCCCAGGTACAGTATTTATATGACAAATGGAATGGCTCGCCTTTATTAAAAAATAGTGCAATCTGATCATGAATTAGGCACTTCAAACATTGCCTCTGTTCACCAGATATTCTAAATTCTCTTTGGTGTTTTCATTTCAAAGTCCAACTAAAATGCATTTGACCAAATGTATATGATATGTTGAATCATAATTGAATCCCTCTTTTTTGTGATCCGCAGGAGATATGGATTCAGTCGCCAGAGTAAAACAGAAAAGGTAAGAGCGTAGATAATGGGAGAGAATGCCTGAGAGTTGGAAGTACCCCTCCCCTTTGTCTCTGACACTGACAAGCTGCCCAACAAGGCTAAGATGGGTCTGGGTGTTTTGGGCAGCCGGGGCAGCAGGGATATGCCACTGCTTTGATCACTGTACCTGCCTGCTGTCATCTCCAGCGAGCTGCCTCCGACAGCCAGAGAGCTGAAGCAGCAGCCATTTCACAGGGTTGGAAGGGAAAGCTGACTGAAAGTCATGGCCCTGGGGGCTAGTCTTTGGGCTCTAGGACCTAAAGACAGATGAAGACAGAGTCAACTCCTGGGGCATAGAGCCCTCCTCAGCTGATGAGTGGCTCCATCAGGTGTGAACAGGGTGCTGGCACAGATACTGGGCACAGTCCTGAGTCAGGCCTGCTCTGAGACAACTTTGTGTGGGAAAATTAGGTATGTTGAGATGGGTTTTCTAACTTCCCAGAGTCTCAGGCTTCGCCTACGCTGTTTATTATGATCCCTGACTGTTGGTAGCAGAGAGGTATTTAAATCTTAAATCTTCCCATGTTGAACCCTCACTGTATTCTAGGCCCCTTGTTCAGGGCCCTCCATGTGTTAATTTTTACTTACTTCTCTGCACAACTCTTTGAGGAAGGTACTGATGACTGCTTCTCAGGTTAGAAATCTGAGACTGGATGAGGCTCAGTGGTTTTTTCATGATCACCTAGCTCCTACAGTGCCTTAATAAGAATGTGAACCTAGGTCTGTATGACATCAAAGCCAGTGCCCTTAACCACTGTCTCTCTGCTAACTAAAGTAGTGAGTAACCTCTTAAAAAATATAGTCCTGCAGCTTCAGGTCTAATCTTTTTTTCTCTTTCCCCTTCCCACTCAGGATTTTCTAGAATGAGAAATATTCCTCCTGTTGATCTCCTGCTATTCCTCCCTTTGTCCAGATCCCACATCTTTCAGCCCTAAGCCTTCCCCAATTCCCAGTCTCCCTCTGCTTCCTGTGGTGTCACCAGAGAGGACCCACAGTGACTAAGAGCACTTCACTGACTTAGGACAATGTATTTTATCTGCATGCTTAGTTCTCAGTACATGTGGGGAAAGGCAGTAATTGTACTCTCTGATAACATTGTTTTGAAGGGTAAAATGTAAAGGCACATTGAGCTGACACATAGTGGGTGGATGGCAGAGATGGAATTAAAACCAAGTCTAGCTATTTTATGGTGTTGGGTCTTATATCTAGTTCTTTAATCCATTTCAAGTTGGTTTTGTGCATGGTGCAAGGTAGTAGTCTAGCTTCATTTTTTTTGCATGCAGCAGCCCAGTGTCCCTAGCACTATTTGTTGAACAAGCTTTCTTTGTTCCATTGTATATTCCTTGCTCCTTTGTCAAAAAATTAGCTGCAACTAGCAACAACAAATGCTGGCGAGGATGTGGAGAAAACGGAACTCTCCTACATTGTGGGTGGGAATGCAAACTAGTACAACCACAATAGGAATGCAAACTGTTTGGAGGTTCTCAAACTGCTAAAAATGGAGTTTCCATATGCTCTAGCAATCCCACTCCTAGGTATCTATCCAAAGGACACAACAACATTGATTTAAAAGGACACCTGCACCCCCATGTTTATTGCTGCATTATTTACAGTAGGGAAGATGTTGAAAAACAACCCAAATGCCCAAAAATAGATGACTAGATTAAAAAGATGTGGTACATATATACAGTGGAATATTATTCAGCGATCAAAAAGATAGACTCATGCCTTTTGCGGCAACATGGGTGGAGCTGAAAGGAATCATGCTTAGTGAAATAAGCCAGAAAGGAAAAGAAAAATACCGATGGCTTCATCATAGCAGGAGCATAAGGGATTGGGGGAGGAGGGGACAGAAACAAATGTCATAGAATAAAAATGAAAACAGTGAACTATAAACCATAGCCATTTTATGGGGGTGGAAAGGGGAATGGGATCAAAACTAGGGTGGGAAGAGTGCACTGTACTGTGGTGATGGCAAGAGTGAATTGGTAGTGAAAAGCCCATGGGGATTACAAGTGAGATGAAAAAAGCACAAAATGAAGAATGGTAAAAAAATATATTATTTAATTAAAAAAAAAAACACAAGTCTAGACTTCTGGCACATGTTTGAGGGAGAGCAGTTAATCTAGCCTCATGCAGACCCTGAAGCTGAGTGGATCCAGAGTATGGAACTTGGTCAGTAGGTGAAGCAGTATACATTCTTAGCCTTCAGGCCAGCGATTTGCAAACTTTCTTGACCACTCTTGGCAGCAAGAATTCTGTTTTTCTTTATAATATAAATAAACACAAAGCAGAAATTTCACGGAGAAGTACTTAACCATTTTCTAGATGCAGAGCATTATGGTAAATTCTGGTCTGTGTTTTTATTTAACTTATTTAGACACTATTCACACCTGCCAAATTTCATGCCCCACACATGGATCTGGCAATTTGAAAAAAATACTTTACTTTGCTGTCATCTACTTTTTTTTTTAATTTTTTTATTATTTTATTTTATAACAGTTTATTTTTACATCATTTTGTACATTTTTTTCCTCCCCCTCCTTTTTTCCCCCATCTCCACCGTCATCTACTTTTTTTTTTTTTAAAGATTTATTTATTTGTGCATACAGAACTGGGGTACAGGCCAGAGGCTCAGGGACGGTGAGAGGCTTCACCAGAGACAGAG
>NW_004567103.1:79189341-79199104 GCF_000260355.1 Condylura cristata | reverse complement strand
GCAGCGGGCAGGTCAGGAGAGGTCTGCCACGCCATGTGGTCACCTCCGGGGCAGGCGGGAATTGAACTCATGTGGAAGCGGCTTTAGATTCTCAGTGCTGTGCTTTTACCTGCTGCGCCACCAGGGAGGGCCCGTCATCTACTTTTAAAGGCATTAAAGTAGGGGCAGACCCAATCTAGGTGTCAGAAAAACTGGCAGGTGGGTTTAACTTGGTAGGAATTTAATCAATGAACAGTTCAGGAATGAAGATGGGCATTGGTCAAGGCCTAAAGCTGTATTGGGGTAGAAGCTCATGTCTCTGGATTTTCCACTCTTTCTTGGGGACTAGTACAGCTTTCCAGATCCGTGTTTTCTTTCATGGACCCACACCTCTTTGCAATGTTGACCTTTTCCTACTGAGTCTCCAGCTCCAGTGCTCAGCTCTGTTTGCATCTTTCCTTCTAGGTAGAGGATAAGAAAATGGCACTTCCCACAGGGCTCACGGCTACAGAAAAACCTGATGTCCACGAAGAGGATGAGCTTCAAGCTGCTGAAGAGGTGTGTGACCCCTGTCAGTCCCCTGGGGGTTCTTTTTAAATTGTTCAAAGAGAAATTTCACTTCCATCTCCAGCTTTCCACAGTGGCAAGCTGCCTCTCATAGCTGCTGTTAGCTGGCCTGTCGCACCCTTCCGTCACTTCTCACAAGGCTCACTATAACACAAGAACAAAGTAAAACAGGCCTTGGAGTTGACCACAAGGACTTAGAGATACTGTGTAAGTCTTTTGTGGTCACAGGCCACTTATTGCTCCTTCTCCCTGTTCATCTTTCAGCAGCGTATTCAGTCACTGATGACCACGATGACTGCCATGGCAAGTGAGGAGGTGAGATGGAGTGATTGTGGGGAAGGCAGGGTGGCATTGGAAATGTGGTTTTGCCTGCTCAGCTCTGTGGGGCTTCCTCCCAGAAGGACCACCTTCTGAGAGCCCAGTCTTCTCAGCACTCAGTGTTCCCCATTCCTAGGGATCTATATTGTGGAAGCTTTTTATAGAAGCAGGGTACTGCCATCCACAGAAACCTCTGGGGGCAGGTGGGGGCAGACTTGAGGGGCCTCTGGAGCAGGATGTCCCTGCTGGGATGGTCCCACAGTCTCTGGAAGAGGCACAGTTCAATCTTGCCTCTCTGTAACCACAAGTCACATCCCATTGGAGGAGCCCTGGTTGTGTTTCCTCCCCACTCTTTAGGAAGAAAACAATACCAGGTTTATAGGTGCTCTTCCCAGAGTTCAAGGGCAGTCGGAATGGTCTAATCAAGTGCTGTGAAGGGATCATTCCTTTTTAGGACAGAAAAGGCCTTTGACAGTAAAGAGCTATTTTAGGAGCTCTGAGACTCCTCTTCCTCTTTCATTTGCACTCTTTTCCCTGAGTAGGTCCCCCAAGAGTTCCCTGCCAGCTCTGGTTACTGATCATCAGGAAGAGAAACCTTGGAATAGAATAGAAAGCATGAAGGATTTTTCCATGGTATCCTGGCTCTGAGAAGGTTCTAACTCTTTGATGAATACTTGGACAAAGGCCCGGTTATTTGTGCCCTGGACTATGACCCTTTGGCTATCCTGCGGGGTGTCCAGGTTTGAGCACACCCTCTCCCTGTGATTGCAGAGCCGTCTCACCGCCAGCTCCGTGGGCCAGATTGTGGGACTCTGCTCTGCCGAGATCAAGCAGATTGTGTCTGAGTACGCGGAGAAGGTACGTGGGGGCCGAGCTGGAGTCTTTGCTGCAGGTAATGCCCCAAGGGTTTGTTTTCTTTCTTTCTACACCCTCCTCTAGCAGTGATGGAGTCCATCAGCCATGTTTGTTAAAGACATATATGCCAAGCTTTGCCATGTACAGCCATCAACATTTGCCCATTAACTAAATTAATTTTGTTCTGCAGTTCTTATTATCTATAAATATAAAGAGAAAACCTGTCTCTCAGAACAATTACTGCATCTGATAAATTGATGCCTGAGGTGCAGTACAGGCATTTTTCTTCTCTGTCGGGCTTCTTATGACTTGGGCTCAGTTTGGTGTTTGGGCTGAGGAATGAAGCATTGCCACTTAGGAGATAAACCCCACAACTCAGCCAAGCCCAGGGCAAGATTTTTTGTTCTGCTTTATTTAAAGAGTATAGAATGAACAAAAGCCAGAAAGTCATACTTCAGCATTAGATTTTTTTTTTCTACACTAAGAATAGGCAGCAGAACCTTGACTATTTCAGGGCAACAGTGATTGATCATTTTGCACATTACTGACTCTGGCCTGGCTGAGATGTAGTATGGGTGAAATTAGATTTACAGGGCATTGGTTTGCATACTACCTGCCATATTCAGTCTGCCCTCCTAAAGCGCTGATAACTCCTGCAGCTTGGTTCTGCTTTCCTCACCGTAGAAGCCTCAGCCATGTTAGCCTGCTCCAGCCCTCCGTCAATATTCTGAGTACAACTCTGAATCTACATAGTGTAATTGCGGAAGGGATGTCATGTACCATGGGAATCAGAATCTGCTTATGAACACAGTAGGTGGTTGTCTCCCACCAAGAAATTGGCTTTCTCTGCGTGCCAGTGAGAAAGTGGCTTAGAGGGTCTGAGTGGCATTCTCTTGTTGCCCTCACCCCCCCCCCCCAGTCGATGCTTCTTAAGTTGGGTTTGCAAACCACTTTCATAGGCGCCAAGTAGCCTATGTTCCACGTACCTCCTCGAAAAGGTGACAGTGGTGAAAGTGAGATTGAACCAGATAAGGATTCATATTATCCTAAAAGTACAAATAAACCTAAGACTTGAAGATGTCATGTTGGTGCAGTGTTAATTCACTTCCCTAAAAACAAAATGTGTCTGTTTGCTGTCAGCACATGCATCTAGGTGGCAAGAGTAAGAGTCTATACCTGCCCTGGGTTGCCACATGGCATTGCTGTTTGGTTTTTGGAAGAAGGCAGACTCGCTGCTATTTCTACAAAGACTCTGATTTTTATTTTCATACTTGCCCAGTGCAGTCAGATAAGAGGGAGAGCAAGTGAGTAGAGCCCCTGTGGCTGGTAACACCCGCTCCTTCACAGCCCTCTCCTTGTCTAGCAGCCTGAAGCTTACCCATCATCCCCAGTCAGTCAGCACTGTAGTGTGTCCTGTTTCTGCTGGGTCTCATCCCCGGGCTCTCCCTTCTCACCACACACAACTCTGTGCCCATCTTCAGCAGCTGCCTTCTTGTATTCTTCATCTTGGACTTTTTCCTGTTTATAGTGTGTTCTGCCCAAAAGCGTCAAATTATTAAGAGAAGTACTATTGGACAGATATTTTTTCAAGGACATATGTAATGAAGCTTCTCAGGGAGAATTGAAGGTCAAGCATTCACTGATTGTGTTATGAGCATTAAATAGACCATATATTATTAATGGTGATGATTTTTTAAATTAAGTTGCCTTTAATCCTACTGCCATATTATGATTATTTCACATTTGTATTATCATCTCCCAATGTTTCTCTCTGAATACCCAAACCTGTACCTAGTTGCAATCAGCACCTGTGTATAAGAGGTAGAATCATGTAGGATGCAGCACAGCATTATAGAGTGTTATATAGATGTGTATCTGTCTCTTCTGCCCCCCCCCCCACCTTAATGTGACTCTGGCCCTTTGCCCTGGAGACTTTATCTACTGCATGGGAATGATGTTGCTTTCCTGGCCACGTATTGTGAAGTTTAAATGGAAAAGAAATCAAGCAGTGCCTAGCACATCGTGGCTCTTGAGCAATGGTAGCCTTCATTTATATTTTAGAGTTTGCAGGGCTTTTCCTGATCACATCACACCCCAACATTCTCCATGTTTCTAGCCTCCACAGTTATTTTAATGCTAGATAATCCATGTGTGTTAGAACAGCACAATTCATTAAACATTCTCCAAATTTAAGACTTTTGTGTTTGTTTGCCACTGTAGATGACATTATCACAAATCAGAATAGTTTTTATTGAAAGCTTCTGTAAGCATTGATCGTAAAGATGTGACTTAGACAAGTTGTAATAACAAAAAACACACTCATTGACAGTGGGCTTCCCAATGTTGCCCTAACATTTGCAGCTCTGACTGTTCCGTGTCTCCCTGGCAACTTTAGTAACTATAAAGTGGCACCACTTTGGACCATGAGGTCCCTTGTTTTTGCTCTTTCTGTTTTCTTATATATGACCTGTCAGTTATAGCCTTTCCTTATCTTTTGAATATATTTTTCTTATAAATTTGAAAAAAAGTCTCTTCTAGATATAAGTATTTTGTCACTGTAATGTAGTTTATTTTAGTTTTGGGTTACTTTTCATTATATGCAAGTAATTATCCCTAAATTGTCCAATCTTTTTCTTTGTTATTGTTTCCAGATGATAGTCATCATTTTTCACACATCTGATAAATAATCCATGACATTTCAGCATAGCTCTTATTACTGATTACTTAACCTATGTAGAATTCACTTTTATTTAATCTAAGTTATGGATCTGCCGTAATGTTCCTACTCCTGTCCCCAATATCATGTATCACATAATTTCTTTATACTCATTTGGCGAGGCTGTATTTTTGTGTTTTATATCACATTTAAGTGGTATACCAGCTCCTTGCTTTTGGGGTTTATACTTCTATTTTATGTGAGTTCCATGATAAAGTTATGTTTGATTTTTTTTTTGTTCTTTGCTTTATTTACTTGCTACTATTTTATCAATATCCTCCAGCCAAAAACTAAGTTGGAGAGTTGTTACTTGTAGGGGGGATCACACACTAGTGGGGTACCTGGGGGCATCTCAGTAAGGAGCTAGCAGAAAAAAAAAAAAGTTACAGTGCTGGAGTGTATTAGGTGATTTGGAGGAAGGTTCAAGAAAGTGAAGCTTTGGTCTCTGTTGGATTCTTTAAGGATGGTCAATTCAGTATATGGGCATCTAAATAAGTCCTTTCTGTAATAGGGGAATGAGTCACGGTTAAAATTGTGTTCACATTAGCCAGTATAGGGAATGTCTGGTAACGTGGGATTTGAACACCGTTCAGGTGTTTGTGCATGTTCAGACGTGATTAGAGCAACCATGTGTCTGCCTTGATCCTATGATTTTCTTGTATGTGAGATCTTTGAAATCGTTTATGTTTAACACCAACTGCAATATGGGAGCAGGCCAGCTTCCAGCAAAATAATGGTATTACTGAGAATGTCTGGTTAATGCTGAGATACTAGGTGCTGAATTCCTCTTTCTCTACCTGCTTTTGTATTTATTTAACTATTGCTACATAACAATATTGCCACAAATGTAGTTGCTTAAAACAATGCAGTTTTATTATCTCACAGTTTCTGTGCCTCAGCAGGATGGCCAAGCACAGCATGGTCCTTTGTTTGACTCTACAAAGTTGCAGTGAAGATATTGCAGTCCCATTTGGGATTCTAGTGGGGAAGGATCCACTTCTAAGCTCATGTGGTTGTCAGTGGTGTTCAGTTCCTTCATGCTGCGGGCCGAGTTCAGCACTTGCTGCTTGCTGTCCGCTTGATGTGGGTCTCCTCAAATTGCTGCTTGTGTCATCAGAGCCACGGGGGAGAACCTCTCCTCACAAGACAGAGACTCAATTTCTTGCAACATAATTGCATACCTGGGTCACACACATCCATCTTTTTTGCTGCTTTCTCTTGGTTAGAAGGAAGACACGGGTTTTACCCCCATTCTAGGGGAGAGATTTCACAGCCACCTGACCACTAGCAGGTGGAAATTGGGGGCCTTGCAGGGTTGGTCCACCGTAATGTGCTTCTCTCTTTAACCCTGTTACCATAAACTGGGCCAAAATCAAGTGCAGGCAGTTCGTCTGAAGTCCATGTGCTGTCTTTAGGGTGTTAGTAATCAAACCCTTTAAAGCAAATATAGGATTGAGGAATGCCCAGGAGGGAAGCCATCAGTGGTACTTGAAAGAAACCCAATTAGGCTGTGATGAGGACAGGTTTTTGCTTAGGGGAGAAAAAGGAATAAGAAACGTTTTGGAAGTTGAAAATAATTTTATGACCAAGGAATGAATAAAATAGTCTGCTTGGTGCCAGTTGTGAAGATCAATAGGTATTGGAATATACAGTGAAAAGTAAAAAGCATGACAGACTTTTTTTTCATTTGTAAAGTTCACAGATTTCTTTTTTAACAGTGTAACATGATAAATAATCCATGTGTAAATCTCTGAGATATGCAACTCAATTTAATATGGTTCCTGTAAAGCAGCAGGGAAGAGGATTGGGAAGAAGGTTTCAGGTAAATAATTCATGAATGTCAGTCAGCCAAGGAGCACCATCTCCCTGCATTTCCAAGGGTGATACCCTCCCCACAATGTGCTAGGTGAGGCACCTCTGATTTTTGGTGTTGATCTCTTAATATGCACTCTTCATCTTTTTACAGAGCAGAGGAGTCTGTTACTGTGGTTTGCAGTAAAGTCAGCTTAAAAAGACTGACAAAAGCTACTTCTTGTCTATTCTGCTTCACTAACTTAGGCCGGAAGAAAGGAAAGGAGGCCTGGACCAGGGAAGGTACAGGGTCCCTAGAAGGACAGAAATGGACTCTCCCTAAGGCTGCCTGGTAACCAACCATGTACTATTTTGACACTTTAATATTCATTTTCCGACTAAGTCATTCCTCAGTCAATATCTCCTTGACATGGGTCTTAAAATATTTTGTAGATCTGGGGGCACAAGCCTGTTTTGGAGAATCAAAAGCATTTCCCCTTTATATCACTAATTCTCAAAGCAGTGTGCTGCCACTTTGTTCATCACCATCTGCCTTCCTCCATTATTACTCTTTGTAATCTTCAGTTCAGTCTCTATTTATATATTGTGGCATGGTTTACTCTCCTCTGTAACCCTTAGAGCCTCACCAAGTGCCTGACAATGTTGGCTCTTGTTAAACATGTGAGAACATACCCATTTTGCAGATGAAGATACTGAGGACCAGAGGATTCAGTAACTTGTCCAGTGCCACTACAGGATTACAGGACTGTCTGATTCTGAAACCTAACCCCGTGGTGAGGTAGCACTTCCCTTCCTGGGCAGTAGGACAGTCTCCTTTGCCATCCCCGGGTCTGCCTTCCAGACTGTGCAGTGACAGGACCTTTCTCCCACCAGCTGCCAGCTGTCTGAGTCCAAGAGAAGAGAAGTCACATGTTGGGACCAGAAATAAGTAAACATGAAAATGGCATAGCTGAGGCACTCACGCGCAAACATGCCTACGCTGTTGAAAACTATGCAAGTTTCTGTTAGGAGCGTAAAAGTGATTTTTCATATCACCGGAAGTCAACACATTAAAATGTTCTCATCCATCTTTTTAGGTTGTAACATCCTTGCCAGAGAACTGTCAACATCTTGATCTTATTTCCATAGTGATAAATTTTGAGTCATCAGGGAAGGAATTCTTTGTCAAAGGGGATTTTTTTTTCCTTAATAGGTTTTGTAAATTTTCCTTTCCAGCAATTAAGAAATCCTAGCACCATTACTTCTGACCTTTTGATTCTGAAAACTGTTTTCTAGCAATTAATCAGAAACCTATACTTGATCTTAAAATTAATTTCAAGAACACCTCAGGAATTTCATTAGATAATAGAGCTTGGGTGTGAGCGCAGGAAGGTAAGGGCCAGAGTATAGTCAAGGATACATATGTGAAAGACACAGATGAAAGACTTTTCTAGAGAATGCAGACAGCCACATTTGATTACAGTAGGTCTTGTTCCCTTTACCAGGACAATTTTTACTCCACTTTATAATTTAGGAAGCAAAGAAAACTGCCTGGTAAGTTCTATTATTCACTAACCTGGATGCTGTGTTTTAAGGGAATCTTTTATTTGCAAGTGCTAGAAGCTCTGCCCATAATGGTGGAAGGGAACTTTTATCAGCTCTTATAACAGGGTAGGTTGGGGAATGTACTTGAATGCACAGGTCCAGGGAACTCAAACAGCCTTATCAGATCTCTTTGTCCCTGAGTCACTTTTATCCCTCTGTTTTGCCTTTGAGGCCCATCACAGACTCTAAGTCTCACAACGCCTTCCCTGCATCTGTGTGAAATGCAGAGGAAGGACTCTCCCCCTGTGTTTGGCCTGACTCAGATCAAATTCTTCCGTGAGCCAATTGTTCTGGCCTGGAGCTGACAACCTCCGGATTGATAGTTCCTCTAGAATGTTAAAAGGGAGGGAAACTCAAAAGAAGGAATTGCTGTTGTTAAACAGAGGATGTAACATATACATGCAGCCTAGCACCTCTATAAAGTGTTTGTAGGAGTTCTTCTAACTGAATTGGTTGGAATGGACTATAAAGAGTCAGCATATCATCTGCTTTCTTGAGGTAGATGCTTCATATTTCTCTTCACTGGTTTTATTTTTCCAATTAGTATTATGAAAGCTCAAACATTTACAAAGAAAATTGCTTGTAAACTTGGAGGTACTTTAAGTGATCCATGTGGTTTCTTTTCTACTAGACAACTGACAGAATTGACCCTGTAAATGGAATTTCTTTCTTTTCTCTGTGACCCAAGTAGTGACTGTCAGGTGTAGGGGTCAGGTGTAAAATATGAAAAACACATTCGTGCTGCTCTGAGGAGCTCTTAGGATCTAAGTGAGTTGACATATAAAAAGACAAATTACAGAGTAATTTAATTTTAATTTCAGGTGGATGCAAGTTGCTAGTTGGTTTGTGTTGCCATTTGAAATGTCAGTATCTACTCAAAGAAAGTGGTTGACATAGTTGATAATGAATTTTTTTCCTGTTAATAATTAATATTAATTTATTAATAATAATAAAGTGGATAGCTTTATTTTTTAATTTTTTTAAGATGTATTTATTTGTGCATTGGGGCACAGGCCAGAGGCTCAGGGGCGGTGAGAGGCTTCACCAGAGACAGAGTGGGGAGCAAAACAGGCAGATCGATGAAGTACACTGCTAAGGAGAGCAGCGGGCAGGTCAGGAGAGGTCTGCTATGCCATGTGGTCACCTCCGGGGCAGGTGGGGATCAAACTCTTGTGGAAGTGGCATTAGCTTCTTAGTGCTGGGCTTTAACCCCCTGCGCCACCAGGGAGGGCCATGAGTGGATAGCTTTTAATAATAGTTCCCAGTTAAGGTGAAATAAAGGAAGCATTTAAGCTGGCTAGGGACGAAGTGAAAACACCACACCCCAGGGACCTTGCCTGGGTCAGGTCATGGGAAGGATGGCAATCAGCAGAAGCAGACCCTGACTTCTTTGTCAGAAAATCAGGCCCAAGCTAGGACCAGTGTGATTTCTAACAAGCTATGTATATCTTAATCTCACCACTGGTCCCACTTAGCCCAAAACAATTTTTGACCATCTTTAGCAATGGCATGCAAAGTTGGGGAAGAGTATAGGATAAGTTGCTCACCTGGGAACCTTTCTGCTCACCTGTGGAAAAACCCAGGATGGCATCAGTAGGTGTGAAGGTGCAGGGAAATTTTTTATACTACTTCCTTTTAGACTTCATTTTCTTCACATAAGGTCATAGGATTTAAAGATCATACCCTGAACCAGTAAACCTCTGGAAAGGTCAAGATTCATCTTTGTTCTCCATATCCCTGTTGCCTAATGCACAATAAATGCTCAGTGGAGGCTGATAGATAACTGAAAGATTCTGGAAACTCACCTGAGGCCCATTAAAAATGTTTCTCTTCCTGAAAGAAAAATACCGGATGGTTTCACTCATAGCAGGAGTATAATGGACCAGGCGAGAAAATAACAAAAATAATGAACAACCATAGACCAGAGACATT
>NW_004567103.1:79157840-79189241 GCF_000260355.1 Condylura cristata | reverse complement strand
TTGGTGATGGGAAACCCGTGGGGATTACAATTGAGATGAAAAAAAAAATGTGAAAAATGATGTAAAAATAAACTTTTTAATAAAAAAAAAAAATGTTTCTCTTCCTCAGATAGGCTCTTGTTGATTTGGAATCAACTCCTGCCTGTCTCCTTCAAAGCACTGCTAAGGAAGCACCATTTCATTTGTCTATGTCTGCCAGAACTAATGTTTGCTATGAGCAAGGGCTGGGATGACTATATAGCCCCAGTGCCTAACATAATGGGGTTTTCATAAGCATTTGTTAAAGGAAGGAAAGCAGAGAAAAGGAGGAACAAGAAGAGCATTCAAAACTCTCTTCCTCTCTGGCACAATTTAGGCTTGAAGAGAATGTTGAGGATACAACACCCTTATTTATGAGTGAGTTGGTTTTAACTGATAATACTGTGAAGGTCCAGAGTTAAGTTTTATTCATCCACATCCCCAGTAGCAATTACTGTGTCACACACTTCATAGGGCCTGAGTAAAGATTATTTGAACTACACAAAGCTGTGGAGAGAGATTTATAACTGCAATCAGAATTTAGAGATTAAGGTAGTCTATATAAGTCTGAGAATGGCATTAAATATGCATGCATTTCCAAACTGCTTTGTAAATTATTAGCAACTAGGTTATGCAATACACAGTAACAACAGGGTGAAGAATGGAATTGACTAATGAATTGTGAGCCGGTTTCAAGCCACATAGTACAGCCTACACCCTCCAGGGTGTTTATCCATTTGGATAAAGACATAAAAATTAGCTTTGTTAAATCTGAATTAAATTTGCAGCTAGAAAAGAAAAGGTGGCTGGTATATTGCAAAAAAGTAAACTTTCAAAAATACCCTAGATCAACATTATGAGCTCTTAACATAAACTCATTTTTTTAACCCTGAAAATATGAACTATTTATTTACTTCAGAAGAATTGGTTGTACCCGTACCAGTTGTATCAGGTGAGGATGCCAGCTAAACTGACAGTTCATAAGGGTAAAAGTGGGAGGTTTGGGGTCTTGTTCACACCTCCTAAATATTAAGTGCATCCCAGGCAAGGATACCTTGAGACACACATTTGTGTGTCTTAGACTCAGACTCAGCAAGGTTTTCATGATTATGGATTTTTGAAATTCACAGAATTTCAGTGGAAATTTGTGATTTATTCTTGACAGTGGAAGTCAAGAATATTGAAAAGAATGTTTGTGTAGCTGATTTAATCAAAGTAGAGTATAGATGAGGAAAAGTGGATGATCATCATGTCTGCTGTGTTCAAATTCCGTTGGAAATGCTCAAAAAGGTCACTTATGAGCTAACATGTATCTGGAAGCTAACAGCCAGTACAGTGAATGGTACTGACATCTTATTACAGAAAGGAAAAGGAAAGAGTTGTGGATGTTTCTGGATAAGATTGATCGAACTGTTGTGTGAAAGAATGATAACACTTGAACTCTGTTGTTCTGGAGAGGAATGAGTATGTGTATGTTCGAATCTTGTCAGGTCTCATTCTGCTATCTGTCTATGTTTTTGCTAAGGACACTTTGTGTGTTTTGATTTTTGACTGTGAGCTTGTATTCTTTCAAAATGTTTCTATAGAAATTCTTTGAGGCCTAGAGTTCTGTTTTTCCAGATACAATTTGCTCTGGCTCCTTCCAGAGTTTACTGACACCCCAGGTCATGTCCATTGTACACCAGTGTTGACTTGTAGGTTTTGGACCATCCAGATAGTATGTGTGAATTTTGATTGCAGATGTGCCTGAGGATCAATCTCATATCAAAATCTCATTGTAGATTTTCCCCTCTCACAGCTGTGTCAAGGTTGATGCAAAGCAGTTGTCGGATTGTAAAATTCAAAGCTTGAGACCACCTAGTCCTGGCCAATACTTTCAAAAATAAAGATTGACTTCAGTGGGTACGCATACCTTCCTGGAGTCCCACTTTTCACTAACATTTAACCTTCCAGCCTTTGTTTTACATTCTTTCTAGCTCATAGATTTTGTTCAGTGTTTAAAAATATGTATTTTTATTGTCTATTTTTGTTTGTTTGTTTGTTTTCAGTGGTATAATTCACCAAGGTGCCAGAAACTCAAGTCAGTCTGTTCAGTGTAGAGGACTTCAGGCATCCTCCTGAGCCAGGCATCCTTTATGTTTGACAGCTTGGTGACTATATTTGGGAGGGGGTGAGGTGGAATAGGTTCTTATACTGGGAAGAAAATTGATATGTAGATAACCTTTTGGGTCTCTTTCATTATAAAAGTATATAGTTATAGCCAAAGTGTAATGATTTTTTTGTTTCTCTTAGGAATTAACTATTTTGCACCAGAATAATATTTTAGAGTGACATTTAAATCATACTCCCCTAAGAATAGAAGTTGCAAATATCTGTCAGTTGTTAGAAAACATTAAATCTGCACTAGAAGTCATCTTAATCCACACTGTGGTTTTGAAAGCACGTTTTTAATCTGAAATTGTTGAACAAAATTAGATTGGCACTTAAGCCCTTGCTCCAATGTAAACACAATGAAATATTTGTAGACGGTTGGCACTCTGTGAGATGCACTTTTTAAGTAGAAATCAAGCTAAAATGCCCTGAGGGTTTACATTTTTTTCTGTCCAGGTTTTACTATAAAGCCCCCCCACCTCCATTTTCCATCTGTTCAACCTTTGTCTTACCCTTCAAGAGCCAACTTGGTCATCTTCAATTCCCTTCCTAATGTGACTGTCAGTGGAGAGACTATCAGATGAGCCATACTGTTTTAAAGACCTATTTCCACCTCAACTGCCCAGTACTCATGGCTTTGAGGAATGTGTTGGAAGGAAATGAAAAATTTAGGTTATTTAATAAAACAGAATAATCAGCTTTCTGTTGAGTAGATTAAGAACTCTTTTCAGCTTAGCTCCAGGATAAACAATTTTATCTGTACAAAATTACGTCTCATGTTAAAAATAAAAGTTTATGTAGCACCATTTCAGACTCAAACAGATAGAAATATATATTATTGGCCTGCTCATATGCATATTACTCATTTTGAGTTGGACTGGAGAAATGTCAAATATGGAAATGGCACTTACAATCCTGATATTATTATACATTTCTTTGCAGGTGTGAATTTAAGTGACTCCACAAAGCAATGAGAAATAAAATAAAGCAATAAAAGAAAGGATTTTGAAAGCTCATATTTGCTTGAAACATTTTTCATTATACAGATATAATAGTAAATGTAGAGACTTCAAGATTCTTGTGAGCATTTGCTCTCTGTATGTGCTCTGAATCAGCTGGCTAGTGAAAGAATGGAATCAAAAAGAACTTTTCCCTCTCAATATAGTTGATGGGTAGGTCCACTCCATTGCTTAGAACTCAGTGCTAATGAGGCTGTCCCAGTCAATGAATAGATTCCCAAGAGAGCCAGACTCCTTGTAACAGTGGTTCTCAAAATTTTGTTTCAGGACCCTTTGAGAGCTTTTAAAAACTATTGAGCTCCCATCAAAAATCGGGTGGGGGGAAGTGCACTGGACTATGGTGATTTGGTGATGGGAATCCCATGGGGATTACAACTGAAATGGAAAAAGGCACAAAATTATGTAAAAATAAACTATTATATTAAATAAAAAAAAAATTACTGCGCTCCCAATGGTTTGTGTGTTGATCATTTACAAATAACAAGTATATTACATTTTAACATCAGAGCAGTGATTTCACATGTGACATCTGAAATTTTCGCTATAAAATAATGGGAGGAAAAAATATGATATCTTAGTATTATGAAAAGGAATTGACACTAAAGACCCTCCCTGAAAAAATCTTGAGAGACCAGGTGGCAAAAATTTTAATTGTGATAGTGAGAGGGTGAATGATATTAGGAAAAGAATGAGAAAGAGATAAACTGTCAGCCTGGAAACTCTTTCCAGGTAAAATAGCTATTGGCTTTCCTGCAAAGCAGATTTGAAGAGATGAAAGTCAGTTTTAAAACAAAGTCAAATGAGCTTAGTATACAGATGGAGAGTGTGGATGCTGGATGCAAATGCAGTTTTCATTACTTTGGGATAATGAAAAGCAGCTAAACCAGTAGAAGAAGCCACCAAGAGTTGGAGATATCACCCTACCCAACTCATACCAAAGATGTGGAATGAACCTAAACAGGTGTGCACTTACCCTTGAAAGCTGGGAGGTGAGCGAGGCGTGAATTCCTTGGTGTATATTGCCAAAGCCAGAAAGGCAGCTGGAAAAGGTTGAGGGACTCAGATAATCCTGACCACCAATAGAGATATAATAAGGAGGTATTTCTAGTGACTGGGGAGGTAATTGTGTTTTAGATAACAGTAAATCGTGAGATAGAAAATATATGTGATTGTGCTCTAAAGTAAAATGCTCTTGAGGATATGCCAGTAACACTTTGGAAATCATTGTCAAGGAACCTTAAATGTTAAAACACAAATCTGAAAGTAAGTATAAGAAGTATTGCTAAATATATAGAAGACAGTAGTGACCAAATAATACAATTTGGGTTGGTGCCATCACACTTAAGGAAATTAATTAATGGCAATTCTGTTTCTGACAAATTATTTGAAAATCTAAAGAGAATGATCTTTCCTTTCCTCTTTTTCTCATACTCTCATATTTTTAGTTCCTCAGACTTTAAATTATAAATACCTTATGTACAAAGTTAATTGTACTTTTAAAAATAATTTGAAATCCAAATAAGCTTGAATATGTTAGTTAACTTTTTCATGGCCAGCTGTGTTATAATACCAAATGTTTAGTTTTTCTAATTCCTTTATGGTCTACCAGTCTATGGACAGAAAAAAAAGGTGTCTCTTACCATTTTCTGCAGGCACATCCTGCTGGCTGTTGTTAAGCAAAAAGAAGTCGTCATCTGTTAGTAATGCTGCTGACTTGCTTAGGGAAAACCTTCACCAGAATAAATGGTGGCTGTACATTTTTATTTCTCCTCCTCCTCACTTTCCTATCTATTTACCTCCTCAGCAAATCTGTCTTTCAAATATGTGGTCACTGTGAAGACTTATTGCAAAAATCAAATGCCCAACTAGTTTTTTCTCTTGGGTTTAAAATCAAACTATCCTGAAATTAGGATCAGCCAGTAAAAAAAGGAATGTGGCTATGATAGGTATCTGACCAGTTAATAAAGCAATCTACAATCACCAAGATGTATTTTAAGTGCACATGTTACAACAGAGTCAATCTTCTTGTTTTTCTTGAAGTTTCACAAGGGTTCATAAGGCAAATGTTTGTAACTGGAGTATATATCAAGCTGCTTCCTTTTTTTACTTGGTTTCTTAGTAATGTTACAGCCACCTCACCACCCCCAATAGAAAATCACCCCCTTATTCCCAGTTCTGACAGTATCTATGTCCTCACCAACCCTTTTCAAATTCCTTCTCACACAGTTTTCAGGCATTTCCTAGTGGCCTCCTAGCAACTTTTACCTCTCCCAGATATATCATCTGTGAGTACCAGAAAAAAAAACAGAAATAAGACATGGTAAAAGTAGATGTGGAGAGGCCCTCCCTGGTGGCGCAGCGGGTTAGAGCACAGCACTGAGAATCTAAAGCCACTTCCGCATGAGTTCGATTCCCACCTGCCCCGGAGGTGACCACATGGCGTGGCAGACCTCTCCTGACCCGCCCGCTGCTCCCCTCAGCAGTGTATTTCCTCGATCTGCCTGTTCTCCTCCCCATTCTGTCTCTGGTGAAGCCTCTCGCCGCCCCTGAGCCTCTGGCCTGTACCCCAGTTCTGTATGCACAAATAAATAAATCTTTAAAAAAAAATAAAAAAAAAATAGATGTGGAGAAATAATGTTGGGAGGTGGTTGTTGCTTTTTTTTTTTTTTTCATTATAAGTGCTGTAATGATTATACTTTTTAACCATATATTATACGTGAATGAAAATGAATCAACTCATCATTCTTAATAAGTCTCAAATGGTGTCATGATGATTTAAAATGACCATGTTTTTCCTGTTTATGACCCTTGGATGGTACCCTACTAGCTACATGCTGTAACCACAGTTACATATTCCCATGCCTCTGGGAGGGATTTGGTCTGTTGATAGGGTCTATGAGCATTCTGTCTGAATCTTTTTTTGCACCTGGGTTTTTCCTCAATACTCACTGGCTGTACTGGCTTAATTGTCTCTGACTGCCCAGCCTAAGCCAGGTCATTGTCTTACATGAACCGAGTGGACTAATTAAATTACTTGGTTTTTCCCTCTCTGTTTCCCATAGCAGTCTGAGCTGTCAACTGAAGACAGTCCAGAAAAACTAGGAACCTCCCAGCTCCATCGACGGAAAGTCATCTCCTTGAACAAACAGATTCTGCAAAAAACTAAACATCTAGAAGAGGTTTGTGTTTCTTTTGATAATTTGACTCAATTAAATGTCTATTCTTCAGGAAGGGAAAAATTGGGGACAGAATAGAAAGGTCAAGGTGCCTCCCGAAGAGGGCCTGGGATGCTATGATCCTGGGGCTAATCTAGTCACCTCCATTTTTGTCATGTGTTTACTGGAATACAGACTCATCCATTTGTTGACATGTTTTCTGTGGCAGCTTTCACGTTCCAGTGGCAGAGTTAGGTAGTCACAGCAGAGACTACATGGCCAACAAAACCTAAAACATTTTGCAGAAGTAGCCTGCCAATCTCTGTTCTAGAAGGTGATCACAAAGCAACAATAGCCCTTATTGATTCACACTATTTACTAAGACTACTATGTGCAAGACACAACTAAATTGTGGGGATGAATGCAGAACAAGTTATTGATCCCAGCTCTCAGAGATTTTAAAGCAGTAATGTCACACGTGTCATTGTTCAGTTACCACTGTGATAGTATTAGAAGAACTAGTCTAGGTAGCTGAGACAGTAAGTGATAGGGAGACCTGACCTTGTGTCACAGAGGACTGAGTAGATTTTGGCTGGGCAGGAAGACTACGTGGGAGGCCTGGGCGGGGACTTAGAAAACAACATGCACTCAGACCTGGGATAGGATTGGCCTTGTCCAGTTTCTGTTGTGTAGCTGTTGTCATGAGTAAGGAAGCTGGTTAGTAGAGTATTATTAGACAAAGTCATGTTCAGGAGTAAAAACTGTTGGAGGGTTTAAGTAGGAGAGAAGCATGACCAGTGTTGCATGTTTCAAACACCATTCTGTTTGCTGTGGGAATGCAAGATACTTGGGCATGAGCAAGAATAGAAAGCTGACCTATTAGCCTGAGCATAAGCTTTTAATGGTTTTGACTAGTTGTAACAGGAAAAATGGAAGAAACCATATCATTTCATAAGAGAGTTTTAGACAGTGGTATTCTGTAATACATGGTGATGAGTGAGACTGTTTCAAAAAATGCTTCATATATTTGCCCTTGGAAATTGACATAAGAAACTGAAGTTTCATTCGGGAATAGTGATTAGAAGATTAAAAAATGTTAAATGCTTCAGCTATACTGTCAATGAAATTTAATTAATAAGAAAAATACATTTAGGAACGATTATGGAAATGAATATAGTTTTCTTAAAAACAAATCACCAAGAGTCCTATAACAATTGATTTCCAAAATTTGGTATCACTTGACATTTTGAATTGGTACAATTGTCATCCTTTCAAGTCCCTCATATAAAAGAATTATAAATATATCAAATGATCTTGCTCAGTCATTGCTTTGTTTGAATTTCTCTACTGGAATTTGTTGGGCCAAAACCAAACATACCAAGCAAGGATACAGAGACTGTAGTTTGCTTTTTGATTGATAATTTGTCTGGACATTTTAATTCTCAAAGTATCATCTCCCTCTTGACCCTTGCCAGTGACAAGAATATGAAAGATACTGTTTCAAAAAGGAGTACATCACAATCAAAATGAGTCAAAGATGAGGCTTCTTCACATATCTTTGTCTTTTGAGAGAGGATAGTTTTGAGGATATTACAGACCTCAGGAGCCCCAGTGTCTCGGCATGTGTAGATGTTTGCTATACCTTCTGTCTTCACTAGGTAGAAGGAAAGCTGAATCATGTTCCAGTGGCAATCCTGGCATATTCTTACTCCATCTAAAAGAATAATCTTCTCTCAAGACTGTTTTGCAATTGGTTCAGAACCTGTGTTTGCCAATAGCCTATTATTTTTCTGGCATACTGCATAGTAAAGGACAACTACCATTATTGTGATGGTTAGAATAAAGATGACCAGAATCTATAGTCATCCCTGACAGGTATGTAGCTGGGCCACCTGGATGAGGAGAATGAGGTAAAGTGGCAGAGATTTGCCCAGGGTCCCATATTACAGTGAGTTATGGATCCCAGATGATGATAAAAATATACATAAAGAGATTGCATCAAGGATAAAATGCAAATAGAAATAGAAATGCCCTTTCTGTGAACCACATTTTATGCCAATGGAAGGAACAAGAGCTTAAAATAGTTCTCATAAGCCTAGAGAAGAATATTTCGTGAAGGTTTAAAAACCAACATCATTTTCACAAACGTTGCAAATCTATTTCATTCTTTCTAATGACTTCACAGTGCGACAAAGTATACATATACCTTAAAATTTATTTAACCTGCTTTCTCTTCATGGATGAGTGGGTTCTTCCCAACCTGTCCCCTGACCTGTCCTCTATTTGTGTCTGTAGGTTTTTCCAGTGCTCTACTCTCCTACCCCCACCCCACCACCACCACCAGTTTCAACTTCAGGAGCTCAATCACAAGAGTATCAAGAGAAAAACCAATTTTCTCTAGGAATATTCCCATCTACCAGTCACACAGATTATTAGCAGTCCTCACTGCACAGACAACTCCCTTTGAGCAGGAGAAGCTGGTGGCCACGTGCTTCACTCCTTTATCATGTCTACTTTCTGCTTCACTTGTCTTCCTGGTAGTCCTTGTTGGAAGGTAACTATTTATCAGTCATGAAGACTGGTAACTAGAAACACGACATTAGGAGTAATGATTTGTGAAGGAGGCACAACTTTTTACTAAATTGCTTAGAGGTTTAAGGATTATAATCAAATAATCATTGAGAGATATGATAAAACTAATTGTTAATTTGTAGGTTGGAAATAACCAGAGAATCTGATGGTGGTTTTCTGCTCTCCCCCCTTTTTAAAAGTAGAATTGTATGATTCCATTGAGCTTCCAATAGAATGTTTTTAGATTTCTGGAAGTTCACACATAGCACAAGGAGGCCCCTCTTCAGTAAAGGACTGGGAAATGACGTTTTTGAAATGTAAGTTTACAACTATGGAACTCTGAATAGTAATGATAATTCTTTTTCATAGTATTGAAGTCCTTAGTCCTTCCTCTGTCTAACTCTGTTTGCCAACCAGTCATAGTCTGAGCTAGAATTGTGAGTACTGACATAGTCAATGTCCTATGAATAGGCAAGTTGGTTAACTGAATTGATTGTAGGCACACAGAAAAGCCAAACCTGAACTTGAATCCTGGTGTGTCAGTTATTATGGGTATCATTTCTCAATTCATATTATTATGAAACTTCAGTCAAGTAACTTAACCCCTCTGAGTCTGTTTCCTCTTTTGTAGTAAGAATAATGTCTTCCATTGACTGTAAGCATTTAGTTGTAGGATTTACACCCAAATACCAAGTATATCACACATAGTTGATGCTAATGTGTTTTGTTCCTTCATTTATTGTTGGTAACCTTTCTAAAGCTCCACACTTACACCAATGTAAGTATTTCTGAGCTTCCACATTCTCCTTTATACAATGGAGATACTACCCACATCTGTGTTGTTGTGAAAATCAAGTGAGAGCAGATATTTTTTATCTCTTCATATACAGCTTCAGACAAGTCATTCCAGCTTGCAAGCCAGATACAACGAAACCAAGAAAACACTGACAGAGGTGAGCAGATTTTCCTTCCTACTATGCTTTGTTCTGAATCGCTTTTGACCTTCTTTGCTGTCACTACACCATGAATCATCCATCTGTGAGGAAGCATCTTGGTTCCCTTTTCAGGGCTCAGGTCCATCTGGGGACTCAGTCAGCCATGTGGTAGTTTATGACCGTGCGGTTGGGTGTCTATACCATCAGTGATTTGGGTGGGAGACAGCTCTGTGGGCTGCCCTGGTCAAGCACCTCTCCTGAGGGAGAGGACAGGGAGCCACACAGAGGAATAGGAATGGTGCTGCACAGAAACTGTCCACTGCTCTTCAAGCATCACGTGGTAGGCTAGGGCGGAAATACTGACTTTCTTGAGAGTAAGAAAGTTTCTTTTTCTAAGATGAGAAAAACCACTGAGTGATATTTGGTGATTCCTCAGTTTTAGGATCCCCCAGGAAATCAGATCTTCAGCTGCTAAAGTCCCTTATCAAAAACGGGACTAGTAGGTGACCTGCACACATCTCTGGTATACTTAAAATACTTTCTAGATTCTTGTAATACCTAGTACATTTAAATACTATGTAAAAAGGGGTTATATTGTACTGTCTGGAGAATAGTGAGAAGAAAAGTCTGTGCATAAGTATTTTAAATCTGCAGTGGGTTCAATTCACAGGGGCAAGTCCCTGAGGATCTGGAGGGCTGTTATTTGTTGTTCAC
The DNA here is from genome assembly GCF_000260355.1 of Condylura cristata. NCBI lineage: Eukaryota > Metazoa > Chordata > Mammalia > Eulipotyphla > Talpidae > Condylura > Condylura cristata. Next base: position 79,178,678 of record NW_004567103.1, on the reverse strand, counting down.
AATTGCAGATTATCTCCTAGGTGAAATGGGGGAAAGAGTTTCAGGAAGAGGAAGAGGTTGTTAGTATATTCTGAACCACGGATCCATTTTCTAACTCTGGTTGCAAGTGTGTCAGCTCACATCAGTATTATATTATTTACCTCCCACTTCTGGTTGCCTAGGAAACTGAGCAAGGAAAACAAATACCTCTCATGCCAGCTGTCTCATGAGGGGCATTTCGGTGTTTCTGTTGGTTTCTATAGAAAGCTGTCTTATCGTCAGCAGGATCGGAAAAGCCCCTCCTGTAATTTTGGTTTTTGGCACTGGGGCTGCAGCTGCTCTCCACAAGACTTCCATACCAGAGCCCTGCTGAGTACTTGTGAATCCTGTAGAAGCAGGACTGATGTTCAGAGACATTTCTGGAACCAAGGCAGGCCCTATTCTTGCCCTATTTTTTTTTTTATTTCAACTGGAATTTAACCATTTAAAATTCCAACCTCTAGAGCAATATGTAACACTTAGTTTACTTTGCCTTCAGAGTAAGTAAACACTTAGTTTACTCTGCCTTCAGAGTAAGTAATTCTGACATGAGCTAGTCTCTTCAGTTATATTCAACATTAAAAAAGTCAGACATAAGAATTAGTGACTTTTTAAAAAATTCTTCATAGAGATGCTTGTGTAGCATTTGGACAGATCAGCTTTGTTTATATTGTTCTGGGACAGCACTGCTTATGTATTAGATGGTAAATACCTGGAATTCAGTCCCTGCTGCTGTCTTACTTGCAGTGTTACTGAGTCCCCAACATGAAATTTGCCACATCATGGATTGGACTTCATATAACAGTCTGAAAGAGACTAAAGGCAAAATGTCTGGCTATCAATGTCCTACGATAATTCATTTGCCTTAGGATATAACTGCTCAGTAGCTATCAAGTCACTTTTTATGCTGAACACTAAATCGAGTATTAGTTGAGGCCCTTTCATGTGCTAGAAAGGAGAGAATATAGTTTAAGTCAAGATTAAGGAATAATCTTTCTACACACAAATAATATTAGTAGCCAGAATTAGCATGTGCTGGGTGAGCTCTAAGCACATTTCTTGGATTAGTCTGTTGAATCTATACAATAGCCCTAGCAACATAGTTATCAGCCTTGTTTTCTGATGAGCAAGGCCAAGAACCCATGCCAGGGTTCCCGTGCTGGCAGTCAAGTGGGAAGCTGTTTAAAATCTAGTACTGAGCAGCTGATAAAGAAGCTTGGTTTGATGTAATACAAAAGATCAGGCCCCTAAAGACGTAGTGGGCTTCACCTCTAGGCCTCAACTTTCTTACCTATTCAAGGCAAGAACTGGACAAAGTGAACCATCTCACCCTTGCACAACAAGGTGCCATTCCCATTCTATTTCTCCTGTCCACCTGTTTTTCAGTGTGCCACCAAACTCAGTTTGCTTGGCCACCTGTCAGAATGGGGGTGCAGGTGGGCATTAGGGGGAGGAGAACGGAAGTACTTGCTCTTCTCTATTATCAAGTGTCCATAACGAGACCTTTGTTCCTTTGCAGCTGAAGAGTTACAGTGAGAAACTGGACCAAGAACAAGCAGCCCTCGAGAAGATAGAATCCAAAGCTGACCCAAGGTGAGAGTTTCAGGTTGTTTTTATTTCTCTTTGAAGAAAGCAACTTTGCCAGTACCTGTTGGTTTAATTTCTTTGGGCACAGAAATGAAGAGCCCAGGGTCATGCTTCTGACCCTGCAAGGTCAGTTTCCCATACTGACCCAGGATATGACCCGCCCGGCTGCCCTGAGTTAACAGCCTCTTCTTTCCTCCCTCAGCGGCAGAAGCAGGAAGATCATGGTTTTGGGATGTTTGGTTTTTTTTTTTTTCAACCTTTTTGTTTTTTAAAATGGGGGGGGGGGGGCGGCAGGCCCTCCCTGGTGGCGCAAAGGGTTAGGAAGCAGTACTACACGCTGGCCACAGCTGCCTTAGTGCAAGCTTGATCCCCCACCTCGGAGGTGACCACATGGCGTGGCAGACCTCTCCTGGCCCGGCCGCTGCTCCCCTCAGCAGTGTACCTCGTTGCTCTGCCTGTTCTGCTCCCTGCTCTGTATCTGGTGAATCCTCTCACCACCTCTGAACCTCTGGCCTGTACCCCAATTCTGTATAAATAAATAAATAAATAAACCTTTAAAAAAATGGGGGAAACCCACGGGGATTACAATTGAAATGGAAAAAAATATATACAAAATGATGTAAAAATAAAAAAATAAATAAATAAATAAAAATAAAGTTTTAATCACTAAAACGGAAAAAAAAATGGGGGGCAGCAGATAGGGAAAGTAGTGCATTCACAGTACAAAATAGGATGAAATGTGTCCCTCCTACCCCACCCTCCCTTCACCCCTGGAGTTAACCATTGGTGCCAGTTTTTTAATAGCATACATTTTAGCCATGTCTCCTCAGGACAAAAGTTGCAGTTTTTGCTAAGATACAGATGCATGATTGTTTTTTTTCCATTTAAAAATTAATTGACTTAGACATTTAAATTAAATACAAGAAGCATTTATATTTAGCATTAATCTGAAAAGCCAGGAACAAACTGGATGGATGGTAAGAGCACCTAGGTGTCATTCATTTGCAGGAGATGTGAAATCATAAAAAGTTTCAGGCACAGACTAAGCAGTTCTGAGTTTGATAGACATTTTAAGCAAAAATGTTACTACAGATTATCTGATTTCTTACCTGGGAATCCTTCTTTCATGATGTGGAGCAAAGTACCATCAGCTACTTCACATTATTATTTTCAAATTAATGTTTTTACTGATTCACACAGCTTGTTTCCTTTTCAAAATGGAAATTAAACATGTAATTAATGTATTATCTATGCTCTGAATGTTATTAACTAGCTGAAATCATTGAGTATATCTTGTACTCTTGAAAATCAGTGATGTTTCTGCAGTTGACATTTTAACTCTGAGATTTGTCATGTTTGTTTGGTTGTTGCCTGATGGGTCATAAATGAAGAGAGTATCAATTAAACAGTAGCCATTACATCTGTGAAGACCCCATTAGACACTCTTGAGAGAGGCAAAAGGTAGTCTTTTCTAGCTGGGGACTTGGTTTTCATTGTAATCATAAAATTGCAGTGTGCCATTTTATGGTCTTTTTCTCTTCAGTATCCTGCAGAACTTGAGAGCACTTGTGGCCATGAATGAGAATCTGAAAAGCCAGGAACAGGAGTTTAAAGCACATTGTCGAGTAAGTTTGCCAAGTGTGGGCAGATAGACTTTAAACTGGGACTTTGGTAAAATCCCTGTTGTCCTGCTGGGTCATCCCATCCAATGGAAGAGTTGATTCACCCAGCAGCTATGTGTCAGTTGTGCAAGGTGGGTAGAGTGCTGTGGTGGGGACCCTCTTAGGTGTCAGCTGTAAATTAGGTTAGTAGCTATCTGTGCAACCCCTCAATTTGAGAGCATAGTCTAACAATATTTTTCATTTTATAAGTGCAGTTAAAAGAGCAATATAAAAAGAATAAAATCATATGAAACCAGGATCCTGTTCATGCCTCAGTTCCTGCTTTCTGGGGAACACATGATGTAATGGTGGGGTGATGCGTGCACAAGTGATCTGGAAAGTTCTGTGTGAGCCCCAGCTGAGGAGAGGCTGCTACGGCACAAGAACCATCCAGAAGCAGTATTTTCCTTAAAGCTGGGCAAGATTAGCAAGTAGAGGAGATGGTTAGTGAGCTCTAGGAAGGACACCTTGCGAAGAGAGGAAGCCAAGAAGGCCATTTGGAACTAGGGAGGCTCTAGACTATGCTCATATCATGTCCCAGTAATCACTGTGTGCCTCACTGTGGCCCTTTAGAAATATAAAGCCCTCCGTAACCTGCCCCCCAACTCACATTTTTCCAAGGCTAAAAATTGGGAGTCAGGGTTACTGGTTGCTGATTACTAATTGCTAGTGGACTTTTCTAGCATGTGTGCACAGAATGAAAATTAGTGGAGTAATTGTGTCCAGTTATAAGTCTGTCCAGATTTGTAAACATTCATATCACTTTTAAAGGAGGAGATGACAAGGCTGCAGCAAGAAATCGAAAACCTAAAAGCTGAGAGAGCGCCAGGCGGAGGTGAAAAGGTAACACCCTAAAGGAGTCTGTGAGACCCTCAGAGGCCCTTAGGACTTACACAGTGGAAAGACTTCTAGGGGACTAACCAGTAGACAGCAGGTGCTAAACAGGATTGGCCCTTGTTCTTTTCCTGGTTCTCTGAGCACACACTTTTTAAATGTTCATCACATGAGTCTCTTAAATTTCCATCCCTGTTTTCTCTCTCCCTTCTGTGGTATAAAAGGCCCACAGTGAGTTTGATGCCCCACCAGGGAGCTGACCCATAAGGTGTAGCAGACCTTTCCTGTCTTGCCCATTGTTCCCCTCAGCAGGGTGTTTCAGTAGATCCACCTGTTCTGTCTCTGATGAATCCTCTCACCCACCCCCACATCTGTGGCCCATGCCCAGGCTTTTGTATGTGTAAATAAACAAAAATAAATCTTAAAAAAAAAAAAAAGGCAGTAGTTGTAGACAGCAGCACCCCAGACAGGAATTACCAGATTATAACTCTGGCCTCTGCTGCATTTAGGAAAGTGGTGTTTCCAGGAATTGCCTGGGCCCTTTCCCATTCAGTGTTTTCTCTGATCTTTGTGTCAGTTTACTCATTTCCCCCTCCCCTCCTTCCTGGGGATGTGTCTTATCCTTAAAGGAGGCACAGAAAAGATCACAGTGTAAGCTTTATATTAAACCCTAGCCATGCAGAGCATTCTTAGGGGACACATCTGACCAGCTGGCTCTTTGAACAAAGGATATCAGCTCCCAGTGAGTTTGTGTGCATTTCCATGAAGCAACAACAGGCTCAAGGAAAGGGGGGAAAAAACCCACCATTGGTGATTTCTCTTACCAAATTAGATTGCCATGTTGAGATTCTTATATTTTTGTTTTCTCAAACTTCAAAGCTAACATCTTGGGCTCCCTGAGCTTGATGTAGGCTCTGAAGATAGCCCAGACCCATCGGTGGCTTCCTCTCCCTCATACAGGGGTACTTGAGGCTCAGGCAGGGAATCAACTCATCTGAGTCACCCAGCACCAGTCTGTGTGCCCCTCTGCTTGGGGACAGACAGCACTCTGGCTTTGCAGGACCCCACGAGACCCCGTCTGCAGTGAGACAGGCTTGGCATTGCCCCCTCCCTGGCATGACAGGGCTGTGTCAGCTCAGCCAGTCCTCGCAACTCTTCATACCCCGGTAACTGGCGCAGGGACAGAGTAGAGTGGTGTCCAGCACCATCATCATTCTACTTCTCCAGTTGTTGCTAAAACTTTGAGCCTTCAGGGACTCAGATCATCAGCCCTGTCAACCTGAGTTGGTACAGATCAGATTTCAGGTTCACAAGTCTTAACAGTCACAGCTAGTTAGAGGGTTGCTCTTCGCATTCAAAAACAGTTAGGCTTGGTGTGTATTGCCAACAGACATTTAAAAACAATTTAAAATTTCATTTCTGCTCTCTATTCATACACAGTTGATGAATTATTCATTATCCTCACTCCTTCCTACAACTATCCCCTCAGCTTCTAGCCTTTTTCTTACTCAGAAGAGGTGTTTGTTGCTGTTTATCATTTCAGCCACTCACCAGTGGAGAGCCTGAAGCCCTAAATACGGTGATGACTCATAATGTGAGTACCTGCCCATTCTCAGGCTGCCATTGTCCTCTGGGGGTGTGGTGTCTGGCTTTGCACTCTGCTATGGTGCTTTCTCTTGCCTATTTTAATAATCTCTATGGCCACCTCATCTGTGGGCTCTAATGGGCATTGTCCCTCAGGTGGAGGCAAGATCACACCAGCCAGCATCCTGAAGGCTGCTTTTCAGATGGGTTTCCTCCCAATACCATGCACAGGCCAGCTATCTTCAGTCTTGCCGCTCAGCTAAGCGGGGGAGGCCTGCCTTGGCCACATAGGCAGTCACAGCCTGGGACTCCAAGGGGATGGGAGTGTGCAGCGCGTGAACGCCTCTCTCTGTTATACTACATCCCAGGATTAGTAAGCTGTAAAGCTCCAGAGAGTGCTATGTTCAACTTTGGGAGCCATTCTGTAGCAGCCATAGTCAATATGGAAATAAAAGGACATGGTTCTGTTCCAGTAAAACTTTCTTTACAAAAACATGGAGGAGCCTACCTGGTAGTGCAGAGGGTTAAGTCTTAGTTTCAGTACTATGAAGCTCTCGGCAGCCACTGCAGTACAAGTTCAATCCCCAGCTGACCCACATGGTGCAGCAGACCTCTCCTTGTCTCCCTGCTGCTCCCTTCAGCAGTATATTTCAGTAGCTCCACCTGTCCTGCTCCCTACTCTGTCTCTGGTGAAATCTCTCACCCACTTATGTCCCAGCTCTTATATGCATAAATATATAAAAATAAATCTTTTTTAAAAAATAATAGGCAGAAATGCAAGTTTGGCACAAGGATTGTAGGAGTTCGCACAGGAGCTGTTGTTCTCTGACTCCTGTCCTGAGTTAAACTCCCAGCTCTTCAACAGACATCCTGAGGAAAAAATGGGAAATAAAGAGGAGAAGGAAAAGAAAAGCCGAGAAGTCTCTAGACAGCTGCCCCCTTTAGGGTTCCTCTTCTCTCTTGTCCTCACATGTTCCTAGAAGAGTAAGCTTTGGGACCCCCTATAGGAACTGAGGGGCTTGCCTTCAGCTGAATCCTGTGGAGGAGACTTGTGTTTTCCTTTGTGTGTGCACATGTGTGCCAGGGAGGGCGCCTCTGACCCCTTCTGTAGCTCTCTGGGACACAGCAACCCACTTCTCTGTGTCTCTTACCTTGTTGGGTTCAGAGGGGCTAGTTTTACATTTCAATTCATGACTGTACAAAAGAATTTTCTGGCATGATGTAAGTGTTCTAAATCTGCACTGCCCAATACAATGGCCATTAACTACCGTGGCTGCTGAGCACTGGAAATGTGACTGTGAAATTAAGAAACTGAATTTAATTATAATTTTCATTAATGTGAATTTGAATTGCCACTTATAGCTAGTGACCATTATGTTAGACAGTACGGCCTAACAAGAAACATAGAAAGCAAACCACCATCATTTCCAAACACAGAAGGAAAAATAATAGATTCTTTATGTAATGACCATAATTTGAGATTTTTTTTTAGGAGGGGGGAGGAAAGGGCACATACATTTTAGGAGATACTTCAGTTAAGAACACCGGTTTCAGCAGGAAGAGTTCTTATAAGTTGACATGCAAGGATCAGGTATTTCTCATGACCAAAACCCTAAACACAGCCAGTGAAGAATAGAAATTTGGAGACTCAGGATGGGGAAGATACGATAAAAAAGATATTCAACATCAAAAGACTATCAAAGAATGAGTTTCCTATACCCAGATAATTATGTTCTTTTCCAATTTTTAGGAAGACCTAGATAGACGGTATAATATGGAGAAAGAGAAACTTTACAAGATCCGTTTACTCCAGGTAAGTAAAAACAACTTAAGTACAGGGCCTCCCTAGTGGCACAGTGGTTAAGTCTCAATGTTGTCAAGCTAGTTCCAGCCACTGCAGCATGAGTTCAACCCCTGACCAGGGAAGTGACCCACATGGCACAGCAGACCTCTCCTGTCCTGCCTGCTGCTCCCCTCAGCAATGTATTTCAGTAGATCTGCCTGTTCTGCTTCCCACTTTGTTTCTGGTAAATCCTCATACACACACACAGCCCCCCACAACCCCCGCACCACTAATCTACATCCCAGTTCTTATATGTATAAATAAATCTTTGAAAACAATAACAATGGAAGTACATCTAACTAAATATGAGTGTTCTGTAGCAGAACTAGAAAGTCTCATTACCTGAGAACTAGAGCGAGCTGTCACTCAGGATTGCTGTTGCCAGTCTTCTGTCTGAAGTATAACTCCCTGGTTTAGTTTAGAAGTTGGTAATATCTGCCACTGATACGTTACTTTCATAATCATCCCCTTTTGCTTGTTCCTTATCCCAGGTGGAAAGTAATTGAATTAACCACATTTACTATCTGAAGAAATTGACTCATTAGTTAAGTACTTGCCCAGTGTCAAGCAGCTGTAAGCCAAGAGTCAGACAAGTTCTGATATCTTAACTAGTACTTTTCCTCTGTAACTAAACACCATTTTAGCCGTCATATTTAATAGCCTTTACAGTTTTTAAATATGTAGATGTTGATGTAGAAAGCCATCAAACATGCTGGAGGTAGGTTGATAATTGAATTAGTTCTAACTCAATTATCATATGTAATTCAGAATTACATTGTAGATGTCCCTCCATTGCCAAGATCTGGAAGCTTATAAAAACAAGCATTAACATGTGTTGCATTTGGCCTCAGTCCTCCTTTCTGTTATCTATGACAGAAAGGCCACAGAGCCACAGGCACCCTGGAGTGAGAGGCTGTTTCTCCTATCTCTGGCTTTCGCTTATTTTGCTGAGCTGCTTGGTTAAATTCACATGAATCAGATTTGTCCTTGATACAAACACCTGCTGTACTTATCTTTAAAGAGGCACGGAATTAAATAAAATCAGGATAGTACCGCTGTATACCTGGAAGCTTTTTGCATTAGGCCCCAGAAATATGGAATGGCTCATCTTCTGGGAGAGACCTGGCTACTTGAGAATTAGGACATATCCATATACATCAGAGTGCAAGGAAATGGATAGTGAACTAGTCTCAGACTGGCTAGAGAAAAGTGCAGTGAAGACATGAGCTGACTGAGGGCCAGAACCAAGCGGGGCAATGGGCACGGGGCAACTGAGGAGCTGTATCTGATGGAACTTAACATCAATTGAGAAAAAGAAGAGAAAAGAATAGTGCTCAGATTTCTGATTTGGGTAGTAATTGGGTCATTGGTTGAGAAACAGCATAAAGAACAAATCGCAGGGCTAAAAAAGAGTGTGAGAATGAATAGAAGTGTTAATGGAATCACCTCAGGGCATGTAAAAGGTGGGGTACTTGACCAAGAAGAGTTGCCCAAGAAGTGCTTGGGTATTAGGCCTGATGCTCAGATTCATCAGGCTGAGATTTGGGTGTCAGCACTAGGCAGGTAATAATCAAAGCTTTGAAACTAGGCTGGGAAGAGGCCCTGGGACTTAACCCAGTGGAAACACAGGCAGAGGAAATGGACGAATCTACAATGAGGGGTAGGTGGGGCAGCAGGCTAGAGGCCTGGGGAAACCACCTGGGTATGTGGGAGCTGAGTAGAGAGCGCCTAGGGAATGGCAGGTGTTGCTAAACATCCAGAGAACTCGAAACTGAGAATCGTCTGTTAGTTGTATCCCAGAGAGGCTCTGTGGTTGTCTTGGCCATAGCAGTTTCAGGGGTATTGGGAAACCTGACTGCAGTGGGTTAAATAATGTCTGGAGACTGTTAGGGGTAAGAGTCAGAGGCACTGAGGCTACCTGGCTCTCTGGAAGCTTGTTAAAGAGAAGAAAAAGTTTGGTTATGAAAGTTGACCAGAGTTTAAAGGAAAGACTTCCTTACGAGTGAGAAACTTGAGCATATTTGAATGCTAAGAAACAGCAGCAAGTGGAAATGGGAAGTTTTAAAACATAATTAAAAGAACAAATAATCATATCCTAGGAAAGGGAAAACAAAACAGGAGTCGGAACCTGAGCACCCTTGGGGAGTGTAGCCTTATGAAAGCAGAAGCCATTTTGGCCTCTACCCAGAGTTGCAGAGGCCCTGTATTGGTTTGGTTGCAAGAATTGGTGGTAGATTTCTCACCTGGAGGTTTGTATTTCCTGATGAATTAGAGATCCATACCTGCTGTGATGAGGCAAGCAGCTCGATAGAGGGAAAGGATCGGGCGGCAGGCAGAGATGCAGGGCTGAGGTCTCCTTCCCCGTTTGTCCTGAGACCAGGGTGTGGAGGGAGCAGTTGTGGGCTGAGCACCCACATCCTGCCCACTGGGGCAAGTATACCTTCAGTTCATGGGAGGATAAAAGTGCTGGAAAGGTATTTTAGGAGCCAGTTGTGGGAGCTTCTCAGCCATGCTGAAGAATTTGGAATGTGAGTGGAAGTAGCAGCGTGGCGTCGTCAGTCCCTGTCATCAGCCTTTCCTTGCTTACTTCTACCTGGCTTTGGTGGATTATCTGCTGCAGAGTTCTTGGGGATCTAGTGAGCTGAGTGGGGGCTGTGTGCATAAAAGCTCCTCCCATTCAGAATCTTCCTTCCAGATCCTTTAATTTCACGCCTTTTGTTCACAACCACACCTCCTCTGTCTGTTGCAATGTGAAAGTCACTCAGAATCACACGGACCTCAAGTCAACAGAATTTTGTGCCTGTATTCCAGTGCATATGTTTAGGCTCAGGTTGAGTAGCAGGGTAATATTTGGACTTCCCAGTGAAAACTAAGGCTTTTTACCAAGTAGTGTTGGCTTTCCTCCCCTTTTGCATTTAGGCTCGAAGAAATCGAGAAATCGCAATTTTGCATCGCAAGATTGATGAAGTGCCCAGCAGAGCCGAGCTAATACAGTACCAGAAGAGATTTATTGAACTCTACCGCCAGAGTAAGTGCTTCGACCACAAACAAGCTCTCAAGGCTGGTCCAGGGAGGGACAGGAAGCCAGGGGCTCCGTCCCACTTTATTGTGGTGGGGCGTGCACAGCACATACCTGAAAGCCACCTCCAGAAAGGCCTCATTTTATCAATTGGGCACTCATGCTTCATAGCCTGCTGAAGATGACCACAGCCCCAGGAGCAGCTCCACAGTGATCTTGGTGCCCTTTCCATGGAGATTGTTCAAGCAAAAAGAGCTCTTAGAGTAATGTTTTGAGCCAGCCCTCGACTCAGTTGTTTGACTCCCCATCCACTTTGCAACCTCACATGGAACATCATAACCCCGACATCGCTAGATCAGTCCTCCTGCGTCGGTCTTCTCTACAAACATCTTGCTGACATGGTCCCTGCCTTTATCAGCTTTGTATTGACCCAGTCACCTACGACTGGCTTCTCCCTCAGCTGGGATGTGTGCTTCTCCCTCAGCTGGGAGTTCAGGCTCCGAGTGTTCCTATTCCCACTGCTACCGCCATATCTGTTCTTGTGTCACAGCTCAAGTCAGTGATCTGCAGCCCCTTCTCCAAACCCCTCATCTGCACATACCTCCCTTCTGCCAGCAACTCTTCAGAGCTCTGCAGGGCCTGCTGAGTAAACCACTCATTATATCTAGTATCCTATGTTGCCTCTTGGAACTCCCTTTCCTGCTTGGAGCAAACAGCTCTGGTCTCGCCATCCACACTACCTCTAAACACACCGTGCACTTTGACACCTTGTGTCACCTGGACACAAGGTGACACCTCCTCTTAGATTCCTCTTCTGTCAGACAAAATCCATTAAGGCCCAAATCACATCTCCTCTATAAACAGGAACCAGCGCACATTCTTGCCTGTCCCCTACTTGCCTCAGACACAAAAAGAAAGCACTGAATTCAGCCTCTCTAAGCCATTTTGTCTCTCGGTCCCTGGTGTCAGTCTAGCTCAGCTGGATTCCACCAAGTCTTCTCTGACTCCTGCTGCCCTGCCAGTTCTATTTCTGAGCGTGGTCAGGTTTGTTCCTTCTGGACTACTGCTGCCACCTTCTCTAACCCCTACTCTGCGCTCTTGCCTGAGATGGCCTTCTTAAATATATACTTGGTCATCCTACTCTTCTACTTTCAAATCTTAAATATTTAGCAGCTTTCCATAACTTCATGGATCATCTTCAGAATCATAAATACACAGACAAAGTCCTGTGTCATCTGGATCACCTTCAGCTGCATCTACCCCTGCATTACCTGGTGGCTCACAGCTCTGCTGAGTGCGTCAGTTTCTGGGCCTGCCAGCCGGCCTAGTATGCCACCAGCCTGCCATTGGCAAACCAAGCTTCTCTCCCAAAATCTACTTCCTTCAGATTTTTCCTTGAGAGCTTGGTCTCGCAGGCATTCTTCCAGGTTCAAGCCAGAGCAGGTCCTTACTGGAGCCCACAATCCAGCTTCCTTTAATACATCACCCTCCATCCTGATGTTTTATACCAGTCTCACATTTGACTCACATCATCAAGGGCAGATGATATTTCTCAACAGAAAATCGTTTCTACTTTAACTTAAATCTCCTTAGTTTTCTTGTGCCTACTTAAAGACATTTAACAATTATAAATATTACCTTCATCTGTTTGTATCTTAGATCAAATTTCATACATGCTAAAGTCATTTTGATAGACTGTGTTTACGCCCAGTAGGCATTGTCAAGCAGTTGCACCAAAAGAGCCATGTCATGTTTTTTATTAGCACCAAGTATCTGTTTCTCTCATCCAGTCCTTGAGCTGAATGGGAAAAAGGTAAGAGACACACTCCTGGGCAATGAAGTTAAAAAGTTAACTTTCATTTATGGCAGTGATTTTTCAACTTTGGCTATCCATTATAATCCAAATCCCACCTCCAGAATATCGTACATAATTGGTCCTGCAACATTAAAAGCTCCCAGGACATTCCCTTTTTCATACACAGCATTTTTGTTCTAATGCTTATAACATGATAATACTTTATATTGAGTAGCTCGTGAAATGATTTTCATACAAATTAGATATTTTCATGTTGGGGACATTTTTAAGCTACTACATCAAAATACTTGTATCAGATTCTTAATTTCTATTTCCCAATATATGCAGCAAATATCCCCAACCCATACCCATCTTTGAACTGCGCAAAGTTAAAAGTTTGGTTTAAAGAATCAGATGTAAATGTAATGACAGTAGTTCAAAGACAGCAACAGTGGAGTAGGCCTGTGTCCTGCTCTGCCTCTCCTACCCACCCATGATGCTCCAGAGGCATTTGAACTCCAGGAGCAAAACCAGTGGGAAACCAGCCCCATTAGTCTCACCAGTGCCTGATAATTGCTTGGCAGCAGGATTTTAGCGAGAGCTAGGTGGGAGCTCTCAGCACAGACTCCAAGCCCGATTATGAATCCAGGTCTTCGGATTTTATTTTCCTCTGGATGGATATGTACTACAGAAATTCAGAGCAATAAGGGAGTCCGAGAGGCTTCAAGCCACAGGGACTTGCCCAGCCACAAAGCAGAAGGAGTCTGGGTTAGAACCCTCCACCTAGTCCCTTGTTTCCTGGTGAACACTACGCACTCGCAAGTGTGGAATTTGTGGCCTTTGCTTCATAAGTCATTCTGTAGGGAAGAGTGAAGAAGAGAGGGTAGGCAGAACTGCAGAGTAATTTTATAGGTAGAGATGTTGAGATCCCTGGTAAGTAAAGCCCTCCTTAGTTACATGCACAGGAACGGACAGAAAATTCACATTTGTTAGGCATGTATTCTGTGCTGCAATAGACCCTCATTTGTCCAGGGGATACTTTGGAGATTCTACGAGATGGGCCTGTGCTAAGCACATGGTGTACAAAAGGGGACAGATGGAGTTCCTGGTCCCAAGGGGGCACAGGGGTGGGCAGTTGGGAGAAGCCACACTAGCAGGAAAGTGGCATGGGACAGAGAAGCCCACCTGTCCCACACCCCAGCGGCTCTGGTCAGTCCTGGCCTCATGCCGTCAACCTGCAGCAGCTCTGCACCAGTCCTGCTGGGGTGCCTCAAGGGGAGAGGGTGCTTGGCGTGCTTTTGATAACATTTTCTTACTCACTTGCTGATGTTTTTGCATGTATAGTTTCAGCAGTACATAAAGAAACCAAGCAGTTCTTCACTTTATATAATACCCTGGACGATAAGAAGGTGTATTTGGAAAAAGAGGTAAGAGCCTTTATTTAAAAGAGAATCAGATGAGCATTTACCAGTCAGTGCTGTTAACCCTGAAACTTTAAGTGAACTGGGTATCTGGATCCATTCGCTTCAAGTGAAAATTGTGCCCAATGTTTGCCCAGTGCTGAGATAAAAATCAGAAAGTATGAGATTTCATGGTAGCGGCCATGGTTGGGGGTGGGTAGCTGTTTCCTGGTGCCATGTGAGAAATACTCTCATTAAGGGAGACTTAGTGATGCTCAAGAGGGGCTTGGGTTTGGGGGCCTGGGGGTGGGCCTGGAGTTGGTGAAATTTAGAGTTTGAGTTTTAAAGGAAGGCAAGCACCAGCTCAGTGAAGTGAGGATTGTGTTTCTTATAGTTTCTGTTGGGGAAAATAGCTGTTTAATTCAGTGGCCAGTGTGGGTCTGAAGTAAAAACATTATAAAATTCATAGCAGGAGTAAAAAGGTGAGCATAAGCACTGACAGGCCTATGTATTTCTCTAACAGGTTAAATCTACTCATGGTTTGATGCAGGCCCCTCCCCCAAGTTGGCAGACAGATTATTAGGGAGGGTGGGAGGGGATCCACATATTTTTACAAAAACAAAATAATCCTGGTCTTCAAAGAGCACTTCAGTATAGTAGAGAGAATATGAGTTTTAGAGTCAGACAGGTTTGGGCTTAGTCTGGCCTTAAATTTCCTCACCTGTAAATGGGCCTAACATCTGCTCCACAAGATTATAACAGAGACAGTGAAGTTCAACCCCCTCACCTTGAGGTTGACGGAATTGGTTTTATATTATCACCATGCAAACTGCATACCTACCACTTTAATAAGAACAATATTGAGTGATATTACAGATGTATCTTATACCTGAACCCAAATAGAGGCATCCGTAGTTATTGTCACCTTTATTACCTATTGTCAGTCAAACCAGAGAAATCTCTTTCCTTAGAGAAGGAGGGTTGAATTCTGTTTTTTCTATATCCTGAGCTTTAGGTAGTGATGAACACTTAAGGGTAATTTGATAAGTGAGTTGAATGTATTTGGTGGGATTTAATTCAGAATTGGGGCCCTCCCTGGTGGCACAACAGGTTAAAGTACAGCACTATGAAGCAATCTGCAGCCATTGCAGCACGTTTGATCCCCTGCCAAGGAGATGACCCACATGACACAGCAGACTTCGCCTGTCTCGCCCACTGCTCCCCTCAGCAGTGTGTCTCAGTCAATCTGTTCTGCGTCCCACTTTGTCTCTGTCACACCCCTGCATCTCTGGCCTGTACCCCAGTTCTTGTATGCATAAATAATAAGTCTTTAAAATAAATAAATAAATCAGACTGGGGTGGGGATAGTTCTGTTCCCTGTGCTAGTCTTGGGGTCTTCCTGCCTGGGAAGTAGAAGACCTGCCAACTTATCCACCATCCTTCATCAGCATCATTTAAAGTCATTGCATTCTTTTAAAAACTAGTAGTGTACGGTAGAACAGATGCCTTTAAATTCTAAACCATATTAACATAGAACTTTACACTTGAATAAATTGTACATTTTTTCCAATTCCACTTATCCTGGTAATATTTCAACTTTTGAACATATCTTTAGAGTCACAAAGAGAACAGTATTATTTCCCTTTTACAGTCTGAGGTCCAAGTATAGAGGCCTTAGGCTTACAAGGCAAAGTAGTGATCCAGCCCAAAAGAAGACCTAGGTTTATAAATTCCCAACTTGGAACCCTGCCTACTCTGAAACACTGAGGCAGGCTAAGATGGGTGCTATTAAGGTGGAGACCTGGACTGATGCCTTCCTGGGGAGGTTCTCAGGGCTGCCCAGCCACTGGCCACTTTGGCAGAAATCTTCTGTGGGAAGGGGTAGAATGGGCATGATGTTCTTGGCTCCTCGTCCACCTCACCCTCTGCTAAGCTGATGGCTCTGAAAATAAAGTGCAGTGTTTGGCAAGATAGAAATGTCTGTGGTAGCAGCTTTCCACAAGAGCCTAGAATCTTCTCATTCAGGGTTTGGATCCCTAAAGGAGCCCTTTTCCCCCATTCCTAAGTGCCATGACTGATCAGAAGTAGATTCTTAGGGGAAAACTATGGGACTAAGAACATGTTGCCTTTTGTTTTGTTTTGCTTTGTTCTTTCATGTTAATATTCATCTACACAGACAGGGTATGCTCCTTTTAGAAGGTAAATTTTGAGTGGTTTAGGTAGCAAAGGGACCTTTCAATCTTTTACTTACTTTTTTGTTTTTCTTTCTTCCCCAGATTAGTCTGCTGAACTCAATCCATGAGAACTTCTCACAGTAAGTACTGTCAGTCCTCCTGGCTGGCTGTCAGTACCTTGATGTATTCTGTCCCTTAGGTCCAACCCACCTCCGTACTTAGTGTGGGGCCTGGCAGGACTGACTGCATGCTGGGCATGTCAGGCACCTCCACCCCCACTGCAAGTACAGCTGTATCTTGTCCTCCATGGGCCTTGCACTCTTGCAAAAGCACAGTGACTATTGGAGTGAATTTTAGAGCACCAAGAAAGTTAATTTTCAAGGACTGTGGCTCTGCCAAGCTACTATAGTCTCTTTGTATATTACTTTTCTCTTGCTGAGGTTACATATTCATGCCCTTTGTTTTGAGTATATACAGATTTTCCAGGTGAAATCTATAAAATTATTTTAAAGATCTTTAATATCTTACAGGACATTTTGTTCTTACATTAATATGCATCTTCCAAACTGCTTTCTTCAGATATGAATTTAAAAGCTTGGGAGTTTTGAGGCATTGCTGTACCCCACTCCTTTCAGGCCCTAGACTTGCTCACTGGCCTACCCACCATGCAGGCAGTACCAGCCCTCTCCTTGTGTTTACGGCCACAAGCTTCCTTTCCAGCAAAAATGTCAACTGTCCTCTGGCAGGTGACCAATGACTAAGATCTTAATGGATTACAGGCTCTAAATTTTAAGCTTCCTTCCTAATTAAAAACAAACAAAACCCCCACAGCTCCCTGATACGATTCAGATTCAATTAGTGACTTATGACCTTGTGACATTTCTATAAAATGGTGCTTTCATCTTTATCCTCCAATAATTGGGAGTCTGCATCATGAATGTTTTGTGGTGAATTCTGCTCTGCGTTAGATTATCCTTTGGAAGAATGCTCAGTCCTCACACTCTTGAGCTCTAGTCCTCTGCTGTCACTCCCCCTGCAGAACTGGGAGTGGAGGGAGATGTGTTAGGATGTCAGGGAGTCCACTCATTCAGCCCCGCTTCTAGAAACTGCCCAGTCCTGGTTTTTAGGAAAATATAAGATTGTCTTCCAGTTTCTCCAAATTCTCAGATTTTTAAATACTAAACGGAATTTGTTTTTAAAGCAGTATGTACTATCATTCAAAGCAGAAAATGTTTTTTAAGAGTAGTCAGATTTTATTTTGCTTTTAGAAAATATATACCTTTTAAAAATGGTAGGAAAATGGGGAAAAGATTAAAATTCAAAAAAGATTAATATACAGTTAGTCAATTCTAGGCCTAAGCCAGTTGTCAGCCTTTCTTGAAGTTCAGAATTCTTACCTGCCTGGGATTTCAGGGGACCGTAAGGCTCCACTGCTTTGTAAAGACCTGTTTGCCTCTTGGGATGTCCTCTGTGCCTCGCTCTTCTCACAACGCTGTGTGCTGGTCTTTCCTCTGCTGGTTTTTTCTTTCAGAGCCATGGCCTCCCCTGCTGCCCGGGATCAGTTTTTACGTCAGATGGAACAGATTGTAGAAGGAATTAAGCAAAGTCGAATGAAGGTCAGATGGATTCTTTTCTCTAACATGACTAAAATTTCATACTGGTACTATACAAGGCCCCGGGAAGAGCAGGCCTCTCCTGCTGAGTCTGGGAATGTGTTCCTAGTCCCTGCAGAATGGGGTGGAGGGGGTCACTAACTCCAGGCTGCAGAGCAGCCTCCTATTCGGGGAGACCTAGACACAAGGCAGTTACCAGGAAGCTCGAGCCCTCAGCTTATACTCTGGGCAGGTGTCCCTGTGCAGATAGGTCTGTGAAAGGAGGACACAGAATCCCCAGTGGACTTCACGGCTGGGCACAAGGTCAACATTGAACCAGACACATCCCCATTAGGGCTGGGCTCTCCTTTGAACAAGATTGGGAAAGGCCTTACGGACACCGAAACCCCTCCCCTAGATTGCAGCTCACCTTTTGATTAACAGACGCACAAGGTGTGGTCCGAGGGGGGACTATTTCCAATTTTAACTGGTGTTTAAATAACTTTAAACACAAAATTGTGTTTAAAGCACAACCTTGTGCTTGCTGTGACATCCCTTCTAAAGTGTACTGCAAAAACAATATTTAGGCAGCAGAGACCTGTGAGGCCACAGTAAGGTCATGCTTATGATTTCACTGTACTGCCGGAAGCACCTGCCTTGAGCCAGGTACCCACTCAGCCCCGACTCTGCCCTCACCTTCTGACAACAGGGCAATGCTGTAACTGACCTTCTGCAGATAAATCACATCCCACCACCAATTCTGGCCAACTGCCACCTCTTCAGAGAACCCTCCCTGCCCGTCCAGTCTGAAGGAGTCATGTCCCTGCCTTCCTCTCTGTCAGTTCACCTTGTCCATTGTCTGCACAGTCTGATCACTGTTGGGGATGAAGTGTCGTTCTTGGTGTGGGGCGTATAGTGAGTGCCAGTTTCTCCAGAACATGCTCCTAGGAGCAGTGGCCTGGCCTTATCACCATCACTTTTAGAACCTAGGGTGTTCAATTCATATTTGTTAAATGAGCACATTTCTAGGTACTATAGGAAAAGAGAGTCGCTTTATTTGTGATATCAAAATCCTGGAGACAATCAATCTAAATTGCCCACTCAGAGGGAAAAAAAAATGGATAAGTAAGCCATGATAATCAGGAAAATTTGTTATCTTCTTTAAATTATAATTACAGAAAGTTTATAGTGGAAATAATTTTGTTAAATGAAAAATGGATACATAATTTCATAGTATAACCTCAGTTATTTTTTAGAGTTTCTTAACCTCAATACAGATAACATTTTGGAGCAGATAATTCCTTGTACAGAGCTGTTCTGGGCATGTAGTTTATTTAGCAGCATCATTGGGCTCTACAGAAGACACCAGGAGCTGTCCCTCCTCACAGCTGTACCAGGCTAGACTCTCCTGACATTGTCAAGTGACTTGGCAGGCAAATAGCCTGTGCTTGAGAACCACCAACCTGTTCATTATGAAACTGCTTGTCATAAAAAAAAAATAAATAGAACAGTTATGGTCTGATAATAGGAGCATTACTGAATAAATTAAAGAGCCTCAGTGCAGTGTCATGCAAGAAAATACACCATTCTCAAAATTGATGTGCAGAATGAAAATATTAGGAAGAAATCCATGAAAACATTACTAATAGTTGCACTTTGGATATAGCCAGCAGTTCTTGGTCAGATATGCCTTTCTAAATGTTTCAACAGATGGAAAAGAAGAAGCAAGAAAACAAAATGAGAAGAGACCAGTTGAATGACCAGTACTTGGAATTGTTAGAAAAACAGAGGCTATATTTCAAGACTGTGAAAGAGTTCAAGGAGGTAAGAGGAAGGTTGGCCTCAGGCATAGAAGGTTCAGTTGAGATTTGAGTTCACCTGGAGCTGATCCTCTTAGCACCAAAGCATTCTTTGGCTTCCCACTGCTCTTAATGAGAAATGGCAAGTTGGTGATGGGATGTGACTGCAAGGTGTGGTGCGTGGGTAGTGGAAGACTTATTGTTCTGTGGCCCATTTTGAGGCCTTCATTGAATGTTCTAATGTTTCGCTTCTTTATTTCCACTTCCTTAGCACTTAGTAAGCACATTTAACTCACAAGAAACATGGCACCCGAAGCTCACATCTGTAGGGTCCTGGAAATAGCATTTAGAGGTCCAGGTCTGAATTTTGTTTGTCCCTTTCTTTTTCCTCCCTACATTTGGGCAGGGTTATTCTCCATTGTTCTAGAAAGAAAAGCATTTGCCTTCAACAGTTTTCCAGAAGGGAGACTTTATTCTTCCACTTCACTGGATCTCAGCAGCTTTGTTTTCAGGAGTTCCTTCCCTCTGAGTGAGCATAGAGATAGCTGGAAGTACAGGGGAACTCCCTAACGCTAGAGTATGTCCCAGCGTTCATGTTCAGTCTACAGAATAAAAAATGTATTCTTACCATATAATAATTTCATTCTTGAATATCTTTTAAGACTTCTTTTTTCCTTCATTCCTTCGTAATCTTTTCCTTTCCCTCTACTACTTCTTCCCTGTTTTTCTATTTAATTTTGAGGATTCACAGCCTTTGGGCTTTTTGAAATCTCTCATTCTTTCAATAAGTGTTTTTCCTGTTTCTGCCATGTTCCCAGGATTATATTAGGTGCTAACACAAATTATTTCCTGTGTTTTGCAACTTCTATTTGGTGTGGAAGACAACAACAATCTGGAAAATAGAACCAAACAGAAACCCTAGTAGTCAAATAAGTAACTTCAAATTTTTGCCTTGCGGGGACTAACAGTAGGCCAGAGGGGAGAGCTTGGCCATGGGGAGCACATGAACAGCCTGTTTGAGCCAGGCAGCAGTGCCCAGGGGGCAGCTGCTCCGCTTCCAGGAGCCCCTTGTGGACCACAGATGTGGGGCTGGGACTTCAGCGGGTCAGAGAGCTGGCTGGCAACAAGTAAATATCCACTGTT
This sequence comes from Condylura cristata, assembly GCF_000260355.1. Classification (NCBI taxonomy): domain Eukaryota; kingdom Metazoa; phylum Chordata; class Mammalia; order Eulipotyphla; family Talpidae; genus Condylura; species Condylura cristata. Next base: position 79,158,229 of record NW_004567103.1, on the reverse strand, counting down.
CCCAGTCGGAGCTTCCTCCCCCCTTTAATTCCAAATAACTCACAAAGAGAAAAGACCCAGAGGAAAAGAATCACATTTCCGATATTGCTTGGACACAGCAGCACTGCTCTGTTGATAGCAGTGTAAACAGAAAGCAAATAAGTTGGAAAGATAAATATAAGCTATCAAAATCCAAGCAAATAAAAACAAAATGGAAATGCTCATCCTTGCACTACAGGCTCTGGGAGTAAAAGGCCTGAATGATCTCCAGAGGACGCAAGTCCTTCAGATGTGCTAAGTGTCAAGATTTCTGTGTTCCTATCCGTAAGGCACAGTTCCTGTCACAGCCGAGAACGGGTGGGGCCTTCGGGGCCAGCAACAGCCTAGGTGCTGGCCGGTGCCCAAGCACC
>NW_004567103.1:79107433-79157620 GCF_000260355.1 Condylura cristata | reverse complement strand
GTGCTTGCTGCCCCCCATTCTATATCCTCATTCTTTAGCCAAAGTAATTCTGTTTTATATCTTGCAGTTGTGGGTAAGATCTTATTGATGGTAGAAAAACAGTTTGGAAAAGGTGGACCTTTATCCCAGGGTGAAATCTCTACCCATAACCTCTCAGTTCTGCTCCCTTTACCTGTCTGTCCCCTGAATTTACCTGCCTCCTCCTGAGTTCTGTATTCTCATCACAGGGGTCCCTAGCAGTTGTGCTGGGCAGTGGGTATTCTTCATGCAGAGCACAGTGTCCTCATCCATAGCATGGCTTTGGCCATCCTCTAGTTCCCTTTGTTGGATTTGGTTTGCATGAATTGAGCACCGGTAATGCCCATGGTCTCCATGGAGCTACCAAGCCATGCCCTCATTCTGGCTTCCAGCCTCCACCAATACTAGGGTTTCTTTGAACGGGGACATTAGGTTATCTCTAAGTTGCACCATCTTTGCTTCCCCGGAAAGTTTGCTAGTAACAAGTCAACCCGGGAACATCATAGACTCTGAAGTCACCTGAATCTCACTGTTAACGTTAATTAATAGTGTCTCTAAACCACAGTCTCTTACAAGTTCACCCAGATTTAAATTCCAGCCTAGTACTGATGGATGCAAACCATACATGTTTATGATGCTGACTGGGGGTACATCCTCTCAAGTGAGCTGAACTCCCTGTAAGTGAAGCAAGGCTGTGGGGCCCCAGTTTCACAAGTGCCACGTAAGTCCTCCAGGACTCTTTGTGTTTGCTTTGAACAGAGAGTACCATTCTGTGGTCTCCCAAAGGCTTCCAGTAGATCTCATGAAATTTAATAAGCACTCGCACAGATAAGGTGACAGCTTAGAATATCTTTACTGAAAAATTCAAGCATTGACTCATATGGTGTGAGACTTTGCTCTGGTGGGGGCTTTTTACTGCAGGAGGGTTTTGATGATTCTCAGTTGTTTTTGCCTCATTTAAAAGGGAAGCGGGGTGGAACAGTTGAAACTTATTTGTATTTTATTGTTTCATCTTTTTGTGGGAACATTCAAAATACACAGAAGTGGGGCAAGTAGCATAGCAGTGTTACAGTATCACTGTCTGTCTGCCTGTTCTTGTTCCATCTCTGCCTTTTCCCCCTTTGGGGGGATAAAGTGGAGGCTGAGGTTTCCCCCCACCGAACATTTCTCAATAATTAATTCTTAAAAGGAAATTTTTCTTCTTAACTTTTCTAGAACAAATGTTACTCAACTTGACCTTCATTCTCTTCCAACCCCCAAGAAAAAAATTGCCTATCTCCTCCAAAAACAGGTGCTTAATATGTGCCAGGGTACCTTGCTTCGGACAGATTTCAGTCTTCCCCATCCAAGAGCCTGGCTGGTCCCCAGCTTGAGTAGGAGATAAGTGCAAGCTGCACCTGTCTTAGTAAAATCAGAACCATTGCAGCCATGAACCAAAGAAAACAAGGGGCCATAGAGAATGAGGCGTACCCCGCCAGGCCCAGAGAGATGGAAAGTGTGGCTGGGGGTATGTTGGCATATATGCTTAAGAGTGAAAGGTGTTTGCTCACACAGTAAATGGACTTCCACTTACTGGCTGTTGGAGGCCTGTGCCCTCAGCTCTACCTTCCAGGACCTTCGTACTACCACCATCACCTCCCAGTTTAAAGCAGGGCTCCTTGTAACATGGCCCAGGGAAGGGGTGGAGACTTGTGCTAGCAGGAGTGGGCCTACTCAGCTCTCAGGCTGTGGGAACAAAGGGGCAGAGGCCGCTCGGCAGGTGTGAAGATGTCTGACCGTGCAAAGGTGGCTTCAAGCCACCTGAGGTCAGATTCCATAGGCAGGGGGTGGGACCTGTGACCCCCTTCAATAATGTCCCTCAGCACAGAGTAACAGATTTCATACACTTCATTTTTCAGGGGGAGGTGAGGAAGGGGCATGGTCTCTTTGAGGACTACCTCTCATCCCATCTCTGAGTTTCTTCCTGAAAGCTACCTCTGCTGCTGTCAGATGCGAACTTTTCTGTCTCAGATGTTCTCACTTCTATGTGCACTGAAAACCAAACAAAAGATCAAGACAAAGTCAAACTAGCATGCTAGCACAGAATGGAGGCATACAGCAAAGGAGGAGGGCAAAATACAGGAGGGGAAGGATGAACACAAAGAGAATGTGGTGATGGGTTGGGGTGTTAAAGTGGCAGGAGAACTATGGGGACAACAGCAAAGTAAGAAAAAAATTAATTAAAAAATATTTTTAAAAAACAACACTGGGAACATCTTGAAAACTTTTCTGGATCTTCTGCCTGCTATGTCGACTTAGAGCTGCCTTTTGTCTAAATTCCTAGACTCTGTCTCCAAACATCTCCCCACTTTGCAACGTAGCAGTCCGGTCTCTGCTTACTTCGGTCTCTGTTTTCTGCTTCCCTTAGATGTTTGAGACTCATGAAGTCTTTTGGGATGATAATACCCAATCCTCTCCTCATCTTAGTCTGAATAATCCAGGAATTCAGCATCATTACAGCTATTTTGACACTGGAAGTCAGCATAGCCCAAGGATGTTTCACTGTGGTGTAGCCAGCTAGGAAGTGGGGTAGGTGGTCAGGCCTGGGAGACGGACAGCGAGACCTCCTGCGCCTCACATGGGTGCTAACATAGTCACCACTCTGCTTCCCCTCCAGGAGGGCCGCAAGAACGAGGTGCTGCTGTCCAAGGTGAAAGCCAAGGCCTCCTGAACATTCCCCTCCATCATCCTGCGTCACCGATTTTTTTTTTTAATGCCATATGTCAACTACAAGATCATGAAATGGTTGTGATCCTGAATAGAGAGAGGCAGGTGTAATGATTCCCAGCACCCTGGATATGTCCTTGCTCCTGTTTGCTTCCATTTCATCTCTGTGTTGGTTGTTGATGGAATAGACCATGTAAACATGCAGCCCGGATAACACCCATCATCCTGTGAAGAATTATGGGTGGGACTTGGTTTTTGTGTTGATCCGACTTTTATTTCTCTAGTAACATTGCCGATATGAAGGTTCCTGTGTTTGTATGGGTTCTCTGAATAAAGAGGAATTCCTTTGTTCAACAAGTATTAATTGAGCAATAAGCACTGAGGAAAACAGAAGTATGTCACTTAGCCCTACACTCAGCAAGTGACCAGGGAGCAGTATCGTCCACTGGGGCCCAGAACATGGCCACCTTGGGATTTTTCTTACCAGTCACCAGCCATGTCAGTGCTGGTGACTTGGGCCCTTCATCAGCCCATGGTACCTTTCCTTCCTGGCTCCCTGAAGTGCCAGCTGGTAGGCTTAATGATGTAGCAACTAGCGTGACATACCAGTGTTGTTAACCTAATCCTTATACACTACTCATGTTCATTTCATCAAGAATTGAAAACAAGGGCTTCATTTTGAGGATGTTTAAATAACGACACCTTCATGGCCACTTTCCCTCGAGTCACAGCCAGCCTGGGGCTGGCCTGTGCAGTCCCCTGCTTGCAAGCAGGTTCCATGTGGCCTGCTGTCCACTTTAAGCCTGGGAGGGGGCACACACGCCACTCACTGCAGCCTGGGCAGGAGAGAGGTGATCATTCCAAGAGTCCAGCTTCAGGCAGGTACCGCTGCATGTCAGAAGAGGAAGAGCAGTGAGGTGTGTGGAGGATGTGGGAGACTTCGTGGAGGGGTCTAAAAGAGGAAACCTATGTTAATAGACAGAGGTAGGTAAGAAGACCATTTTCAGTAGACACAACTATGATTGAAAACTCAAGAGGGAGCAGGGAAAATACAAGGCATGTTTGTTGGGAGAGAAGTAGATGGGCCAGACTCTGCAGGAGGCCTTAGAAACCAGTCCAGGAGATGGCTGAGGACCAGACTCTGAGGGCCTTGAAGGAAGAGCTGAGGGCATCATTTTGTCACCTGGAAATAGACAGTCCAAACCAAACCTGGGGCCCCTCCTGCCCTGGCCCTCAGAGCCTGGCGACTCAGACCCATCTCGCAGACCCCAGCACCAGGGTTGCACTTCATCCACATAAACCTGCACATTTGGATCACAGAACAAAAGCATAAACATGATGGGAAAACAGGGCACTCGGTGCAGCACACAGCTGACTGTGTTTTCAGGCCCCTAATGTACGTCACATGCATGGACTTAGACATAACAGTCCAGTGCTGGGTTAGCAACAGCCGTTGGCTTCTGAGCAGCTGTGAGCCCTGCTGGTGTGCTGGGAGGGGCCAGCATTTGAAGCTGTGCTTTCACTGGCCTGTGACTTTACTAAGGCTGGCCCCTGGGCTGTGCTCATTTTTGAGTTTGAAAAGGCGTCATAATGTTGAGCCAAATAATTGCCGAAGAGCAGGTGGCGCTTTGAGGGCAATGGAAAGGGAAGAGGGAGCAGTGTCACTGTAAATTATTGCAGGTTCAGGGAAACATCTCCATTACCGTGTTGAGAAGTTCTCAGACCCGCCTGCTCACCATCAGCTCTTTGAGCAGTAAGGAGATGATATATTTACCTGTTCAGAGGTGGTAGAGGAGTAGGTGACAAGTCAGGGTCACTGACATCGTGTTGGGTAAGACATGGCTAATCCAACACAGAAAGTCTCTCTAAAAGCGAGGGCATGTATTGGGGGCTGAAGATTTTCCTTAGGCTTGGTTTTGGTGTCAGGAGATACCAGTAGGTATCTTTTCCCTATTGTTAATCATCAATGCCTAATAGAGATAATAGTTTCCATTCCTTGAGCAAGCTTTGCATGAGACCTTGGGGCCAGTCTTAGCACTGTATGTTTGCCACAGATGCCCACAGTGGACAGTGCCTCTATCAGGAGATGCCCTGGGTCCCTAATCAAGTCCCCCAGGGGTTACCTCCAAGGACCCCATCCTGATGTGTGCCAAGAATATAGTTGTGTATACCACTAAGCCCACAGGCTTTTCTGGTTTTAAAAAGAGGGAAACGTCCTTTATGATTTTTATGCTTCAGGAAGAACAGACTTTCCCAGGAAGCAACAGTGTCCTCTGCTCAGGCAACACCATGAGGTTGCGAACTGCAGCCCTCCTGTGACTGACCGCCTGGCCCTGGAATTCCCAGCAGCCTCTGGGTCAGGGATCCCTACCTCCATGCTTCCCATGGAGTACATGGGGATGCTTTGGTTTGAGCCAAAATCGGCCACTGTGAGCAGCACACAGCTAGATGATCACAAAGTATCTGGGGAGAAACTTGGGGCCTACTTCTTGTCTTTGACCTGAGCTCAGTCTCACGTGTATGACGAGGGACTGTGACCAGCACTGGAGGGAGGTCCAAGTGTTAGAGAACAGCTGTCACAGTAACACAACAGGGATCTTTCCCTTTTGACAGGCCGTCTCCCAAGCTTGTCAGCCTCAACTCTTTTTAGGGGCTGAGCTTATGGCTTTAATCGGTTCATGTCCACAGCTTGTATTCTGTGGGAAGCCAGGTCCTGCCTGTATCCACTGAGCCTGGTCAGCAGAACCGTGAGGCACATGGCCAGTGTTAGTGGGGGGGCCTTTCCCAAGCTGAGGACATGCCCCCAACAGTGCCAGAGCCCTTAGGGCCTCCTGAAACAGGAACCGAGGGTGGGGAGGGTCTCAGCAGCCCTCTTCTTACCTACCTCACACAGTGCTATCTCTGGCCTCAGGCTGAACCAGGAGGTGCCTGTCAGGGCTGTCACGACCAGAGCTGACCTGTGGGGAAGGGCACTGCCACAGTAAGCGGTGACCGGTAAACCTTTTCCGCCTTGATATCTGCTGCCTCAGCATGACTTGTGCCCTCTCGACAGGTGACTGTTGTCTATAGGTGTCAGAGGGAAGTACTTTCAGCAATAAGTTTGCACAGTTAACTTAGGCTGAGCCTGAGATGGCCATAGTTGACTTGAAGGAGTCTTTAAAGAAGAGCTACAGTCCAGTAACCAGCCTGTAGGATGAGGTGCCCACCGCCTGTCCATGTGGCTGGGCAATACTCAGCTGGGGTGCTCAGTAATGCCCAGCCACCCACCCCCCCTTGGTCCTTTCGCCCCACTCCAGAGCATATTTTTTTACATATGCTGATGGGATGAAAATGCTGTATAAAAAGTATTAATAACAGTCTTTCTTCACACAATAAATGTGTAAAAGCAGGAAACATTGAGTAGCTGATCTGCAGTATCTTTGACAATGTAGGGAATCCTAGGGGCTCCCCACCCCAGCCTTACGTCATTTCCTCCAACATAACAAGCTCACACCTGCACTTGGCCTCTACTGTTGCCTCTGTCTTGACCATTGCTCCAAGATTGTGGGTGGTGGCTTTCCCTGACCACCTCATCTTGTACAAAGCAGTTCAGTGTCAAGCCTGCAGCCCTGATCACCTCCTCCTCTTTCCCTGCTGCCCACTTTGGTGGCAAAAGTCACTGTTTGAATCTCTTAGTCTCCTGGGAGATTTGAGAGTAACTTTGGAGCCACAAAAGCAAGCACCCTGCTGTGTCCTAGTGTCTGGCTAAATGGATGACTGAGGAATTGTGGTCGGATATAATGCTTCCCCAAATTGCAACTTTGTGTCCTGCATCAGCAGGCGGAACCATATTATTTATGCTGAATTTGAGAACAGGGAGGCAGTTTTACTCAGCAACTTTAGAGGGTCTTCTGACCTCAAAGGTTAGAACCTTTCAAAGGTTCTACAGATGTCCTTGTTCCCCATGTAAGGAAATAAAAGAGGAAAGGAACACATTAATGTCAGAGGTTAGATCGTGTATGTTTTAGTTCAAAATATGTCATGAAATCTAAAGGTAACTTGACTGGTTGAAATGACCCAGCCACATGGATTGAAAGAATGGGAAGCTGACCTCAATAGGTTGGCAGAGTCTGGCCTGTACAACCCTCCAGCTTCCCAATAGCTATCAAAAATGCAAATGCACAAATCTTGTGAGCCAGCAATACTGCTTCTAAGAATATCCCTCTGTGCAAAGATTTGCTTTGCAGCCTTGTTTGTAATAGTGAAAAGTTGGAAATTACCACCAAGATGGGAAAATGGTTAAGTAAAGGATGACATAGTCATACAATGAAATATTAAAGGAAATTTAAAAGAAAGAAAGATGCTGTCCTGTATATACTGCCAGGGAATGATGCCCAGCATACATGGTTGGGCTGGGAGTAGAGGGGGAAGAAGTTCTTGCTGTGTTTTTTTTTTTTTTAAAAAGAGGAAGGAAGGAAAGAAGAAAAGTGTGTGTAGTGGGTATATTGGGGGGGGGGGTGTCTCTGTAAACATGTATCTCAAACATCAGCTTGCTGTGCCAGGGTGTCTCTGGACATGCACAGCAACTAGGCATCCTTGGTGGCCTCTGGGAAGAGGGATGGGAATTAACTTTTCACTGTATACCTTTTGTACCTTTTAAATTTTGTACTGTGTACATGCATTATCTATTTGAAAAAATAAAAATTTTTAAATTTTGACTTGGCTTAGTTTTCTAAAAGTATAGAAACAAAACGGCTATCCTGTTCAGTAAATGTGCTTTCCTTGGGAATGTTGAATCAGAAGTACTTAAGCTCTCCTGTTCCTGGCTCTAGGGGGCTAGGGAAGTGAAAAAAAAAAAGCCTCTCCTCTTCCGGTGGAACAATACTGGGAGAGCAGCTGCAGAAACAAGGACTGGTCTCCTGGGTGCTGTGAGTGTTGGGGTGGCAGGGAGGGGGCGAGGCAACAAGTGGCCTGACGCCGTGAAGCCCCGAGAACAGACTGAGGCTGCTGCAGTTGCCTCCATCTCCTGAACGTCACAGCACAACCCCTGTTTGTCTAGCTTTGGGGGACAAAAAGTACAGCTGGTATCTCTGAGCCATGATCTGAGGGGAAGCATTAACCTCCAAGAACTGAGGTCGGTGAAGGTAGCTGGTTCTATGCCGCGCTGGCTGGGGTGGCAGTGTGCCCAAGCCCAGGAGAGGAATCATGAAGGTGGTTCTGAAGCAGTCATGGGAATCCGATTTCCATTCCCCAAAAATGGAATACAGATGGCTGTCTAAACCACCAATGGCCGGTGGCAAGGAGATGATCATCAGCAAGATGTGCATTGGGAAAGCTGCTGTTTTTGCAACTGTTGGAAAGTATAAGGTCAGGGGCTGGGGGGCACTTTAGCCATTTTGAGACCCTGAGAAGAGTTATCTTAACACACACAGCTGGGCGGAGTGGAATGATGGGGTGCCTGATGCCTGGACACATGATGAGCTGCTGAGCCAAACTGGGGACTGCTTGCCGCCATATTTCTTCTCCCATGAGAAAAATAAATCCTTGACTCATTCATTCCACCAAGAAATATTTGATTCTCTGTAATGGCACAGGGCTTGGGAATACAGCCGTGTCAGATAGATAGTAAAAACGTGCCTTCTTAGAGCTACCTGCCAGTGGGGAAAAGATGCAGACAAGGTAATTGTGTAAGCTGGATCACACGCTGCGTGAGTGTGCTGACTGCAAAGGAAGCCCAGTCCACAGTGTCTGGTGTGGTGGTGATGGCAATTTTATGATGACGAATGAGGAGGTGGGTCACATAGACACCTGTGTGAGAATTTCAGGCAGAGAGAGTTGGCAGGATAAAGGCCTTGAGGCAGCAGCAGGCCAAACAGGTGAGTTGGGGTGAGGAAGGGGACCTGTGTGGGAAATGACTGGAGGGTTTGAGAAGGTCATAAGAGGGATTCTGCTGGTAAAGTGCTCCCCCGACCTTACACTTTCCCAACTAACTACATACCACAGCAGGGCAGGTGCCAAACAAAGCAGGGAGCCGAGTTATAGGCTAACTAATAATCCAGATGAACATATACCCGACACAGGAAGCTCTCCTGTGACTTTGCAGGTGCCTCTCTTTTTCTTTCACCTGTCCTTTTAACATGTAAAAAGAAAAAATAGACCTGAAACATTCATTCTGTGAGACAATGCTACCTTTTCTATACTACTCATGTGCTGCCTTTCTTTTTTAAAATGCTGATTATCTAATTGCTGGTTTCTATTCTTCAGTCCCCCAAAGCAGACACCTGAGCCATGGTGACCTGGTAGGTGAAAGGCACTTCCCTCCCCCCACTCCCACCCCCCCACCACCTGTGACACTGGGCTTTTGTTCCGTCTGTGGGTTTGCTGGCTCGACCTGAGCAAAGCACAGAGAAAATGTGCTTGCATTGCAGCTCCCTGGTAGCACAAGGGGTTAAGATGCAGCACTGTGAAACTAGTTGCAGCCACTGCAGCATGAGTTCGATCCCCAGCCATGGGCTGTGACCCACATGGCACAGCAGACCCCTCCTGTCCTGCCCATTGCTCGCCTCAGCAGTGTGTTCCAATCAGTCTGCCTGTTCGGCTCCCCACTCTGTCTTGGTGAATCCTATTACTTACCCCCTATATCTCTGGCCTCTGCCCCAGCTCTTACATGCATAATAAATCAATCTTTTTTTAAAAAAAGAAGAAAATGTGCTTGCGTTGTTAGATGTGCCCTCCTGGGCTCCTCTCGTGAAGAACACAGAGGACGAGGGACACATGAAGCAGATGTGGAACCGACCAGCTGCAGCCAAGCCCAGAAGAGTCCAGCCCAGCCCAGATCAGGAAAATCCCAGCCAACTCCTCTGCAGGAAGAAAGACTTGTTGCTATGCACCACCCAGATTTTGTAGTAATTGTGTACAAGCATGAGAACATAGCAAAATCAAACACCATTTTGATTTCATGATAGCTGATGACATGGAGTTTCCAAGTCACTTCTCTTCACCAGCAGCACTAGTATGGACGGTCCAGAAGAGCAGATCTCTGGGAACAGTCTCCACACATGGAACAGAAGCCTACAGAGGACACAATGCAACAGAAGCCAGTTCCCCTCAGGCGTGCGTGAAGAAACATGGAGACTTAGTTAAAGGGGAAAGAAGTTATATACATCATACACAATAGAATTTATTAAATAAAACTAGTATGTTAGCCACATCCATCCTATAGTTCTGGAAATATGTGAAATTGGATTCTGACAAGAAGAGACCTTAGTGACATCTTAGTCAGCAAATAAATGCTGACAGGAATGAGATGAATTCTTCTCACAGCTTCCCAACTCTGTCTTAGTTGTGTTCTATAGACAAAGAGTTTGGAAACAAAACAGACATGATATTTATTTAAGAAAGCTCCTGGAATGTTCATTGTCCAGCAGATATTTTGTCAATAAATTTCTACTTCAGATACTCTGCAGGGAAGGAAATTGTAAGTGTACTAGTACATGAAGTCATTTGTCAGGGGGTCCCTTCAGGAATTTAGCATTTCATAATTACAAAGAATACTCAGAGGTAGGCCTCACTGATTGAAAGAAAGTTCAAGTCTGAAAGATCCAACAAATGAAGCCATCAAGTTTGCAAACAACTTCCTTTTAAGAAGGGCTCTAGGGCCCTCCCTGGTGGCACTGTGGGTTAGGATGCAGCACTGCAAGCTAACGGCAGCCACCTCAGTGCCGGTTCAATCCCCCCCCCACACACACACCAGCTGACCCACTTGGTGCAGCAGACCTCTCCTGTCTCGCCCGCTGCTCCCTCAGCAGTGTACTTTGTCAATCTGCCTATTCTGTTCCCCACTCTGTCTCTGGTGAATCCTCTCACCACCCTGCATCTCTGGCCTGTACCCCAGTTCTGTATGTGTAAATAGATCTTTTCAAAAAGGAGGGGGAGCTCTAAACATGACCCCTGCCTGGATGTTTCCACAGTGATGCTATTAAAATTAAAAGCCCAGGCCAAAGGAAAGAATTCCTTAACACCATAGCCCCATAGCCATACAGACTCTTCAAAGTTCCTGCCTAGAATCCCACTGAATAATGCAAGGCAATCCACCACATCAGGACCACCTGTGGAGGTACACATAGGTCTTGAGCTACAGAATGCAAGTGAATTTTGAAATGTGGGGTTCAGTCAGGTTTCTACTGGATTATCTTTCCTCATGGTAAACACACTCAGGGCAGGCTCACTGTCAGTTCAGGCAGACAAGATTAAAGAGATTCCCGGAGCCCTCAGTGAATTTTAGGCCTTTAATGCTCTCTCAGGGAACCAGGGACACAGACACACCAGGCAGGGGAGGCTGGCATGCAAGGAGGCAGGCAGAGGCCAGGCAGAGGACCTGGGGCAGGCAGGAAACCTAGTTCCCCACCCACTACAAGTCTTTGTGCTCTTTCTGGGCCTCTCTGGTGTTCTCAGCTTCATGTTGTCTTGTGGTCTCACCTCAGAGTGGTCCTCCTCACCTGGCCTCTCAGCACACATGTCCACATTTACTCATGCAGACATATGTGCTGTTTGGACTGAGGTGTCCACAATCACAGGTGTGCGTGCAAGGCTTCAGGTGTTAGCTATAGAGGCTAATGGCGGGAGGGTGTAAGTAAAGCCTGATTCATTTAGCTACATCATGCTTGAATGTGACTGTGTCCAGCTATGGATCAAGTCTTAAGCATTCACTGCATGGGCCCAGGTAAGCTCCCTACCCTTTTGGGATGTGTTTAAATGAGAACAGTACCTACCTGGCAAGATAGACATATGATGAAATGAATATTAGTGATAAAAGCTGCAACAACAGCTGTACTGACAGATGCTTGATAAATAATACTCTTAAAATGTATTCCTGATTCTGCAGTAACATTACCTAATAGCTTCAGTCAAGAGGAAAAGTTCCCCAGTAGCCCCAAGCTTGAGCGCCATCCTTTAAAATATAATAGTGAGGCCTTCCCTGGTGGTGCAACAGGTTAGAGTGCAGCACTATGAAGCTCACCACAGCCTCATCCACGTGACCATGAGTTCGATCCCCAGTTAGGGAGGTGGCCCACATGGCACAGCAGACCTCTCCTTGCCCACCCACTGCTCCCCTCAACAGTGTCCTTCATCCATCTGCCTGTTCTGCTCCCTGCTCTGTCTCTGGTGAATCCTCTCACCACCACTGCACATCTGGCCTGTACCCCAGTATTGTATGCATAAATAAATAAACCTTTAAAAATAAATAAAAAACATAATAATGACCGGCAGAGCATGCCATCTGACTGGTAACTACACATCTAGCTGCCCCACTTCGTCCAGGTTGTCAGTCATCTCCTTTATCACAGAAAACATGAGGGGTTTATAGGAAATAATGGAATTTGGTAGCAAAGTATAGATAGAACATAAAACAATAGGACAGGGAAAAACTAATTAAGAATTGGAATTATAGACTAGATAGACACATTAAAAACATAAGTAAGGGGGTGAATAGGTTCTCCATAGATTCCAACCTTCAGAAATTTGGCTGCTTTTCCTCCTGATCAAAATGAGCATGGAAACATGTCTTCATCATCTTAAAAAAAAAAACTTGTCCTCACAAAGAGTGACTTGAACTCTGAAATACATGAATAGGTTTCTTGAGACTACTTCTTGGAGCTTCTTCTAATGAAAGAACAATTTGCAAAACACAATTCCAAGAGAGCTGTTCCAGAGGACCAGAGGCGAAGCATCTCTGGAACATCCCACTCTCTACCAACAAAGGGAAGGTTGAACCGCTGACTCTTCCCAGACTCCCTTCAGAATCTCTCAGTGGGGCTGAGACCTAGACAACCTGGCACTGCAGGTGGTTGCAGGTAATGGGGTCCACAATCCCTTTTCCACTACTGCAAAAACACAAAAAGTTCAGAAAACAAAGATTGTTTCTAATTCACTAGACAACAAAGTACGACCTTACCCAAGTGGCTGGCACCAACGTGAAGTAATTTTTAGTCCTCTTCTCAAAGAGTAAATATCCATACACAGGGCTACAGAAATACCCATCCACTTGGTAAGTGGCAGCTGCCTCAGCCAGCTGAGGGCACTACAACATGTATGAACTTCATGTCTCTCTTCTAAAACTGAAAATGAACATTCTTTTTTAAAAAAAAAATTATTTTTGCATACAGAACTGGGATATAGGTCAGTGGGCAGCGAGAGGACTCACCAGGGAGAGAGTGGGGAGCAGGATAGGCAAGGCAGATCCACGAAGTATATTGCTGAGGGGAGAAGCAGGCAAGTCAGGAGAGGTCAGCTGTGCCATGTGAGTCACCTCCCTGTTGGGGATCGAACTTGTACTGAGGTGGCTGCAGCTAGCTTCATAGTGCTGTGCTTTGACCCATTGCGCCACCAGGGAGGGACCTGAAAAATGAACATTCTAAAAACTAAGAGCCATCTAACCCCAAAGGCTGGGAAGGGGCACTATGGATCCATACTCTGATTACTCTAGAGTGTGTAAGCTCAAGGACTGTCTGCATGCCCCAGATCAAGTGAGCCCTGGAGTGGCAGCTATTTGGCATAAACTAAAAAGCCTTATCAGTAGGCAGTCTGCCCCCTTCCAGATTCAGGCAGATGGGCCAAGGTGACATGAGAAGGTATCCCGTGCTCTCAGGCAGGATTCCCACACATGTAGGCTTATATTTTCGGGAAGGCCAAGGTCCACAATGGCAGGATTGGAGGGTTCTGTTGGTGCTTTTAGAGTTCCACAACAGGCATCTCAGTGACTTCTAAGTGCACGTGTGTATACATATGTTGTCTCTGTTCATATGTATAAATGTGTGTGTGTGGACAGATGGTATGTGTGAATACATGTGTGTGCATGAATGATTCTGAGCCTAGAAATGAATGCTGCCAGCATGTTTTTATTGCACATAGAAGTCAGTGCAGTGACGTCATGGGAGCACATCTCACTGCTGCTCTCCCTTGTGACACAGAACAAGGGCCTCACCAGGGGCTCGCAATACTAGCGGCTCACTGGAATCATCTGGGCAGCTTTCAAAGTCCTGCTGTCTGGATCACCTCCCCCAGCAGTGACAATGTAATTGAACTAAAGAGCATCCTATTCGTCCAGTAGTGTCTGTCACTGTCAAAAAAAGAATCATCTAGAACTCAATAAAACACAAATTACCAGACCTCTTTGCTGAATGTCTGATTGAGCAGACGAGGGTTACCCGAACATCATTTTTTCAAGGCAACATTTCAGATCATCCTCATCTGGCAAATTGGGATACACCGCCTGAGAGACTGGGGATCATAAGTTGAATTAGGTGGATGAGGGTTTAAGGGAATGAGATTTCATAAAGACTTGTGACCTGAGTAGGCCACAAGAGGTCCATTGGGGCCCTGTGCAGGAGACCCTCTCTAGGAATCTAGCACGAAGCTAAGGAGAGACAAATCAGTTTCCATTCATCTCTATTCTATCATAGAGTGCGGTCTACAAAGGATACTGGGCCAGTTCCTGCTCCACTGGGACACAGGCCATGCCAGACCAGTGATGTCAGTCCACGCACGGGACAAGGGTGGGCACACGCTCACCAAACATTTACTCCACCCAGAGAGCCTTTGCTCCTTCAGTGTGGGACCAAGTGTGTGTCCCTAACACTCAACTCTAGGGGGCAGGCTCCCAGATCACTCGGGAAGGGCAGAAGCAAGAGTGTCCTCCACACATCTCTTCATGTATCCTCACAAGCCCATGTTTATCTCTGCTTGGTGAAGAGGCTCCTGAAAGCATTGTTGTAGTTCTTGTTAAATGCTGTGTAAATCAGGGGGTTGAAGAAAGAATTAGAGTAGCCCAGCCATAGGAATATGCTTTTCCAGGTGGGGGGCAAGCTGCAAGCACACAGGGGGCTGATGAGCTCTGCCAGGAAGAAAGGAATCCAGCACAGGACAAACACGCCGATGAGGATGCCCACCATCACAGCTGCCCGCTTCTCCTTCTGCTCCCTCCAGGAGTCCCCGCCGGTCTGGAAGGCCATTGCTGGCCGACGCACTGTGAACACCATCTCGGCCTCCTGACGTGCCTCTTTTACCTAGGAACAAAGAAATGTGGAATTAAAAGGTAGGTCACAGGACTCCCTGGTGTCCTGGGATATAAGACTCAGGCTCTCACCACTGATAACCTGAGTTCGATCCCCAGCCAGGGGACCTCTGCTGTCTACTGCTCTGCTTCCCTCAGCAGTGTATTTCAGTCAGTCCGCCTGTTCTGCTTCCTATTCTGTCCCTAGTGAATCTTCTCACACACACATACACCACACCCCAGTCCTATGCATAAATAAATAATCTTTAAAAAAAAATAAAGGCAGTGACTTGGTGATGGGAAACCCGCGGGGATTACAATTGAGATGGCAAAAAAAAAAAAAAAATGTACAAAATGATGTCAAAAAAAAAAAACAACTTACCAAAAAATAAATAAATAAATAAATAAAGGCAAGCTATAACAAAGGGTGGTAATGTAACTTAAGGCACTTCCGCCTCTCCTACACCTCCCTTAAACTTCATTTGAGATGTGTTAATACCAGAGTCCATTAGAAACAGAGGTGAGAATTCCTAGACTGTGAGTTAAAGTAAAGTTTGAAAGTGGCCCTCCCTGGTGGTGCAGTGTGTAGAAGCACAGCACTAAGAAGCTAAAGCCACTTCAGCATGAGTTCAATTGCTGCCCAAGAGGTGATCCCCATGGAGCAGCAGACCTCTCCTGACCCACCTGCTGCTCCCCTCAGCAGTGTACTTTGTCAGTCAGCCTATTCTGCTCCCGATTCTGTCTCTGGGGAAGCCTCTTACTGTCCCTGCACCTCTGGCCTCTATCCCAGTTCTGTATGCACAAATAAATAAATCTTTAAATAAATAAAGTTTGAAAGTTCTCCAGGGAGTGGGAGTGGTGGCCTCCATAATGTTAAAAATGACACAAAAGGGCAACAGAAGATATTTATTTGTATCATAGGAATATTATGCTAAATATGATTGAAAAGGAGGGACACAGCTAAGAGCCGGAACCTTTGTGTCAGACTCAGGCATTAGTCTCAGCCCTGAGGGCCAAGCTCATTTCTGTCCAGGAAGCTGGTGACTGAGGCCCCCTTCCTGATCACAAGTGTGGCATGCTGTGTGTAGAGGGACTAGAGAGCCACCCAGTCCCAGCTGCAAATATTCTGCCCCATTTTCCCCACAAGTACTGTGATATTAGGGCATGGATTCTGAATCATCGCTCAAACACTGTGTTGTGATGGGCACTGCAGGAAGACAGGGACCACTAGTGTCCTGGCTACTGAACAAACAATCCCTAGCACCTAGCATAATATATGGCATATAAGAAAGACTCGATATTTATTTATTGAATAAGTGTTTGGCAGAGACAATTTTTTTCCATTTCTGCATATTTTGCCAGCAAAGACTCTCGGAGCCTTGTTTTAAACTAGTTTGTCGAGGATGTTTGTAAAATAAACAGCCTTGGAAGATAAAGATAGTGACTCCCAATGGAAAGAGAGCATGCTTGCCTGCAACCTACCATGAAAATGAGGTCTCCTAAGAGCAGTGGGTTGATTTATTATTCTACATTGGACAAAACAGATTTGAGTTCCCTACTCTGAGAGTTTCTTTGCCATGAGGCAGCCCACCTGGGCCCTTCTGTGTCACCCCAATGGGATTCTGAGGGTCAGGAGAAGTGGTGCAAAATGTGGAGCTCTTGCTTCCTGGGGGCCAAGGAGCAAAAACATTTCTGACTCTCATCCAGGAGTCTTGGGTCTTCTGCTGCATCCAGTGAACCATGGAGACTGACTTCTTAACTCACAAGCAAGTAGCACCTCAGCTCTGCACAGTTCCTGACGTATGTCTGCTACTTAGCTAGGCAGCTCTGCGCACTGTCTTACCTTTTTTCAAAAAGATTTATTTTTATTTATGCATAAATAACTGGGGTACAGGCCAGAGGTGTGGGGGTGAGAGGATTCACCAGAGACAGAGTAGCAAATGGAACAGGCCGACTGACTGAAATTCACTGCTGAGGGGAGCCGTGGGTCAGACTGGAGAGGTTTGCTGTGCCACTGGGATCTAACTCCTACTGCAGTGACTGCCTATAGCTTCACAGTGCTATGCTTTAACCCACTATGCCACTAGGGAGAGCAACCGAGGAGGGAGGAAAAAGGAAATTAAGGCTCTGAGCAGGTCAGAACAAGTTCATGAATAGAGAAGGTTCTAATCTGAACGCCATGTCTACATCTCACTACAAAGAAGCTTGTCTCACTGGTTTACTGGGAGGATGACAGTGAGACAGTAACACATAGTAGGACCTGATAAATATCAGTTTCATGTTCCCCATTCTTTCCTCTCCCCTGGGAAAAAATAAACTCCAGCTGCCACAGAGAAAACCCACAAGTTGCTGTAGTCCTGTCATGTCGTCAGGTAATCATCCTGAGATGAGAGCAAAAAGAGAGTTTCCTAGTCACAGGGAGCCCACCGTTTGCACTGTGACCATGGCTGGGCACCACACAGGCTTGCTCTTTACACAGCTGGTGTGAGGGCCTCCAGAACTCTCCACGTGGCTATCCAGGCCCACAGCACCCGAGGCAAGGGAGAGACACTGAGACATTTCCAGTGTTGTATAACTGGAATTCCCCATTCTAACCAGAGCTTGGCAGGTGTGACTGGAATGTCTGGACTCCATACTGCCCAAGGTTTACTGAGATACGCCCGCTTCAAGGCACATTTCTCCAAGACCATTAAAGGGGGACCCAAATAAGGATGGGGTTGGCCGGGATAGTAATTTTACAAAGCAAAAATCACAATCAACAGGCAACTATAAACCAGGGACATTCTTTGGGGGAAAGGGAGGAAAAAAATGGATCAAAATGGGTGGGAAAAGCACAAGGGACCAAAAAAAAAAAAGCGGTAACTAAAATAGCCTTCAGAGGAAACAGAAGTTGTCTAACTTGTCTGACAAATTAGCTGCTTCTCTTATAAAAACTTCCCCCATCCCAACCCAGAAAAATAAATTAAGGAAGTAATCTTGTGAAAAATAAGAGCAGGGCCCTCCCTGGTGGCACAACAGGTTAAAGCACAGCACCATGAAGCTGTCCAGAGCCACGGCAGCTGGAGTTCAATCCCCAGCCTGGGAGCTGACCCACATGGCATCGCAGACCTCTCCTGTCTCATCCGCTGCTCCCCTCAGCAGTGTATTTTAGTCAATCTGTCTCACTCCCCACTCTGTCTCTGGTGATTTGTCTCACCCCCACACCTCAGTTCTTATATGCATAAATTAATAAATCTTTTAAAAAAGAAAAAGAAGAGCATAAAAACAGGCTTGAAGAAAATTAACATTTCCCTCAATGTGATAATATACATAACAGAAAGTAGTATGGTAAGCTCTTGGGTGTGATCATCACGTAAGATACAACTGCTATAATCTGATATTTAGAAAACATAGATTACTGTTTGGAGTTTAATCACCTTTCAATGGCTAAGAACCCACTGGAATTAATGCTAAGGAGGGAAAAATATAGAAAGTCCATTAATTAAAGGTGTTTTCAATGGTAATATCTTCCAATCTAGAAAGCTACTCTGCTGTATGAGTCGATACAGCCAATGGAGGGTCCACTGTGGAAGTAAGAGTTCTCACCCTCAGGTCCCTAGACTCCCAGAGCAGGAGTTATTGGCACAGGGGGAGGATGCAATGGAACGGTGAGGGGAGGAGGTTGCTTTTTGGATGTGTACCAGTCAACCAACCTCAAAGTTCTAATAACCCACCAGGCGGCCCGTGTCTCCCCTGTTGACAAGCGCCTGACCTCAGAGAATCTATGTTACCACCAAAATGTGGCCCCATCCCTCTGGAGAGCCAGCAGGGCAAAAATATTGAACACCTCTCACCAGTGTTGAGTTTGGGGAGTGTCGTATGCCAGCTGAGTGAGCAAATCCAAAGCCTTTTTCAAATACCAAGGAATTCTGTGACCTACTTTTTATTACAGCCCAGACTGGCCACTTACTGCCTGAAAGCCAAAACTCTAGATACAAGAGTTGGGAGGAAATAGGTTTAATCAGGAGCTGGCAAGCTGAGGAAATGTGGGCAACTGTTTCAAAGGCCTTTTCCCAGAATTGGGGAGGAGCAGGGACTGGTGGCGGGAAGGGAGCAGTGAAAGTTAGGTAGGGCTTTCCAGGGACTGCACTGTCGCCCCTTTTCCCTCTGAGTTTGGTTTTGAAGGGGTCTATCAGGGAGCTGGTGGAGTGCATTTTACTATGGACTTGAGGTGGAGGGTGAAGCCTTGTTTTACTCTGCACTCCAGCTTGGTTTCAGCCAGTCTTATTTGGATTTATGGCCTTGTCTGCAAAATGATAAACAGAAGCAGAGGAAGGACCACAAGGCAAAGACAAGGAATTGATAGTTTCTAAACTGGTGACACCACCAAAAATTTAAGAAGCATGGAGTGGAGCAGCAGACCTCTCCTGACCCGCCCACTGCTCCCCTCAGCAGTGTACTTCGTTAATCTGCCTGTTCTGTTCCCCACTCTGTCTCTGGTGAAGCCTCTCACCACCCATGAGCCTCTAGCCTGTACCCCAGTTCTGTATGCATAAATAAATAAATCTTTAAAAAAAAATAAAAAATAAAAAGAAGCTTAATGCAGGATCACTGGTGAAAATCCACCATCCTCACCCTACTAGTCTATATCTTCTTTGCTTCTCCCTCTTCCCACTCTGCTCTTTTCTGTTCACCTAGTTGGAGAGAAATGAGAAATGGGAGTAGAAGAGTCAGGATGAGTATAATGATGTCAAGTGAACAGGAAAAGTTTAAAGCGAGGAGGTGGCCAAAATATTGCTGAAGGCAAAGACAAAATGCTCCTTCTGGGAGTCAAATACTTCTGGAAACTATCTGGGAAATCTCACTGAGATCAGGCACCAATCTTAAAAGAACCAGACCATAAGTCAGATGTTTTATTAGCACTGACACAGTTTGATTCAGGCAATTAAATGTTCAAGAGTTAAGTAAACTTATGGACTGGCATGGAGTGTGTCTGAGCCCACGGTTCTTTTAATAGACAGGATCATATTTTCCACCCCTTCTTCCTACACCTGAGCTCACACTGATCCCAGGTCTCATCTGTGGTCCCGTCCACAAGTCCGCCAACAGCTTACTCATTGGGGTGGTCCATTCAGTGAACATAGGACAATGACATAGACACCCGGGGCTCTGGACATGTTTCAAGTCATGGATTCAGGGTCCATGTGCTAGATGATTACACACAAACTTGCTACCTTAGTAAAGAAGTTTGGTTTAGGGAATCAAATATTTTGTAACATAGCATTATCTCAGATGCACATCTAGAGTTTGAACTGGTCATCACAAACCGTAGAGCTCGATACTATGCATTTATTCTCCCTGTATAAGTGACCAAATGATTTTCCAGCCACTAGCCTGCCTTTCAGGCTGTTGTGCTATGCATAGGCTGTGGGCAGAGCCCCTATAAACCTTATGTGCTTACAATCCTATAATTGTGGTCTACTAAAATTGATCGTTGAGAGCAGAGATCTTGTTTGCTCATTCTTTGAAATCTTGGGAGGCTGTCAGGAGGTCAGTAAAAGTAAATTTAATTTTGAAAACACCAATGTGTCTTATCATGATGGCTTTATATATCTAGAAGCTTATTGGTACTTTCCCCAAAGGTGGAATCTAATTCTCCTTCCCTTGAGTGTGGGCTGGAAAAGTGATACAATTATTATGAATTGAATATAGAGGATGGGATCAGATAGAACTTCTGAGACCAGATCAAAAGGCATTGCATTTTCCTTGATTCAACAGCTCTGTGGCAAGGTCCTGCTGGATGTGGCTGAGAGGTCCTGTCCATAGCCATGAGAGGGGCACCCCAACCCCTGGCAGGCTTGTGAAGGATACGCCTCTGCCTGCCATCTTGACCTCATTTGCAAGACACCTCAACAGAGAACTTTCAACCAAGCCATCCCTGATGCCTGGCTCAAGGAACAGGGGTTAGTACATGTTTGTTATTTTAAGCTGCTAAACTTTGGAGTAATTTGTTACACAGCAGTAAATGACTAATCCAGTTATGATGGTTGGAAAATACAATAATTTATTATTGCAATCTATAAGAGGGAATTAAAAATAAGCATTTAAATAATACAGCAGCTGGGCCCTCCCTGGTGGTGCAACAGGTTAAAGCGCAGCACTGCAAAGCTGGCCACAGCCGTTCACCCCAGTTAGATCCCTGGCTGGGAAGGTGACCCGGATGGCAGTCCGCTGCTCCCCTCAGCAGTGTACTTTGTCAATCTGCCTGTTCTGCTCCCCACTCTGTCTCGTGCCCCTATATCACTGGCCTGTACCCAGTTCTAGATGTATAAATAAATCTTTTAAAAATAATTATGTAGCAACTATCATGTCTGGAGTATTTTAGATACTCTCTAACATTATTAGTCCATTGACTCTTCACAAGACTATTATGGGGACAGATGGCAATGTTTTCATTTATTGACAGGGAAATGCAGACTTGGATTAAGTCACTCGGCAAAGAGCTAATCATGGCACAAAAGGCATGGAAACTCAGCTCTCCTTGTCTCCAAAGCCCATGCTCTTACCCACTGTACTCACCATCTCCCACAAACTTATTGATAGAGTGGGTGAGTGGCATGTAGCAGGCAGTGCTGCTTTATGGCCTCTCACAGCCCTAAGGCAGCTTGGTGTCTGTGGGCCCCTGCTTCCATTAAGAAAATATTCAAAATTAGGGGCCTCCCTGGAACACTATGAAGCTGTCACAGTCACTGCAGCATGAGTTCGATCTCTAGCCAGGGAGGTGACCCACATGGCACAGTAGACCTCACCTCCTCAGCAGTGTATTTCAGTCAATCCACCTGTTCTGCTCCCCACCCCGTCTGGTGAATCCTCTCACCGCCCTGCACCTCTGGCCTGTACCTCAGTTCTTGTATGCATAAATAACTCTTTTAAAAAAGAAAATATTAAAAAAATATATTTTGGCCATAGTATGCTAAAGGCTAATAAAATCGAGGCTGGGTTCATTACTATGATGTTCATTTTCTTCTAATTTTACAAGAAATTAAAATTAAAACATTTCCAAGGCCATTGGCTGTGGCTCCCAGTTCTGGGCCACTGTGCTAATAAACAAGTGGGTCTCAACATCCGCCTGTGCCTAGAGATCAGACACGCAATGGAAAGAAGAAAAGCAAAACTTCTGATGGCATAAAGTCATCTCTGTTGACCCTGCTTTTTTCTTCTTCTAATGAGCAAAGAGCACCAGCAGGATGAAACAGTCATAACCCACGGAGGCAGCTTGCGCGTGGGGAGCAGAATACACTGTACACTCAATGCTCAGCCCACAAGGCTGGAAGAAAGTCTGGCAACCGGGGAATTCACCTGTCTCCTGGCTGGCAGTGCCTCTGTGCCCGACTGAGCCCAGCTCAGTCCAGGAAAAGACATTTTGCATGAATAGTTTTGAGCCACTGCACCTGGTGAAACACCTTGACCTAGAGTGTGATGGCCTCATCCCTGAGAAAACGAGAGGTCTGTGGGACGTGGGGCTGAGCCCAGAAGTCCAGTTTCAGGAGAGAGCACAGAGTCAGGGAAGTGTGATGGAAAGAACAGGGATTTTAGGTCCCTTTAACTGTGTGGTCTTGGGTGGCCTCACTTGTGGCACCTTGGTTTTGTCATTTGAAAATGAGGTAGTGTAGCAAAGGCAGTTAGTGCTCACCAAAGAGTAGCTCCCTTTGACTGCACAGCTCGAGGCTGGCCTGTGGGCTGTGAGCAGAAATGGCGTGTGTCCACTTTAGGGTAAAGCAATTAAAAGCTTCTGAGTCTTCACACATTGTGCCCTCATCCACATGGAAGCCACATGTTCAGACAGCATCGTGGATGATGACATGTGTCCTGACCCACGAGTGACTGCGTGGTGAAGTGCCACACAGGGGCACTGCCGCACCCACGTGGAGCTTTGGATGAGAATGAAAAACAATGGTTTGGAGGTTACATGTTACTAAGCATAGGCTAGCTTATCCTGGCTAACGAGACTGCAAAGCCAGCTTGGCTGAGTCACAAAGGCAAGTAAGCAGATGAATGAAAGCATCAGAAAAAGTGTCTGCAAGTGTCTGCAAGAGGGAACTTACTCAAAACTTTGTTTACTTCTCTACTTTCAAAAACTGCATTTTGCCCAAAAGAATTACTTCCTGCCCAAGAGCAGTTACAGACCCCTTTCTGATAGTATTTTAGCAATGGGACCTAGCCACAGAATCCTGAAAAAAGACAAAGGATATACACAGCCTGGTACTTCTCTCAGCCACAGAAAATGGTGGAGACTCTTTGCAGGACTGAAATTCAACTCAACTCTCAACTAGAGTACAGAAAAAAGCAGGTAGGGGAAGATAGATTCTACTCCTGGCATGTTATTTTTTATTTCTATCAGATGTTCTGCTGCTAGAAAGCTTACAAAGTCTGATTCAGCAACATTACCAGGGTTTTGGGTAAGGACTGGCTGGTGGTTAAAAAGCACAAGGCTTTCGCTGTAGCACAAGTTTGACCCCACCGCCCAGGGAGGTGACCCACATGGCGCAGCAGACCTCTCCTGCCTCACCCTCTACTCCGCTCAGCAGTGTATTTCAGGACATCTGTCTGTTCTGCTCCCCACTCTGTTTCTGGTGAATCCCTCACCACCGCCCCCCCTCTACCTCTGGCCTGTACCTCAGTTCTGTGTGCATAAATAAATCTTTTTTTTTTTTTTAAAGCACAATGCTTTCAAATGCCATCTCTTCTACAATCTCAGCATTTTAAGATTTGGGGTTATTGGGCATAACAGACCAACACTGTGTGATAAAGAAGAGAATTTGGGAACCAAAGTGGGACAGGGCTTGCCCGAGGTCCTACTACCATTGGCTGGTAAAACCTCAGCATTGCTCTGACCCTTACGACTCTTTTCCCTCATCAATGGCCACCCAGGATTGGCCAGGCACTGGTCCAGGCCTGTCTTTTTCATGTCACCTGCCCAAATGGAGCACATGAACACTAAACCAAGAATGAGCACTAAACTCAGGCCTGGCACGCCTTTCTGGCATCCAGTCCACCATGATTGCTCTGGGTGCACAGAGCAGCGACGTAGCCAATGAACGTCAGCCCTACCTTGGCAATCACACAGAAAAGCTATAAACACCCTAGGCATTTCGAAAGGGCCTCCCAATGAACATCATTAATTCTGAATAAAGCTCTTCCCTACCAACACTCCCAATTATATTCTTGACAGTCTTATTTTGTGTTACAAAATCCCTCTGCCATTTGATGAATAGAAAAGAACATTGCTTTTAAAAACATATGCAGTTGAGTAGGCTAAGAACACATCTGATTAAACTTTCTAAAATTAAAACACATTTAAAAAAACTGAAAAACATATAAAAATGTGCCCTGTTTTTTCAACCTTTATGCCCACCTCCACTTTCTCTGGCTCGTATTTTATATTTGGAAAAAGGCAAGCAGCCCTGTAATTTCCCAGGACTGTGGGCCTGTTACATGGATGCCTGGAACACCTAAAAGGGAAAGCTGGAGTAATGTAGGGTGAAGAGAGGACTGACATCTATCAGGGTCTGGCCAAAGTGCAAAAAGCTCTATACAGGTTAGTGCCTACAAAGCAGAGAAATTCTGCCAAATGCAGGTTCCTCCAGCCATCTCATTTCCAGGCTTAAATGTGAGACCAGCTATGCCACCCACCTTATGCCAAGTGCTTCATTCGTCATCTCAAGTCATCCTCACCCAAAATCTTATGAAGCTGGGATCCACTTGCTTAAAAATAAGGAAAGGAGGCCCAGGGATATTCAGTAACAGCGCATCAATAGCGCCCAGCTGGGAACTGACCCACAGTTTTATGTTGTTCCAAAGTCACCACAGTTCACCACTGAGACTGGAATAAGGAAAGGATAGAAACACTAGGGCTATGTTTTATCCTCAAGCTCAGCTCCCTTCCCCTCCCGCTTTTGCAATTAGTCTATAGAACTGGGAGAGTTACTTACTGGACTGGGCGGCAAAGTGGTGGAGACCAAAACTAAGGGGTGAAAGGTTGCAGAAATTCCTTCCACCGCGGGAGGAATTCCCAGCTACAGAAACTCCCTCTTTCTAGCCAGGATTAAGCAGTTGATGGCTGCGGGAATCAGAGGGACACAACCCCTCCTGGTGACAGAAGACACAGAAAGGCCCTGAGCTCTACCGAGAAGGCTGTCCCTGCAAACATCCTGCAGCCTGATGGGCTGTTGCAGGGGGCTTCAGCCCTAGTGTGAAGTGCTGAAGTCCTTCCCCCGGGCACCAGGTATGCAGGGAACTAACCCTCTGAGCGCACTGCGTGCAGAAGAACCCTTCCAGGAGCGCTTCTGGGGAGCAGATGGCAAACTCCCGTGCATGCGACAGTGCTAATGGCCAACTTTTTCGCTGGCGCCCCAAATGTGCAGGATTCTACCGCCAACTTCTCCTTTCCCCAAGCTTCTTCCTCCGCCCACCCGAACTCCTTTCCTACCAATTCCGCGGCACGCCACTCACCTGCACGGTGGCGGGTAACGGCAGCACAGCCCGGCGTCGGCGGCCAAAGCGCAATTTGGCTGCTTTATAAATCTTCCAGTAGACAAACAGCACCACGCCAAGCGGCAGGTAGAAGGCTCCGCAGGTGGAGAAGACGGCGTAGGAGGGTTCCTGGCTCACCTGGCAGCGCTGGAGTCGAGCGTCGTACACTTCGCCCCAGCCAAAGAGCAGCGGCGCCAGGGCGATGAGCGCCGACAGCGCCCAGGTGAGCGCGATCATGAGAGCCGAGGCGCGGCGGCGGGTGCGCAGCGTGTACTGCAGGTGACGCGTGATGGTCCAGTAGCGGTCCAGGGCGATGGCGGCCACATTCCAGATGCTGGCGGTGCAGCACAGCACGTCGAAGGAGATCCACACGTGGCACAGACTCCGGCCCAGCCGCCAACGTCGCCCAGCCGACAGCTCGCTCACTAAGCTCAGTGGCATCACCAGCGCGGCCACCAGCACGTCCGACACCGCCGTCGAGGCCACCAAGTTATGCGGAACACGATGGAAGGCGCGGACGCGCAGGATGGTGACCAGAACCAGCAGGTTCCACAGGAAAGTGGCTGCCATCAGCAGCACCAGCAGCGTCACCACCAGCACGGTGAAGACGGAAAGAGGTGGCTCTCTGCCTGGCGGGGCGGTGCCGCCTGGGGTCGACCCGGGGATCCTGCTCTGGCTCGGGACGCTGCTGAACGCCTCGGGCTGCGGGGGAAGGGCGAGGCCACCAGCTACCACCGAAAGGTTAGCGGCTTCCATAGCGCGCGGCGCGGGATCGCAGCTACCCCGCAGGAGACGCAAGCGCGGTCCCAGGGTTCTGCATGGACTGGGCGGGCGAGCGCACGGTAGCACACGCAGCGTGCAGGGTCAGAGAGGGGTCCACCTCACACCACCTGCTTCCTCGCTGGCACTCTGCCAGCCGCGCGACTTCGTGGACCTCTTTCCAGTGGACGAAAAAAAGAGAGTGGGATCACTTAGGAGACCAGCTCCCCTGGGCGCGCCAGCACCCCCCTTCCCCCGCCGTCCCCGGGGTAACCGGCTGGCTGTCCACAGGCTGAGAATCCGAAAGCGCAGCCTGCGTTCGCGCGCAGGGGCGGACTTAAGAGAGTTGTCCCCCAACCCACGCCAGCGACCTCCCGAGGGGCTGCATATGGGCGCGGGGTGCTGTGGAGAAGCTGCCCCAACCGCAAGCCTTCAAGCTGTCCCACGGGTGTCCCTGCTTCTGCGGTGTGGAGGGTACCCTCACGCCTTAGAGTTGAAGGTTCTCCAAAGTGGAGGCATTCCGTAGCCTCCACCCTACCCGATCTCTCCAGGGGGGCTTGAACGGTTAGAAGTGGGGGAAACATAGGGGCTGCCGTCTCCAGGATTAAGTGGTCTGATTGTCTGATTTTCTGGAATTTGCGGGGGGGGGGGGTGTAGTCCTTCTACACCCCAGTTCTTGTATGCATAAATAAAGAAATCTTTAAAAAAAAAAAAGGAGATTCCCATGCTGGAGTATATAAAGCCAAGAGCCAGTAAACCTGATTCGATCCTTCTGCCTAAGGAAGTTTTCTCAGGCTCTATTTAAAGAGAGCCAGGTGTTTCTAAGCAGTTATCAGGGAGGCCTGAGGAGCAAGTGTTTCCAACCTCTTCACCCTTCCGACTTCATAAACCTATTTACATCACACCCACACTTTCAGTTGCTAATATGCCAAGAAGACTTTGTCTTCCAGTTCCATTTACCCAGGATAAGGCTGGAGATACTGTTTGCTCCTCCTGAGCAAAGGTAAAACTAATTACAAAGGTGAAACTCCCTAACCTTCCACCCAAACCCCATCCCCATTTTCAGTGTCTTAACACTAGTCAAAAATGGGCCAACCATAATAAAGTCAACCTAGTACTGCATTACCTTTGTTCTTAGCAGAAGAGTACAAAGAATACAGAGCCCTAATTTCCCTTTGGTAGGGTCCAGGGCAACTTAACAGACGTTCTAGCAACAGTCCAGGCTAAGGGGAGCCCATGTAGGGGCTAGTGGGCCCAGCACTGAGTCTGCTCCCAGACAGAAGAAGCTTCTGGAAATGTCATGGAAACTGTGGAGGGTGTGGAGAGTGGTTATTCCCCTAGCATCTCACCTACCCCTGGCATTGGGGGCAATCTCTGTACCCTGTAGAAAGGATACCCCAGGAATGGCTTCTTTACTCTTCATTCACAGAGTAGTGCTGGTTTCTGTCTCTGACAGTTCCTGCCTACACACCCAGACTTGATAGCTCACACAGGGATACAAAAGCAACATGCAGAGGAGTAATATTAATACAGATGCATATATATAAACCAACAGGCATATCAAATCGCTGATAAAAAGATCAGAAGATGTGGGCTGTTCAGAGATCACAGAGTTAGAAGCTATGGTCAGAAAATTGCTTACTGACATGTAGGCAAAGAAATCAGATATTGGACATGGTGGAACCTGGGAGGACTAGGCAAGTTAGGGCGAAGTCAGCAGAAAATGTACACAGAGTATGTGGACTTTATCCTGGAGAAAGCTGGATTTTGGAAAGTTTTGAGAAAATTGATATGAGGAACACTATGTTCTAGAAGAAGTTGTAGTGATTTGTCTTTGAATTACTTTCATCATAATTTTCTCCCCAGTTTATTTGACAAACATTATAAGAACAAAGAATAGGGCCCTGCCTGGTGGTGCTAGGGGTTAAAGCCCAACACTACGAAGCTATCCACAGCCACTGCAGCACAGGTTCAGTCCCCAGTGAGGGAGGTGACCCGCATGGCACAGCAGACTTCTGTCTTGCCCACGACTCCGCTCAGCAGTGTATTTCAGTCAGTGCCTGTTCTACTCCCCACTCTGTCTATGGGGAAGCCTCTCACACCCTGTACCTCTTGCAGGCACCCCAGTTCTTGTATGCATAAACAGATAAATCTTTTTAAAAAAGCAAAAATACTAAAAATGTAAAAGCATTCATATTTCATCAGTCAGGTGCATGAAATGCTTTTATTTCTGTGTTTGCTTCTACCCACATACATTTTTCATGCCGAAAATTAATTTTTTATTTTGCAGATTTCTCTGAACACTTTCCATGTTGCTATGTGTTCTGTTCAGAATCATAGTTTTTATATTGTACCTTCTATAATTGAGAGATTTTTGAGCCACTTAGACTTTTAGAGACCCCATTTCCTCATTAAAAAAACAAGAATAATTATACCTGTCAGGAGCTTATTACAAAACCGTATTCAGATAAGGCCAACAGCACAGGACTGAGTATGTGTTCAATAAATGATGACTGCTGAAGCTATTTTTAACTTCTAGCCTAAACCTTGTGATCTTTTGAGTTGATCATCGCCTTTACAATTTTTTAATCTCTCAAATATTTGTAACAACAAAACATTTTCACATATTTTACTTCACTTTACTTGTGTGTGTTTTAGGCATCCTTCCCACTTGCAGATGGAGATTTATTGACTTACCTTTTGCCTGAGGACTGGTCTCAACTCTCTGGCCCTTTGTCCTATTTGCGCCAAACTGCTAGACAAACACTGGCCTGTGTCATCATTGAGCTCTTTCATGTAAATTGTTTTATGTTAAAAAGTCTGAACTTTTGTCATTTTAGAAAACTATGTTGTCTCAATTACAAATCTTCTTGGGTTTCTCCATCCTCATTTCAGACCAGCCTTGCCTTGCTCACCACACTCAGTCACCTGCCCATTGGTATTATAGGACAGGAGGGGGGCACCCCACAAACCCCAAACCTGCCTGCTCTAATTTCTGCCATCCACTACCTCAAGACAAGACATACTCCACTGCAAAAAACCTTTATTTTTTAAAAGATTTTATTTATTCATGCATACAAGATCTGGGGTATAGGCCAGAGGTGTGTGGGGGGGGGGTGAGAGGTTCCACCAGAGACAGAATGGGGAGCAGAACAGGCAGATTGACCTCAATATGCTGCTGAGGAGAGCAGCAGACAAGCCTCGAAGGAAGAGCAAAATCAAAATTAAGATAAAACTGCCATAGTGAACCTCCCCACAGTCTCTCACTCTCATCTGCTCCAACCAATCCAGGATCAAAAAGCAAGTGCAGCTTCTTCACCTGTCTCTGTGCTCCACATGCCTCCTTTCCTCTGCTCCTGGTGCTCCATCCTGTTCCTTTTCTGCTCCAGACTCCTCTCCAGATTCTCTTCCTGCTCAGCTCAATCCTCTCTTGGGTGGGTCTGGGAACCTGGAACCTCGCCTTTTCCTGGGGAGCCCCCTGTTACGCTGTTCCTCCAACATGACGAGCACTCGCCATTCTCCAGGCTCCTGTGTGCTGTTTCCTCTGTCAAGAGCCTCCTCAGATGGGCGGGCCTATTTCCTTTGTTCTGGTTTCTGCTCCAGGGCCACCTTCTCCCTCCAACCTGCCCACCAGAGGGTAGACAATCACTCGCCCTGTCTAAAGACATCACTTGTCTTCCACTTGGCTTTTTCTTCTCAACACTTCACAGAAGTGGCAGCATGTTTTTAATGCATTGCCTTTTATTTTCTGCTTCGGCCACTAAAATGTAAGCTCTTCTTGGGCAAGGAATTTATTATCACTGTATCCTTAACAGCTTGTACTGTGCTAGCCACATAGAATGTGATGCCACACATCTGAATGGATTTGTTGAATGCAACACATTTAAATGGATTTGTTGAATGAATGAATGAATGAATGAATGAATGAGACATTATTGAGAGAGGTACAATGAACACCTCATATTCTCGTTGGACATGTCAAGAATACTTGGCCCTGACTTCTCATTACCCAGGCTACTTTTCAGAGTGGTACTTGCAACAAAAGGACTTTTGAGAGTGAGGTAATCTCTCCATCTGGGCAAAGAACAAGCTTGCTTCCTTTTACTATAGAGGGGTAAAATCTATCTTTTTCTGCAGCTGGAGAGCTAGGAAGATCCCTAACAAGACATTGATCTTGACCTCCTCATCCCTTCTTGAAGCCCCTCAATAAAACAGCCTAAAACCAAAAAAAAAAAAAAAAAAAAAAAAGTGAATTCCGAAAAGTGTTCCCCATCTGTAGCAGCCCACCATCACTCAGGTGACCATCAGTGGCCCTTCCCGTCACCCCCGGACTTATGGAATATGGTGAGCCAGCACAAATGGACATGGAGCTCTGGCTACAGCTTTTGCCCAGACTAATAAAATCTTTTGTCTCTGGCCCAAGAGTCTCATGTCCTCAGATGCATCTCTGACACAGTAACAGTCTGGTTATTAACTTACAAGTACGATAGAATCTCAGACTCCGCACCATACTCGGCAGGCATTGATTTGCTGATTTTTAACATTATAATTGGCAGAGTTCTTTT
The DNA here is from genome assembly GCF_000260355.1 of Condylura cristata. Taxonomy (NCBI): domain Eukaryota; kingdom Metazoa; phylum Chordata; class Mammalia; order Eulipotyphla; family Talpidae; genus Condylura; species Condylura cristata. The sequence goes on along the minus strand of NW_004567103.1, from coordinate 79,127,029 downwards.
TCCCTTTAGGGATTATTTCCTTGATACATTTTCTCCCAAATTTAATATCTGAGTTAAAATGTAGGAACAGTGTGGTTGTTTTTTTCAGATATTTCAAAATTGTATCTCACAGAGATTTAATTAATTCTCTGTTCTCATGGTCCGGGTGTTAAAGAACAAGAGGGATGGATGATGACCTTGCCAAAATTAACTTTTTTATCATTTTATCAAGAAAAAAAAGATTAATTGCTATCTGATGACATCTTTTAATTTGCATTTTTTAGTGGCTCTGAAGTTCACATATTTACATGTGGTGATGTATTGTTTATATATCCTTGTGTAGATGTTGCTTACCTCTTTTTAGGTACTTTATCCAGGGCATTGACCTTATGACTATCAATTTTAAGTAATTAAAAAGCTTTTTTTTTTTAAAGATTTATTTATTTGTGCATACAGAATTGGGGTACAGGCCAGATGCTCAGGGGCGGTGAGAGGCTTCACCGGAGACAGAGTGAGGAGCAGAACAGGCAGATCGACGAAGTACACTGCTGAGGGGAGCAGCGGGCGGGTCAGGAGAGGTCTGCCACACCATGTGGTCACCTCCGGGGCAGGCGGGAATCGAACTCATGCGGAAGCGGCTTTAGATTCTCAGTGCTGTGCTTTAACCCGCTGCGCCACTAGGAAGGGCCTGTTTTCTTTTTTTATAAAGATTTATTTAGGCATACAAGAACTGGGGTACAGGCCAGAGGTGCAAGAGGGTGGTGAGAGGATTCACTAGAGCCAGAGTAGGGAGAAGAACCGGCAGACTGACTGAAACACACTGCTGAGGGGAGTAGTGGGCTGGTCAGGAAAGGTTTGCTGAGTCATGTGGAACGCTCTGGTCAGGAACCCAACTAGTGCTACAGTAGTGATTGCCCTGAGACTTAACCCCTAACTCACCAGGGAGGCCCAGAACAATATTTTTATCACATTTTATCAGCAGATCCTTCAGTCCTTCATGTGCCTCCCATGATTATTTTTTCCCCCCTTTGCTGTCTTTAAAATGTATTCTTTGGGCCTCACTGGTGGTGCAGGGATTTCAAGTCTTAGTGCCAGGTGAAAGCTGTGCTAGGTACTACACCATGAGTTCAATCCCCAGCCAGGTGCTGACCTACACAGCACAGCAGACCTCTCCTATCTCACCCGCTTTCCTGCTTAGCCATGTATTTCAGTAGACCTGCCTGTTCTGCTCCCCACTCTGACCCGTAAATTCTCTCACATATACACCCCTGTACCTCTGGCCCACACCCCAGTTCTTGTATAAATTAATAAGTTATAAAAATAGATCTTTAAAAAAAAGTATTCATTCTTTGATAACATTGTGTTCTTCCAAATAATTTTGAATATTTTATTAGGCCTTTTCCTATTCATTCACTGAGTTTCAGACCAATCGTTACCTCCTTTAGGAAGATGATCCCTATGTTCCACCCACCCCTAAACAGCCATGCCCTACCTCTGGCCCCTGAAGCCAGTCCAGTGACAGAGACCCATTTTGCCTCTCCACTGGATCGCAGGGTCCCTGAGGACATGACTATGTCACTCTGCTTTCCCTCCAGCATCTGCACAGTGACTGAGGTGGCTTGGTGAAACTTCCATGGATGAGAGAACCAATGAATGAAAGGCGAAAGCTATGAAGAGAACCAAGAGCCAGCACAGTGAACATGGAGAACAACTGAACATGTTTCTGGACATCAGGGAAGACATCTTTGATCACAGGAGGTGAGGGGAAGGTATCTGTTTAAACATGAAGCCAAACAGAAGTAAACAAATAGCAAAAGAGAAGGAGTATAAAGTTTTTTTTTTTAATTTTTTAATATTTCTTAATTATATATTTTTTAAAGATTTATTTATTTATGCTTACAGAGTGAGAGATTAGGCCAGAGGTGTGCTGGGTGAGAGATTTCACCAGAGATAAAGCGGGGAGCAGAACAGGCAGGCTGACAAAGTACACTGCTGAGGGGAGAAGCGGGTGGGTCAGGAGAGGCCTGCTGCGCCATGTGGGTCAGCTCTCTGGCAGGGGATTGAAGGCTTTGGAGAGCTTCATAATGGGGTGCTTTAACTCACTGGGCCATCAGGAGAGCCCCCCACTTTTTTCAAAGCACAGAAAAAAAAAAAGCATGTAGTCAGGGAAGAAAATAGGACAGGGTAGAAAAGAACTGTCTCGTACACACAGACACACACACACAAAGAAAAGAATTGAGGATGGTATAGTCTTAGCAGAACTGTTACCCCCAAAGAGAACATGGTCATCAGGAAGCAGAGCAGTGGACATGCGCTTCTGTAGGATCATGCAATGTCCACCTTTGTGGATTGCAGAAAGCTTGCTGCTTTACCTTGACATAACCAAATCCTCAAAGGAACTACCTGCCAGCAAACATGAAAATTAATCTTCCACCTCCAGAGAAACCAAAAACTGTCTGCAACTTTATAAGAGCTCTGTCTCCTCTTCAGACCTATTGCTTACCTCTATCAAATCAAAGGGGCTAATCTCAGTCAAGCACCTCCCTATATCTAGAGTTAGAAATAAATCGGGGTGTCTAGCCCCTGTACATTCACATATTCCACAGTGTCAGTGTCGTCTGCCTTTATAAAATTATTTTTTAAAGATTTATTTATTTATGCATACATAACTGGGGTACAGATCAAACTGGAGCTGTGGGAGGATTCACCAGAGACAGCGTGGGGAGCAGAACAGGTAGATGGAGTGTATTCACTGCTGAGGGGAGCAGTGGGTTAGACAGGAGAAGTCTGTGGAGCCATGTGGTTCACCTACATGGCCGGGGACCTGATGGGTGCTAGAGGCTGTGGCTATCTTCTTAGTGCTGTGCTTTAACCTGTTTGCACCACCAGGGAGGGCCCTAGAAAATGACATCAAATTACCCTTTTTCTGTTATGTTTTACATAGAAATTTGACAATTAAAAGCATGTTTCTCTTCGTACGCTAGAAATACTGTGAATGGTTCATCCAACCAGACTTGAACACTCTGGGTTTGGAGATGGTGACCTTTTCTACCCTGCATCTAGGAAGGCCTTGATCCAGCTTGCTGGTGGCCCGGCCTCCCCACTGCTGTGGTTCTGCTTTAGAATGAAAGTGGGCAGAAGTCATCTCTCCTCATAAGCAATGGGCTAGTCTCCAATCATTATCAAATGAGTGGTGGCAATGATCAGATGGTGATGGGGCAGAGAAAATGTGTTCAAGGAAACATCCATGGATAATTGGCATTTGTTTTTTTCATTGTGTGGGTGTTGAAGCTAATTTGTGTGCAGAATGCAAAGACAGAGGGCTTTAGAGTAATTGTTCCTCCTACTACTCAGGGAGATTTAATTAGCAGATGGGCTCTTTCCCCCTCCCTGCTGCCTACTTTTACATGACCAAAGGTAGTTTAAAAAAAAAAATTCCCTTGAAACAAAACACTAAGGCTTACAAAGAGGCAAAGACCTCTAGCAAAATCCTTTGGTCCAGAGTTGAAATTTCCCTAGTCAGTGACCACGATGCATTTATCCCTCATCTCCCCTGTGGGCTCAGCAACATCCTGTACCTACTCTGAGCTGCAGAAACTTGGTGATTGAACCCCAATCCTGTAACTGATTGACCAATAGTTGCAATTTCTAGCTCCAGAAGAACAAGAGTAAAGTAATGGGGGGGGGGGTTAATAACCAGAGACCTCCAAGGCTTTTAATTTGGAAAGATCAATTAGGAAACAACTCACTGAAGGACATATAGATTGAAAAACAGATCAAGATAGATGTCCCGTAACTTTCACATACAGCTGTATAAGATGTTTAGAGACATATAGACAGATGTTAGCATTTTGTTGGTGAATTTCAGTTGCAAAATTATAGAGAAAGTATGAGATATTTTGAAAAAGGTATGGGTTTAAGTACAGATTCTTTTTTTATTTTTTAATAGTTTGTATTTTTTAAAAAGATTTATTTATTTATGCATTCAGAACTGGGATACAGGCCAGAGACTCAGGGGCTGTGAGAGGATTCACCAGAGACAGAGTGGGGAGCAGAACAGGCAGATAGATGAAATACACTGCTAAGGGGACTAGTGGGGGCAGTGGGGGTGGGGGTGGGGGGAGTCAGGAGAGGTTTGCCAAACCATGAAGGTCACCTCCGTGGTGGCTAGCTTTGTAGTGATGTGCTTTAACCCATTATGACACTTGGGAGGGCCCAGAGGGATTCCAGAGCTCCTGGAAGCCTTTTATTCCTCCTGGGTTTCTGAGATGAATTCAGATCCTTGAGCAGCAGATAGAGGTCTTAGTGGGTCCCACTTCCTGGTGTGACCGCGGCTGCTAAAGGAATTTCAGAAGTTGGAAGCTGGAGAACTTTCAAGGCTCCAGGTTCACCAGGCTCATCTGGGGGTTCTTTCTCCTTCCTGCCTCTTTCCTATTGTTTTGATCTTTTTCTTCGCTGAAATTTGATTTCCTCTGGGGGGTAGGAGAGAATCATTACAACACTTCCTCTCACACACTTTCTTTGATGTTTATAATTTCTGGTGCCAACACATGCCAGGCATGCTCTTAACTCATGAAAAGTCTGACCTTATTTCTGGGCTTTAAAGGAAGTCTGGCCCCTAGGTAGTGTTCCTTTAAGCAAACCTAACTTAGACCTTTAAAAATGCAGTTTGTTTGCTGAATTATTTTTCTTTCAGTCTCTCAGGGTTATAGAGAAAACTGGAGAGTGTCAAGTTTCTTTTGTATCCACTTTTCCTTCGGCATCTGCAGATATTGAACATCAGGCCCAAGGCTGGACGCATGGTCTCTGCATGGAGAGAGAAGGGAGTCTAGGTCTACCTCAGTCTGGGGGCCGGGGGAGTGGCCCTCAGTGGGAGTCTCACCCAACCCTGCACAACTCTTTCTGGCTTCCTGGCAGCTTGCCTCCCTACTAAAGGGAGTCACTGCTTGTGAATTTGGACATTCTGTTCCAAATGCCCACAAGTTGATGTGATGAGCTCTTTCCCAGCTCCCTTCTCCCTGCATTCTCCTCCTTTCTTCCCTTATTTCCATGAAGACATCTGAGTTGATGCTCTGATGCTCCAGCTCCATCTGGGGCTGAAGGATGAGTGCCTTTGGCTGCTGGGCAAGTTGCAGCACTAGGCCTCCACATCCAGCTCTGTCTAGAATTGCCTCCATTGAATGAATGAGTCACTGGCCTAAAGCCCCAGCCCTTTCCAGGAGCAGCGCTCAGCCACCATCCACACAGAATACAAAGTCCTGGCCCCCTATTCCCAACGTGAGTCTGGAAAGGTCTTCTCAGCTTTAGGACCCTCCAGTGACTGTGCTGTGACTGTCCTGCCTGAGTGTCTTCCTCAGCCCAGACTTGCCTTCACCTAGGTAGGTGTGTTTCCCTTAAGCCCATAGAGTCTCCTGCTTATTGATTTCCACCTCAGTACGTGAGCCTAGGGACCAGGTCTGTAGCCTGAACTGGTAGAAAGGAGGCAGAAGACACCAAAGAAATGCATATTCCATATTCAGTGGAAATAAAAGACATAGAGTAACAGGAAAGCATTCATGGAGTGTGAGTAGTGAGGCAGAGGCCTTTCAGAGGCAGTGAGAGCTGAGATTGCCAGTGGGTGGGATTTGAAAAGGAGGAGAAGCACAGGATGCTTTTGGAACACGTAAATGTTTGAGCAGTTTGAGAATGAACATCCCTGATTTGTGAAATAGTTTAACATGGGGGAAGCAGACACTTTTTCACTGGAGCGTGAGGGGTGTTAGGGGGCTGTGGGGGTACTGGATATGGGGGTTTGGGCAAGCTAGACTGTGGTCATATACTACATTTAGAAGCATATTGATGGCCAGACTGAGACATCCAATATTCACAAGCATGAGAACCGAGAACACCAGGTATCTCAGGGCAGATAGGGATGGGATGAAGCAGTGATGCAGATCAGGTGGTGGTGTTGGGAGAATGGATGGAGACTTCACATGATAATACTTGATGCCAGTAGTTGAACATCACTCTGAATGTAATTTATTTTTTAAAAATTCTCTTTTTTTTTTGTTGTAGTTATGGACAGTGACCCAAGTTCACTATGTACACAGCTATTTTATGAACTATCTGTCTATTTTTTTTTTATCTGTCTATTTTTTTAAAGATTTATTTATTAATACAGAACTGGGGTACAGGCCAGAGATGTGGAGGGTGAGAGGATTCACCAGAGACAGAGTGGGGAGCAGAACAGGCAGATCGATGAAGTACACTGCTGAGGGGAGCAGCGGGCGGGTCAGGAGAGGTCTGCCACGCCATGTGGTCACCTCCGGGGCAGGGATCGAACTCATGTAGAAGTTGCTTAAGCTTCTTCGTGCTGTGCTTTAACCCCCTGCGCCACCAGGGAGGGTCTATCTATCTATCTTTAAAGAGCAGGTTTATTAGGGAAAAGAACAAAGGAGTAAAAGACACTTGCATAGGTACAATCAGCCAGGAAGAGATGTCCCAAAAGCAACAGGTTTGCTGAATGAGGCCAACATGGTCACAGGCGGGCAGCCTTGAGTAGAGCGGTCGGTCTCTGCTGAAGGAAGCAGTGAGGACAAGCCCCGGCATGTTACAGGTCAGCAGGCAGTAGGCTGCTGCCCTGCAGAGGGAGAGAGCAGGTGGAAAGAAGCACTGCATAGGCACAGGTGGTCAGAAGACTGCATTATGAAATTTTAAGAAAGATTTATTATTTATGCTACAAGAACTGGGGTACAGGCCAGAGGTGTGGGGGGTGAGCGGATTCATTGGAGACACAGTGGGAAGCAGAACAGGTGGACTGACTGAACTACACTGCTGAGGGTAGCAGTGGGTGAGACAAGAGAGGTCTGTTACACCATGTGGGTCACTCCCTACAGTAGCTATGGAGAGCTTCATAGCATTGTGCTTTAACCTCTTGTGTTACCAGGGAGACCCTGTTTTATGAACTTCTGACTGTTATACTCACCATTTTAGATTCCACTAGCAATGTATGAGAGTCACAAGCTCTCTAAATCCTCAGTACCACTCATGTTCCATATACATATACATATATCTGTATGTATGTGTATGTACATATATATGTAGTATACATATGTGTGTATGTGTATGTAATATACATTCCTTGTTCTGAAATGACCCGTTACCTCTAATCCTGAGGTATTTGATTAGTTCCGTGTGGAATTTTGTTGCCCTTATTTCTGGAGCCTTCCTTATTCCTCAGAGACTTTTCCTATTCTATTCTGACCCTAAATATATATATATTTAAAGCCATCTTGAGAAGTATGAAGTGGTTTCTCATTGTGACTCATATTTTATTATTTGCAGAAGTTACTTTTGCATATTTCTTCCTCCTTTTGCAATAATTAAAAACAACTATCTCTACTTCTTTTGTTTACAGTCTTATTGGTTTTTCATTGTGAATCACTATGGAAATAAGATTAGATTTAAACCACGCACAAGGAACAATGAAAAAACAAGGATAAAAAGATATACCTTCATTTAAGCTGCTTTAAAGGAGCCCACACTTTATGATGAAGCTTTCCATTCCAACTGCTTTCTGCTTCCAAGATGATCTTGTTATGGAAGATTTTCTTGCTTTCTGTTTTTCTGTTTCTGGTCTCCTGTGTTATGTCTGTATGGTCCAGTGGAGATTTTGTTTCCTGAACAATTTGACAGTTGAATTCATCTAGTCAAAAGAACGAGTAGTCCTTGCTGTCTTTCTTGAGTAACATTTATATTCTGTTGGCAACATCTGAACCTCCTAGTTTCATAGTGTTCTTCATGAGGGTAAAATGATACAGGGCGGTGGAAGTCACTGATACTGTAATTTTAGGTTTTCAAGCCTAAGCTCCCAGCCAGGACAGATCCCAGGCTGCAGTGGCAGCGCTCCGGCCACTAGACCACCCCTGGCTGGTGTGTCTCATGAAGCCATAGCAGAAAATTCACTGATGCTCAGGAAAGCAAGCGAGAGAAAACAGTTATCTCAGAGAAAAGCACCAGAAACTAAGTTGGGACTCTTGGGCCAGTGGAAACAGCCAGGGAGGGGCAAGGAAGCCTAAGTGGAGTCATGCCTCAGTGCATCTACACCTTCTTTCCCTAGTAATTCTAAAGCCCCACAGTGTCTTAGTATTGGTTAATTCTCACTCACTCACTCTGTCTTAATGTCTCTGTGCCCAGAATTAAATCTTTGTGTCTCACCCTTACCTCAGAGTCCTTTATCTTCCTTGTTCTGGAAGGTCCTGTTGCCCCAAATAATGGGGTATTTGATTAGTGCCCCGTGGAATTTGTTGCCCTTATTCCTGCTTTTCCTATTCTATTCTGACCCTAGAAGCTATCAGCTTGCCCTATGCCTCATCACTACAACCAGTCCCACCCCTTCTGCATTAATTGATTCCATGACAAAATCTGGAAATCCTCACTGTCTTTCTTTAGAAACTTCCATAGCCAAATGCTAGTTTTAATTTCATTGATAGGTTGACTATAATGGCTTTCTTTTCTTTCTTTTTCTTGCATGCTTGAAGAGTCTTATATCTTATAGGAGAAGATATAAGAAATTATCTTGATGCTGTTTCTAACTCGTTAAAAAGGTGTATACTTTTAGGTTAAAAAAAAGCATTTTATAAAAGTCTAATGGATTTTCAAGTTAAAACACTTAACAAATTAGGGTTAGAAGGGAATTTTTGTCACAGGCAGGGAGAGGGGCACTCCAGACCCCCCAAACCTGCCTGTTCTAAATAGGTTCTGCGATCTGCCACATCAAGATAAAACATAGACCTTTAATGGAAAGGAACTTTAAAATACAATTAAGTGAACAATACAGAAAAGACAAAGAATGTAGTTTCCAAATAAGTACCCAAAGTTAGCCATCCCCTTGTGGATAAAAGTCCAACAAGAGTTGGCTCAAAGCAAGGCCTGAAGCCCGCCACAAGTCTAAAGCACCTTCTGGTCAGGACGCATAGAAAAGAGTCAGAAATAGTCAGACAAGTCTGGGAGGTAAAAGCAAAATCAAATTTGAGATAAAAGCTGCTATTGTTACCCTCCCCATAGGTCTCTCACCCACATCTATTTCGCCCTTCCAGGACCAGGAAACAAGACCTGCTTCCTCACATATCTCTCTGCTTCACGTGCCTCCCTCAGGTCTCCTTCTGGCTCTCCATCCTGCTTCCTTCCTCCTCAGTCTCCTCTCCAGATTCTTCTCTGCTCAGCTCCACCCTCCTTTGGCTGGGAAAGGGAATCCAGAACCTCCCTTTCTCCTGAAGACAAACTTGTTACATTTTCTTAACATAATCAAGGTTATATTTGGAAAACTTACATAGCTAAATCACATCCAGTGGTGACTGAAAACTTTCTAAAATTAGGAATGGGACAAGGATATCATGTTTTGCTTCTTCTGTTTATCATGTATAGCCACAGGCAAGAAGAAATAAAAGGCATCCAAATGGGGAGGAAGAAATGACATGCCCACAGAAGGCAAGATTTTATGTGTAGAAAACACTAAACAATCCACAAAAAACCTGATATATTATAAATTTAGTAAAGTTGCAAGTTAAAATATCAACATGTAAAAATGAGTTATATTTGTATACATCCAAGCACAGTGCCTCACACAAAGTACTCAGTTAAATTTCAAAGATGGCCCTCTCTGGTGATGCAAGGGGTTAAGTTTTAGCATTGTGCAGCTCCCTGCAGACACTGCTGCTTTTGTAGATCCCCAGTCAGGGAGCTGACCCACCCTCCTGCCTCACCTGCTCCTCCCCTCAGAGGTATATTTCTGTAGATCTGCCTGTTCTGCTCTCCATTCTGTCTCTGATGAATCCTCTCATACAGCAACCCCCACCCCCTGCCATATCCCAGCTCTTGTATACATGCATAAATCTTTTCAAAAAAACAAAAAAATTCAAAGGTGAATGTCCTGCTTCAAATTCTCTTCTGAATTCTAGTTCCCTGTGACAATGTCTTTGAACAACAGGCTAAATTCTTTAAATGGCTTCAGATGAGAACTCTCTTCTTCCCCACAAATCAACTCCTCTTCCAGCTTTTTTTTTTTTTCCATTCAGTCCCTACTTATTGAACTACTCAGAGCTAGACCTGAAGGGTATAAAGCTAAAGCAGTCAGCCCATGTCCTCAGGGACTGCACCGATCAGGCTCTGTTGATATTTAAAGTGGGAAGAGTCTTTGTAGTGAAAATCTGCCTTTTGGCTGCAGGATATTTAGTTGTACCTCTGCCTCTATTCACTAGATACTAGGATACTAGATCTGCCTCCCAATCGTTACAAGCCCAAATGTCTCCAGGCTTGGCCAAAAGTCCTCTGTGGAACAGAAACTGACCTCAGTTGAGAACCACTGGTCCATATGCAGACATTTAGATCCAGAAAGAGATCATTTTAATATAAAGTTAATGTAAGTACCATGTACAAAAAGGGCCTATAAGGGAATTAAATTGGAGACTTTGAAAATGCTTGTATCTATTTTGATGAATTGGCCAATAAAGCTTAGCCACATGCCATCATCAAAAGACAATAAACGCCTGAATTTTCCTAGTGGGTGACGAGGAGGCTAATGCTTGTTTAGTCCTTGCTCTGCAAAAGCTGCTTTGATTGTGTTGACGCATTCTCACAATAATCCTGCAAGGCCAGAATTTTTTCCCATTAGTGAGATGAAGAAAGTAAGCTAATGAGGTGTAGTGAGAGCTCCGGGCTGGGTGTCTTGGGTTTGCTAATGGTCCTACCTTCTTTCTGCTGCCCCATCATTGCGGTCAGCACACTCACTGGTCTTTGAATCTAAGCAGTCAGTGGTCTTGCCTGGAGGAGGACATGGTCACAATAGCTCTCAAATCAGGGTGAAGCTGGAGGGGGATGGGGGGATTGGAAAGGAGAAGATGGAAGGGATGTGAGAGATGCTGGGAGCGCTTTGCTTTTAAGCTGAGCAGCTCAGCGCTGTCTCCTGGCCAGGACATTAACTTCCAGCCAGTATCTCCTTTCCTCTGAGCATCTCTTAATCTGTGTCCTTCAGGGCTGTGGGAGGCTTGAAGGAGTTCGAGCATATAGAGCACTTGACTGTCCCTGTGCTCACTCTCTGCACCCAGCTAAGCCATGCTCAGAGGATGATGGAGCCTGACGAGTGTCTGCGACCACTCTTCCCCTACTCCGTGCTCTCTTTTCTCTTTATTGCCCTCCTCTGACAACAAAGGCCAGTCAGCCTCTCCAAGGAGCCTTCTAGAGCTGCGGTAAACGGCAGTTTTCCTCTGCAGCCCTGGTTATGCGCCCTCTGCTGGGAAGATTTGGAATGACAGAACTACTGTACTGGTTTCTGAAATCCTGATTTGGGATGATAGGCATGTGTTTGTTTCCAACCGTCCGACCTCTAGTAGTATCACTCAAGAATCATTTCTGAGAGCCGACTCTGCCCAATTGTCTTAAATGTCATCTTAATGGCATATCAACCTAATGGGTAGCATTACTTCCTCTTTCTAGAGAAGAGATTGAGGCACAGGGAGGGGACTGAGACACTTGTTCAGAGCCTCATAGTAAATGTTGGAGTTGGGTTCACATCAAGTCCTACCTGACTCCAGATATTACTGCCTTGGAATATGGGGTGACTGTCCGTCCTCCCCTCGGGGAGTGTGAATCTGAGTAATGCTGAAGTTGCCACTTGTTGCTGTCCCCAAAACCTCCAGACCCAGAACAGTCTCCATGATCTCTCCCTAGAGGTGCCGAACTTGCTGCTTGTGTTTCCTTGGACACATCCCTGCTCTTACCTGGCTCCAACTCAACCATTTTTCCTGTGATTGGAGCAGCAAGGCTCCTAGTGAGGACAGTATGAAAGCTGGGAAGAGCCTGTACATTTTATCCACGGAGGGAGAGAAACAAGCTGAGAATCACTGAATCTTACAGGGGGTTTAAGGGTTCTGTCTTTAGTTTCATAATTATGAGCAACAAACGGCCACTCTGAATGACCTAAATGGATGAGATAAATTGAAATGATGTATATGACTAGAGAACCCGCTGGGAATACAGGCCGAACAGGTGGATGGGGGTTCAGCCCGTTAGGTCCACAATGAATCTGGTAATCTGGTCTTGGTACAGCTGCAGTCTGGAAGCCACAGCTGGAACCATCTCTGGAGGCTGGATGAGGAGGCTGCTGCTTGTTTCTGCTCACTGGTTTTATCAGTAACTGATAAAGGTCTGGGGCAAGTATCTATCAAACCTGGCCCACTGGCCTGACCTGGCCAAGAGGCTTTTTTTTTTTTTTTTTTTTTTGCTTTTCAGGTGGGCAGTAATCTTGACCTCCCACCAGGACTTAAATGGTATGGTCTTCAAACATAGGCAAGTTAGATGCCAGGCGCCCTTTCAAAACAAATGTCCACTACAATGGTCACCCAGTTAAAACTTCTCCCTTGCCTTCCCCTCTGTCCCCTTAAATTGTAGATGAGCTTTAGAGGGTAGATAGGCACTCTTCTCAACCAAGGCAAATCAGTTCATCTGCTGTTTTGAGTTTGAAGCTGTCAGGTTTCTGGATGCGGACCACTGTTGCTATGCAATCCTAATTCTACCGTGTGCTTCTTCCCAACAGGCCCCCACAAATGCATACCCATCTTCCTCTGGTATGTCTGAGTCTATGTAGCTCCCCTAATATGTGCGTCACTAAATACCCTTTCCTGCGTTGGGCACTTTCACTTTGCTTGATGAGAGCATTAGGTTTAGGAAGCAGTTCTGTGTATAGATCCCAGACGGATGTTCCCAGACCTTGCTGTGCATGAGAAGACCCCTCTGACACACCAAAGTGTAAATCAGAATCTTGAGCAGGAGGTAAAAAAAAAAAAAAACACTTCAAAAAGCCCCCATGGTATTTCCTATGCAGTCAGGAAGGTGCACTGGAACCTCCTAGAACAGAAACTCATCTTAATACAGGCTGAGGTTCCAACACCTTTTCCATTTGCTAGACTCAAGGATATAGAACTCAGAGACACCTGGACTACATCTGTATCTGGATATATCACACGACTTAGAAAATACTCCAGTGTCACCCAACTTCTCTAACCCATGACCACCTAATGGGGCCCAGGCCACAGGCACATGCGCTCTGCAGTTCCTGGCACCTCACAGGTTTCTGATTCATCATTATTCACTGTTGACCCAAAGGCACACTTCACCTAATGCATAACCCAGCCCAGCCTGGGTAACCTTGAACATTGGACAGCTATTTCAAGGTGCTGCATACTTGGAATACTTTCTAAAATCTGGGCCTGATCCTCAGAATTGCAGGGGTCAGACCATCAGAACCTCCAAAAAGCCCAAAATAGCTCAGGATTCATGCCAAGCCCCTGTACCCGAGGCTGCCAGGCAGCAGCTTTCTGTGTAGGACACACGTACTGCCAGGTAGCAGGCAGACTGCTCTGTGCCAAGCCAAAGCATGTCATCTGTGCACTGAATTCTCACCATCTGATTACATAGATTTTCTTACTGTTTTACTCATGATCTAAATCTGTGACTAAGAGGTACTGCTGGACCCTGAATCCAGGCATTCTGGCTCTAGGGCACTCAACTTGCAACTACATGTATCTGAAGAAAAATCCTTTTAAGGGTATTTTGTGTTCACCTTTACTTACACTAATCTTGTTTGGTTATGACTAAAGTAAGATACAGCACTGACTTACAGTCACCTGCATCTGAGAGCCCAGTTTTGATTTGCCTGTAAGCTACCTGGCTCCCAGCCCATGCTGTCTCACCTTCTGGTTGCAAGCCACATAAACATATCCGCATGACCAGGCTTCCAGCAGCACTGCTCTCCAGCACACAGGAACCCAAGGGTGCCTTCCTTATAAAAAGGCTTCTCGCAGAGGGTGCTGCCCAAAACTTGTATCTGACTCTAAAACCGTGGCCCCTCCCACCTAGAATCTGTCCAGTTGGCTGGGCCTGGTGGTCTCTGGCCTACACCATCCTACAGCAAACTTCATACATGGCTCTCTGGGGACATCCAGAATCAGCTCTTCCAGAAGAACAATCTTTGCACCTATTCATTTACTTCTAACAAAATTTCTGTAGATAACTGACTCATAAGTCTTTGTGGGTCAACAATGGTGTCAAACACTGAGACAAGAGCAGTACGGGACAAGCACTTATCTAGAACCAGCCAGAACAAGCAAGGGTTAACAAAGCTTCTCAGTAAATTAAACACAAACCTGATGTAATTATTTAATGACATTGATAAATGATGTTATGAAACAAGCTGGTAACAACGGTAAGGACTTCACTTCCGATAAAAAATTAAAAATATACAAAACACCAGATTATATAGCAAAACATCAACATTTACTTTTTGTTCAGTGATTATTCTTCTCTTGGCTTTGCATATTTTTAGAAACATGATTATTTCTTAAGCAAACCACCCTTCCCCCCACTTCCCAAGTTACTGGACAGGAAGCAATTACTACAAAGCCAGGAGCCCAGGAAGCAAGATGTGAAACCCAGGTCAGGGCCAGCCAGGTGAGTCAAGCCCAGCCGCGGAGCATCATTCATGTTCCTTCCCACCGGAAAGCTCTAATCTGATGTTCTCATTGTACGTATATGTACAACTAGCACAGCAGAATGATGCAGGCAACTTTGGTTTTGAATCACTACAAAATGTAATAACCATTTTACAGTTAAACACATCAGAAATACAACATAAAAACACAGTAAGGATTCAGAGCTTCAGCAAACCTATCTGCTTAAAACTATTCTTTGCATTTTTTGACCGCTGTTCATTTTCAGTTTTTACCATAAGTCTGTTTTTGTTTTATGGATCTGGAAGAGGCAAGATGCCAATATTAGTATATACTATGTACCATACAATGGACTGGCTTTGCCTTCTAAGTAAATCTGCAGAGTTGGAAAGACTTGCCCAAACTAAGCCACTTAAAATCAACAAATTTGAATGAATTTGGCCAAATTTTAAAAAAATGGTCTTTGCTAGTTATCAAATGGAACACAGTAGATTACATCTCTACTGGTGTGAACGAGGCTCAAGAACCTCAGATTTGTGGCCCTCACCCCAGACATTAGGACTGTAAGGGGTACTCGGTTCAAATAATGACAACCCACATATTTTGTTCCTTTGAAAAAAAAGGAACAGATCCACTGTTCTAGAATCTGATGTATACAAAGGAAAACAAAACAAAACAAAACAAAAAAACAATGCTACTTCCACCTGAGGCATGTCTTAGTGATTTCCCAAAGCTTTCACCCTTTACACTGCAGCATTTTCAGGAGGGGAGAAAACCAGTGTAAAGGTCCAAGAATCAATCAAACCCAAAGAATACAGAGGGACGAGCTTCCTTTTCACCATCTGGCTTGAGGGCACCTGCCCTACAGCTGAGCTGCCTGGTCTCCCCGGGTGCCACAGACATCTTCAGGCACCAGGGAGGAAAGGTATAAAAATAATTTGATTAAAACAATGACAAGTTTTGGAGAACATTTAAACTTAAAAATATTCTATTATCACAACAAAGACAAAATTGATCTGTTGCTTTGCTCTTGGGCAATAAAGGAAAACAACTCTTCTTTTATATCTCAAAAATAAAAGACTTGCTGGAAATAACTGTGCTGAATGCTTGCAACCTAAGTCAATGTATACTCTTCTACGATAGGTTCAAATCCTAACAGTACAAACATTTGTTAGAATGAGGAAGAAAAACCCATTTTAGAAGAAAGCTATTCAAATTGAAAGGATGGTGTCTTCAGTGAGAGAACTGTCTTCTGTCGGATGGCTTCTTGCTTATGTGCTTAAAGATCTTAGCCTTCTCAACTTTCTTGGCTTTCTGGAAGCCAAATCCACCGCCACCTCCTCTCTTTCTTGTCTTGCCATCGTTGGTGTTGACGTCTGAAGACGAACATTAAGGAAACTGAGCAACACAAAGATAACTCAAGTCTACCTAAAGCTCCAGCCAGCAGGTGACTCTCCAGAGGCACAAACCAGTAAGCCTAAGCCCATGCAAGCTCATGCTAGGAAACTGGGAGTTGCCATGATTGTAGAATAAAACTAGCAGGTGTTGACTAAATCAGCTAACAGCTACAAGATTTTTTCCCACACAAATTACGAATACTATAAGGAGTTAAGAGGTAAATCAGCAACTTTATAGAACACGTTAAAAACACCTTTCAAAATAAATGATTTTCACTTGTGTTCAGAATGGATTCAGACATGTTTAAGCAAATGATGCTGTTCTTCCCTTCACGTGGCTAAACCTGTGTTCACTGAGAAAGATACTCAATGCACACCATGAGGATTGTGACTGGATATTCAGTCCTCAAGTCCCCTGGGTATCACCGTCATGATAACACTAGGCCTCACTTTATCTGGTTCATTTTCTTCTGTTGAAAATGTACTAACAAAAGAGCTATCACAAATTCCAACAAGCAACTAGATGTATTCCCACTCCTTCCCCTTCCATCTTGAGTAGCACTCAAGTTTTATTTTCTTTTATTGATCATGCAGCTTTCCTGTGTGAAATCCTTCAATGGCCAAGAGGATAATCCTTGCAAAGGTCTTGCTTCGGCTTCTGGGCATCCTGCTCCTCCAACTACCTTGCACAGTGAAGCCTCAGCACCATGTGAGTCCTGCAATTTCACCCTCTGTGTTTCTCTCCCTTGGGCACTGTCTGCCAGTCAAAACCTTCTTTTCCTGTTTTAGGGCCCAAGCCAGAAACTGCCTTGCTTTCTGTAAGCCTCACCCCTATAACTGCTCTCTCGTGGCCACACACAGGCACTGATGGGCAGTGACTGGGACAGATGAGCTGGGCCTCCAGGCCTCAGCCATAGCACAGGCAACCCAAGAGTAAGCCCCCATCTGCTTCCATCAAAGCGCCTGACCACCAGTACCCAGAGGAATTCAGAACAATGAAAAGGATACTCAAATCAACAAACGGAGGCACCTTGAAACCGAATGACAGAGCAACCTGAGGCAAATTTAAGTTATTAACATTAAAGATCTGTTTCAGGGAATGAGAATCATATGCTCGAATGTATGATTTATATGCTTCCTGGGCTGACTTATGAAGGAAGTAGTTCTTTTCAATCAATTTTTCAAGCTGAAATGGAAAGAAACACTGGTTTTAGTTTAAAAAAAAAAAAAAAAGCAGGTCACACATACACCTATACATACACACATACTTGCCAATTTTATAGTCACACACACACATAACAAAACCATTCTGTAAAACATTTGTTCCTATATACTTATTCCAAGCTTTGTAATATTTGCAAAATCAGGTTGCAGGAAGAACATCAAAACTGCAGTAAGGCAAGGACTGACAGTGAGCACAGAAGTGGTAACTAGTGACCAAGAAAAGCCCAAGGGTCTCTGTGGGAAAGGAGACCTGGAGGAAAAAGCAGACGTTGAGGCTACTTCGCACTCCAAAATGTTTATAGAGAGCTTACCTGAGACTGAATGTCAGAAATTTTAGACCAGGAGAACTCAAATTCACTTAATGGTACCTAGAAAGCAAAAACATGAAGATTAGTACACCAGGATGAATCAGTAGTCACACTTAAGCTGAATGAAAGTGACCCATGGCCACAAGCGGCTGGTAGGTGAAGGGCTGGGCAGAGAAGGTTCCAAGACAGCGCACTAGGCGTGGGAAAAATGCGGACAAGCAGGTCCCCGCGATCGATTCCTGTGAGATAGATAACTGCTCTGTTTCCTAATGCCAAAGGGAAAGTCTCATCTTCCTTCTGTGAGTGTCACATAACTGAACTTTCGCAAAAGAAAGGCGAGGAACTGGGCTGGGACAATGAGTCTTTTAGTGAGAGACAGATGATGAAAGAGCTAACAGCAGGGGAGAGATTGAAGGCAACACAGTTTGATGAATAAGGGAGGGGGCTGGGATTGGCTGCCCACTGCTCCAGGTGAGGAGAGGGAAAGGCTGTGGGGTGAGGAGCTAGAGGAGACTGCAGGAGGGAGCAGAAGCACAGAGAGGAGCATGAGAGCAGCGAGGAAGGGTTCTGGTCTTCACGCTGGCAAGTGTGAGCCCAACTTGGGACTTACCAAGCAAAGCTCTTACCTTGGACTGCTTCAAATAACGAAGGAAACCCAATTCTTCTGGGCGCAGAATGAGCAAGGCATGTCCCCTTCCGTTTAGCCCTCTGGCTGTTCTACCCACACGATGTATATATTCCTTTGTTGGAAAAAGAAAATGAGTTAACATGGGAGCCTGTTAAGAAGTCTGCATCTCCAGAGTGTGCTTGCTCGGCAGGGGACAGAGGGTGCCTGCACATCTACAGGAGATGGTACCCCTACCCGTGGGCTGTGCCACACAGCTATGGCCGTTTCCCCGTCTGTGCATGCCACCCCCAAAGAGGTCTCAGAGGACAATGACTGAGGCTAAAGGCAGGCAGGGCACAACATCCACAGAAACTCTAACAAAATGACCTACTAGGTGTGCTGCATCATCAAACTGGCCTTTTCAAACACAGTTACATGTTGGCTGACTGACTCTACTATTCTTGAAAACACTGAAAGTTTGTTCTACTACAAATACTGCAGAATCTTACCTAGCTGAGTAAGCAAATTTTATTTCCTTCTGACAGGTATTGCTTTTAAGAGACGGTTTTTGAAGCTCTCTGCACTAGAGGAATACTGCAGTCACTACAGGAAAACACACCTGTCACTAAGAGACTCGCCTTTGTGAAATGTGCCAGAGCCAGTGAGGTCCTCAAGGCAGAGGCATTCAGGAGAAAGCACAAGTTACCTTGGGGTCATCAGGAGGGTCATACTGAACAATCCAGTCAACTTCAGGAATATCCAGCCCTCTCGCTGCTACATCTGTACACAGGAGGATCCCTGAATCTGCATTGCAGAACTGGAAGAACGTGGTTGTTCGCTTGTTTTGCTTCTGCTTTCCCTAGAATCAAAGAAAATATCCATTAGAGTGGGAACCTTGAAGTTGCTAACCTGTTTGATGCCAGGTTTACTCTTTGGCTTACACCCCGTCTTTTCAAGTGGAAGGCATCCTTTCTGCACTGTGGGCCTCACCCCTCCAGGCCCAGCAAAGCTTCCTCCCCACAGGATGCATCATCCAGGGCTTATCCGCCTACTCAGAGCTATGGTTAGGAGAGCAAAACCTCAAACCTCACCATCTCCACAACTCACTAAGCATAACCTGCTTTTATTAAACTCCTAATCACTTACATGAATGGCCAAAACAGGTAAATCAATGTAGTTCAGCAACTCATAGTGGTATTTCACGGATTTACAGGAGGAAAAGAAGACCATTAATTTCTTCTTTCTGTTCTTCTTAAGAAAAGTAAAGAGTAGAAGGAATCTCTTTTCGGAGGGACAAACAACATAGCCCTAGATGTGGTTTAGGTAAACAAAGACAAAATGATGGACATTTCAGTTTCATGAACCAACAGAGTATGGTAGTGAGCACAAACTATCTTCAGCAAAATTACTGTCTTCATTATAACAAAGCATTCTTAAAACAATACTAATTTTGGCTTTTGATTACTTTTACTGGCTGCAATAAATGAACACTTAATATCTTTCATATTTCTAAGATTATTCATTATCAACAATTCTTACAACCATAATTATTAACATGTCTACTATTTGGGCCTTCTAAAAGTGTATCAGTGACTCAT
>NW_004567103.1:79101512-79107123 GCF_000260355.1 Condylura cristata | reverse complement strand
AAAGTTAATACCTGCAGAGATTTTTTAATCATCAAAAGATTCAACCTTAAAAGTTTTATGCTTGATCTACCTAGTCTGGACCTTTGTCACCTCATTTCCAATCTTCTATAGCTACACATCTGAAATCAGTTTCTCCATCTTCTAACTCACCTTCTATCTTATAGCAAGATCTTTTGTTATTGTTGCTACTGCATCCAAAACTAGCAGTATTAATAATGCCTTCCATATGGCAAATGGTTAAGATTAAGAGTAAAGACAGCTGATTAAATTTCTCAAAATTCAAGAGATAAAAACATAAGCAGATACTCAAAATCCAAGTTTAGCATATTTTAATTAAAAGTTCATAAACCATTTTCTTTCCAGATGATCTGCCAAAGAAATCCTAAAAAACTATAAGGATCCACTAAAATAAATACTTGAAATTTAAGATATTGACAGAAAGTACCTGCTCAAGACCATCCACTGTGGCATTAGCTTTATCATCATCAACACCAACATACAGTGGCTCCTTTTTCAGAGAAATCCGAGCCAGATCTTCAACTTTCCGAGTTTGTGTGGCAGAAAAGAGCATGGTCTGTCTCCGTGCTGAAAGCAGATACATATAAAAATAACCCAATCTTTCAGGGATTCTTCATAGTTGCTTCTCTCTCAAATACAGGTGCCCCAAAGATAATCAACAGGAATGGGAGAGGTATTATTGCTAGAGATATTCAAAGACTAAAGATAAATAATCATGATCATTTTTATGTCCATAAATTTGACAACTTAGATGAAGTGGACAATTTCCTTGACACTGAAGTTTACTCAAGAAACAGAAAACCAGAATCACCTTATACCTACTAAAGAAAATGTACTTAAAATATTTAAGCAGAGAAAATACCACTCCCAAAGGTCTCCAGTGGGGAGTTCTATCAAACATTTAAGGAACAAGTATCACCAACTGTTCAGAAAGTCTAGAGGACATTTCAAAATGCATTCCACAAAGTTAAGCAACTATTTCTGAATAAAGGACAACTACAAAAAATCTACAGCGGATACCATGTTTAATGGTGAAAGACTGAAGCTAAGCAATGAGGCAGAGATGATCTCTCTGCCACTTCTAGTTAGTATTATTTTGTAAGTTCTGGCAAGTGTAAGAAATACATTAAGTAACATTTTATTAACTTTTTAATTTGCAAATGACACCACTGCCTATGTAGAAAATCCAGTGGATTACCTGGAATGTCATAGTGAACAATCCAGTTGAGTAACAGATACAGAATCAATATACAAAAAACAACAAATAATGATTTGAAGTAAAAAAAAAATGAAACATTAGGGATGATTCTGACAATGAATGTGTAAAAACCAGTACAATGAAACCTCTAAAACACTGTTGAGAGGAATTCAAGCGCTGTCAATGGAGATTCATCTTATTCACAGATCAAGCAACTAATAAACATTTTGTACCAATGATCTTTATTCAATACAGTCCTAATCAAGATCTCAGATGACTGTTTTAGGGGATATAAACTGACAAACTGATTCTAAAACTGATATAGATATGCAAAAGGGACGAATAGTCAAAGCAGCTGTGAGGAAGTGGCACTTTCATACATTGCTAAAGGCACTGCAAAATGGCGTGAGTCAGAACCATATACCGTCACTCCATTCCTAGCTACTCAAGAGAAAATATACGCTCAGAAAAAGTGATACATATGAATGTTCACAGCA
The DNA here is from genome assembly GCF_000260355.1 of Condylura cristata. Taxonomy (NCBI): domain Eukaryota; kingdom Metazoa; phylum Chordata; class Mammalia; order Eulipotyphla; family Talpidae; genus Condylura; species Condylura cristata. The sequence continues at coordinate 79,105,410 of NW_004567103.1, read as the reverse complement.
ACTTTACTTGTAATAGCCAAAACCTTTAGCCATCACAATCAGCAGCTCTTAGGAATTGAATGGCTAAACAAGGTGGAGCATTTTACACACTGGGATGCTGCTGAAGAATGAAGCACTGGTACTTGAGGCAGGATGGATGATGGATCATCACAGAATTTGCAAAGCAAAATATCAGACAATAAGTGTAAAACAATATGAAACCTTTCACATAAATCTCTAGGAAATGCAACTGATCTAAGGTGACAGAAAACTGACTGACAGCCCCTTGGGAGAGAGTGTGACTGAGAGATGGGAATAAAGGGAAGGAATACAAAAGCCACACAAAGAAATTTTTGAGTGTTATGGATATGTTCACTGTATTGATTGATGTTTTCAGACTAAACATGTCAAAACATACCAAATTGTGCATTTAGAACGTGTTGAAGACCATTAGTGAACTGTGTGCCAACAGAGCATTAAAAAAACAAATCATATAAGGAATGGGATCATGGCCTATTACAGCATAAACAATTTTAATATAATTATTATAACCAAGGTGGGGGGGCAGTGGGGAGTTCATAGCTACTGTATAAATTTCTAGTATTCATATAGGAATATCCCTCACCTATTCCCAACAGTTTTTTTTTTAAAGATTTATTTATGCATACAAGAACTGGGGTACATACAAGAACAGAGATATGGGAGGTGAGAGGATTCAACAGAGACAGAGTGGGGAATGAAATACTCTGCTGAAGGGAGTGGGTAAGGCAGGAGAGGTCTGCTGTGCATGTGGGTCACCTCCCTGGCTGGGGCTCAAACTCATGCTGCAGTGGCTGTAGATAGCTTCCTAGTGCTGCGCTCTAATCCCTTGTGCCTCCAAGGAGGGCCCTCCTCCCAAAAGTTTTTACAAACCACATGCCATGCCACCTACTTACTTGGCAGAAGTTTAATAATTTGTTTTAATTCCTCTTCAAACCCAACATCCAAGATCCGATCAGCCTCATCAATAACCAGACACTGCAGGTTTTTATACATAAACCCTGGGGTATTCTGACAAAACAGGAAACAAAGAAAACTATTAGCTGTCAGGTTTTTCTTTCACCCGGAACAATGAGACAAGTCCAGTACTTCCTAAGAGAGTTCTCTTACTTGCATATGGTCCAGGAGACGACCTGGCGTGGCCACAATGATGTTGATCCCATTGGCAAGTTTCTGTGCCTCAGCAGATCTGTTGCTGCCACCCATTATTAGCCCATACGTGTGAACATGGTGTGTCATCAGCTCCTTAAGAACACCAAAAGTCTGCATGGCCAGTTCCCTAGTAGGTGAGAGGATAAGGACTCCTGTTCCTAAACCACAAAAAGTAACACATGTCTGTAAAATCCTGACCTACCATCACAAGTCTATAACAGTCACATTCAACTTCTAGTGAAATGAGGGCTGAAATAATCCGATCAAAGGCTTACCATTCCTGGGCATGAACTTCAATTTTACAATGAGTTCCACTGCAGGGATGAGAAAGGCAAGGGTTTTGCCACTACCTGTTTTTGCAGCTGCTAGAAGATCCCTAAATATTAAAAAAAGAAGACATTTGGTCTACTAATCCAGCACTTATTTATGAAATACTTTTCATGCACTACCACGTTTTAGACGAACATGAAAAAGGACACAGCCCCCACCTTCTCTGTCTCTGAAATCCATCACTTGGGTGAGAAATAACTCAGAAGAACAGTGCTATAAATCAAAAGTAAGCTTTCTCCAAATATCAGTAACTTAAGCCTTTAATGCAGATAATCCAACACAGTGTAAAATCAACAATGTTTTAATTCTTTTAATGTAGCATTAAGGATTGAAACCGTAATGCTCAAACATCATTGTTAATCATACCTGCCTTCCAGAAGTGGTTTGATACTTTTATGTTGAATTTCTGTCATATTCGTAAAGCCCATTTCTTTTATTGCCTTTAGAGTGTTCTCATTGACAAGATTAGTTAGGGAGTCAAATGAGGTATCCTCAAAAGCTCCTAAAGGGAAGAAAATTTATCATTAATAAATTTATCTTTTAATTGTTTATAGTCAGCTGCCCAAATAAGCTTTGCTTATTGAAAGCACTTCTGGGTTGGAATCAAGCTTCCAGTGAGAAAAGACTAAAACAACCGTTACTATGTAATATTAAAAGGGCGACTTAAACCGTTGAAGCTTCTTCACTGCTTGATGGCTGATTATGAAGTCTGGAGCCTATCCTGTCACAAAATAACAAAGGATGGGTCCCCACTGTCTTCTGAGTATGAAGTCTATTGAAAGAATACCTACTCTCATTCTCCAAAGTAAGTGGGAAGAGTCAGCTATAGACAGATTATAAAATTTATCAACAGAGTGGTTCTTTACAGGGAAAGGGCATCAAAATCACCCAGGGGTCTCCCCTCCCCTGCATGTCCTGGCAGCAACAAGGCATTTAACACTGGCACTCACGATGTCTTGGGTTGGCCAATTCTTGTTGTGAGGTGGTCCTTGTACATTATAGTATGCCCTGCAGCACTCCTGAACTGTAGAGGCCAGTAGCCAGTCTTCAGTCCTGGCAACCACAAATGTTAGTGGCCAACCCTTCTTGATTTGCCAGGGACAGAGGTTGTTTATGGCTTGCAGGAGTTTCAACACTAAAATGGGCAAATTCTAGACAAACTGGCCTGAGTTGGTTACCCCTGGGAGGCAAAACTTCCCTGTCTGACAACCACAGCCATAACTATGCAATTTTAATAAAATTGTTCTGGGGTTGGGCCTCAGCATTTTAATAAACAACCATCCAAGCCAAACAACTCAGTAACTATTAGATGTGTCTGCGTAGGAGCAATTGATTTTAGATTTTTGTTTTAAACAGGGAAGGTGGATTTAGTGAATATCCTGCATAGGAGAAGGAGGTAGATGGGAGAGGTCTCCAGTCTAGACGCTTGACTTTATAAAGATACAAATACCAAAGGAGGCCAACCCAGCACATGTCCCTCTGCAATGTTAATTTTATCACACTTTCAGTAGTAACTGAGCCAGGATCAAACTCACTGCAGACTTTTAGTCCAATGACTTTCCTACTACAAGGTGGAACAAGCTTCAAAAAATTCACAAACCAAAGGAACAAAGGGTCCTAGAAGCTGTGTGCAGATCAAAACATTCAGTATTAGGAATGAAGAGAAGAAAAAAATAGAGAAGAAGAACTAAAGGACACAAAGTGTAACATAAAAAGCAACAAAGGAACTTCAAATCCTGTATTCCAGAAGGGCATGCATTTTAAAGATGATGTAGTTGTAAAACTTCCTGGTGGTTACCTGTCAGTCCCAGAGGTAGACTGGGCACCTCACTGTCCTCTTCCTCGTCACCGGGCTTCTCCACACTATCTTCTGCTTCTTCAGGAGCCTGGTCATCTTCAGATTCCCCTTGGTCTTCAACTTTTGCTTTTTTGGTATCTTTGATTTTAAAGATTAAAACATTTTTTCCCTTCAAATAACAGTATCAAATATATTGCAAAACAAAAGATGGGTGATGCAACAAGATGTATCTTCAAAAGTTTAATACATTACACACTTTTAATTTACTAAGAATGTATCTTTTGGGGCCTTCCCTGATGGCACAACAGGTTAAATCACAGCACTACAAAGCTATCTGCAGCATGAATTCAATCCTGGGCCAGAGAGGTGACCCACACGGCACAGCCAACCTCTCCTATCTTATCTATTGCTCCTCTCAGCAGTGTACTTTAGTGAATCTGCCTGTTCTGCTCCCCACTGCCTCTGGCTGTACCCCAGTTCTGAATGAATGAATAAATCAATCTTAAAAAAAAAAAAAGTTTCTTTTATGATTAAAGATCTGGTTATACTTTAACACCCAGGGACTCATGCATGTTTGCCAACAAAACTTCACTTTCTAGG
>NW_004567103.1:79089943-79101412 GCF_000260355.1 Condylura cristata | reverse complement strand
CGAAATGAATGAATAAATCAATCTTAAAAAAAAAAAAGTTTCTTTTATGATTAAAGATCTGGTTATACTTTAACACCCAGGGAATCATGCATGTTTGCCAACAAAACTTCACTTTCTAGGCTTTTCACTGTATTGTCTTCTAAAATGCCCACGAAATTTAAAAGTTGAGCTAGAGACTAAATATACTAATTACACCAAGTTCTATATACTTCAGAGAGGGGAAGGTGGGGGGAAAGAAGGATGTGATTATTTTCTTAAAACAAACAAAAAAAACCCCTAAAAAACACTGCTTTTCCTCCTGTCTCTGTAAGTAAAAATTATCCATAAAATCTCATTTTGATCTATAAAATCTAATTTTGTTTCACTGAACAGAAATTCCAAAGGCTCTCCTTGCTACTACAGATGGACTACATGTCAAGGGCATCGACAAGAGTGACAGAAATGGCCTGTTTCTTGAACTTCAGTGGAAAGCAGCAAAAAATGTAAGGCCTCCTGGTTTCTTTCTTCATGATTTTCATAATGTCCTAAACTGTCTACTATTATACCCTCAAGTGTTTCATACTGGGTCAAAGGTGAACTACAGTCCTGGGCTTTGATTAGTTTATGGCGGTTAGTGATGTGAATTATGACGGAACGGACCCAGATCAGAACTCAGAATTGTCTGTAGCTTTGGACTGGCATCTACCCTGAGCCCTTAACTTCTGGAAAATGGTCAACTCAACTGTGAGGACCCACCAGATCCAAAGCTATCATGAACTAGTTAGCATGGCTTGTAACGTTCACTTTCCTTAAATACTTCTCTTAAAGTTTACAAACAAGGTTTGTAAAACCTCCATCCTATGAGTCAATGCCTGAGAACAGAAATGTCACTCGCTTCCTGAAGCATATGGAATCCTGGGATTCAAAACAAAGACCTGAAGGGTAGTAAAAAATTTAGAATGGGATTACAACTTAAATCAAACCTGTAACTCCAAATCTTTAAGCATTTCTCTACATTATTTCACTTGTTTAAACATTTTCTCATAACCTTCAAATGTTTTACTTTGTAGACAGTATGAAGATAGCCTTGCATGTTCTGCAACACTGAAAGAGCCTTCATTTCTTTAAAAAGATTTAATTCACTTATGCATTGAAGAACTAAGGTGTAGGCCAGAGGAGCAAGAGTGTGAGAGGACCAGATAGAGTGGTGAGCAGAATAGGCAGATCCACTAAAATATATTGCTAAGGGGAGCAGTGGGCCAGACAGTAGAGGTCTGCTGGGCCAACTGTCGGTCTGCTCTCTGGCTAGGGACTGAACTCAAACTGCAGTGTGACAGGGCTGAGGTTTAACCCCGATGCCACCAGGAGGCCCCGAAGCTCCTTTCTAAATGAAAACTTAACTCACGTAAGATAGCTGAATAGGAAATTCTAACATAGGTATTGGCAAACTTTTTCTATTAAGGGCCACAGAGTAAATACTTTAGGTGCTGGTCTCAGTTACCATAAGGATCAAGTAAACAAATGGACATCACAATCAAGTTTTACTTATTTTTAGAAAAAACAGATGGAGGGTCAGACAGTTTGCTAATCCCCTGTTCCAATCTACAATACTCAGTACTATCCTGGCCATTCTACTCTCTGGGAAATTAATGCTCCACTTACTAAGAAGTTTCCTAGCTGCCCTTTTATACACTTTGTATTTCCAAAATATCATTAAGCCTCCTTTCTAAGGGGGATTTATGGTAGGAATAAGGATTGGGGTACAAAGAAAAAAAAAAAAAAGGTGAATTAAGATTATCATTAATACAAAGTCCCTGGTATTTATCAAGGGCTAAAAGACAGATTCTGCCAGCCCAGATTTTGTCACTGTTAGTAATCCCACAATTCTGTGTGCAAACAGGAAAGCATAAAATACTAAGGCAGATGTGTTGTTTTTCATAAAAGTACACTTTAATTATGTACAGTTAAACACCTGTGTTTAAGAACACAATTTTTAGCATTCAGAGGAGATTCTGAAGTCCATTTTCTTGAAGGTTGCCTGGGGACATAAAAGCAGGACATGCTGCTCAATATATTGAAGTTAATATTCCCCCAGCATTTCCTTGAGCTCAGAGGCTAATTTCTGTTCTACTTGTGCACACAGGAATTTTCTGATGCTAAAACTGGAAGGTGGGATGGCAACCATGAAAAACTGCTTGAATGGCTGAAGTGCAAAAAAACAGGGTACCTACCTGGTCCAGCATCATCCACTATCTTTCTCTTCTTCTTCTTCTTCCGCTTCTTCTTTGATTCTGGATTAGGAAACTGCGTTGCTGCGTCACCATTGGTTAACATGGTAGATTTATTAGGGGATTTAACTTTCACATTTTCTACAGTTTCTTTAGATACATCTCCATTTTGGGTTTCTGACAAACCCACTTTCATCGACTGTTTGAGGGATTTTTTAACTTTTATGTTTTTCATTGTGTCTTTGTATACATCTCTATTTTGGGTTTCGGACAAGCCCACTTTCATAGATTGTTTCAGGGATTTTTTAACTTTTACATTTTTCATGGTCTCTTTAGACATATCTCCATTTTGGGCTTCTGGCAAGTCCACATTCACAGACTGTTTCAAGGACTTTTTGACTTTTCCACCTCCCACTGTTTCTTCAGACACACCTCCATTTTGAGTTTCTGATAGACTCGCCAATGAAGCCCCTTAAAAAAAAAAAAAAGCACATTATAATAAAGAAGGGGAGGTTTACCTATGGATTTCAGGACTGAAATTATTTGGTTGCTCTTTCATGCACATTATTTAAAACACCTCCAATTAGATTCTTAACTTCTAAACACTACTACTCTGACCTTTAAGGATGTGAGAGTTTGTGACAGGTAGGTTCAATGAGGATAACCATTTAACAGGGCCAGACAATGATGTTCACAAAATTCACACTTTAATATTAGGTATTTGATGAACACAAGACTAGTTGGTAGAGTGAAAAAGATTTACATCTTACTCACACAAGGACAGCTTCTCAGCTTCAAAACACTCAAAACTCAATTTTTCTAAATGGCAGTTAACTGCAACTTTTATTGCGGAAACCACTATTTTCCCCAATATTTACCAAATTAACTGCCTCAGAATGTCTTTACAAAAAGCTTTCCTGTTTACTATAGAAAGATATTGTAGCTTACTCAAGGTGTTAGCTATACCTACATCAAGGAGTCGTAATGTATTTCATTCACAGGAAGAGGTAATATATAAAGGAATTTCAGGAACACTCCTAAAGCCCACAATCCTGTGCTCTCTTCCAAGATTTCTTTCCATTTCTGTTGAAAACTAACTCCAGTAAAGTAAGATGTCTCCAACGTTGCTCTAAGGGGGTACATTTTGTAGGATCCCCAAAAGAGTAACATTAAAAACTTCAGGATCTCTAACCACGGTGAAGAAATTAGGACAGCAAATAAGCAGGTAATAAAAATCTTTCGGATGAAATCTTCTCCGTGTCTCTCTTCGTGAAGGATGCAAACACGGAGATGATCTCAAGGAATTTATAACCCGTGACTGGGAGTGATGAGAACACAGGGCAGAAGCGACTGACACCAAGCTGACGGTGAGGATAGTCGATAATAAAGAAACATGACGGGAAGGGGCTTGAAAATGGTATCAGTAAAGGTGTATGAAGAATGACACTTTTGTTTGAAAGAAATAGACATTTAATAGATGACATGAAACAAACACGAAAAGTTCCACGTGTCTGATTAGAAAGGCGAGGGGAGAGCGGAGAAGAGGAGGGACCCGAAAGCTCGGTGAGGCGGGAGTCAGAATGGGAAGGTGTAAGTGGAAGAGGCTGGAAGCACTTGTGGAGGCCAGGACAGGATTCATGAGACCCCTTGCCTTAAATCTGCAAGGCCAAGCTCGGGCTCTAAAAGGTCAGCGGCAGACCCTGGGCCACGAGGCGAGTCCGCCTCTGCGCGGGACCCTACCAGCGGCTGTCCCAAGCCGTCTTTTCACTTCTTAAGAAGCACTGCCTAGGTTCGGGGTCCGCTGCCAGCGCTACACCGAGGTCCCGGGGCGCCCGAGCAGCGCTGCTGGGACAGGGACCGACGTAGTGCCCCCACCGGCCTAGAGAGGGTTCCCGCAGCAAGCGAAGCTGCCGGGAACTTAGTGCATCTCACCCTGTAGCTTTAGGTTTCGCTGGCGCAATTTGAGGTTCCGCTTCTCGATCTTCTTGCGCAGGAGTTTCATCGGTAGATGAGACATGTTTTCGGCTAAGCACCTTCACCGAGGCGCCACAGCCTGGATTCTCTGCAACCCCAAATTGACGTTACCTCCACCTCGGATCGCAACTCCGTGCGCAGCTCACCCCGCCGCACATGCGTCCCAGTGAGGCCAGGGGCCTTCAGGGCGGAAGTGCGTTCGGCAGAAATGCTTCCGGGCTGGTGCCCAGTTGTACCGATGGAGAACGGATTGTGTGTAGTGCCCCCTGGAGGACGGAGGTCAGGCTGCGCTTCGTGCTCACCTTGTGCCAGAGTTGGCTACTCTGCAGGGAGATTGGAAATTCTGGTCGCTGGAGCCACCCCAAAGGGACTGAAGAAACAAAGAGGGACGGAAGACCTTAGGAAGTTGAGTGAAACCAAACTTGTTTGACATTCTCCATAGTGTACACATTAATAGAACTTTTCTCAAAGCAACACCCTTACTCTTGAGTTTTAGTCTGGTTTTTGTCCCTCCTTTCCACCCTATTATTAATCTATTTAACATTTCGACGACTATGCTTTAAAATTCATTTTTACTGAGGTATTACTCAGTATGCAGCCTGGAAAGCAGAGGTTTTTTTTTTTTTTTTAATTAAAGATTTTATTTATTTGTGCATACAAAACTGGTGTACAGGCCAGAGGCTCAGGGGCGGTGAGAGGCTTCACAGAGACAGAGCAGGGAGCAGAACAGGCAGATCGACGAAGTACACTGCTGAGGGGAGCAGCGGGCGGGTCAGGAGAGGTCTGCCGCGCCATGTGGTCACCTCTGGGGTAGGCGGGGATCGAACTCATGCGAAAGTGGCCTTAGCTTCTCAGTGCAGTGCTTTAACCCGCTGCGCCACCAGGGAGGGCCAGAAAGCAGAGGTTTTTAATCACCACCTCCCCTACCCGTCTAGACCCTTTAGGAATTCAGAACAGAAATTACAATCTGGGTAGTTGATAGGCATCTTTTTATGAGGGGTGTATAAAATATTTAATTTAAAAAGTCAACAAGGGCCCTTCCTTGTGGCACAATGGGTTAAAGCACAGCACTATGAAGCAATCTGCAGCTCCTGCTGCACAAGTTCGATCCCTGGCCAGGGAGGTGACACACATGGCACATCAGACCTCTCATGACCAGCCCGCTGCACCCCTCAGCAGTATATTTTAGTACATCCGCCTGTTCTGTTGCCCATTCTGTCACCCCTTGCACCTCTGACCTGTACCCCAGTTCTTATATACACAAATAAATAAATCTTTTTTTTTAAAGATTTATTTATTTATTCATACAGAACTGGGGTACAGGCCAGAGATGTGGAGGTTGAGAGGATTCACCAGAGACAGAGTGGGGAGCAGAACAGGCTGACTGACGAAGAACACTGCTGAGGGGAGCAGCGGGCGGGTCAGGAGAGGTCTGCCACACCATGTGGTCACCTCCGGGGCAGGCGGGGATTGAACTCATGCGGAAGCGGCTTTAACTTCTTAGTGTTGTGCTTTAACCCGCTGCGCCACCAGGGAGGGCCTAAATCTTTTTTTTTTTAAGGTGCATGGAAATGCTTAACATTTAGGGATGGATAAACTTTGTGTTGTGTTATAAACCTAATAGTGGCAACTTTTATGACTTTTTAGGAGAGGAATGAGAAATGGTAACCTTGTATATGCTCTCAAAATTGTGGGTTGGCTTTGTGTTAATAGAGTAAATTTCCAAGACTAGATCTAGGAAACAAATGAATATCCTGAGGTTAGGTCTCAGAAAGATCTATGAGTGCCTCCCTGGTGGTGCAAGGGGTTAAGTCTCAGCACTATGAAAGATTCGCAGCCTCAAAGCCGTGGCAGCATGAGTTCAATTCCCAGTCAGGATGGTGGCCCAGATGGTGCAGCAGACCTCTCCTGTCTTGCCTCCTACGCCCATCAGCAGTGTTTTTCAGTAGATCCATTTGTTCTGCTCCCCACTCTCTCTCTGGTGAATCCTTTCACCCACCCCATCCCACACACACCTTTGGGCAACACCCCAAATCTTGTATGTATAAATAAATCATTTTTTAAAGATTTATTTATTTGTGCATACAGAACTGGGGTACAGACCAGAGGCTCAGGGGCGGCGAGAGGCTTCACAGAGACAGAGTGGGGAGCAGAACAGGCAGATCAATGAAGTACACTGCTGAGGGGAGCAGCGGGCGGGTCAGGAGAGGTCTGCCACACCATGAGGATCACCTCCGGGACAGGTGGGAATTGAACTCATGCAGAAGTGGCTTTAGCTTCTTAGTGCTGTGCTTTAACCCGCTGCGCCACCAGGGAGGGACAATAAATAATTAAAAAAAAACCAAAAACCCTATTAGTGGAATTTGTTCAGTACATCCTTTCCCTCCAACAGGAGGAGTATGATAGGTGCGTGCTAAGTCTGGGAGTGGAAAGATGAATAAGGATTGGCCTGGCTAACCTTCATGGAGCTTACAGAGCTTAAGTAGAGAACACAGACAAGTAAACAATCATGGAAACTGTGCAGGAGTAAGGAAGCATATGACAGGACACCACTCCTTCTGGGAAGTGGGGGAGAAGTGTCTTTCACCCCATGTGTCCTCTGCATTGGCTCTGAGCTAGGGGCAGACCAAGCAGCGGGTGGAGATTCTACTTTCACATGCCTACTAGAAACATTGAAATCTAATCAGGACCATACTTTACCTCTGCCCTTTTCCCAATTTCATTTGAGATCCTTAAACCTTAGGCCAGTGTTTGTAAAATAATAGATTTACGTGAAGTTCATTCAAATAATAAAAGACTCACTTCACTGAGAAAGAAAAGCAGTCTATTTCACAAAATCCTTAGAATCTGGGTCAGAAAAAACTGACCATCCAATCACTGCATTAGGATACTTGAAGTGATCCTCTAGCAATTTCTATTGCTATTTTCTACAAGGTTAATCACTCCATGGTCTGCAGGAACTGAGAGCTATGTTATTGTAAACAAGCAGGTGATGCTCCCTGCATGTGACTCGATTTTCCTGGACAGATTCTAGTGCTTTGTATTTCTGCACTGTATTCTGAAGATGGCAGTTGCTTGAGAAATGACTTCAGTGTATCAGTGTATCAATACATCACCATAATTCTCTGAGTTGTCATAATGGCCAATACAGAACTATGAAGACTGTGAAGACTGTCTCTCAAAAAAAAAACAAACAAACAAACAAACAAACAAAAAAAAACTCTGTGCCAGGCACTGTTTTTCTTAGTAGTTGGAATGAGTGTCACTCTGGGGCCCACAAATCTAGCACACTCTGAAGGGATTCTGCCATCTGCCACATAAAGACAACACATATTCTTGGTGTGTAAGACCTTCAGAAGAAAATAATTTTAATAGAATTAATATGCAACAGAGGGAAGAAAAATAATTTAGTTAAAAAAAGTATCCCAGGCCCTGCCTGGTGGTGCAAAGGGTTAAAGCACAGCATTGTGAAGCTATGGCAGCCACTGCAGCACGAGTTCGATCCTCTGCCAGAGAGGCCACCCACATGGCGTGGCAGACCTCTCCTGGCCTGCCTGCTGCTCCTCTTAGCAGTACATCTGCCTGTTCTGCTCCCCACTCTGTTTCTGGTGAATCCTCTCACCCCTGCAACCTCTGGCCTGTACCCCAGTTCTGTATGTATAAATAAACAAATCTTAAAAAAAAGTTTCCCGATGAAGCATCCAAAATTATGCATCCCCTTGTGGGTAAACGCCCAGCCAAAGCAGGGCCACTGAGGTCCATCAGCCCGTGACAGGTCTAAGAGGGGAAGCCACAGGAAGGGACAGAAGTGGCCAGGCAAGTCTGGAAAGAAAAGAGCAAAATCCAAGCCAAGATAAAAGATGCCATTGTCAGCCTGCCCCGTGGGTCTCTCACTCATGTCTCTTTCAAGTCTCTCCTTTCGATCCCCCAAGTCCCTGGTAAAAGGCTGAGACGCAAGTGTGGCTTCTCTTCACATGCCTCTCTACTCTGCAGGCCTCCTCCAGGTCTTCTCCTGAAGTCTATTTTTAACTTCCACTTGGATTCTCCTCCATGCTCAGATCCACCTCCTTGTGGACATGGGGGGAGGGAACATGCAACCCCCCCTTTCTTAGAATATAACACACTGTTAACATTTCTAGGGAGTCTCCATAGGGGAGATATGTTAACCAGGTATGTGAGTGAGTGAACTAGGGGACTTCAATTTGAGCCAAAAGCTGGAGAGACATTAAAACAAGAAGATGTAGTATAAATGAGAAAGATGGGCCTGGGGTCAGGGCTTTGTGCTTCTCAAGGAGGGAGTATTTTTGTGGAAACAAGTCAGTCATGCTAAGGTTGGAGGTCAGAGAAATGATTGGCAAAGACAGACTGATATTCGATATCAGTTCAGGTGCAGGAAAGCACCTGCAGAAGCGAGTCTGGGGGCTGGGCCAGACTTGAATACTGGCAGGGGTGGGGTGGTGAAAACTTCAAATACATGACTTCCTTTGCTTTCTAGAGATCTCCAGTCACTGACGATTGGGTCACAGATTGACTCTTTGCTTATCCAGGATGTTGTGAAAACAAGTGTTCAGTGTGAGATTTATTTTTACTATATTTATTTTTCTTTTGGCAAGAGTTTTATTGTACAAAAATGTGGCAAAGATCCTACCTGTTACCCTGTTTCCCCTAATGTTAACAAGGTAGGTAGCTGTGACCTGTGTGAAAAAGGAGGAGGACACACTAATATCTGACTAGAAATGAAACTGAAACCTTTATGCAGATTTCACCAATTTTTCTATTAATGTCTTTTACTGACCTAGGATCCACTCCAAGATACCACCTTGCTGTCAAGAGAATTTTATGAAATATAAATATTGTCATTTCTTAACCACTCTGTAAGTTCTATATCTCAGTTTTTAAATGTGTCATTAAAAAAAGGATTTATTTATTTATGCATATAAGAACTGGGGTACAGGCCAGAAATGCAGGGAGTGAGAGGATTCACCAGAGACAGAGTGGGGAGCAGAAAGGCAGATTGACTAAAACACACTGCTGAGGGGTGCAGCAGTTTCGACCACTAGGGAGGGCCTAAATGTCTCATTTTTTACTGATCCTTTATGAGGACAACCCAAGTTCTCCCCTCCCTTTCTACCCCATACTCTCCCCCAGGTAGTTCTGGGATTTACATAATAGGACTTTCAAATAGATTCAGCAACTGTCATGCCAGCTTTTTCCTTAGAAAATGGGCTCTCTCTGGAAGGCGATGTTTAGGGAAGCAGCTGTCTCACCCCAAACCTCTAACTAGTTACTTTGCTACTGGGGGGCTTGGGGGAAAACTGACTTTAGCCAACTGACTTTTTTAGCAATTTATCAAGCTACATAACTTTATTATTCTTTCTATTTTTATTTCTGCGCTAATTTTACTTTTTTGAAGGTGTTTACTTTAGACACCTTTCACAGCTCCTGCCATTCATTCACTCAAAAAAGAATCTACTAAACAAATCTGAACTGCAGGAAACTGGTGAGGTGTTGGTGACTTAACATTAAATTAAAGTTCCTGATCAAACTGTAACAGTGTTATCTAAAATGGGGAGGTTCCAGTTCCCTGCCCCACCTAGTGAAGGGTGGAGCTACTGCTGAGCCTGAGGGGAAGCTGGAGGACTTGAGGAATGAACATGGAGGAGGCGCGAGGAGTTGAGACCTGTGAAAAAGTCTCACAGCTTCTCGACTTTGGTTGAACGCCAGGCACTAGGTTGCATGGAAAAGAGACAAATGGAGCTGAGACATGTAGAGACACTTGGAAGAGACATGGGTGAGAGACCAGAGGGTGGCTGAATAGGGCAGCTGCTACCTTGATTTGTACTTTGCTTTTGCATCCTTTCTTCCAGACTAGCCTGACCCCTTCTATCTCATTCCCATGGTCCCCACCAGAAGGAACCTGAGACCATGGCAGGTGTTTGGGCCTCCGCGGCTGTGCTTTGGGCCGGCCCTGTTTAGCTGGGCATTTACTCTCGACGGGTGGGTATCTTTGGGTGTTTCATTGGGAAACTATTGTCCTTTCTTCTCGTCTCTTCCTATGCACACTAATTCTATTGAAGTTCTTTTCTACCGAAGGTTTTACACACTATCAGAATGCTTTACCTTATGTGGCAAATGGCAGTACACATTTTTAGAGTGTGCAATTTTGGGGGTTTTGGGATATCCCTAGTGTGCCTGCTTTTGTTTATTTGTGGTTTTTTTTTTTGTATTATATTCATTGCAGTAGTGTTTATTTACAACACTGTATATGTCTTAGGGGTGTAGGGTCACATCTCTACGGATGTGTTATCATACCAAGCCCTTCATAAGTAATCTGATAATCTTTCCCTATAGTTCACTGAACCTTTTCTGCCCATCACCATACTTTCCCTCACTCTGGTAGTCTCGGTTCTGCTGTCAGATTTCAAGGTGTTTTTTGGTTTGCATTTGTCTGATTTTCTAAAAGGGACGAATCATCCAGTATTTGTTTTTCTACTTCTGACTTCTTTTGCTTAGCATAATCCCCTCCCATTCCATCCATGTTGTCACAAATGGCAAGTTCATCTTTTTGTTTCTTTAATAGCTGAGTAGTGGTCCATTGTATTTATATATCACATCGTTTTTATCACTCACCTGTCACAGGGCACTTAATGTTGTTTCCATAGTTTGGATATTGTAAGTAAGTGCTATAATGAACACAAAGGTTTTTTATACACATTTTTTTTGATTGTTCACAACTTTGAGATAGGATTATTTATAATTTAAAATAAGTGGGAATATATATTCATATTATGTTTTATATTCACTGATCATAGATTAATAATTTCACTTTCAAGACTTAAAGTTTTCTTTATAAAAGTTGAGTAATTATGTGACTAGAGTCTTAGCAATTCAGCAACTCAACATCATTCTTACATTTGTTCTCATGGTAAAATTCTTTTACACTGTACATGTTTCTGTCAACATCTTCAGTTACAATTTCAACTACTAGAACTAGAGTTTAGAATGGGCTATCATGGTATTTTGCATTTTGCATTTAAATTTTGACTATACAGGACAATATGTTCTTAGTGTATGTTTTTTTAGTATTCAGAGACATGTGCATAACTTTTGTAATTGTCCAGTTCATAGAATAGATAACGTGAACTTTCACTAAAACAGTCCCTTTTTACTTTTTGAAGATTTATTTATTTATACAGAACTGGGGGTACAAGCTAGAGGTGCAGGGGCAGTGAGAGGATTCACCAGAGACAGAGTGGGGAGCAGAACAGGCAGATCGATGAAGTATACT
>NW_004567103.1:79087238-79088033 GCF_000260355.1 Condylura cristata | reverse complement strand
TTTTTTTGGTTGCTGAGTAATATTCCATTGTGTATATGTACCACATCTTTTTAATCCAGTCATCCACTTTTGGGCATTTGGGTTGATTTCATGTCTTTCCAGTTGTAAATAAAGCAGCAATAAACATGAGGGTGCAGGTTAATTACCTTGTTTTAAGAAGAGCTGACAGCAGTGAAGAGAGTGGGACATAGATGATCTGTCAGGTGGCTGAGTGGTTCAGTAGGGATGTTATGATGGTCACGTCATCAGGCTAGAATGATTTCGGATATATTTGCTGAGAAAGGATGGATATAACTGAGTTAACAATTGAATATGGATGTTAAAAGGAGGTGGAGTCGAAGTTTTTGTTTCGCAATATCTTGCATCGAATAGAGAAATAGGTAAAACAGTTGGAGGATGGTGGCTATCAGAAGGGAAGAGTGCAAATGAATCTGGTATGGAACATTTAATTTGAGAAGAATGACATATAATAAGAAGATCCACAAATGTCTGTTGAACGAGTGAAGGAAGGAATGAATCACAACTAGAGTAACTATGGACAGATGGGGAAGATGGCCTAAAGGAAACTAAGTGTTTTTTTTTTTTTAACATATTAAATTTCACAGATTACTAGAAGAACGCTTTTTTAAAAAAAGATTTGTTTATTTATGCATACAAAAACTGGGTACAGGTTAGAGGTGTGGGTGGGTGAGAGCATTCACCAGAGACAGAGTGGGGAGCAGAACAGGCAGATGTACTGAAATACACTGCTGAGGGGAGCAGCAGGTGGGTCAGGAGAGGTCTGCTGCGCTATGT
>NW_004567103.1:79058300-79084908 GCF_000260355.1 Condylura cristata | reverse complement strand
AAAAATAGTATGGTTTAATATACTGTTTCAGACTCAGAAATCCAAATTCCTCAGAAGTTCCCAAAAACAGTGCAGAACTTGAGCAATTATGATTGTATTTTCTCAGACATTGGTATAGGAGCAGACTATGAACTATAAAACCTTAAGCCTGCAGCCATAATGACCTGACACTAAACTAGATGCTTCTGGATGAGTTCTTGGCCATAAATTAATCTGTGAACTAAAAACAGTAAGCTAGATGAACAGGGCTGGCCTATATATCTCTGGATGTATGTTTATATGTAGTTCAGTCTCTCAGTATCGCTTATAGAACTGCTGAATAGGTGGAAAAAATCAAAGCACACACTATTAAAGAGACTGTATTCCTCTTTGTGAGAAACTTTATGTAAAATAAAAAAACCTTATTAAAAAAAGCTCTCTACCTTAGGAAAAAATTATGATTTTAAGGATTATGAACCTGTCAGTCTATAAGTTATGAGCTAGAGGCAGCATCTGAAGTTTTGATTAATCTGCTCATTACTTAGTTGACCCAGCTTGCTATCCTTGACAGCAAGCAGAAATATCTGCAGTGCTAATGTTACCTCAAGTAGAAAAACATGGAAGTATGTTCTCCACAGACTCTCCGAAGCTTTATAAGTGGGTGATGAAGTCTGTGGAGAGGTGATGTAGTAAGAGGCCCTTGATTTTTCATGGTTTAAATTCTGGGCCTTATTTCCTCTCCCTTCCTGCCCCCTTCCCCTGAGACTTTCAAGTCAAGAAGTTAAGCTTTACTGTGACTCACAAGTAAATGCCAAAGAGGGGTTGCTGAGAATGTGTTCATTCGTTCGGCCATTTCCTGCTGAATACTGTGTCCTGGGCCCGCTGCACTGTGGACAAATAGGCTAACACTTGTTTCCTTTGCACCAAGTGTTCAGAACCCAATAAACACATTTTTTTTTTTTTTGACTCTTTGGTTATCTTCAAACTACATAAGGCTTTCCCCCCCCCTCTTTTTTCTTTTTTCTCCCCCCACCACTATCCTTCCTTCTTATGCTTTTTGACCATTTCTCTCTCTTAACCTCAGAAAGATCCCCTTCTTTATTAGTATCTACTAGTTTTTACAATTAACTTGGCTTTGCCATATTGCTCACTGTATAAACACCCAATATTTGCTTGATCCAAAATTCCTAAAACACCTTCCATTTTACTGTGAATGGTAGCGTTTTGCTTTTCTGAAATGTATCCACTGTGTGGATGTACCACTTCTTGGTCCAGTCTTCTACTAGTGGGAATTTAGGTTGTTTCCTTTTCCTAGCTATTGTAAATAGTGTTGCAATAAGCATTGTAGAACATATAGTTTTTTGATTTGATGGTATCACATTATTCATGTAGAGTGCTGAATCAAAAGTTATTTCTGTTTTCAATTTTTTAAAAAGATTAATTTATTTATGCATACAAGAACTGGAGTGTAGGTCAGAGGTGTGGGAGTTGAGAGGATTTATCAGAGACAGAGTGGGGACCAGAACAGGCAGGTGGACTGAAATACACTGTTGAGGGGAGCAGTGGGCGAGAAAGGAGAAGTCTGCTGTGCCGTGTAGTCTCCTCCCTGGCCAGGAATCGAATTCATGCTGCAGTGGCTGCAGATAGCTTCAAAGTGCTGCACTTTAACTCATTCTACCAGGAGTCCCATAACTTGTCTCATTTATAATGAGGATTCTTAAGACCTGATACCAAAAACTAATTGTTTCTTTTCTTTGGTATCAGTTGTGCCAGAGCAAGACCACTGATCCCCTTCATGAAGACAGCATGGTTTTAGTTCATTCTCAGTGGCTTTGTAACTTGGAATAGCCTACTTACTCTTTCTGGTCTTGCTATTAGAATAAAATAATAGAGGTAAGAGTCCACTTTCAGTGTCTTATTGTCTTGACCACAAATATTACTTGTGACTTTCTTGAAGGCAGTAATTTGATCTGAAAGCTCCTTTGTTACCTCTTCCAGATAGATTTTTATGATAAGCTTGTGCTCTTCTTTACCATATTTGAGTGCCTATTAAAAACTGTGTGGTTAGGCTCCTATTTTGCAGTTGTGGTAAAAGAAAGTACAAACTTGACTTGGTGGTTCTTAAGGAAAAAGAATATTGTATTACATTGAACAGATGTTATGGACTGAATGTTTGTGTTCCCCCCCCCCCCCCCATAAGTTGAAACTCTGCCCCTCCCCTACTGCTGTGTGATTGTATTAGGAGTGGGGTCTTTGGTAGTTGCTTGGGAGTAAATGAGGCCGTGTGGGTGGTTCTCTCAAGAGTACGATAAATACCTTAAAACTACCTGAGATTCCTCTCAGGAGCAATCAGCATCTGGAACTGTGAGAACTAAATTTATATGCCACCTTGCTATGATATTTCATTAGAGCACCCCTAACTGATACACTAGAAAAGAGACACATGAACTCCAGTCATTGGCTGTCCTGGACTTCCCTTGCTGAGTTTTCTGGCACTGGTGCAGGGCTAGATACGGAACTGCCTGCTCTTCCCATGCACAGCAGTAGAAGACTCATGTTCCATTACTCATGCAAAAAATATAATTGAGTGCCCATTGTGGCTGGCACCAAGCAAAGCACTGGGAACACAGGGCAAGCAACATTTAGGCAGGTGCTGTTCTGCGCTGTCACGGGAAGTGTCAGATATTAAATTAATATTTACAAGTGGACGTGTCATTACGGAGGAGGGGGTCTTGTGAGAGGATGTGGCACAAGTGTCAAAGGTAAAGACTGTGGTTATCCACTTTTGGGGGGGATAAACTGCCACTCGAGGAATGTTGGGATTTTTCTGGATTATTTTTGTTTGTTTCACAAATGACTGGAGGCATTTAGTGGGAGAGGAATAGAGTGTTAACTATCTTACAGGTCACAGGACTGATTCTCTACACAAAACAGCATCTTAAACACAACACATCACTTTCAAATATCCATTTGAATGTGTTTAATTTATCTATCTGAGCTTCAGCCTGATCTTTTTACATGGAAATACAGATTATTTTTGCATGATTTTAGCATACATAGAATTTACCAAGAATGTAACCTCAATGTAAATTGGAGGAAGATTGTACTTTGTTTGCAATTTTAATGAGAGTTACTCACCATTTCAGCAACTCATGTCACTGGCAGTCAAGCTGTGGATGGCATTTGAGTCATCAATGCTATAAGCTGGTATTGGTCTGTCTCTGGGGTTCTTTTATTCTCTGTGATTCTATATGTGAAATCATTACAAGCATACAGTTACTTACTGGATCTTTTTATGAGGTCATGACATCATTTGCATATTGAAAATGTATTTCTTAAAAATATGATTGATTTATTTATGAATACAAGAACTGGGATGCAGGCCAGAGGTGTGGGTGGTGAAAAGACAGAGTGGGGAGCAGAACAGACAGAAGTACTGAAATACACTGCTGAGGGGAGCAGTGGGTGGGTCAGGAGAGGTTTTCTGTGACATGTGGGTCAGCTCCTTGGCTGGGGTTTGAACTTGTGCTGCAGTGTCTGTGGACAGCTTCATATTGCTGCACTTTAACCCCGCGCACTAGCAGGGAGGGCCCAAAAATGTATTACTTTTCTTTAGAAATTGATTATTTTAAAATGACATAGTTGTAAAAGTGATATGTAAATTTATGTAAATAAATGTAATTTTAATTTAGGACACAAAATATGTCATTTCAAAATAGTAAGTCTTACAGAATTGAGGATGAGGATGTAAAAAAGGACTTTTCTGAACAAGGAGCATCTCATCTTGTTACCGGGCAACCCCAATGGGAAATGGTTGGCCTGATTGTGGGTCCTCACTGGCGCATTTTATGAACTTATAGTGAGTCTCAACTGCAGGCATGCACAAAAAAGCTAGTAAAGGGCTTATTCACAAAAAGGAGAAAATGAAGAAAGGGATAATCCAGGGACAAAAAGAGAGATAAATTGGTGAATGCATTCTATCCGTCCCCCTGAGCTGGAACCCCAATAGTAGGCTGAAATCTAGTGGAAAACCAAGGACCCTGGCCCCCACCCCGCCACCCCTCCCCGCCCCAAGTCCCATCTGTCTTGGTGATTTACCAGGCCTGGCTACTTAACTCCACTCTCAGTCCTCAGTCCCCAGCAATTTTCTCTTCGGTGGTGATTTCATTATGGGATTTGAGGTCCTTGGCGTCTTGGATCTCGTTGGTCTGGGGTGGGGGGGTGGTCCATAAAACCTCTGTTTGTGGAGTTTGTCCAGGACATCCTCTGCCCCCAACAATCTAAGGGCTGAATGATGACGTGGGGCTCATCAGGCAGAGAGAGTGGGGTACGCTGCAGAGTCAGGATATGCGTGAGGCTGTGGGGACGGGCCAGGAGAGAACAAGCAAGTGGGAGAGCTTCTGCAGCTGGTACATAGAGGGAGGCAGAGGCTGGCATGAAGTAGGGCTGGCAAGAGGGAGAGAAGGTGCCTTCTAAGGCTTTGGAAATCAAGTTAACTTACTTTTTTTTTTTTTAAGATTTACTTATTTGTGCATACAGAACTGGGGTACAGGCCAGAGGCTCAGGGGCGGCGAGAGGCTTCACCATAGACAGAGTGGGGAGCAGAACAGGCAGATCGACGAAGTACACTGCTGAGGGAAGCAGCGGGCGGGTCAGGAGAGGTCTGCCACACCATGTGGTCACTTCCGGGTCAGGTGGCAGGCTGGAATCGAACTCATGTGGAAGAGGCTTTTAGCTTCTCAATGCTGTGCTTTGACCCGCTGCGCCACCAGGGAGGGTCTAACCACTGAAGGGCAGAGTGATAGGACGTTTTTATTTGAAAAAGTTAACTATAGCACACAGGAAAAATTACAGGGAGCGGGGAAAATAGTGAATGCAGGGGAAGGGGAATCCATGTGAAAGATGAATGGAGACTGGATTAGGACAGAGGTGGAGGTTATGAGATGTATTTGGAAGGTGATACATGGGCTTTGGAATGAGTTGCTCATTGGTTATGGGCAGGAGGGACAGTATGGTGTCAGTGGTGAACCGTGGAGTTTTGGTTTGTGTGACTGGCTGGTGAAATCATTCACTGAGTTATGGACTCCTTGTAAGGAAAAGAATGAGGAGGGTGAGATCATACATCCTGGAATGCTGACGTGGTAAAGCCCAGAGACCACAAAGTGGAGCAGTTGAATAAGTCATTGAGATTAGCAGAAACTTAGACGAAATCTTTCCAGAGGTAGAAACTTAGGGCATTGGTGTGATCACAAGGGGCAGCCTTGTCTGCAATCATAGAGGAAGCGAGAGCAGAGCTCAGGATGGAGCCCTGGGCGTCATGTACTATAGGATGGCAGTTCTGAACATGTGGTTCCAGACCAGTAGTAGCAGCAGCCTTGGGAACTTGTTAGGAATGCTGATTCTTGGCCCTCCCTGGTGGCTCAGTGGGTTAAAGCACAGAACTATGAAGTTATCACAGCCATTGCAGAATGAGCTCACTCCTTGGCCAGGGGGGTGACCCACATGGCATAGCAGACCTTTCCTGCCCCGTTTTCTGCTCCCCTCAGCAGTATATTTCAGTCAGTTGGCCTATTTTCCTCCCCACTCTGTCTCTGGTGAGTCTTCTCACTGCCTGCACCTCTGGTCTGTACCGCAGTTCTGTATGTATAAATAAATCTTAAAAAAGAAAAAGAAATGCTGATTCGTGGGTGCCACTGCAGACCTACCAAATCAGAAGCTCCGGGGATGGGGCTCAGCTATCTGTTCCATCAAGAGTTCTAGGTCATCCTACTGCTTCCTGCAGTACGAGAACTGACAACATAAGAATGAGAAGAACCAGAGAGTTTGGAGGGTAAAGAAGAGAGTATGGTATGATAAAAAGCAAGGGTAAAAAAAAAAAATGTTTGGCCCTCCCTGGTGGCGCAGCAGGTTAAAGCACTGCACTGAGAAACTAAAGCCACTTCCACATGAGTTCGATCCCCGTCTGCCCTGGAGGCGACCACATGGCGTGGCAGACCTCTCCTGACCTGCCCGCTGCTCCCCTCAGCAGTGTACTTCATCGATCTGCCTGTTCTGCTTCCTGCTCTGTCTCTGGTGAATCCTCTCACCCTCTGCATCTCTGGCCTGTACCCCAGTTCTGTATGAATAAATAAATAAATTAAAAAAAAATGTTTTAAGAAGGTATTAGTCCACTCATATGTGGACTACAGAGAAACAAAATAGAATCAGGCAAACCAAAGCAAAAAACAAAAACAAAAACCAGAAAAACAACTATCGGGGCCTCCATAGTGGTGCAGGGCTAAAGACAGTGTTACCAAGCTATCACCAGCCACTGTGGCATGAGTTCAATCCCCGTCCAGGGAGCTGACCCACATGGTGTAGCAGACCTCTCCTGTCTTGCCTGCTGCTCCCCTCTGCAGTGTATTTTAGTCCATCTGCCTGTTCTGCTCCCCACTCTATCTCTGGTGAATCCTCCTCCTCCCCCACATTTCTCTGGCCTACACCCCAGTTCTTGTATGCATCACTAAATAAAGCTTTAAAAAAACCTATAATTCTGACTGTAAGACTGAGGCTACCAGAGGGGAAGGCAAGAGTGCAGAGCAGGGTGGGGAGGGGCCCAGTGAGGACAGTGGTGAGGACAGTGGGGTTCCTGATGGTGGGTGTGATAACATACATCTGAAGAGGGTGGTATACTCTGATGCCTTAAAATCAATGATGCCTTAATTAAAGAACTGACAAAATAAATATAGAAAAAAAAAAAGGAAGGTATTCATCTACAGCAAAATCCTGCTGATTAGTTCACCAGTAAATTTTGGCATTTGATGTTTGAGCAAAATAATTCACCAGCTTCATAGTGCCAAAGTTTCTCTGTGCAGTCCAGCTTTTATAATATTTGTGACCCCAAGATTTCAAAATTTATAATTGGTTGTAAGGCAACATATTAAAAGGTAAGTGGGGTTTATAATGGGCTACATTGCAGTCTTGCATTTCATCACAAAGAGGGAGAAGTGCAGAAAGGTGAAAGTAGAAAGTGACCTTTTGTAGCCTCAGCGCTCAGTCACAAGCAGACATGGAAGTGGTCTGGTGGCCTTGCTATGGGGGCTCCTGGGAATAGTGTGGTGGTTCTGGGCCTTGGCTCCCCTTAAGAATGTCCTGGGTGCCTTTACTATGTGTTCATGTCCAGGCCTCCCTCTCCAGTTCAGGTAAGTCAGGATCTCTGGATGTAGGTTTTTTTTTGTTTTTTTTTTTTTTAAGATTTTAAAATTTATTTATGCATACAGAACTGGGGTACAGGCCAGAGGTGCAGGGGTGGTGAGAGGATTCACCAGAGACAGAGCAGGGAGCAGAATAGGCAGATTGAAGAGGTACACTGCTGAGGGGAGCAGCGGGCGGGTCAGGAGAGGTCTGCCACACCATGTGGGTCACCTCTGGGGCTGGGGATCGAACTAGCTTCAAAGTGGCGGTGACCAGCTTTGCAGTGCTGTGCCACCAGGGAGGGCCCCGATGTAGTGTTTTAAACGTATTCCCCAAGTTGGTGATTACATTCAGCTAAGGCTTGAGTACCTTTGAGAAGGTTCTTTGCTGAATTCAGGTTATACAAGTTGGGTCATCAACCTTTCAGGTAGATTTAGAGGAATGTTTAGTAGATCAGTCTCACCTGGCTAGGTAGAACATTCCAGGTCCACTAGGCCTTTGAACAGCTCTGCTTTTTTTTGGTTGCAGCAAACACCAGTTGTATATTCCTTTCTATCCTGTTAAATCCACCCCTCCTACCAACATATTGACACTTAAAAGATTTAAGCCAACAGTAATGCACTTGCCAGTGCTGAGAAAAGTAAATAAATAGATTCCATGCAGTTTTATGGGCTTGTCTTATACACTAACCACTAACACTAGCCACAGTGTGGTATCGTCTGCTTTGAGTCAAATTATCTGAAGAGGGAGACAGGCTGGATTGTTTGTGTTACAGAACTAAATGTTCACTTTTTTAGGTAATGACACACTAAGAGGTAAGAAAAACATTTTCCTTTCGTTGGAGATACATATAGAGAGATTGAATCCATTGAGCCAACTGTCAACAAACTATATGCGCTGAAAATGCTAAAAGTCACGTAGAGAAAGAGTTAGTTTGTAGAACCTGATTTTGGGTCGTGCCTGCTTTAAGCTCATTTTGCTTCATCGTCATTTATCTAACTGTGTCGCACAGGTCCGCACATCTCCACCAGGGGGCCCTGAAAGCGTTTTTATCGGATTTCCAGTCTCCACAGTCTTTTTCAGTGAGTGTAGCTGATAAAACATCCCATTGAAGTTGGGGAAGTGCCTGAGTCCCTATTTGAAATTTGGACATTTTCCCTCAGCGTGTACCAGCAACTGCTGAAAATCTTTGATTTACTCTGGGTTTTATCAATTTTTATTTTATTTTTTAATTTTATCTTTTGAAAAGATTTATTTATTTATGCATACAAGAACTGGGGTGTAGGCCAAAGGTATGCGGGTGAGAGAATTCACTAGAGACAGAGTGGAGAACAGAACAGGCATATCTACTGAAATGCAGTGCTGAGGGGAGCAGCGGGTTAAGACAGGTCTGCTGTGTCATGTGGGTCACCTTCTTGGCTGGGTATTGAACTCTTGCTGAAGTGGCTGTGGAATGCTTCATAGTGTTGAGACTGTGCACCAACAGGGAGGGCCCTCAATTTTTAATTTTAATGTTTGATAATCTTTTATGCTTGGTTTCTTTTTGATGAGCTGAGGGTTTGTGTAAATCTGATATTTGTTATGGTAAGAAAGAAAGATTCATTTCTGCTTAAAGAAAAAAGTTCACTTTGGTCCTCTACCCTATTACTCAGTTAGAATAACTAGAAATTGTAAAGTCTGTGCTGAGTGTGATTGGTGGGTTTTTTTTTTAGCACCTTATTCTCTGTACTATTCTATCCTGAATTTTCCTTTAGATCTTCTAGTCTAAGAACTTTGCATACTTTCAAACAGAAAATTTACCATGGTACCTATATGACAACTCTAAATTCCACGAGAGGTATGATATGATTTATAGCCATAAAGTGTTCTTGTTAATCTGGGTGTTTCACTTAAATTTTTAGAGAACTATTTCTCACATTCTGATAGGTACTAATTATGCATCAGTTTTAAAATATTGGTATTTTTTTACAAAAATTTTGGGGGAGCACACTATTAAAATGAGATATAGGTGGTAAGGTTCTATTATTTTATTTTGTCATTTTAAAAATATTTATTTATGCATACAAATTGGGGTACAGGTCAGAGTTGCAGGAGGTTAGAGGATACACCAGAGACAGAGTGGGGAGCAGAACAGGCAGATTGACTGATATACTACTGAGGGGAGCAGTGGGTAGGTCATAGGAGGTCTGCCATACATGTGGGTCACCTCGCTGGCCTGGGATTTAACTCATGCTGTAGTGGCTTCGGGTAGCTTCATAGTGCTGTGTTTCAATCTGTTGTGCCACCAGGGAGGGCCAGGTACTATTATTTAAAAAAAACACAAGTTATTGGATTATTCTTTTATATTTTGAACTGACTTCTATATGCTTAATATTACTTATGGAAGTATGATTATTCTCAAATATTAGAAAAACTTTATAGCTTTACTAATTAATACCCTCACTGAATTCCGAATTAAAGTTGTATCAAATTCAAATACCTAATAATACATAAATACGCTCCAGTAAGGACTGAATAAATATAGAGATAATCTAGAAATTCTCTGGTCCTATATTCAAGGATAATAGGATAACCACTTGGCAGGAACTTGCAGAAGAGATTCAAGCATTATCAATCTGGCAGGTAGAGATGACCTTTAAGGTATTGCGCATGTTTCAGATTTTATATATGTGTGTAATCAGATAACACCTTCAGTTACATTGAACTCATGATTCCCTCAAGCCCCTCCATTACTTAAAAAATTACTTTTGATGTGAAACAACCTTAAAGTTTAATTTGCAAGATGCTTAAGACCCCTGGAAGAATACTTAGTGAGAATTAAGTTACTAAACTGACTCTCTGTCATTGGCTGTGACTCAGCCATGTGCCTTTATGGTTTGTCTATAGGTGTTTTTTTTTTTTTTTCTATATTAAATGAGCTTCATGCATTTTTTTTAACCCAATGGTCTCCCAATATTAGCAATAATGTCAATTTGCTAAAATGACTGCCATTCCTAAGGCTTTAAAAGTTCATGGGTGAGCATATCACCTCAGATCACCTTTTGGAGATATTCCCCCCCCCCCCCATTCTCTAAGCTCCAAAATTGTTGTTTCAGTGAAGAGCACATGTTGTGTGTGTATGTGTGGTGGTGTTCCTGGTAGCTAGCAACATTTTCTTCACCGGTGCTTTTGGATGGTTATTTTATATAAATATAGACATTTGAGAGTTAGTAGAGTCTAGAAATGTTTACTTGATTGAGACAGTGGAATCACCACCTACAGTGCTGATTCAGTCTCATTTTGATGGTTTAGAATTTCCTTACCTAGAGGCAGCTTACCTTCTAATATGCATTTGGAAATCTTGGAATTAGAGATATTTAACAGATGTTTTACTGTCAAAATAGACCACCCAAGGTGCAGTATTTAAAGCCCTATTCCTATTTAATAAAGAGTCTCTCAATTCTGATGAATCTTTGGACTCTTGGTTTACCCGCACTTCTCTGAAGCCTGGTAATTTGTATGTTGTGGCGGGTGGAGAAAAGAGTAGATATAGAGAGCTACATTGAAAGGCAACAAGAAGTGATGGCTGACATTGAGAAGATCACTATATAAAAAACACTCAAATTTTAAAAATAGCTACAATTTAGGATCCTAATTTAGGATCACAGAGCAAAGGAGCTGTTCCCTCTTCCTTAGCAGTCCTTGAGATGCTACTATGTCACCATGGTTTCTAGTGATGATTCCTGGAGTCTTAGGATTCTGGGTCATCCCAAGGATCCCCATATCTCCCTTCAACTCTTCTTTTTGTCCAATTTATATGTTTGAATTCCATAAAAGTGTTTCTCAGCTTAAATATATATAAATGAAAAACCAACATTTTAGTGTATAGTTTGATTCTAAAATGAGGCTGAGTCGTACAGAACAGATTAAATTATACTCAGCATTCTATGTGTAAAAGTCAGGAAAAGATATAAAATATTTCAGAAATATTTGCATGAAAATGGAGAAAATAAAAGTTTTGACATGGCTAGCTCTCAGTAAATACTTGTCAAATGGATGAATGATGAAATGCAAAGGGAAAAAGTACCAGAAAAGTCATCTTCTCCCACATCACTGAATAAATAAGGCAGGACTGAATGTGGTTCCTTTGTTGAATTTTGTTGTACTTAAAGATGCCTGGGTTTAGTCTTCTAAGAACAGCTCAAATACAGAAGTGACAACATTTGGCAAGGCGCTTGTTGAAAGTGCCTTGAAGTATCATTCTGTTCTCTTGAAAACATCTTTAAGGAATATGTCATGAAAGCATTTAGAATGGAAGTTGATGATCCATTCTTTTACAGATGTGGAAGTAGAGACTAAACTAAGCTCTAGAGGTAAGTACATTTTTTTGTCTGTATAATCAGTATCTTTAATTAAAGAAAAGGTTATTTTCTTAAAGGTAATGGATTTGATTGTTTGCTATTTTGTGCATTCAATATCTATTGCCAAGAGTGAGGCAGAGCAAAGTATGGACTCTAGTTGTTTATGTATATATTTTGTTAAAATATGTATTGTAAAATATAATATGTATATTATGCTCATATAGATTCATCCATATTATTTATACTTGTATTATAGGTATATACATAAAAGGTACAATATCAAAATGACAACTTGGTGATTTATTATAGGAGTTTGCAAACATTTTGTATAAAAGGTCAGATTAGGCTTTGTGGGCCATATGGTCCCTGTCACAGCTGTTCAGTTCTGTGGTTGTTAATGTAAAAGCAGACAGATCATTTGTAAACTAATGTGTGGCTCTGTTTAAATAGTTTTATTTACAAACACAAATATTTATAAAACACTAGATTTGGGCCACATGTGGGCTAATCTCTGATTTATGGCATTACAAACTCTAGTGTTGCTATGATAAAGGACAGAGATAGAGGATATTACCAGCATTTCAGAATGATTACCAGTATCATCCTGGTGTCTACTCCTAATTATCTTCCCTGCCTTCTTGCTCCCTACTTCCGACTTTTATGATAATATACCTCTTGCTTTTCTTTATAGCTGTATCAGCCAAACATATATTCAGTGATGGAATTGTACAGTGTGTACATTATCAGCCTGTCTATCATCTATTTAAGCACTCTTCATCGCTAGTACAAAAATTGATAATTTCATTTTCATTGCTGCAAAGAATTTCATGATGTGAATATATTGAGGTTCATTTTTGTATGCTAATGGTGGTGGATATTTGAAAGTCATTTTAATGTTTCAACTCTTATGTGAAAGGCTTTTATGAGCATTCTTGTGTGTGTCTCTGGACACCATTGTGTATGCATATATATTGGGAATATATTTAGGGCTAGACTTGTTGAGTCTGCTTTGTAGTTGTAGTTTAATAGAAAATGCTACCAATTTTCCAAAGTGGTTGTGCTAATTTACCTGCCATGCACAAGTGTTTCCATTGTTTCAATATCAGGAATCAAACTTATGATCAAATGTTGAATAGTGGGGGCTGAGTGTTGTACCCCTGTGTGATTGTTCCTTCCCTGTCACACCTACACCTTACTGCTGCGCAGGGCCTGTGCTGGTCACCATTGACACCCTGGGGACTCTGTTGTTAGAGGTTGCTGGGAAACTAAGAGGTGGAATCTCAGTGAGCCTTTCTTTCGGCCAGCTGTTCAAATTGAAACTGTCAGGCACCCTGGGAAGAGAGAAGCATGACTGAGGATCTAAGTGTCTCTGAGACAGAAAGGAAAACTGGCAGTAATGGTCATTCTTCACCCACATGTTCTCTAGGCCCCTTGAACCTCTCTCCATCCAACTGCCACTAAGGGCACAGTCTGCCTCTCACTTGGGATGGTTCATGGTCCATTCCAGTCAAATACTATGGTAGGCACAAATTTATGTAGCAAGATATTAGAGTTTTTGCTTCTTATATAAATGCTTGCATGATAGCCTTTATTTGCTTCTTTACTGCAAAAGCTTAAAACATTTACTATCTGGAAAATTTTTCCAACTCTTTACAGTGTCTGTAACATTTGAATGTTACCGGTCTTTTTAATATCAGCTATTTTGATTGGTCTGTGGCTTAAATTGCATTGTAATTTTATTTTTTCCAGACACTGCGTACCTTGTCATGTTGGTTGACCACTGGGATATCATCTTCAAATGAGTGTCCGTCCAGGTGCCTAAGCCAGCATGTAAGTGTTTTTATATACTTTGGATATGAACCTTTGTCAGTTATGTGTTGCAAGTTTCTTTTTCTATAAATGGTTGGCCTTTTTACTTTCCTCATGTTATAATTTGATGAACACAAGTTCTATATATTTACCCATCTTTTCCTTTATAGCTATATTTGGTTTATGAAAATTTTTACCTAGAGTATGCAAATATTTCCCTAAGTTAGCTTCTCAAATGGGGGCTCTCAAATGTTAGCATGACTCAGAATTATCGGAGAACTTGTCAGCACTCAGCTTGCTATGACGAGACTGATGAAGCAAGTCTGGGATGAGGTTGGAGACTGCACTCCCAGCCAGTTCCAGGCATGCCGACACTCTGCTCTGGGGTCTATGTTTTAAGAACCACTGATCTTGAAGCTTTGTTGTTTTGCCTTTCACATTGATACCTATAATCGACTAAAAACTAAGAAGTGAGGATCAGTTTTCATTTTTTTCCTATGAAAATACAAGTAACATTTGTTGAAAAGATTGTTCTTTCTCAATTGTTCTCCAAACCAGGTATCCACATGTGTATGAATCTGGGCCTTCTAGGATATTCCACTGGTCCTGACGACCTTGGGACACTACCACCCTGTCTGCATTATCATAGCTCTGTCACAGGTCATGGTATGTGGAGAAGCAACTCCCCTCCCCCATCTTCCCTTTTACTTCAATATACATTTATGAGCAATTTGTCAATTTGTAAACACACTCACAGACACATACATACACACTATTGATGGTCGGATTAGAAGTACATTGAATCTATAAATCAGTTTCGATGAACTGACGTATTTACAATATTGAATCTCCTAGTCCAGGGCTTCTCAGTTCTCTCCCACCCCCCTTAATATTCCCTGTAAACAATCTTATTTTGACTTTCCCCCAATTACCCTCCACTTCTATGAAATTTTAATGCCATATATATATTTTGTGTATATACATCAGACAATCAGATTTTTCTTTCTCCTGAGGACTCGGTTGGGAGTGACTTCATGTCCATTGTGAATATGTAGCCAATCCATTTATTTAGATATTCTTTGTTTTCCCTTAATAACATCTTGTTTGTTTTTTAAAAGTTTAATATTGAATTAAACATGAATTATTTCATAATCCTTTCATATTTGAAAAACCTTTAATATTTTCTGTCATAGCCATAAACATCTATTTTTAGGTTGGTTCCTAGGTATTTGATATTTTGGAACATACAGTTCAAGCCCCTTGGGTTGGCTGCATGGCACTCAGGTGGGCTCAGGCGAGCACATGTAGTCTGTGCTGGGCACCCTGACCTCTTGCACCCTGACCTCTTGCTCCATACCTGAGTGCGTGCCACCTGGCTGCCCCACCTCATCAAATCCCGATGTGCAGTCTCCAGTTTTTAAGACATGTTCTTGAAAGACCCAGCCTCATTTGCCATTTGTGGCTGTAAAGGAAATAATATATACAGTTTTAAGTGCAGAAAAGACATTTGGAAAAAGGAGAGTCACATCTTGGAACGTGTTTATAATTAAGGCATAAGCTGCCGTCATTATTTCTTCATGGTTTAGTGTTAAAATGTAGCAGTAGATGGCACTGTTTCTTAATAGATAAAGAAAGCCCTCAACTCAGTAGTTTTGAGGAAAACATTTTTCTGTTAAATTGGAATTAAGAATAATATAAATAAAACTAGAAAAAGTTCTGCAGAATCCCTTGTGATCACTTCTCTGGTGAGCTTAATTAAAGTCAATGAAGAAGCGTAAGCTCTCTCACCCTCTTACTTGTGGTGGGCTGTTGCTCTAATTGTGTCTTTTCTCAGAATAGGCTGAAGTAAGTGACAGCATATTGTGTAGACAGCGTGGTCAGAATAAAATCACCCAGAATGAGCCTCAGGTGCCTTCCGGTGTGTGGCCTTGTGCTCTGCACAGAAGTCAGTGCTGGTTTTCATTTCCAGAACCATCTGTGTGGGAGACAGCATGAGAGCATGAAGGGAGTAAAACCCAAAACCTCCCATCAGAGTGTTTTCTGCACATCACAATGGACAACCCGGTTGTGGAATCTGCTTCTGCACGTATGGGCTGTTTGATCTTTGCAGATCATTAACTCTCCTTGGCCTCAGTTTCCATACCTGCAATGTAAAAATAGTATCTACTTGACACAAAGTAAAGAGAACATCTCACAGTTTTGAGATTACTGGCAGCAGTTTCTGCAGAGCACTTAGCCTGGCATGTGCTACTCAGATGCTCTTCGGTGCCTTGGAGGTGGTGTGCGAGGCAGGGTGTCAGTGGGGACCTTTGCTTAGGTGCAAAGGTCATTGGACTTGGCCACATGATTTGTCTCAGGTTTGAACTCTTCAACTCAGGCTACCCTTAAATAAGAAAACCCAGTCTCTGCTGGTTACCCAGGGGACCTTGCACACTGCAGCATGTCCTGACTCTAGAGATGTTGGCTTAATCAGTCCAGGTGGGCCAGGTCCCAGGGCATCTGCATTCAGATTCCCTGTCTACAGTGTGTGATTATTACACGGTGTTGCCTGCAGAGGTGAGACGAGATCTTAGGTGCGGTTATGGGTTCAAATTTGAGTATCTGTCAGATGTTAGCGCTGAGGTTTTCCTCCTGGGCTCTTTGCAATTGTTCAGGTGTGCTGTTGACAGGTATCTTTGACAACTAATACTGACTGGGCAGAGGTACGTTTACAATATGAAGGACATGTTTTCCCTTTTAATGTCTTTCTGAAATAGAAAAATAATGTTCCATGAACAAATCATAAAGAGCATCATGAGCTATTGTTTTTTTTCTCTCAGTCTTTGCAGATTTTCTGTCTCTGTCTGACTGTGTGACTGCTTGTCACTTCTGTCTTGTCTCTGTTTGCTTCTATCTCCTCTGTGTGTCTCTCTACTCTCTATCTACCTGCATCATTTTCTGTCTCTGAGTTGCTGTCTGTCTCTCTTTTGACTCCTTTATCTGAGTGGTGCTGACAAAGTCACCAAGGATATCAACAGTCTTCTCTGGAGAAACAGAACCTGTAGGATTTGACATATGAATATATATTTATATGTATAAGTGAATATATATTCATGCACATAAAGAAATGTATTATAAGAAATTGGCTTACATGATTATAGAGGCTCACAAATCCCAAGATCTCTGTTGGCAAGTCAGAGATCCAGGAGAACCCCTAGTGTGAATGTCATTATGAATCCCTGGTGTAAATGTCATTATGAGTTCAAGTCCAAAAGCAGAAGGAGACTGATATCCCAGTTCAACGATTGTAAGGCAAAGGGTCAGTTCTCCCCTTTCCTACCTTTTTGTTCTCTTCAGGCCTTTAGTGTTTTGGATGAGGTTTTACTTAGTCTACTGATTCAGATGTTAACACCCAATAAGACAATCCATTTTTTGGCACCCCGTGACCAATCAGATAGACACTTCTAGTTAGCCATCACACCATGGTAGGCCATGTAGCTATTATCCTCGAACTGTTGGGTCACAGAAGTCTTGAACAATGGCCTAAAGGTCAAATATGACTCTCAGGTATATCTCGTTTATCTCCCACCCTCATGATGATATCACATCCACTGAATTTCACTTTGTATTACCTCACTGATGACTATTATTCTAGGTCATGAGCAGATATCAGCTCACTAAATTTGGGACTTTTTTCCTAGCTGTTCTAATATACTACAGTGGAACTAGGTCAAACATGGCTACTATATGTCACTAGAAAATCAAAACATATTTACAGTATCTATTGACAATATCAATCAGCCAGAAGAATTCAAATGATTTGACAATGAAGCTACCTGGATTTTTCTCAGTTCCATGTTGTGAGGAAAACTTGCTTCCTGACTGACATCTGTAGATGCACCATTTAGTAATTTGTATCTGTTTATCAAGGGCAAATCTCAGGAAACATTAAGAGAAAGGGTTTTTTCTGCGACTGATGGTCTCCACACCCAGGCTCTTCATTTTAGGTCTCATCATATTCCTTCCTGGCTGGAGCTTTGCCTGACATCCCCACACAGTTAAATCCTTTATCAACTGTGACACACACTACTGGGCTACTCTGGATATAAACTGTTTTATAGAAATAGCTTGGAGTTTAAAAACACAAGTTTGTCAGGACATAAATTTTATGATGTTTAAAACTGAACTTAAAAGGGTTTTTTAAAGCAAACTGTTCCATCCAAAGGGAATAAAAGTAAAAGCAGGTCCGTAACTATATAATAGAAATATAACACTGAGCTAAAGACTATGCAATTATGCCTGTGTTTTGCATTCTTTTCTGAAAATCTTTGTGACAAATTATTACAATTTCCTTGTTTTTATATGGCCCATTGAAATGTTTCCAACAGTGCTGTGCTTGGAAAAGTGTAGGGCAAAAAGCGGTCTTGAGTGTTAAAAATTAAGAATTAAATTTCTGTGCCCTTATTGCTTGGCAGGGAGGAGGTGAAGGGGAGGACTCTGCAGCAGAGGTGATTGGGAGAAGAGTATAAGAGGAGAAAGTAGAGACATGGATTCCAGGAGCTTTCAGTTGTTCCTTTAGGCATGTCAGCAGCCTTCTCCTATAACTGGGTGAAAACGAGAGGTACTCCAAACTATTTATTTTTTTATTTTTTAGATGTATTTATTTATGCATACAGAACTGGGGTACAGGCCAAAGGTGCAGGGGTGGTGAGAGGATTCAGGACTCACTGGAGACACAGCAGGAAGCAGAACGGGCAGACTGACAAAGTACACTGCTGAGGGGAGCAGCAGGCGGGTCAGGAGAGGTCTGCCATGCCATGTAGGTCACCTCTGGGGCTGGGGATGGAACGAGCACGGAAGTGACTGCTGTCAGCTGTGTGTGCTGCGCTCCAATCCATTGTGCCACCAGGGAGGACGGGGCCAACCCCAAACTATGAATGGGAACATTTTCTAAGGGATCAGCCATCTAAATACACAAAGGCAAAGAACTCTTCATATGAATGATCTTTAACTGGGGTGCAGACAGAGAGAGGTAAAAAAGGATTTCAAATAACAGATTCCTAAACTAAAAATTGCCCATCCCCTCATGAGCAAACACCGCAGTCAACAGCTGGGGGTGGCTGAGGCCAAAAAGCATCAGAGCAAGTCTAAGGCACTTATTGGCAGGTACCACACAAAGGACTAGACAAATGCCAGACAGCAGGGATAGACAAGAGGCCTGAAACCCAAAAGTTACCGTATAATCCACCACGGCGTTGTGGTAACAGTTGCCATTGACTCTGCTCAAAATGAACAAATCCTGGGACAGCCTCTCCCTGTTTATCTTACCCCGAGTGTCTTCCTTCTTAGTTTATATACCCACTTCCCTAGCTGACCCCACATGCCTCTGCATGGTGCCTGGCATACTGGGACTCGTGATCCAAGGCTCTTGAGATAGTGTGGGCATGAGTGGAGTTGGGGGAGGGGAGTTGGTTCAGAACATCATTTACTGGCTTGGATGGAGTTTGCTTCTCACTGTTCCTCTGACACTCCTGGAAACACAGGTCAATGCTTAAACCATCCTAGAAAATGTCTGTATACCTTCACTCTCTGGGAGTAATTTCAGAATCAATCTGGGCCGCTTCCTATCAGACCAGCAGTATATCTGGATCTGCTATGGGAACTGAGCTAAACCATGGCCATCAATTCTGCTGGAGCTCTTGAAGCCTTCCAATCAATTTAGGGGCAGATTGTTTTTTGTACTTCAAAGGAATCCAGCTTTTAAAATAAAAACTGAAGCAAGAGGCAAGATGGTCCAGTAACATTCTGTATTTTAGGGTTGGCTGAATAAAAATGGCAAATTTAGTTAGTAACACCAAGGAAGTAAATGAGAAGGAAAACAAAGCCTGGGTCATGAAGAAATGACTGATTTGCTTTGAGGAAGCCTGTATGGAAGGCCTCTGAGGACAACCTGTTTGATTGGGGTGGGTCAGGATGGATTTGCCTTAATGAACTTATTAAGCACCAAAAATAAGCAGAGTCCAGTACATGATGGGCTCATTTCCAAGTGCTCTTTACTTGTTTTGATGCACTGACTCTTGGCTATGGCATCCCAGGCTCTGCTTTAACAACACCCTGTGCTTTTTAAAAGACACTCTTGTGCTTTTCTCTGACACTTTCAAAACCAAAGTATATAGGGACACAGACTTTTTTCCTGAGAACTAGAGAAGACTAGTGGCTTGTGCACTAAGAAATTCACAGAACTGTCCTGCAATTGTGGATTGGAGTATCTCACTTCAGTGAACTGTAAACTCCTTGCAGAGCTGGGTCTCAAAGACTCCCCCCCACCCCCCAATCAAACTTCAGTCAGGTCCCTGTGCTCTCTTTATGACTAGGTCCTTGGGTGTCTTCTCTTTCACTGAGTTCAACTCACACATAAAGTCCTACTGGATCAGTTAAATGAAAACCTTTCACCTTCAATAGTGTATCAAATCTCTCCCCCCTTGCTCTTGAGATCTTATTTCTTTGGCCTGACTGCAGCAAGAATCCTGTTGAATTAGTTTAGCAAGAATTCCTTGCAGGGTGCAGATCTTATATATTTTTTTTAAAGATTTATTTATTTATGCATACAAGAACTGGGGTACAGGTCAGAGATGTGGGGGTGAGAAGATTCACCACAGACAGAGTGGGTTGCAGAACAGGCAGATTGACACTGCTGAGTGGAGCAGCAGGTGGATCAGGAGAGGTCTGCCATGCCATGTGGGTTACCTCCCTAGCCAGGGATTGAACTCATGCCACGGTGGCTACTGATAGTTTGACAGTGCTGAGACTCAACCCCTGTGCCACCAGGGAGTCCATCCCCACTTGTTTTTTTCTGTAGACAGGGTTAAGCCACCTCTCTTAACCCTGCAGCAAAACCCCTATTGTAATAGTTTCTGGAATAGTCTTCCTTCCTGTGTCAGGCCAGTTTTTTCTTTGACAAGGGTCAGCTTAACTTTGCAGCCCCAAGATCAAACACAAAGCCTGTATTGTAGTGGGTGCTCGATAGATATATTTTGAGGGAAGAAAGGAATGAACTAGAGATAGAACTAGATAGCTTGGTGTAGCAAACAAAAGTTCTGTAGCTCACAGACCTGTGTTCAACTTCCTGTTCTGATATTTACTGGCCCTGAGATCATGGATAAACTATTAGATTTTTTTTGTGTGTGTGTTCAACTTGCTCAGTTTTAAAGAATGGGGATAATATAACCTATTTTATGAGGTCAGTTTGAGGATCAAGTGTGGTCATGTGATGTGACAGGCATTTGGTGTGGGCTCAATAAGTGGTTAACATTGTAGTACAATGAGTGTCAATGGCTATAAAACACCCAGCCTTTGGGAAAGGAGTAATTTCATCTAGAACTTCTCCACTCATTCCAAGGTGTTCTATTCTATTATGGACTGAATTGTGCCCATCCCGTTCCCACCCCTGCCCCCCCATTACAAACATACGCACACTTTATCTGTTAAATATTTAACTCCTTTAACTCCAAATCTGAATATCTGGCATAGAGCCTTTAAGGAGATAATTAAGATTAAATGAGGTCATAAAGATGGGGGCCTAAACTATGGGAATGGTATCCTTATAAGAGAAACATCAGATTACCCCCCCCACCTCTCTCTCTCTCTTTCACACACACACACACACACACACACACACACACACACACACACACTTTTATAGAGAAAGTTTACATGAGGACACAGTGAAGTGAGAAGGCAGATGAGAAAGCCAAGAAATGATATCTCACCAAAAACCAACCTTGGTGCCCTGATCTTGGAATTTTGGCTTCCTGGACTCAGAAAAAAATACATTTTTGGGGGGCCCTCCCTGATGGCATAGTGGGTTAAAGTGCAGTACCATGAAGATAGCCGCAGCCACTTCCACTAGGGAGGTGACCCACATGGCGCAACAGACCTCTCCTGACCCACCAGCTGCTCCCTCAGCACTGTACTTGGTCAGTTGGCCTGTTTTGCTCCCCACTCTGCCTTTGGTGAATCTGCTTGCCCCCTGCACCTCTGGCCTGCACTCCAGTTCTCTATGCATAAACAAATAAATTAAAAAAAAATAGATTTCTTTGTTTAAACATAACCTAAAGCCAGTGACCCTGTGTTCCTCTGCATAGATATTGCCCCGTCCCTGCAGTAATGTCTCTATCCATGATTTCATTCTCTCATTATTCAGTGTGATTTTAATTAATTCTATATAAGCCTTACTAACATTTCCCAAAACTTGGCCTTTCCAAGACAATGATTATCTTCTCATCACACTATCTTCCAAATGAAAATTGGTACTCAATATTTTGAGCTTATAATTTTATGTGACCAAGACACTAATTAATTTTGTAAACAAGGCTTGCAATAATTAGAAAAATTAGTGAGTGGACACAGTCTGGGAAGACTTCATGGACCCTTCCCATGTGCTAAGAAGGGAGAGGAGTTTCACTATTTTGGCAAAAGAGAAAGTGAAATCATGTATTTTTTTGAGGAGCTGAACGCATTATTCCATGTAATTCAACTTCAGAAAGAGTACGTCCCTTTCTATGATACCATTTGGGGGAGCAGATGCTGTCATTATTTATTGTCCAGCAAGCCACCACATAATTTAATGGCTTTAACATATCAATGATTATTTATTTTGCCCATGAATCTGAAACCTTGCCAGGGTCTGGCAGGGACTGCACATAGCTTTCTGTGTGATGAGAACTGATGCAGGGTGACAGGAACAGCGTCTATGGTGAGGCCCTCCCAGAGCATGTAAGTCTTATTGCCTAGCCAGGGTCCGGGTCAGGGCCCCCGTTTCTCTCCATATGTGCCTCCACAGTCTGCTTGGGCTTCCTCACAGCATGATAGCTGGACTCCAAGAACAAAGCCTCTAGGGACAGGAAGGAAGTGGGAGCTACTCTTGTTAAGAACTGGTGGTAGAAACTTCTGCATCCATCAATCCATCAAGTTGTCAAGGAGCTCGAATTCTAGAGGGCGGGCCCTAGACTCCAGACCTTTTGATGGGAGATATATCAAAGAATTTTGATTCTCAAACCCTGACTGTAATTTAGAAACATCTTGAAGTTAAATATTGTGAATGCCTTAAGATATTCTGGTTCAGAACCCTCCCTGGTGGCGCAGCGGGTTAAAGCACAGCACTGAGAAGCTAAAGCTACTTCAGCATGAGTTCGATTCCTGCCCTGGAAGTGAACCACAGGGTGCGGCAGACTTCTCCTGACCTGCCCGCTGCTCCCCTCAGCAGTGTACTTTGTTGACCTGCGTGTTCTGCCCCCCACTCTGTCTCTGGTGAAGCCTCTCACTGCCTCTGCACCTCTGGCCTATATCCCAGTTCTGTATGCATAAATAAATAAATCTTTAAGAAAGAAAGATATCCTGGTTCAATTGGATCAGGATGCCTGGGAATCCGTACATTTTTTCCTCTCTAGATGATTCCAATTTGCAAAGAGGTTTCTGGGTCAAAGGTCTTGTTCCAAGGATTGGCAAAAATGAGCCATGAGGCCAAAGGTGAGAATGAATGGAGCCAACTGGAGCCTGATAGAAGGAACACAGCTTAGGAAGGTGTGATCACCACTGCCTGTAAGATAAATTGCTTCCAAATGAGCATAGGAAAAAACTTTCAAGTAAATGCACCTGCCATCATCATGCAGGCTTTTTCTCATATTACACTTTACCAGCAGTTTGTAAATATTACAAAAAAATCGATAATGCTGCCATTTTGCCATGACCTAATTTGTCTTTTCTGATTGTGTGAAGCCTAAGAATGCACCTAGTCTCACATTTCCAGACCTCAGAGAACGATGTTAAACATTTATGGTGCACTTAATCATCTGTCAGAAATGTACCAAGGCATAATGTCTCATTAATAATTATTAAATCATTGAGTCGCACAGAAGGAGATGTTCTCCTCTTTACTTACATAATGACCAGTAACCACTAAAACAGGTCATTTGTGATGCACGGCCAGCACATCTGATAGTGGAAATCTGCTTGAGGAAATTAATAAAAAATCTTATTAAGAGATAGACTTTAGTGAGGAAGAATGCAGGCCTGTGAATTACAGCAATATTCAGTCAGGCCAAATAGATGCTCCTTCCCCATCAAGAAGCAGGTTAAAATTCAGTCAGGTAATTACTAGGAGTGAAGAGATGTGAAAGGAAATGATCTTGTTTGCTTTGGGAGGTTAGATAACTCATTTCAAAGTGTCCAGCTTTGGGCTTTTATTCATAAGTACATGTATCATTTTGTGAATAAAAGAGATACCTATTTTGATTTGAAATGAGACTGGGTTGGAAGGTACAATATGAATTTTTCAGGACTTGGTTTTTATTTCTGATGCTGTTTGTGAAGAATTTTTATTTTATAGGCGGTTTTAATATCAGGCATGGCCATTTTCTCAACACATAATATATGAATTGAATTACATTTTTTTGGTAAATTTTATCCCCCATACCCATCACACAATATGCAGCCCAGAGAGCTGAAGTTTTAGCCTTTGAAAATTTGCAGGCTTTATTTGTCTTTATAGCAGCTGATAGGATGTTGCCTCTTTTTTTTTTTTTAATTTTCAATCTTAAATTTCTTCGTTTTGGCATAAAGCTTCCACAGCTATACAGACAGTTGCAGGATCCAACTAACCATGCTCCTAGTGGTAGTTTAAGGTGACATAGATTGTCTTGTGAGTGCCTTAAGTGTCTGGCCTGATGTATCATTTCTGTGCTACCAAGATTCTTTTAGGCAAATATTTGAAGTGTTTGACACCTTGCTCTTTACTATGTTAAAGATGATGTTGGGCAAAACTAACAAATAAAAAACAATATTTGCCTTTACTGCTCCTCCCTCCAGCCTGGGCAAATAATCAGTAACTATATCCCTTCAGCCTTGTCTATCTGCATGGTTATTAGTAGAAGTCTTGTTGATAGGCCTTTAAATCACTGGGAGTGGAGGTACTTGTTATTTGCCATTATGGAGGAAAATCATTAGAACTTCTTGTTTGTGTTACCATAACTTATGAGGTTTTGGAAAGGAGGATGACATTTGAAATGTTTTTTATTTAAATTTCGTTGGATTGACTTTTACGTTAATTTGCCCATATTAATAGATGCATGTCCCTCTCTTGTCCATAAATGATTTAGAAGATACATTTAGCTTTTCAAAATGATATAAATAGAAGTTGTTGAGAAACAAGAGGAAATATTACTGGTAGAGATATATAAAAGGAGCCAGGAATGAAGCCAACAAAAAGACAGACCATACAATCTGTTACTTGTGTAACAGATGGGCCTCAAATTGCTCCATAAGTATTCTAGAAACTAAACAAAAAGGGACATTTGATTGGTTGTACTGTTCAGAGCTCATGAGATTAAAAACACACCCAGCCTTATGGAGATGCACAATTCATTCTGCTACTGTGGGAAGAATGTCAGTCCTCCTGGGACTCTTCCTATGAGCACAGTGTGCAATGCTAGAGTGTCTCAGACTCCATTGGTAGTAAGTAGGGACGCTGTTAGGGTATCTCTGACTGTTTCTGATCCAAGTTAGTGAAAGCCTTCTGATGAGAGGAGAGTTAGGAAGGGAAAAAAGGACTAAAAGATTGGTTTAGTTCACAAACTCCGCTGGTCTAATTTAATTCAGGAGTGGACTTTACAATGTCTGGATGGAAAGACTAGAAGGCTAGATATCACATATCTTCCACAATATGTTTTTTCTTACAGCTTTTGCGAGATACTATAAGGCTGCAGCATGTTTAATGTTACACTTCCAGGCAGAAGTGTGTATTTCATGTCACCAATTCAATATGGACCTGGAGGGTCTGACAGATAATGACGGGGCAAGCTGCACATAACTTGGGAAAATAATAGGATGAGTGGCCAGGGCTTACCTGAGTCAGTGTCCACTTTGCTCTATTGGGAGCAGAAGAATATCTGTGTACACGGTCAGAGGGCTGAATTGTGCTTTACTCTTTCTGAGCATTTTTGCAATTAGTGTCACAGGAACATGGGAATCAGAGAAGATGGAATGATGAACGATTGTAGGCGAGGCGAGTCATTCCCAAAGGCAGAGGTGAGGAAGTGAGGTGACTTGTGAAAATTCTGAGGTACAGTGAATGGAGCTTTCTGGCAAAGCCATCTATTCACTTGTGCATTTATTTATGCATATGTATCCTGTGATCAATA
Organism: Condylura cristata; assembly: GCF_000260355.1. NCBI lineage: Eukaryota > Metazoa > Chordata > Mammalia > Eulipotyphla > Talpidae > Condylura > Condylura cristata. Next base: position 79,059,431 of record NW_004567103.1, on the reverse strand, counting down.
GTTTGTAGTAAGGACTATTAGGGACTCGATGTGCCAATAGAAAAAAACATATAGTTTAGTTCTTACTCTAGATTTTTCATTCTTATTTCCACAGATTGATCAATGGAAGCCAGTGCCTTCACTGGGTCTTTGGAACTCATAATTTGTTTTCCAGCTTCTTAGCATTAATGCCCTTACGAGAACAGGAGGTCAAGTCTGCTCCTGTGACCAACAAAGATTTCAGTTCTAGGTTCTGGTACTGACAGAGGTCCTGGTGTCAAGGAGAATATTGTTTTCATTTTCTCATTTACAATCAAATAATAAGATAACATTTAGGAATTACTGTTAGCAACCCAGATTTGAAGGAATCATTCTAATTTTCTCACTAGAAGAATTTTGATTTTATGATGAGTGATTTTGAGACCTAATTATTGAATCTGAAAAGTTGTTTTTAAAATCTAGTTCACTGCTGAGGGGAGCAGTGGGTGAGACAGGAGAGGTCTGCCATGCCATGTAGGTCACCTCCCTGCCAGGGAATCAAATTCGTGCTGCAGTGGCTGAGGACAGCCTCATAGTGCTGCGCTTTAACCCCATGAGCTACTAGGGACGGCTCTAATGCCCACGAACAGGAACAGTACTGAGGGAACCTCCATAGGCGAGGTGCTTGAAGGATGGGTAGGAGTTGACAGTTTGGGTTAGATAGGTAAGATGTTTGTTATTCCCATTTCGAATATGGGGAAACTGAGGTAGAGGAGCTTATACATACACCTAAGGTCATCAATTTTCATAATGGAATTGCTGTAAGTGGTTTCTAGTTTCCTGAGCTTCAGTTCAGCTCTTGAGACAGCCAATAAATTCTCTCCCAGTTTGTGGATTTACTCACCTCTGCTCCAGCACACCAACATAATCTCCAAGAATGGGTCCTGAGAGCTTTTACTTATCGGAAGGAACATGCACTAGAAAAGGTGAAAGAATTCTATACAGCTTCTACTGTTGGAATTAACTGTAGATCCTTTTGAGTTCTTTGATTTAAAAATGTTACTTAATTGGGCCCTCCCTGGTGGCACAATAGGTTAAGGCACAGCACTATGAAGCTATCGCAGCCACTGCAGAATGAGTTTGATCTCTGGCCAAGGAGGTGACCCACATGGT
>NW_004567103.1:79043334-79058200 GCF_000260355.1 Condylura cristata | reverse complement strand
CCTCTGCACCCCTCAGCAGTGTATTGCAGTCAATATACGTGTTCTGTTCCCCACTCTTTCTCTAGTGAATACTGTCATCCCCCCCTGCACCTCTGGCCAGTTTTGTATGCATAAATAAATCTTTAAAAAATTTATTTAAATGACCATGAATCCTTCATACAAAGTCCGAGATACTGGAGATTGTAAGAAGTACACTCTTATTTCCCCCCCCCCCGCACCTCTGGCCTGTACCCTAGTTCTGTATGTATAAATAAATAAATCTTTAAAAAATTTATTTAATTGACCATGAATCCTTCATACAAAGTCCGAGATACTGGAGATTGTAAGAAGTACACACACATTCCTCCCCTGCCCTTGTCTCCCTACTCCATCCACTTACTTTTCAAAAATTCATGCTATATCACCTGCTTCAAGGAAGATCTATTTTAGTACCTGTTTTTGCTAACTGAAAGGAATCCAAAAAGGATCTGTGCTTTCAGGTGAGAGTGAAAATAACGTGCAGAGTTTGTCTAGCAACAGCTGCTCTGGCGGCAGCACAGGCCCTGAGCAGCAAGGGGGCACTGCCAAGTTCTTTCCTTGGGAACTTCTTCAGAAAGTCTGTATATTTCTCATAGAATTCCTGCTTTTACAATATGTAAGCATTATTTTAGGTTTTATCTGTTATATATTGTTTGGCAGGTCATCTTCTCGCTCTGGGAATGCTCAAAAATTTTCCATATAAGTTAATGGCAATTGCTTTCTTACTTGATCTGACTTTCATTGGTGAAAAGTCTCAGAAAAATGTCCTCTTTTTGGATAGTGGGAGAAATATATTTAAATTCCAAGGTGACAGAAACATTCTTACTTTATAGAGTTCATTCCTTAAGTATCACCAAATGAGTTGATGAATTATGTTAATGACTTAGTGCTTTTCCCTCATGTTGCTTTTCTTTTATTTTTGTGTAGAAGAACTGGGTATAGAGGAGAAGTGTGGGGTAGAGATAAGGGTGGTGAAAGGATTCACCAGAGACAGAGCTGAAAGCAGAACAGGTGGATCAACTGAAATACACTGCTAAGGGGAGTAGTGGAGAGATGAGAGGCAGCTTTGCTGTATGTGGGTCAGCTCCAGATGTGGTAGGGGACTGAATGAGGCTGTCGCAGTGATAGCTCTGAGACAACCCCTTGGCCACCAGGGAGGCTTCTCATGTTAGTTTTCTACGAAATTTTGGAGATTATTGAATGAGAGTGCTCGCTTTCTTTTGAGATCTGTAGGTCAATGAATGATTATTGAGAAGCTATGTGCAAGAAACTGTGGTAAATGGAATAGTGCCATAGTATTTCCTCTGCAGAAGGTTAACATTTGGTTAGTTTAAATGCCAAACAAAAAGATGCTATGATACACAGACATATGTGCACAGTTAGGCTGGTTGAAATAGGTTTGGGAAGAAGGGCAACTATTAGGAAGTTAGGAGGACGTGTAGGAGTTTCACAGGCGCAGGTGGTGAGAAAGAAGCAGAATAAAACAATCTTTTGTAATTACATGCAATTCAGGATGAACTGGATGATAAAGTTGGTGAACAAAGATTAACTCCTGATATAGTCCACATCATTGTCAAATTTTCTTATCCAGTATTTCCCTATACCTTCATGGATCAGATAGAGAGTCCTTTTAATTTTTCCTTTGCTTAAAATGAAGAAAATCATTATAAGTAGTACATAAAATGAATAGCATTGACTGCAGTTGAACTCCTTTTTGATTTTGTAGAGCTGAAATTCCATACTTTACCAATCCTAACCTTGATTTGGGTTTTTGGTGCATGTAATAGTTAACCTTTTTGTTTTAAAGATATATTTGTTTATGAATATAAACGGGGTACAAGCCAGAGGTAGGGAGGATAAGTTTATTCACCAGAGATAGAATGGGAAGCAGAACAGGCAGAATGATGAAATATACTGCTGAGGGGAGCAGCAACTGGTCAGGAGAGGTCTGCCACGCCATGTGGGTCACCCCCCTGGCAGGGGATAGAACTGGAGCTGAAGTGGCTGCGGAGAGCTTCCTAGTGCTGTGCTTTAACCCATTGTGCCATCAGGGAGGCCCAGAGTAGTTAATCTTTAAGGACTAATTGCTTTGATTATTTCAGGAGGATTTGACTGTGCCTTTTGTTTATTTTTGTTGCATTAAGAGGCATGTAACATAATATTTAACTATTGTTAAGTGTATAGCTCATCAGAGTATGTTCACACTGCTATATAGCCATTGCCACCATCCCATTTTCCCCTACAACTCTTTTCATCTTAGGAAAGAAACTCTATAACCATAATAAAATAACTAATATTCCCCCCGACTCTCCCAGCCCCTGGCAACCACCATTATACTTTCCTTTTAGATTTTGTCTACTCTAGCACATATAAATGGAATTATATAGTATTTGTCTTTTTATCTTGACTTTCTTTGCATAATATCCTCAAATTTCAACCACATGTTGTAGCATACTGCAGAATTTCCTGCCTTTTTTGAGGCAGAATAGTATTCCATCATGCCTATATGCCTATATGCATGTATGTCTATATGCCATGTTCATGGCACATTTGGCTTATCTATTCATCTATTAGTGGACTCTTGGGTGCTCCCATTTCTTTTAAAGATTTATTTATTTATGCATTCAAGAACTGGGGTACAGGTCAGAGGTAAGGGGATTCACCAGAGACAGAGTGGGAAGCAGAACAGGCAGATTCGGTTGAAATATACTGCTGAGGGGAGCAGCAGATGGGTCAAGAGAGATCTGTTATGCATGTGGGTCACCTACCTGGCTAGGGATCAAACTCATGCTGCAGTGGTTGCAGCAAGCTTCATGGTGCTGTGCTTTAACCTATTGGGCCACCAGGGAGAGCCCCCAAGGCTCCCATATTTTGGCTATTCTGACCAATGCAGCTATGAACAAAGAGATAGACAATATCTCTTTGAGACCCTACAAACTGGAAGATTGGTTATATCTTACTTTAACTTCTCAGTTTCCAACAAACTCAGTTGGAGGCTCCCATGGAAATCCAGGTCTTCACACAGAAATTCCAGTGCTACAATTTCCATTACAGGCTTTGGATATCTCGCTTCTGGGATGATTTCTCAGAGAGCCCTCAGAGGTCTGTCCTGTTTCAGATCCTTAAATGTTGATGGGGCATCATGACATGACATAGTAGTGACAAAAGCCAGTCACCGATTGTGTAAATGTCCCACCATAGGGGAATGTCTTCATAAATCACAGCACAACCATGCTACTGAATGCATTGCTGTAGGTAAAACAAATGAGGGAGGGCTGGGTGTGCTATCAGAGAAGGCTCTCTATGATATGTTGTTGAGTAAAAATAGTAAGTTGCAGAGCAATATATGACACTGTTTATGTGAGAGTTACTCTAATAAGAGTCCTGTATATTTCACAGAGACATGTGACTCTAATGCTGGGCACACATATGTGAGTGTCATGTGAGGGAAAGCTCTGGAAAAGAGATGCCAGTGAGTAGCAGTGTATTGCTTAGAAGACAAGATGGGGGTGATGGCTGGGAAGGAGTTGGACCATAGCTATAATTGTTGACAGTTTTTGTGACTTACATTTCATTATCTGTAAAAAAGAGACCATACTCGAGTGCTACCCATATGGCTTTAGAAACTAAAGAGAAGCCTGTGGAAGTGATTGTTCAAAGCAAAAGTTTTGGGCCACAGATAGACTGTTGTCATGGAGATGATCAATCAATCAAACCAGGAGGCTATTAAACAGATGTGACTCTATTGCTGGATGACATATGCAAGCAAACCAGAATTTAGGCCCCTAAATTCCTCAAGGACATGACATCACAAACAGCCAGTTAAGTCAGATGATAACCAATCTAGTACTTTCCTTTCATTGCTTCTGCACTTTTTCTGTTTATCCTTGCTTTGCCCTGAGTGGGGAGTGCTCCTAAGTATCTAACCATTTCTGGTTCAGCACTGTGCAATTTGAGTCAATTTTTGCTCAAATAAGCTCTTATGTATTATACTATTTCTTAATATCACCATTGATCTTTAAATAGGGGCAAGGCTAAGGACTCATCAAGCACAGCTTCTACAGCTCAGAGCTCTGCTAATTTCACAAGTCACTCACTCATCTCCCCCAGTTCAGTAGCAACAACCTTGCAGGGATTGCTTTGAGAATTATGTTTACTAATTTTAGAAAAGACTACATTCCATTCCTTCCTGCTCTTCTATTTTGGGTTCTGGCCTCTTGGTCCCTGCTTCAGTGCTGGCCTTGACCTTTTCAGGGTCAGACACCACTTGGAATCTCCTATTATTGCTGTTATTTTTCTGTCGTGGAAGCCCTTGAAACTTCTCTTGAGAAAATCTGTATCTCATTTGCAGTAACACAAATTCTACCTGCAGTGTTGATGACCTTCCTGGCGCGGGGTGGGGACCTCCCCTGTGGTGGGCATCGTTTATCATCATATCCTCAGCCATGAACACAAAGAGGAACGTTTCAGCTCCTGGCACTTTTTAGGGCCTAATTCTCTTTTGGCAGTTCTCCTCTAGAAGTTGTTCCTTGTGTGGGAAGTGTGCATTTGTAAATCAATGGGAGTTTTGTTTGAGAGCAAACAGCAGAAAGAAAACCCACAGTGACTGTGGATTTGTTGGGATTTGTTCTGATCCAGAACAAAGTAGGCAGATTCGTTGGGGCAAGTTGGCTACATTGGCTTCTGGTAGAAGCAGAGCAACTGCTGTCCCCAGTGAGGGGAAGAGATACCTAAGTTAGTTCATTCATGGGTCAGTGGGAGGGTCTGTATGGGACACGACTGCCTTAATTCCCTCCTTTATATATATTTTATAATTCTACAGAACCATTTCCTATGTGAGCTTTCCTTGGCGATGAGAAAGGTGACTTCTTAATTCCTTTTGTTTTCCCTACAGAACACATTATGAACTGGGAAATTTTGCTGCATGTTTATTGATTTACAGAGGATGTTTGAGACCCAGGTTTCTTACTTTCCTAATTCCTTGTTAATAATATGAAGACCAAATTTCCTGTTATTGGTGATGGCTTTTCTGTGACTGTCTTTGGAGAAATGAACACTCAGCTCAAGGAGATTCCACACTGATCTAAAAGGAATGATTCTACCCACAAGTGGCATGGTGGGTGATTAGAAAATCGGGCTTTTTGCCAGGAAATATCACTTTTCTTTCCTAGTTCTCTTGCCCTGTTGCCTGAAATTTACCCTGAAAGAGTCCCTTGGGGGGTGGTTCGAGTAAAATGCAAACTTGTCTAGGAAGGAGAGCCGAGCAAGTCAAGAATTCTCAACTTTAATACTAGTCTCCCCTGTGTTCTTTCTTTTTTTTTTTTTTAAAGATTTATTTGTGCATACAGAACTGGGGTACAGGCCAGAGGTGCAGGGACAGTGAGAGGATTCACCACACACAGAGTGGGGAGCAGAACAGGCAGATCGACGAAGTACACTGCTGAGGGGAGCAGTGGGCAGGTCAGGAGAGGTCTGCCACGCCATGTGGTCATCTCTGGGGCAGGCGGGAATCGAACTCATGCAGAAGTGGCTTTAGTTTCTCAGTGCTTTGCTTTAACCTGCTGCGCCACCAGGGAGGGCCTCCCCAGTGTTCTTGAAAAAAAAAAAAAAGAAGCCAGCTATCACCTATTAGATATTAACAATAGAATTCCACAAGGTAAGGTTTTAAGCTGTTCTCGAGTAAAGTTGTTTTCATGTAGTTAAGCAGGTGTTTTCCACAGTACACGATTTTCATGTAAATTCTTATTGTTCTGAGAAACAAGTGTTCTCAGAACATACGTTAGGAAATTTGGGTTGTCAGTGACAATTATCAACAATCTGGTGGAATTACTTTTTGTTTTTTTCCAGTTAATCTAGCAAGACTTCAGAGCTAGAGAAGAGAAGGCATTAAGAAAGGAGCAAACCCTGGAGTTCGCACTGAGGGAGTTGAGTGTTGAGTGGTGTCAAAGGGCATCAAGAGCCTTGATAACTGATTAGCTGGAAGGGCACCTTGTAACACATCTTTAACATATTAACTCAGAGTTTGTATTTTGAGAAAACTTACATTCAGCAGTAGTTCAACAACTGTTAAGTTGTTCAAGAGTTTTCTAGCAAGTTGTGGATCCTTATTTATGTGCAACAAACTCCAAATGAAATTGTATATTAGACCATCTTCCACTGCTCTTTTTTCTATCCCTTCTTCCCCACCTCTACCTTCTTATGTTTTTCTTATCTTAAATGTTTTAGTTAATTTTCATTCCAGGTTCCTACTTGCCTCCTTATGAAGCTTTCTCAATTTTAATTTTAATTGTTTAAATTTTAATAGTTCACACATCTCTGAACTTCACTTATATCCTGCACAAAGTTCCCTTAAGGTTGCATTGGGTGATACTTTAAACATATAAAACAGAGTTTGCAGAAATAAGAGCTAAAAGAACATTCCTTGGAGTCAGCAAAACCCAGGCTCAAATCCTGGCTTTGCTGTGATGGACTCCACAGTCTGGCTCATCCAATCTCTATTTCCTACCTACTCATTCTTCATCTAACTGCTGGGAAAAATATCTAGGAGTGGCCACATTGTGTTATTCTGGCAATAAATTACTACTTGTAGATATTGTTTAAAAAATACAGTAAGAATAAGGAGAGAGATAGTGCTTAGCTACATTACATTTTCCATTAGAACCATTTCTTCTATTTCCATGGGTACTCAAGTATAGAATTAGTGATCTTTTGTACTGAAATGCTGAAAGCTCATTTCCCACATAACAGAACTTAGTGTAAGTCAAGGTATACATTTCTCTCACATTCCTGGGACTGAAGAGTCAAAGATTTTGGGAGATAGTGCTCTTCTTAGCCATTTACCTAGAGCTGCTTCCAGGTTGCCACAGGCCAGCTCTGAAAATGACCCAGGGGACAGAGTCTCAGAGCAGCCAGGCTGACTTGGGGAGGGGACGGGCTTTCAGTGACAACTGGGAACTGTGGATTATAAAACTCACTGTTGTACCTGGACAAGCAGGCGAAGTATCAAATCTGGAGAATAAGGTGAGTATGGAGATGAGGAAGTTGAGCACACCTGAGGATAAATGCAGAGTTGTATGTAGCAGCATGTAAGTGCGACTGTTCTCTGATTCTGAAACGCCTGGTGTGAACTGTGTTGAGTGTGAGCTGTGTTGGGGCAGACAGAAGCACTGTTCCTGATCCTGTCACCTCAAGATGGGATCCACCAGAAGGTTGTCCCTGTGGGTCTCAGATCATTGCTAGCGTGAGAATGTATTGTCTTCTCTTCTAGCCTGCTCCCGGGAGTTTCTTTTCCATCTCTGCAGAAGTTGGTACGATTGAATAAATACTCTGTCTTCACCATGCATCACCTCCTGGAACTTAAATGATCTTTTTCACCTGTTGGTCCACAGAGTGCAGTTCCTGAACTCACTCAGTGGATGAAGCCAGACACGGTGCTTCCCAGCTGTGGACATTGTTTGAATACAATGTATGGAGTAGTTTTGTTGTCACTAAGCCATGAAGATAGCATGCCCCTGGCTTCAGTGGAAAGCTGGTTTTTGAGGCTTCAGTGGGTCTTTCCATCCTGTAAGTTTAGTTCTGGATACATTTAAATATTAAGAGAAGAGGTGCTTGCTTATTTTGCACATTCACACCGGAAGCCTGTGTGGGGTCTGCATTCTGCATAAACGTATCTCCATGCAGACATCCTGATGTATAATTAAGAGGGAAGAGGCGTGATGTGGGAGCCGCACAGCACGCGTGCATTCCCTGAGCAGGCTGTGTATTCAGGCTCCATGTGCATTTGTAATTGGTTTTATTTTGCATCCTGCTTTTTGCTCTTTGCACTTTGCTTTCAGGGTTCATGTGTACATTTGTATGGCGCTGGTGGGTTGTGCACTGCAAGAAAGTCACCTCCTCTAAGGGTGTTCCATTATATTGTATACATCATGACTTTGTGTACTTACAGAAACAAATCTCACAGGTGGTAATAAGAATCTTGTTCCATCAAATTAAAAAATTTTCTTGTAGACAGTAGTGAAGTGTCTGGAAGAAGTGACTTTCCCTTATCAGCAAAAAGTTAGGAAAATTGCAATACAGAGAGGTTCTTTCTCCTTGGTTCAATATACGAAGGTCACAATATCTTGCCGCCTACCTGGATATTATTTGAGGGGGGTGGGTGGGTGGAAGCTTACTGAGGAGAAGGGGTGAGGGGAAAAGGACTCAATGTAACACGAGGAGGCAGCACAAGAAAGGCCTTCTCCAGAAATTCAGCAGGTTGCCTATGGCCAAGGAGAGATTAGAGGCAATGGTGGTCTCTCTGACAAATGGGCAACCCCACCCTGCTTGCCCACAGCACCCTGAATGGAATGGTGGCCTTACAGAATCAAGGGAGAGTGATCTGTTTGGAAGTCTTGGCAAAAGCTCTCTGAAGTTCAGAAATATTCTAACTTCTTAACATAACTTGCTGATTTAGGTACTGAAGACCTTAGCAGCAACCACGAGGGAGGTAAGGATGGATTCCTTCCTCAGATTGTTTGATCTGTGTAAACCATTCCTTCTGCCTTAGGACTCCTATGTGAATTTACAAGTTAGTACTCATCTTACTCAGTTAAATCTAACAAAAGTAATACACTATGATGTTTCTTGTGCCCACGTTCAGTGGAGCAAATTGATATGCTCTACATCTAGAAAGAGATGATGCATTTAGTTCAGAATCATAATATTTCCAAAACAGGTCCATCTGCAAATGTGACTGGAAGCCAATTTGATGCTGGCGGCAAATGTCACTTAAAGTTTGTTTTCAGCATTTCTTTCTTTCTTTCAAAACACCCTCTTATTCATCATTCACTTCTTTACCTCAGGAACACAGCACATATCTGGTGTGTTTTTGCTGCCCAGGCCCCGCTTCATGAAGGAGACACCCACATTCTCTCCTCCTTGCATTACTCCTAACCCTGTCAAAGCCTGCTTGTCCCATAACACATCCCTTCTACACTTACTCTTGGGTAACAAGTCAGGGCTGATGTGTTAATAACTGATGGTAAATTAATAGGCTATCCTATTGTCAAAGTCAAGGGGGAAAAAAAAAAAAACTAACCCAGAGACCCAATTAGCAAAGGTCATTTTTTCATAAGGTTTCCACTGTCACTTTTTCCTTTCAGCAGGGCTTGCAAGTGGCTGAAACATTTTATAGAACACAAGAGAAAGTCTTAAGATAGTCTCTGATTTGTGAGTGATAAATTGTGGTGTCTTTCTAATTGGTTTTTGAGTACATCAGTTATCTTTAATTAGTTCACTCCATTTTTTTCAAGACTGAATTAGAATGACATTTCTTCCTTTTTAGAGCTATCTGACCATAGTTTTTTTTTTTTTTAATAGGGATTTATTTACACATTCAAGAGCTGGGGGACAGACCAGAGGTGTGTGTGTGGTAAGAGGAGTCTCCAGAGACAGAGTAGGGAGAAGGACAGGTGTACTGACTGAAATACACTGCTGAGGGGAGCAGCAGTCATGTAGGAGAGGTCTGCCACACTACGTGGGTCACCACCTCCCTCCCGGGGAATCGAACTCATGCTGCAGTGGCTGTGGATCATTTCATAGTGTTGTGCTTTAACCTGATGTGCCACCAGGGAGGGCCCTATCTGACCCATAGTTTTTAACTCAAAGGGGTAGAATAGGATGTCTGGACCTGGCAGAAACCAGGCAGTGACAGAAAGTGCTGTTCTTACTGCCAATAATGCAATTCCTCAAGAAATAGTTTCTCACTACTAGAAACTGTCCTTTCTTCCTGGCCAGTTTTTATAGCAGCAGTAGCTACAACCAAAGGAAAAAAAAGATTTGCTGTTTATTGAATTCTTAGTAAATACAGATGCAATATGGTAAGTGCAACAACTTCCATTTAATGAAAGAGAAACTGAGGCTCAGAGAAGTTGAGTGAACTCACCAAGACTTGCAACTTTTCAATTCATAAGAGAACTGAGACCCACACTGCTTAACTTTGAATACTATGGCCTTTCAACTGTACCATCTCCTCTTCAGGTAAAACTGCTGATGACAGCCCAGCAGACCTTTTGGCAGGACTATTGGGGGGCACTATTATGCATAAGGATCCCACCATATCTTCTAGATTAAATTTCCTATTTGTGCCAAACTTTGCTAGCCTATATTATGACCCAGCTGGTGGGAGCTTTCTATTCTGAAGTTTACATTCTTCTGTTTCAACTGTGGTTGCATTTGAGTAAAGGATCAAGGGTCATTTAGGAAGAGGTGGTGGTGACCTGAGAGCTCTCAGGTCTGGAAGGGAAAATTGGGCAGCTGTTACCCAGTTGTAACTCAGTGCATTGGCTACTGGAATCTACCACCAAAAACCCCACTCTTCTACTCTTCAGGCAGGAGAAAAAAAGATATATATATATATAATTTTCAAAAGGGAAAATATACAAGTAGAGTTGAGAACTTAAGGGCCAGACATTTTCTCCTTTAGCATAATACTAAGCAGTTCTTAAATATGCTGCATAGTCACATGACACTCACAGTCCTGCTGTGAGCTTATTGCCTCAGTGATTTGACATTCAGGAAGGATGATGGGACATTGCCCTGAAAGTCTCCTCAGAGTGCAGAGAGGTGATAGCAACCCTCCAGGAGAAGATAATGTTCTCTGTAAGTGTGAATCTGATGGGACTTTATTGTACCTTGTGGCAGGTTGTGAAAATCTTGCTTTCTGTCATTCTTGCTTGGTTCAGGACCTGAGACTCTGGGACCCAGGTGTGAAATCTTTACCTGGTGCTCCTTTCCCCACACACCTTTGTGTGTGGACTTGGCAGGTGGGTGGGATGATATTTCCAGGATTCCACTAGCTTTGCTGGTATCACCAGGCTTATTCCACCTGGATCTATTAGTTTTGAAAACCACCCAAGGAAATTGGTTTTAGTTACAGTTTATTAAGGGCCCCACTGAAGGTGAGAGGGAACTAGAATCAGATGTTCAGTCAGGGGGAGAGTAGAAGAGTTAGAAGTTCTCATCATCCCGACCAGCTGCTTAATGAAGGTGGATGGGAGACAAGGGGCCCATAAACAGATGTCTCTGTTGTTCATAAATTTTATTGTGGGAGAAAAAAGGTTACCATGTAAATCAGAGCAGAAAGCCATTATAAGCTATGCACTGCTTTTTTACTGCCACCAATCAATTAATGTTCTTTTTCTAAACAATGTTCTGTGCTGTCCCCTTTACTTAGAAACTTGTACTCTCTTTCCCTAGAGCTGTAGTTTCATTCTCAAAGCGTGATGACTTTCAAACCTGTGGTCATGACCCATAATCTTAAGGATGCTAAAAGTGCACATAGTTAGAACCCTCCATTTCTTAGGTCACCTATGAGAAGGTTAGTGCAGAAAGGAGGGCTTGTGGCTGCACTGAGAACTCAACTCTGGTGGCGCCTAACCTAAAGGCCCAAGTTCTGCTCCTGACTGCAAACTACAGAGTAATAGTGATTTTGCATTACTGAGATGTCAGCTAAGGTTGCCTGACCACTGAGCTTCAAAAGAAGTTGGCTTTGATCCCGGTTCAAATGCACTTTGACCACTTCATGTTGCTGTCTTCTGGTCTGCAAAGGTTTTGTTGAAAAAAATCAGCTGATAGGGCCTCCCTGGTGATTAAGTCTCAGTGCCGTCACCTCTATGGCCTACGTTCGATTTTTGGCCAGGGAGCTGTCCCACAAATGGTGCAGCAGACCTCTCCTGTGTTGCCTGCTGTTGCCCTCAGCAGTGTATTTCAGTAAATTCGCCTGTTCTGCTCCCCACTCTGGTGAATCTGCTCACCCCCTGCACCTCTGGCTTATATCCCAGTTCTGCTATGCATACATAAATAAATCTTTTAAAAAAGAGAAATATCTGCTGATAGTCTTAATGGAATCTTCCTTGTTTGTAATTAGAGGTTTTTCTCTTGGTGCTTTTAAGATGCTCTCTTTAACTTGCACAATTTTTATTCTCATGTGTCTCAGTGTGGATCTCCTTGTGTGCTCCCCTCTCCACCCCCATAAAATGTCTCTGGTTTATAGTTGTCTGTTGAATTTCATTTTTACTTTTGTAATAAGATTCTTAAGTCTTTCCCACTTGCTGCTCTCTCATGGTGAGTTCTTTGACTTTGTTTGTTTCTCAGCTCAGCACCATTCAGACTGCTGTTGAACCCTTTATGGTATTTTTCAATTCTAATATGTTATGCACTCTTTGATTTCTATTTGGATCTCTGGTAAATGTTCTAGTCCACCCACTCTTCTCCCGAGTTTTTGAGCATGTCTATAATCGTTACTACCAACTCATCGTGGTCAGGTCACGAGTGCTTATCTTTGTCTTGCAGTTTTGACTTTCTCTTTCATTTGAGAGCTCTTTCATTTGTTGCCCCATGCTCTCTGATTCTCTGCTTTTGTTTCTATATCTTAGGCAACTCCACTCCCTCTCCTAGTCTTGAAGGATGTCAAGGTAATGTCTCATGGAGTCCATGGACGCCATCCCTCTGGGCAACTGAGCTAGGTGCTCAAGTCTGTGTGGGCTGCATCTACCCACTTGTTCTGCACAGCATGGTGGGAGGGACTATGGGGCCTACCTACCTGCCCATGATGGATGGGGTTGGCAGCTGGGAGAAGCTCTGGAGCACTGAGTGGATGGGGCTGTGAGCTGGCCGGGTGGCAGTGTGTGGCCAATGTGTGGCAGGTGGGTACAGCTGGCCAGAATGCACTGAGCTGTGTGGTGCAGGACTGTGGCATACCCCTCTGTCACAGTGGGGTGGAACTCTCAGAGGCGCTCATGCAGAGGCTCTATCTTGCTGGAAGGAGAGTTTCAAGATGGTATCTGTCAGCATTGGTGTTAGCCAGTTGTAGAAGATTGCCAAAATGGCACCCGCCAGTGTTTCCAACCTTGGATTATTCCCAAACTTTCCTACTTCTCAGGCAGATGCTGTAAAGATGGTAAATGGGACTCTTTGAGTTAAGGCCCAGGTGCTTTTTAGACAGGGGTTACTGTGCTGGGCCCTGAGGTGGGTGAGTCTGGCCATGGGTCATTTAAGGGCAGGTGCTTCATATGTGTTCATTTCTTCTATTGTGTCCTGCACTGGCCCTCCCACCAGGCCAGGGCTCTGGGGTTCATCTTCACTATGCAGGATAGAAAGTTGGGGTGGTCGACCTCTCCTGACCTGCCCGTTGCTCCCCTCAGCAGTGAACTTTGTCGATCTCTCTGTTCTGTTCCCCACTCTGTCCCTGGTGAATCCTCTCACTCTCCGCACCTCTGGCCTGTACCCCAGTTCTGTATGAATAAATAAATAAATCTTAAAAAAAAAAAAAAGCCCATGCACTCACTTGGGTCTCTACTCCAGGTCTCTACATATCGGTGGGGTCTGCAGTTGGCTTACCAGGAACTGTGACCTCAGTCTCTCTTCCTCCACCCCAGGTTCTACTGAGTGGGAAAAGGAATAGTGAGATTTATTCCTCACCAGCATGGTTTATGTCACTCCTCTTAGCCCCTGACCCAGAAGGCAGAAATTCCTGCCCTTGGGTTTGGTCATTTCTACCATTTGATCAAACAATGTTTCACTGCATCAGGGGACTTACATAGTATAGCTAAGCAGGCTGCTGATGTTTTAAGATGTGTCTATTCTAGTGGTTTTCCAAGTATCCTTTCTGTACCAACACCACCATCTGGGAACTTGTTAGAGTCACCAATTCTTAGGCTCCATCCTCGACTGACTGAGTCAGAGACTCTGGGGACACGCCCAGCAGTTGTGGTTCCAACACCTCCAGATGATTGTGGTACAGGCTGAAATATGAGTTAGCAGATGGGTTTAAAAGACATCTGGGCAGAGAATACCAACCACAAATGCCAACAAATCGGTAACTAATTAAATCATTTGCAAAATGCTACATTCTTCCTATGGGATTCATAATTGTAGAGAGGCTGTCGGCCCAGTGCATTGTACCAAGTGAGGTCAAGGAGGAGTCAATGAAGTTGACATTTTCAGGGGACTTCCCACTTTCTGGGCATGGCTATGAGTTTACCTGCTACCCCCTATATCTGTGCAGAAACCCTGTGAGATAGGCATTATTACTGTTCCCATCTTAGCAGATGGGAAAGTGAGGCACAGAGGAGTTGAGAAGCTTGCTTAAAGACACACAGCCAGGAAGGGCCAGCACAAGCAGCAACAGTGCTTCCTCTTCTTATAGCTACCCCACATTTTTTCATTCCCAACAACCTCTTTTGAAAGGGCATGTTTGACCTCTTGTCCATTTTTTCTCCATTAATAGTATAAGAAACTGATTTTTAGTTATTTTGCTTCAAAGAAAGGAAGCTAAGATAATAGTGAGTCATTTCTATGACTCTCTTTTCAAAATATGTAAATAGGAAAGAAATTTGGGGAGGCAAGATTCTAAAGGGAAATCTGAAGTTAAAAATCAGATGCAGGGTGGCCTCCCTGGTGGCACAGTGAGTTAAAGCACAGCATTATGAAGCTCTGTGCAACCACTGCAGCATGAGTTTGATCCCTGGCCAGGGAGGTGACCCACATGGCAGAGCAGACCTCTCCTGTCTTGCTTGCTAATTCCCTCAGCAGCGTATTTCAATTCATCTGCCTGTTCTGCTCCCTACAGTCTCTGGTGAATCCTCTCAGCCCTGTACTTTTTGCCTGTATGGTAGTTCTTGTATTCATAAATAAATAAGTAACTCTTAAAAAAAAAGTACCATCTAGGAGTAAGTTATCATTTTGTACAAGATCCCTACATAGAGATAAATGACAATGCCATTTCTGATTTGATACTGTATCTCTCCAGGCTTTACTCTTCTTTAGTAAGGAGATTTCAAGGCTTCTAATGGCAGGTGCATAGACAGGG
>NW_004567103.1:79031738-79042834 GCF_000260355.1 Condylura cristata | reverse complement strand
ACCTTGGGGCTCTGGTCTGGGACTCACTTTCATGACTTGGCTGGACTGGTAGTTCCCCTTTATCTGTGACTTTGCTTTTTGTGGTTTCTGTTATCCACAGTCAACCACAATCTGAAAATATTACATATAGGAAGGTATTGAGAGAGACACACACAGAGATAGAGAGAGACTGCATTTATGTGACTAATTACAAAAAAGGAGAGTGGGTTCCCTGCAGATAAATGGAGAATTATAAATAGAACTGCTCTTGGGAACACCTGGATCCTGAATAAAATCACCACCAGCAGTAAAGAAAATCCTGCCTGCTTCTGTGAAGCTTCCTCACAGACCCACTTATAAGCTGTTCCTTCCACATATCTTGAGACCTCTCAGCAACAAAGAGGAGAAGCAAGTATTCTTGAGAAGAAATGTGTGAGAGAGATAAATTCACCATGCAATGTTTAATTTTCTTCAATAATCTTGTTTCCAAATTCCTCCTGACCTTAAAATGATTAAGGTAATAAAAAAGCTTTGCTAGTTCATTGACCTACCATTGGCCCTCATAAAAAAGTCATCGTGAACTTCAAATTTTAGTGTGTAGTTACTAATAGCATTTTCGCTTTCCATATTCTTTATTTTCTGGAGTAATTATGTTACTTCAAACAATTTTTTCTCAGTATCCAGTGCACATAATATGCAATTCCCAAAGCTTTAAAAAGTTTATACTGGCCTGAAAGATTATAATACTATTATTGGGAAAGTATGTGAGTTTTTTGCCCTGTATAAATGTCCTGGTCCTCTGGCTCAGCCTATGTACTTTAAAGAAATGAAACCATTTCAGCTTCTAGGGTGTGTCACATGATCTATGCTAGCTAGTCAGGTGCCAGGGTGTATCACATGATACATGTTAGCCAATCAGTGCATTCTGTCTTCCTGGCTATGGTGATTGGTTCAGGAATAGACCCAAGACCCAATTCAAAGCTCTGTGGGCATCAACAAGACCTTACTAATGGATAGTGATTACATTATTATGGGAAGCAGATTCTCTTCCTCTGGATTTCATGTTGTATCAATGTATATTGAAGGCTCTGGGCCCATTCCTAAGGTTCTTGAAGATAAAGCCATCAAAGAGAAAGTAGAGTTGAGAGTTGATTCCTGATAGTATTGTTAGTTGGCTTAAGCTGCTGTTACAACATACTATAGACTGGGTGGCTTAAACTAAAACATTTATTTATCACAGGGAAGTCAGATCAAGGCACCCACAGACAGAGCATCTGCTGAGGATCTGCTTCCTCGTTTGTAGATGATTCTCTTCTTATTGTAGCCTCATGTGGTACACAGAAGAGATGAAGCAAACTCTCATAAGATCCCAGTTACCCAGAGTCAACATTCGTGAACTCATCTGGGCCTAACTTTCTCCATAAAGTGTGACCTTGTGACCCTATCACATCGGGGCATTGGCTTTGAGGCTGTGAATTTGTGGGGAACACAGACACTTAGTGTCTATACAGTCAGTGTTACCCATTAACAGTTGCTTCCTTCCCACTATATTTCTGTTGAACTCAGGAATGCAAGTCCCATTGACAGAGCCAGGCCATCTGGGGGTCTGCCCCTTAGGTGGGATACTTGAAAGTTGGGGAGTATAGGTGCAGTCCAGTCCCTTCACTCAGAGAGAAGCTTGTTGTTGAGTGTTTCTTCCTGATTGTATCGTCTTGTTCTGAGGGTGAGAGTTGTAGAAGAGTGTATCACAGCCTTTAGCATCAGGCTTATGTCATTTCTCATTAGCTGACTATGACAGAGTCATCTGGCAAATTTCTCGATTTCTCTCAGAGGGAATTTCTCCATGTTCTGCATTCAGAGTGTTGGTTGGTAGGAGGAAGGAAATTCAAAAGTATATCTTGCCACCATCTTGATCTGGGGTGCCCAGAGAAGCTTATTGGAGAAGGTAGTCTTTAAAGGGCTAGATTAGACTCCAAGCATTTTCTGGGGTAAAAATATTTTCATACAGTAAGAACATTTTCTTCTTCTTTTTTTTTAAGATTTATTTATTTATACATACAGAACTGGAGTACAGGCCAGAGGTGCAGGGACTCACCAGAGACAGACCAGGGAGCAGAACAGCCAGATCTATGAAGTACACTGCTGAGATCTGCCCCAATATGAGGGTCACCTCTGGGCCTGGGGATCGAACTCCCACTGAAGCTGCTGTGGCCAGCTTGCAGTGCTGCATCCTAACCTGTTGCACCACCAGGGAGGGCCCACAGTGAGAAAATTTTTCTATTCCTTGTCAATCTTTTATTACTGAATGAGAGAATGAGTATATTTCAACCTGTAGCTCATCAGTTCCAAACATTTATGCTTTTTTCGTGTCTTTTTCTCTCACAGATTGATAACAGTTTCTGTTTTTTACTTTCCTTTTTTAAAAAAAGATTTATTTATTTATTTATACAGTACTGGGGTATAGGCCAGAGGTGCAGGGGCAGTGAAAGTCTTCACCAGAGGCAGACTGGGGAGCACAACAGGCAGACTGATAAAGTACACTGCTGCGGGGAGTAGCAGGCTGGTAAGGAGAGGTCGCCACGCCATGTGGGTCACCTTCAGGCCTGGGGATCAAACTTGCACTGAGGTTGCTGCCGCCAGCTTGCAGTGCCGCATCCTAACCCATTGCACCACCAGGAAGGGCCCTGTTTTTTACTTTCTTTGCTAGCAGACTTAAAGGTTCCATTTTCCATGAACACTTTCATCAATATAGCTAGTTCTTTAGTCCAATATCTCTGATTAGATAGATACCTTGGGTGTACATTAAGAATTTTATTTTGGTGACATGAGCTTTGATACTAGTTCCTTCATTTGTGGGATGTGGTAACTTTCATGAAAAAAATCCTTTCCAAACCAATATCAGTAATGCTGGCTTCTTTTCCTTTTTTTTTTTTTTTTCTCTCCCACACCAGATTCCAATTGTATCAGTGGGTCTGTAAAATCTACCTAGTAATCCTCTGGTCCTCAGTGTGCATCTGAGTATTGAGTGTGAAGTGATGACTCAGAAACATGCTGAGGGGTGTGGGGGTGGGCATCGGTCCACAATGGAATGAATAGAATGATCTTGGTCCTGTGCATTAGAAATCAATTTTGATAGATTTCAAATAGAAATGCACAATTCATTCCCACAGCATGCAGAGAAACCCACTCTTCAGGCAACTGCAACCTCAGAGGAGAATGAAGATCATGTAGTTTAGAAAGACAGAACTACAATTTGTACACTATTCCTCAGGTAAATAAGTCAGAGAGGCTGCCAAGTGTTTGTAGATGTGTAAGATACAAATTGGTCATTTTGGTCATGGCTGACCACATCCTCAGAGTGCTTCATGATTCCTCACAAGGGAGCTAAAACAAGAAGTCACCCTATACCGAGGGCGTAGTCAGGTCAATGTGAGACCCACAGAAGGACTTCAGGACCTGGAATGAGAATGCAGTTCAGACTAGAATTAATTGCTTTAGCCATACTGGCCGTCTTAAATAGTTGACAGATGTTTATTGAATGACTGCTGTGCCTTATAATTAATATCAGTTTCTTGAGAAGAATGAAATAGAGATATCAGAACCCATTCTTTTTTGCTGTCCATTGGATATTCAAATGTATAGTAAACTGTATTTGTTTTCATTATAAAATTTGAGATTAATCATTGAACAAATTGCTCTTTGTAATGCCATTTATCAATGAAGATCTGGAGGCATTATATCTGGCTATATCCAAGTGCCTTGATTAGATGGTCTTCACCTGGTTTTTTACTGGGTCATATGTGTACAGTCCAAATCCTTCACTCAGAGAGAAGCTGGTTGTTGAGTGTTTCTTCCCGATTGTATGGCCTTGTTCTGGGGGAAACATTTGTGGGAGAGTGCATCACAGCCTTTGACACCAGTTTTGATGGGATTTTCTCATTATCTTGTTGTGAAGGACTCATCTGGCTATTTTCTTGATTTCTCTCAGAGGGAATTGCTCCATGTTCTGCATTCAGTATGTTGGTAGGAGGAAGGAAATTCAAGTGTAGAGAGCAGATAAGCAAGTTTTCTACCAGAGTCTATCTTAACAAGACTTATCTCTGCCTGGGCCCACTGTACATTACACTAACACATGAACAAACTATTATCTTGGCATATATTTTCGTGCTTTTCTATGGAGAAATTCCTATTGATAATCTTTACTGCTGAAAAGTGGTTATGTCTTTTGTCTATGGAAATCTAGAGAGCAGTTATTCCAGCTGCAGTCATTCACGACCAAATAATATCATTCACGTCTTTAATTTTCAAAAAACATTCTTCTTTCAATCTCTTTTGAGAAAGTGAAATTACTTCTGCCATGAATTCAGCCTTTGGAGTACACTGATGCAGGTTATGGATTGTTCTGAAAGGCTGGGCCTGAGCACAGTGAAACTGTGGTAACTTTTGTGCTTTCTTAGTTGTTGTTACTCCTACATTGGAGGGACACTCCATGTCTTCCTCATGTCACTGGTCACCATTGTAGCACTGTATCCAAAGTCACTTTCTCTGGAACAAACTCTTTTCAAGCATTAGTTGAGTGACTGTCAGACACAGTGGAGCCTCTATATTTGACATTCCCAGCAAGTTCATGAGATAGGTATCCTTAAATCTAGTTGACAGCAGAGAAAATGGAAGCTCATAGATCTTAAGTAACTTATTTAGCTCAGTCTAACTCCTAAATCTCTGCTTCTTCTATTATGCCAAAGAACTCTCTATACTTTCCTTTTTAACCACAATTTACTAAGCTGCCTACATCAATATTCAATTAATTTGGACATTTTTTTTTCCTAAGGTGTTAGTGGGATTTTCTCTCTTGGGTATATTTGTATCTTATGAGTTCATTCACCTAGTCAAAAACTATTTGCTAGGTAAGTGAGTAGATATTTATAAGGAGGCAGCATAGCTGTGAGGTGTGGACTTTGTGGTGACAAACCATGTGGTATTAAGTGCTTTCTGGCAGTCTAACTTGGAGATGTTGCTTAACTTCTATGTTTCATTTTAACAACACAATAATTGTGAGAATTAAGTAATTAAAAACACACAAAGCTCTTTGAGTTGTGCCTGACACATAGGAAATACTCAAAAATAATCTTGGAGAGACAGGGAGTGGTTAGTAGTCACACATGTGTCAGACACAAGGGATGTCCAAAGTTACCAGGTTCACCACAGTCCTCCAATGAAATCACTCAGGCTACTTCAGATGATTCTGTCGGCGATTAACATAATTCTAATGAAAGAGGCACTGAACTGAGAACTTATTATATGCCTGACTCTAAACTGGGAAATTCACATGGATTATCTCATGTGGTCATCCCCTTTGACAAGGAGAGGTCTGGGGAGGTGACAGAGCTGGCTTTGACCCTTCAGTTTGACAGAAGTGCCCCCTACACTGTTCCTCCACTGGGTACTTGTTTATCATGGATGTCAGGCACCCCCAGATGATGTGGCCTTTTTTCCCCATATTATTTCAATGTGGTGTGTGACCAATAGAAACAGACATTTTTTTTTTTTTATAAACCAGTAGGGTCTCTCTCTCTATTTTTTAAGATTTATTTTATTTATTTATTGATATGAGTGTTATCTGATAGTTCAGGCGGTGAGAGGACTCACCAGAGACAGAGTGGGGAACAGAACATATTTACTAAAATACACCTTTGAGGGGAACAGCTGGTGAAACAGAGAGGTCTGCTGTGCCATGTGGGTCACCTCCCTGGCCGGGGATTGAACTCTTGCTGCAGTATCTGTGGATAGCCTCATAGAGCTTTACTTAAACCCTTGCACCATCAGGTCCCTGGTGGTGCCTGGAATTCAAAAGCTTTGTGCAGATGAGCAATGGATACTCTTCTGTTTGCAGAGGGGATACAGAGGGAGGAGACATAAGGAATTTGGCCAAATGCACATATTTTTATTTTTCCAGATAATTAACTATGGCAGCTTGTAAGTGAAATATTTGCAAGTGCTCATGAACATTACCCAGCATAATGTTATCTTTTGATTAAACAACATATGTTCTCTAATAATGCATATGTATGAAAGAGAAAGATGCTCAGAATTCTGGATTTTTTAGATTTGGTGGGTGTCAGCCAGATTCTTAGGTAGTTCAAGATTTCTAAGGGAGAAAAGGGGATTAAGAATCTGTTGATTATGAATTTTTTAAAAAATATTTATTTATTTATGGCATTCATCAGAGACAGAGTGGAGAAAAGAACAGACTGACAAAGTACACTGTTGAGGGGAGCAGCGGGAGGGTCAGGAGAGGTCTGCTGTGCCATGTGGGTCACCTCCAGGTCAGGGATCGAACTCATGCAGAAGTGGCTTTAGCTTCTTAGTGCTGTGCTTTAACCTGCTGCGCCACCAGGGAGGGCCTGAATTGTTCTTTTTGTAATCCACCTACAAGCAATATTGTCAATGTTAGTAGTATGAGTACTAATTCATGCAAAGAGCACTGTATTACATTTGGTAGTGGGAAAGGAAATGAGCTGATTCACAAATTAGGGCCTGGTTTACCTTTCATTTTCTAGGTCAGTGGGTCTCAAACTTTTGCTGCATCAAGTGTCACCTAGTTGCCTCAGAAAACAGATTTCTGGGCTCCACTCACAATGTCTGCTTCAGCAACTCTGGGACCAGGTCTGAGCATCTTCATTTCTCACCAGCTTCCCAAGGTTGCTGATGTTGCTGGCCTGGGGTCACCCATTGAGTACCATGGGCCTAGGTTAAGGTTTATTGTAATCATCTCTGAGAAATTCACACATTTTTTCATTTACCAAGGATATTGGTGATCTGACAAAATGCTGTCTGGCATAAGATCAATGGGTGGTTAGCAAAAAATTGTAAACTGAACCTCAATTATGAACTAGAAAGTTACTTTTCTTGTTACTATCTTTATCAGATCTTCAGAAATACTTGGAAACACAAAAAACAGGGTCAATGTGGATAGGTGCTAAGGGAGGGCATCTCAGTACCCAGAGGGTGTTGGATCCCTGGTCACTGGTTCATCTACTGGTTGCTATTGCTGTCTCTACTCAGGACTTTTCTCAGCAGTGCCTTAGTTCCTTGCAGGCCTACATTCTCAAGACACACACTATAGGGGCTTCTCTGGTGGTGCAAGGGATTAAGCACAGCCCTGTGAAGCCATCTACAGCCACTATGGCACCAGTTCAATCCCTGGCCAGGGAGGTGACCCAAATGGCACAGTAGACCTCTCCTGTCTCACATGCTGCTCCCCTCAGCAGTGTTTTTCATTCTGCTTGTTCTGTTCCCCACTTTGTCTCTGGTGAATCCTCTAACCCCCTGTAACTCTAGCCTGTACCCCTAGCCTGTACCCCAGTTCTTGTATGCATATATTTTTAAAAAAAGATACTCACTTTAAAAGAATGTGACCACTGCATTGTCTTGGAGTTATTTTGTGTGATATTATTAGCAGCCTAACCTTGTTTCAAATACTAAAAATGTCTGTCTCAGGCCAAATCAAATATAAAATAAGACAAGAAGATTGTCTGTACCACGGCTCATTGCATGGTGTTCACAATCAACAAATATCATTTCTAGGATAAGTAAAATCAGGCCAATTTTAAATGAATGCTAAAACTGAAATGTCTGGTTAGAAAAAGAATCTCTCTAGCATTCACGGATTCCTCTTACTGTAATTGAAGCTCATCTACTCAGTCATCTTCCTGGTTTCATATTGTGTTGTAACTCTGACTAGTCTAGAACACCGTGACACATATGTCCACTTTAATAAGCAGGTGAACTGAGTAGGCTGTTGGGTTCTGAATAAGGGATTTGGATAGCTGTGGAGCAATATAAATTACGTAATTAATATGTTTGCTATGGTTAGTGGTTCTCAAATGGGGATTCATTGCTCCACTGCTGGTAACTTTTGGAGATACTTTTGGTTATTACAATGGGGAATTGCTGCAGGCTCTGGTGGTAGAGGCCATGGTGTTTAGCAATGCTGCCAAACATCTCTAAGCCTACATCTTAAAAAAAGTGCAGAGACAGACAGGTGTTACATGGCAGGTAAGGGGGATTTCACCGTGGAATGTATATTCTAGGACTTCATTATTTCTCTTCTGCCATCTGCCAGCATCCAGGGAGCTTGTGGTCATGAATGGTATGGCACAGTTTCATCACAACAATAATAACCTAGCCCTGACAAACAATTGTGCCAAGGCTGAGGAAACCCTGGCCTGGGATATAAGGGAAGGGGAGCAGATGTCCACTCCGCATGCACTGGGTGTCCCGAAGAGGGTTTGTCATCACAGCCTATAATGTCTCGGGTTCTGACTGAAAGGTCCCAGAAACTCATGTAGTGACTTGGAGCCTGGTACTGTCAGGAGCCAGGAGGAAGATGTGACCAGACAAGAGGGTCTGTTTGAGGCTTTTGGGGAGCAAGGCTGCTCTTCTCCTCCATCCGTATGGAATCTAACCCTTGCAAGAATGTGACACTTCAAAGTCTCAGAAATGAATAGACCCCTTCCTGCTATCCTTGCGTGGAGTTGGAGAAGTCATTAAATGGCATTTTAAAGGAAGAACGATGATTTCTTACCCTTCATACACAATGTGCAGTTAATTTATTCCGACTCGCTGTGGAACGAACCAGTGCTGGACAATGTGTGGAAATACATGCCTATACCTCATTATCTTTAATGGGAGTTTCAAAGGCGCTTGCAGATTTAGAGTCCTATTTGGTCTGACTTGTATAACACCTGTCAGTAGGCTGCTTTCCTGCTATGTCATTAATATTTAAATAATGCGATTTAAAGGTCAAACTGCGCCTACAGCAATATTAAAATATATCATTCAGTTTCTCTAGATGGTAATGCAAAGGACTAGGAATGGAAACTCACAGGAGAGTGAAAAGGCAATAGCCCTACCGAGAAGAGAAAAGCAGCCACATATATTTTCATTGTATGAATATAATTAATAAATTAAGGAGGCTGCTTCCCCCCACCCCATCAGAAATCTATATTCATCTAAGATGAATTCTGGAGACAAAAAAACTGTAGGGTGTGAGGTGTACCTAGGCCCTCGTCCTGAGTAAACAGGAGATGTTGGGGGTTTGCTTTCAGGGCTCTACCAAGGCTCCTGCAGCCTGTGCCCCTCTGACCGTCATTTCCAGTAAAGGGAGCTGGTTTCTACCGTGGTTGCTGTGGGGAGGAATTACCTGGGGACCTGTGATGATGCTGGTTAGAAATAGTAGTGAACATTTGTCATTTTTTGGCCACTCAGATCCACTTCCTGCCCCTTCCTTCTCTCAGGTCTTGGTGTGACAATACAGTCATAGCTCCCACCATGGTTGGAAGGGAATCTAAATTGCTCACCAATTAACGGGACTCGGTAGGTAAGATAAACTCATGTTAGTGATCTCACGTTGAGCAGAACGTCCCTCTTCTTTGAGGCTTTCCTGGCTCTCCCTGTAGCCACACCTGGTTTTTAATAGGGATCCATTGAGCTGAGTTTTCAGATGTTGTCCTTCCAAGAACTTCCTTTTGCTTAATAAAATAGAACTTTAATGACACTTTTTATGTTATCTAACAGTTTTTCTAACCAAGGTTGAAAAAAAAATTTTTGAGAAACATGCCACAAAATAGAACTAGTTATGTGAACTTGAACCCTCCCACTCACTCTCTCTTGCCTTGATAAGAAAGGTTGTCAGGAAACAGGGAGATGCCCCTGGGAGATGCCTTGAAGAGGGTTCCTTGCAGTCTGTAATGTCTTGTTTCCCACTGGAAAGATTTTTCAGTTGTTTGGTAGCTTAATGCGACACAAATAATTGATTATCTTTCTGCTTGGAAGATCAGAAATGCAAGATGGGTTTCCCTGGACTGACGTTAAGGTACCCATAGAACTGTATTCTTTCCTAAAGTAAAACCCTGGACTCTTTTGGTCTGTGCATTTTGCCTCCATTGAATTTCTTCCATCTTCAAAGGCAGCAACTGCATCACTCCAACCTCTGCTTTTGCCAGCACCTCCCATCACATTTGTGACACTATCTTTGCTGCCTCCCCCTTTCACTTATAGAGTGACCCGTGGTTGTATTAGGTTCACCCGAATAATCAAAGATAATCTCCCCATGCCACTATAATTTATTAATGTTTGCAAATCTCTTTGGATAATTGGTTCCATGGTTCCAGGATTTTTTTTTTTCAGATTTACTTCCTTATATTTTCCCCTATATTTTGATACATTTTTGGGTTGGGAAATAAAACACAGATCTGGAACCCCAAATGTGATATCTCGGTGAATTATTTTAAGGCAAAACCCTTTTGGGCTGTTTTCTAGATCACTAAATGGAACTTTAGCAATGCTCCCAGTTATTCCTTCTTATACCCCACCCCAAATTCAGGTTTCATCCTTTAAATATAGAGTAACTGTGGTAATCAAAATCTTACATTTTTTATGGTTTTATCACCTAAGTGAGTATGTCCAGGCACTATAGTTGCCTTACCCATAAAAGAGATTTGATGTGTCTTTTAAATCTCTTTTCATTTTCAGTTTCCCTTGCTATCTCTTTGTTTTTCTTACAATTTATCTGTTGGACTGTTTGACCTGCAGAGCTCACCACAGTCTGATTTTTGTTGATTGAACATTCAAAGCACAGTTCAACATGTTCTGCTGCCTCCTGATTTCCTGCAAATTGGCAGCTTGGTCTAGGGACTTGATCAGATTCAGCTTCAAGACTGTTGGCATGACTATGACTATTGGTGTTTTTTTTTTTTTTTTTTACACTAAGAGCTACATTATGTCCGTTGTTTTGCTCTTTTTTTGATGTCAGCCCTGTGTTGCTCAATGCCCAGAGTAATTCATTCACTGGGGGTTTGAGATGTGATATTCTAACTGCCAGTTTTCCAAGACTAAAGTGGGTGGGGTGGGTAACAGTATATCTGAGGCGTATCTGAGGTGGCGTCTTTGTGTAAAGGATGTATGGAGTCAGGGAATCACCGCCTTCATATACTGCTCTGTGCAAAGAGGAACACAACAGATTTCTTTCTTTCTTTCTTTCTTTCTTTCTTTCTTTCTTTCTTTCTTTCTTTCTTTCTTTCTTTCTTTCTTTCTTTCTTTCTTTCTTTCTTTCT
>NW_004567103.1:78993088-79031638 GCF_000260355.1 Condylura cristata | reverse complement strand
TTCTTTCTTTCTTTCTTTCTTTCTTTCTTTCTTTCTTTCTTTCTTTCTTTCTTTCTTTCTTTCTTTCTTTCTTTCTTTCTTTCTTTCTTTTTTAAACAAACAAAATAAAAACCCTAGTTTGAGAGAAGGGAGAATTTGTGGGTCATTAGCATTTGTGGACATGGGGCTTACAACCACTCACCCTCTGCCTCCCTGGTCATGGGAGGAGGCCTTTATGAGGCACCCAGGGCCCAGGATGTCATGGGCTTCCCCTAACAATGGCCAATGGGGGAACAGTGAAGAAGCCTCAGCATAACTTGAGATGTCACTTTGAATATGGGGTGTAAATTATACAGATAGAAGCTGGCTGAGCTGTATTGACAGCAGGGACGGGAAAGCAAGTTCCAGTGTGGGAACAGGTCATGATTCTGTGGCCCTTTGCACCTTGTGGAAAGTGGCTGAGTCAAAGCCACCCTGGGCTCCTACTACCTCAGATGCTGCCCACAGAGTCTAGCATGGTGGGGAATCTGTTTGGAATGGGAGAGAGGCAGCCCTCAGAGAAGGCAAGTAGACGTCTCCTGTGTCCCTGTGATTGAGCTGTATGAAGGTACCCGTGAGAGGGTCACCAAGTGTCACCCTGACAGGAAAGCTACATTTGGGGTGTCTGACATACATACCTATTCTCTTTTCCCTTTTGTTTTACACTCTGTTTCTGGAGAACCACCAACAGGCTACTAGTGAGGGAGAGTGTAGATTTGTATATCTTCCCTAAGCTGTGGATGAGGGCAGAAGTTCAAGTAGGAATGAAAGATTTAAAGTTTCAAAGCTTGGAAGTGACACCATTCATTAATACCCCAAAGAGAGGAGAGGCCTAGGAACTGACATGTCCTAGCTATTGCTAGGGTGAGTGGAGAGCCCTGACAGAGGATAGTGGTAGGTAGCAGTGATGGAAGGGAGCGGGGACCTTTTCTTGATTGTATACTACCAATCATTAAACTGGTCTCACTTAAGTTACCCAGAGTTGATTGCTTGAACAAGGTTCTGGTGTTTGAAAATGAAGCTCTGTGCATGATACAAGTGTCTCACGCCCTCAGAGGTATTTGCTTTGTAAGGTGGGATAATTTTTAAATTCAAGGTTAGAATTTTCTGGCATCATTTATAAGGTGATGTGTTGAAAGTGGGGGGCTTTCCTTAAGAAGAACTTTCCATTTCCCTCCAGCACAAGGAGTTGCTTCTGGCTTGGACAGCCTCATCCTTGTGGGTGCTGTTGGGACCGAGGAGAGGGGAAGGTGACCCCATTCAGGTCACTTAATGACTCCAAGACTAATTTTCTCATCTGCAAAGTATGTATAATAACAATTTGGAGAAATGTGAGAATTCAATGAGGTGACACATGAAATAGCTTTTTAAGCTATAAAGAGGTGTATAAATGGGAAAGATTTTTCTTTTTAATTTAATTTTTGAATAGATAGCAATTTTCATGCTTTAAAATATTTAAAAAGGCGTAAAGAGAAAAGTTCCTCCCAAGTACCCAGTTCTCATCTCAATCTTCTAATGTACACAGTAATTAGTCTCTTTAGGCATAGCCAAAGACCAGCATATATTCTTATTTTTTCTCTTTTTACTCAGAGCTAGCATACTACATGCTTATTCCTCTGCAACGTGACTTTTCCTATCTATTTAAAAACTTCTCTTGCATGTGCTTCCATATCAATACATAGATCTTTCTCTTAGCAGCTGGTTGAAAAATTCTTTTATTGAGATACATTTAGGTTGTTTCCAATATTTTTCTAACTTGTATGTGTTTGTGTGTGTGTGTGTTTACTGAAATTTCTGTCAAAAAGGGGAATGTTTATATACATAAAATAGTTTATTTTTACATAATTTTGTGCCTTTTCCATCTCAGTTGTAATCCCTGTGGGCTTCCCACCACCAAATCACCTGTATGCCATCACCTTAGTCCAGTGCACTGCCCCACCCCATTTTCGATCCCATTCTCCACTCTACCCCCATAAAATGTCTCTGATATATAGTTGTTCATTATTATTTCCCCCCCTCCTGGTCCTTTATGCTCCTGCTATGAGTGAAACCATTTGGTATTTTTTCCTTTTCTCTTTGGCTTATTTCACTAAGCATGATCCTTTCCAGCTCCAGCCATGTTGCTGCAAAAGGCATGAGTTCATCTTTTTGATTGCTGAGTAATATTCCACTGGGTATATGTACCACATCTTTTTAATCTAGTCATCTACTTTTGGGTATTTGGGTTGATTCTATGTCTTTCCTATTGTAAATAAAACAGCAATAAACATGGGGGTGCAGGTGCCTTTTAGAATCGGTGTTTTTGTGTCTTTTGGGTACATATCTAGGAGTGGGATGGCTGGGTATCAAATGGAAGCTCCATTTTTAGCATTTGAGAAACCTCCAAATGTTTATTTTCCCTAAATGTTTATTTTTAAAGAGGTAACATTGGTTTACAACACTATGTAATTCAGAGGTAGAAGTTCCCAGCCTTCAGCTGTATATACCCACACCACACCCACCACCAAGTCACTGTGCCCTTTATTTACCATCTCCTTTCTCTCTAGAAGCCTTCATTCTACAGTCAGGTTTCCAGAGTCTAGATTTGTCTGAATATTTGCTTTGTTTCCTTACATCCCACATGGACGTGAAACCAGCCAGTTTTTGTCTTTCTTGAAAAGGTTTTTCTTTCTTTGTTAGTGCAGGTGTGCTGGTCAGAATGGGAAACTTTAGGCAGCTCCCTTGTTCTGCCTGGACTGGCCTGGATCGTGCCAGAAGTCAATTCTTTGTTGCTTTTAAATTTGTGGAAAGCAGGAAACCTCAGTCGCAAGTGGTATGTCTGTCTCTGTGACATGATATGCCTGCCCCTAGGGAGGAGGGACCGAAGTAGCTTCCTTTTCCATATCTTAGAGCACTTTTCTCATCTGAGCAATGAGGATAATAACACTCACCTGCAGAATGGTTTGTGAGGCTGAAATGAGACAGGAACCGAGCTCCCAGCTCACAGGCACTATATAAATGTGAGCCACATGGCTGTTCTGTTAGCAAGGATATTTGATGGCCCTCTCCTAGTTCAATGCACTATTACAAAGTGAAATACGGCAGATGCCAGAGGAGCAGTAGCTGAACATGACCGTGTGTGTGAGGCCATCAGTCAGAGTTTGTGGTCTCCGAGGCTCAGTGACTCCACTTCTTAGTTGTCTTAGTGGGTGTCATGTAAACATGCTTGAAGCTGGGACAGTCCCCCCAACTCCCAGCTGAGCACATCTCAGATTGACACTGCAAGTAGTTCTGTTGGCTTGTACACAGGCAGCAGCCACTGTGAACTAGCACAGCACAAGCAGCAAGAACAAGCAGTCACGGTGGAGGTAGAATGATGCTTGTAGGGACAGGCAGAGGTAGCTACTGAGAAGGGAGGCTGGCTCACTTAGTTTGAGTTTCTGAACTATTGCAAAACCACCGAGGACTTTAAGTAAAGGCATGACCTGCATTTACATGGAAAGAGAAGAGCATGGCAGCAGTGTGGAAATGGGCGGAAGGGGAAGACTCCAGGCAAAGAGCAAGAGAGGGCTAGGGCTGTGCTTTAGGTCAGGACTGTGGGAAGGGCCTCTGTGACCATTCGCCAGATGGTGTGGCTGCTGAGCGGTCAGGAGAGGACAGAGGGCAGAATCTGGCATGATTCTGGCTTCTGGCTCTATTGCATGGCCAGGGGGTGTCATTTCTTGAGCTACATGCTCAGAAAGGGGAGCTGTGCTGCATGAGGACTGAGGAATTGTTTGGTGGGGAGCCTGAATGGCCAACGGGACATCCAGATGTCCGTCACGCAATCTGACTCCGGGAGGATAGCACATGTGGCTTTGGCATAGATTGGTGTTCTACATTTCCCCACCATTATTATTTATTGGTGATGGGCGTATATTCTTATTTCCCCGCCTTTTGCATCCAAAGCTGCAGTTTTCTACAGTTTAGACCATGCCACCCAAGTTCTAATCACTGAGGATGGAGTCCTCAGCCCCTGGGCCTTGTCACCAATTACCACCTCTTTGCTGAATTGGAGGCTGGGCCACACACCTGAAAGTAATCTTAGCATCCTTAGCTTCTACTGGATGCTGAGTCCAGTAGCTAAATTATGTGTGAAGAAAAGATAGATTAAGTGTTTCCTCTTTTGATTAAAGGAATAATGATCAATTACATGGCTGTTTGTTTTATCAGCAGATCAGCGGGTCTCCTGACTGGAATTCTGAATTCGCCTGCTTTTATAACATCAATGGCAGGCCACTGCTTTCCTTTCCCGCATTCACACACGCCTGCTGCTTCTTCCTCTAATGGAAGTAATTAACTGTTTTCCCTGCTCTTCCATCTGAATGTCTGCAAACCTCAAGGCAGATGCCCTGGTAAAAAATCCAGCCTTAGAGACGAAAGTGAAAATCCCTCCATTTCTCTTCTG
The DNA here is from genome assembly GCF_000260355.1 of Condylura cristata. Taxonomy (NCBI): domain Eukaryota; kingdom Metazoa; phylum Chordata; class Mammalia; order Eulipotyphla; family Talpidae; genus Condylura; species Condylura cristata. The sequence goes on along the minus strand of NW_004567103.1, from coordinate 79,027,194 downwards.
AACAGTGTAGAACAAGCATGGTGGCATAAATCACAAAAATTCATCCGTTCTGGCATATCATCAAAGAAGAAGAAAGATTTCTAATGGGGTGAGTGAATCTTTGCAAATTCAAAAGCTCCTTAGAAAAAACCTTCACATTTTCTGCTGCCATAGAAACCATCTTTTCAAGTTAATAGTAAATAAAAACAGGACCCTGTTTATATTATAATGTGGGTATCCTCTTTTAAATATGGAAAAGTATGCCTAATTTCTCTCTGAGGTGTCTGGTCTGTTGATCTTATTTTCATGTGTCTGGTTGTAGTCCTTGGGAAAATGCGAGAAAGTCTTCCTGGGTTAAAAGGTAAGAAATAGCTGGAATTGAAAGGCACCACTATTCATTTTAATGCAGTCACAGTTTTTGTGTTCTTGAGAAGCAGATGAATCATGGAAAAATATAAAAGAAAAAAAAAGTATGGCAAAAATCGTGTCACAGATCTGTAAGGAATCACTTACCAAACTCCTGTGACGTGAAGGTCGCAGCTATTCTGAGATATTCCATCTGTTTCTGGCAACTCACTTTGTGAGGAGAGCTGAGTATTGTGCTGGAGCAGGAGAGGGCTCTCTTCAAAGATGTTTGCCTGTGCTTCTCCTTCCCTTGTGCTCCATGCTCTGGCCGGTCTGAGAGCCCAAGAAAAGGATGTAGCAGGAAGTCTGGAAGCTCTTCCTGCCCTCAGCTATCAAACACTCATGAGGCATTCTGGGAGACCTAGATAGAACTCGAAAACTTTCTTTACCAACTTGACTTAAGGCATAACTGATTTTGCACATTTAAAATATATACCAGGAAAGATCTCTTTAAAAAACCTGCCAATTTCTCTTTGATTTAGCTGAAGGTTCCTCTTGTATTCCCACAGACTATCTTGTCATTCAGAGAATATTGACATGATCTGTTATATTTCTGTCTCACCTACCAAACTGTCAACTTTTTATTTTTATTTTATTTATTTTTTTAAAAAAGATTTTTATTTATTTATGCATCAGGAAATGGGGTACAAGCCAGAGGTACAGGGGGGGGGGTGAGAAGATTCACCAGAAACAGAGTGGGGAGCAGAACAGGAAGATCAATGAAGAACACTGCTGAGGGGAGCAGCAGGTGGGTCAGGAGAGGTCTGCCACGCCATGTAGGTCACCTCCGGGGTGGGGAATTGAATTCTCACTGAAGCGGCTGCGGCTAGCTTGCAGTGCTGCATCCTTATCTGTTGTGCCACCAGGGAGGGCCCTATTTACTTTTTATTTTTTAGTTTTTTAAAAGTTTATTTATTTATGTATGCAAGAACTGGGGTACAGGCCAAAGGTGTGGGGGTGGAGTGGGGTACGAGGATTCACCAGAGACAGAGTAGGGAGCAGAACAGGCAGATCTACTGAAATACACTGCTGAAGGGACCAGCAGTTGGGACAGGAGAGTCCTGATGTGACATGTGGGTCACCTCCCTGCCCGGGGATCAAACTTGTGCTGTGGTGACTGTGGATAGTTTCATAGTGCTGAACTTTAACCCCCTATGCCCCCAGGAGGACCCAAACTATCCACTTTTTAAGTGTAGGGAAAGGGCCTTATTCATTCTTATGCCTCAGTATCTAGTCCAGTCCCCTGCACATTGTAGGTCCTCAATATATAGCTTTCAAACAGAACTGAAGTGATTGAAAAACCATATTTTATAACGGTGAGTGGGCTTCCCAAGGCAGGCACCATCTTTCATTCATCTTTGGAATAATAACGAAGACAATAGCTTACATTTGTTGAGTACTTGACTGCATTAATCACTTCAAATATCACTAATTTCATAAGACCCATCCTACTATTTTTTTTTTCAGATAATGAAACTGAATCAGAAGTGATTTTGCTTGAGTCTGTATTGCTAGGAAGTGGTGGATCTGGTATTTGAACAGAGACCTTCCAATTCCAGAGCTCTGGTTAAACCATGGTGTCACCCTGCCTCTCAGGCCTAAGCATAGTGCCTTGCTCAGAGAAGATATTAATGAATATTTGTTGAATAAACCTCAGAGAAACTCTAAATGTGTCTGGCCTGCTTTGCAGAAGTAGTCAACACTTAATTTCTCAAGGTTCTGCTGGCTGATGTTTAGATTACTCTAGTAATCACGAAATCACCAATCACGAAAGCTGCTAATAAATATTTTGGTTCTTCTGGGTACATGGCAAGATTCACTTCCCTGTTCCTCCTGGAACATGAGATTTGCCTTAATCACAGACGTGTGCATGGAAATGCTGTGTCACTCACAGGCAGATGCCTTGAGGGCCACTGTGCCCCTCACCACGTGCTCTTCCTCCTGCAGCATATCACACAACTGCTCTTCTCTCATTACAGCCATTTAGATATCACTGGTGGTATTGAGATGTTAAGGTATGCAAGGTCTTTAGAAGATTTCTGACAATTCAACAAATAGGATATTTCTCTTGCCAGCCCCTTTTAGATTTCAGGGGCAGAGAGTTAACTTGATAACTCTTGATGATGCCTGCTAGAAATAAGTCCTTTGGAGAGTATTGTTGTTTTTCTGGATTTTGCTACGTCTTGGGTTTAGGTCTTCAGAAATAGACCCAGAGATGTGAATTCATGTGCAAGTGCTTTATTCAAGGAGTCCCAGGGGAGGCCAGGGAGGGCATGAAGGAGCAGGACAGGAAACGGGAGGAAAGCAAACCGGGGCATGGCCATAGGGTGAATCTTCATCAAGGTCCCATAGGGTTCTGGGAGGGAAGTTGCATCTCAGTACTTTCTCACATGGAGCAGAGGAATTGGTCTTCCTTGTAATCTCCTTTAGTGGGTATTGTTTAGTGGTTATCTTGTGGGGGGCAGAGTAGGATGCAAACTCTCAGGAATTGATGCTGGTGGACCAAGAACATCCCCAAAGAAGATAGACAGGTGCTGGTTATTGAAAGAACTGAGAAATTTAGGGGAGTATGTATACAGAGAATTAACTTGGGACCAGTCCTTAGTTTCAGCCAGTTTGTAACTATCTTTGTTTAAATATTTGTCAAGGAGAAATCAAAAGCTGGCCTCCCATTTCTGTGTGACAATAAAAGACAGGGAGGCAGAGAGTTGCAAAATGACCTTCCTGTCATCAGAGACGCAACTGTGATAAAAGATGAGGTTGGCACTTATGACTTTTGAGTCTAGTGTCAGAGAATTGTCCACCAGCTTTTGGCATGAGAGTTGAATATATCAAATTATAAGTGGGTTCCACTTTAATGAAATCTGACATGCAGAAATCTAAATGGACCACAAAGACAAATAAGGGTATGCCTAGTCATATTACAAAAGCATTTACTGAATTGAAAGGGCAAGTACCAGATTTCCTGGAAACAGTTTCCAAGATATCAAAAATAAGAATCTTACTGTATAGATTGTTAAAAAAAAATATTTACTAAAAGAGGTCAGAGGTTTTTTTTTTTATTTTTATTTTTTAGGTACTTAAGAATGACTTATGTGGACATATTATTCTAGATGGGATGTGATGGAAATGACCTTTCAAGGTCACTTAGATGTTAGGATCACACTGCAACAAAATTGGAATTCCAAGTAAGTGTGATCAGAACTGTTTATATACAGCAGCAGGCAATACAGGAACATATGAAAGAAACAGAGACACTGACAAATGTACGGGTTGCATCATTACGTTTGTGTGACTTCTGTTTTATACATCTGTCACAGGGAAAGAATGAAGGCTGTGATTATCTTTATCATAGTCTGGCAAATGAACGTGTAAAAGTTGGAGAAAAGGCAGATATTGTATTTACCAGAAACGCGTAAACTCCCAGAAGCTGTAAGTAAATGTGTGAGAATCAATTTCTTAGTACTTGAGAATGTTATCAACATTTCAGTTGTAACTGCAAATAATGTGAGATTTAAAAACAAATACCAAATGTGTTTCTGTTTAGAAATGTTTTAAACTTTGGTCTTTATCAATAAATCTAAATCTCTTCATTCCATAAAAAGCTGTGACATTTTATTTTCAAAACACTGTTTTATTCTTCCTGGCACATAAGTTTTCTGTTCCCTCACCCCCTTCTATCACAAACAACCATACAGACAAGCAGAATCACCTCATACACGTAGAGTTAGTTCATTGTGTTGTGTTGGTCCCAACTCAAAAGTTGTTTGACTTTTGCAGAGTCATTTTCAAGATACTTTGTTTTATTGTCTACTGATTCTACTTATATATCTTTTTTTTTTTCCTTTGGGAGAAAGGGGAGTAGAAGAAATAAAATACACACTTTTGAAATTTTTTGTATGTATAAAAAATATAAAATTTTACAGCATTCTTAATTTTGTACATATTTTCATCTCACTTGTAATCAAGAAATCCCCATGGATTTCCTACCACCAATTCACCTGTGTGCCATCACCATAGTCCCGTGTGCTCTTCCCACCCCAGTTTTAATCCTACTCCCCTCCCTGCCCCCATAGAATGTCTCTGGTTTATAGTAGTTTGTTGATTTTAGTTTTTACTTTATTACAATTACTTCCCTCCTCCCCCAATCCTTTATACTCCTGCTATGAGTGAAACCATCTGGTATTTTTCTTTTTCTTTCTGGCTTATTTCACTAAACATGATCCCTTCCAGCTCCATCCATGTTTCTACAGATGGCATGAGTTTATCTTTTTTGATTTCTGAGTAATATTCCACTGTGTAAAATACACACTTTTAAAAACAATTTTTAAGTCTGTAAGTGAATTCAGCCATCATGCAGTCATTTTTGGTTTTTTGCTTTTGTTTTTTTGAAGCATTTAGATTGCTTTTCTCTGTGGATTCTCTCTGGGTGAATTCCAGGATGCCTCCTGCAATGGAGGCATCTTGCCTTTTAATGCAGAAGGGCATGTACAGTGGGATTCCTGGCAAGTAGGATAAGCAGGAAGCAAAATACTAAAACTAAACTAAAACTAAAATTGTCTTCTGGTAGATGTGGACAATGTAGTTTAGAAAGCATATCCTTTAGCTCTTAACTCAAGTGATAGAGCCTAATCTTCATCTTCCACATGGAACACATACTACCCTTCCTCCCCACCACCACCACCACTGCCCCAAAGCTAAGTTAGATTGGTGACTCACTTGTAAAAACTAGAATAAGACAGCAGTGATAATGACAGAAATCTCTCCAGAGTCTGGGTCATAAAAGGTCTCCATGTTCTCTCTCTGTCTTTCTCTCTGAGATCGTTCACTCTAGGGGAGGTCTGCTGACACGTCATAAGGACACTCAAGCATCCCTGTGGAGAGATGTCCATTTCCCATAGCTCAGTGTTCTACTGTATATTGGGTGTGGCCTTTTTCCTTGTGACCCACAATGGCTTCTTGAGATTCAGCTATCAGATGCATGTTCCAAGAACAGGGCTCAAAGAAAGAGAGAAAAGAGGCTTATCCCTATGTTTAAGAATACGTGCCAGACTTCCCTTACCTCCTATCACTTTACTAAAGAGTTAGCTCCATGGTGTTGTTGAGTCAGGAGGATGCTATCTTCTCTGCATGGCCATTGCTCGAGTGAAAATTCAGAGTTTTTTTTTTTTTTTTTTTGCTAAGAAAGGACCACTGGTGGGCTGCTGTTCCACTTCCTGATAGCCCCTTGTAGTCGTTCATTCTCTTCTCCAACTCTCGTGCAAAGCCCCTCCTCCTTTGTAAGGCAACTCTTTCCATATATGCAGGTGCTCCCCTCTCTATAACCATTCCAATCTGCATCTTGTTTTCACAATTTTATCAAGCGTGTTCAGTTTTCTCGGTATCTCTGATAATGGATATTTTTCCTGCATCGACCATTTATCACATTTGATTTTTTTTGAAGCTGACATTATTCCACTAGGTTTATTCATTGTATTTACTAAATAGCATAAAATTACTGTTCTGTCTGCCCGATACCTTTTGGGATCTTTTAAAACCCTCTGCATTCTGGAGTATTTAGCACTATTTCAGCTTGTAGTTCAGCCCTTGTGGTGAATTTTAAGTTACCATAACATGTTGAAATTCAGTGCTTTTACCCATGCAACCCCATCTATTTGTACACCTCCTCCATTCCCACTACCCTTTTCTTGACCTGTTACTACTTTAAAACATTCACTTTTACAAGACTTGTTTCTCTTAACTGGCTTCCCCAGGTTGTAGTGAGAAGTCTCTCCTTGACGGTCATTTGCAATGCTTGGGATACAGTAGGGTTGCAAGACTAGTTTTTAGTAGAAGACTAGCTCTTAACTAACTAGCCCAGGTGGCTTTTCATGTCCATACTCACCTTCTTCCGGTAATCATCACCTCTGTTCTTTTTTTTAAAAAAGATTTATTTACTTATACATACAGAGCTGGGGTACAGGTCATAGGTTTAGGGGCAGTGAGAGGTTTCACCAGTGGAGAACAGAATAGGCAGATTGACAAAGCACACTGCTAACGGGTAGGGCCTATAACTTCTGCTCTATCTTGAATGTTCTAGCAACAGAGAAGGACAGAGTCTGCAGGATGTTATGACTTCCATTTGGACCTCATAGCAACAACCTGATATTCTCCCATTGTACTTGAGGGGACCAAATTAGCCCCATCTTGTCAGGTTCTTCCCTTTCTTTGTGCTGCAGATGAAAGTATAGCAGTGAAAACTGGAACTCTCTTAACCTTTTCGAGTCTTTGTGTAATGATTTTCTAGACTGATAAGACTAAATTGGTATTGGATCTTGACTCGGGAGCGAACCCAGCAGTTTTTATGGCTACTTGCATCTTGCTCATGGCTGATTCTCTTCTCCTCAGTGGAGGAAATTAAAATGTTGATGGTCAGATTAAGGGGTTCTAAGCCTCTGCCCCTTGCCTGCTGCTGCAGTTGCGAGAATTAGGCTTATCTACCGGTTCAGATGAGGTGGTCGATAAGTTGAACACTTGAGAAAAAATAACTGAGGTAATAAGATCTTTAAACTAAAGGGCTTATGAGCTATTTTAAAACAAACAAACAAACAAAAATCCTCACTGCAGGTTTCTCAGCCTCAGAGCAGAGGTCACCAACCTGAAACTAGAGCGCACTGTCCAAATCACCCACAGCCCGGGACTGCCTTGCTGTCTGCGTGTCCCTGTTAGTCGTTCCTTTGAATTAAAGTGTTGGCTTAAAATGAAGCTACACTCCCATTTCAATGTGTTGGTGTAAGGATTTTTAAATTAGCCAAATACCTAGCGCAAAGGTCACAATAAAAGGACATACAAGTAAGCCGTATAAAAGTAAGTTCAAATTACTCCTGAAAAACACATGGAACTGTATTTTAACCAATGACATCCTGCTGTCTACTGATATGAACATGACTTTTATCCACATGTTAGGTTAAGTTGGGGGCAGAGAGCTAGTCGATGGGTCTGGTGACTCTTCAAGGGGAAAGGAGGTCGGTGTTGATCCAGGGACCAGTGACTGTGCCCAAGGCCCATTTTCATTGTGTCATGCTTTTATATAAACTGCCCAGACACAGACAGAAAAGGCCACTGCTTGATTTCCCAAATAAAAGACAAGAAAAGAGAGATCAGTGGCTGGGACAAAGGTCCTCAAAACTCATCTAACTTACTTCTCTGTGTCGCCAGGACTTTAAGACATCCTTACCATGGGCTAGCAGTTAGTTTACATTTATTGGGTTCCTTAATCTTGAGAGAATGAGAATTGGAAGGCTGCTTAGAAAATGTAAGTCATCCAACCTCATTTAGATTAGTGATGGGCATCATTATAATGTATCCTTTTCCCTGTAGCTGCTCTTCTGTTACTAATCCTCTTGTGGGTGGCTTTTAATCTCCAGTCATAGAGTTGTGAACTACCTGGGGTAAAGCATTAGGGAAAGTTCTCTCCTAAGAGTTAGTGGAAATAAAGCTTCATTTTAAAAATTTTCATCCTCTGTTGTGAAAGGATACAGGGAATCATTGCATTTGACTCTCACAATAATGTGATTTTTCTTCAGAAACCAGTGGAGCAGAAGTGGTTTTGTGTAGTTATACAAGAATTTTAGAGTAACAGTGGACCATGAGATGAAGCCTGAGTAAGATTATTAAAAAGTACCATTGAGGTGCTGGAATTTTTCGCTCTATCTCTCAACCTGTCTCAAGGTCTCCTCCATTTCTCTGTCCTACCTGTATAGCAGGAAGGGGGGTCTCTAGCCATCACACTGTCACTTTCTCCTGTGTCCCTTTCATTTTACTAAAACATTAGGCTCAGAATAGCATTTACTCTGTTTCTTTAGTTTACTTAATGATGAAAGATGAAATATTTATGTGGCATTTATGTGAATTGTTATACTCTCTAATGTAAATATTGTGACTTTTTATTTAAAAAGCTGGCCAGGTCCAGCCTGCAATGTGTCCACAGCATAGATATCAAAGCTGCCTGTTCTATTTCTTGCACAGATTCTCAAAAAGTTCATTCTAAGCCACACTTTCTATGAGACACTGACAAGGTCTGTGATGCAGTATTTCACCCGTGAAGAAAATGACTAAAGTGAAAATGTATTTGTATTCTTGAGATAATTAAACTGTTGCCTTGTGAAGGGGAAGACTTCTCCAGAACTTGGTGTGATGTCTGGACAGGGAGGTCTGAGCAGGAGGATCTGAGTTCTCTATAAGGAGGAACATCTCTATCAGACCTGCCAGGTAAATGGTGAGTCCTCTGTCACTTGTATTCAAGCCAAGGCTGGATGATGATGTGAGGAATGTAGAAGGTGAGATCGAACTGACTATCCTATGTGTTTCCATAAATTTCTCCCAGAACTTACTTTCAAAAGAGCAATAGATCTCTTATGTTTGAATCCTTACATAGGAAATAAAACAATCTCATGTTGGGAAGGATATGTATGCTTGAAAATACTTTAAATACTTTAATTGCTACTTCTTTGCATGCATTATACATTTAAATAGCAGAATCAGTAAAAGATGAAGCAAAAGAGTTAAACATATTTTAGTAATGATTTCTGGATATCTGACTTTGCAATTAAAAATATTTGTCTTTTCATGAACAATTAAACAATGATACAACTATAGAGTAAGAAGTGGCATTAGGACAGTGGTTTTCATCTGGGGGTGCAATATGTTTGATTGTCACACCTGGGAGAGTTGGTAGTGTGTCCTACTGGCCCTTACTGGGTCGAGGTGGGTGCTTCTGAGCACTCTCCATGTCCTAGGGCAGGTCCCCCTACAACAAAAAGCTATCCAGTTCAAATATCATTATATGATAGCTGAGAAGCTTTGCTTTATGGAAATCATGAATATAACTATAAGATTAATATAAATTATTTGGTGACAATATCCTATGGATTCATAAAAGGTTTGATCTCCCATAGCTTTATGGAGGTGACACCTGTGCATTTTGAAAAACTCTTTTAAGTCACGGCTAGTGACTTAAGAATGGCTTAGTGACAATAGACATTCTGTCATCAGCAATGCATGTGAACAGTATCACGAAGACTGTTTCATAAAATGTATGCGTGAAGAGGGCCCTCCTTGTTGGTGCGAGGGGTTAAAAGCACAACACTGTGAAGCTCTCCACAGCCACTGCTCATGAATTCATTCCTGGCCAGGGAGCTGACCCACATGGGCAGCGAACCTCAACTGTCTCCTCTGCTGCTCCCTTTAGCAGTGAATTTTATTCAGGCCCCCTATTCTGCTTCCCAGTCTGTCTCTGGTGAATCCTCTCACCCCACCGCCTCACACCTCTGGCCTATACCCCAGTTCTTAGATGCATAAATACAAAATCTTAAAAAAAAGTCTTAATTTAAAAAAATGTATGAGTGAAGAAAGCATTATTTTTATAATAACAGAAATAAAGCAATACTTCTAATTCAGTGTGTTATCATATATAATATGATTTTAAATGTAGCTAATAATAAAATAAATCTCATAGTTGTTTAGCAGTTAAGTCTCTTTTCATATTCTGAAGTTGGTCAGAAACAACCATTTGATCTTTTCATTGGGAAAATGGATGCAAGTCTTAGATTCAGGTTAGCCTTGTATTTGGGTGAATACTAACTCCAGAGCCTCAAGCTGTGTGTGTGTGTGTGTGTGTGCGCACGTGTGTTTAGTCATGGAGTACATTTTTCTGGTAAGGATATGAAACTCCTTCACTCTCATGAATCTGGAAATAACTTCCAGAGGTAAGCAAATCTTTTCTACTTTTATTTGCTTTTAAAAAATATGCAGTGGGGCATCCCTGGTGGCACAAGGGTTAGTCCTAAGAAGCTATCTGCAGCCATTGTAGCATCAGTTCAATCCCCACCAGATGGTGTGGCAGACCTCTCATGACCTGCCCACTGCTCCCCTCAGCAGTGTATTTCTGTCAATCTGCCTGTTCTGTCCCCCACTCTGTCTCATGAATCCTCTCATCTCCCATATTTCTAGCCTATACCCCAGCTCCCATATGCATAAATAAGTAAATCTTTAAAAAGTATACACTAAAATTAAGTACATTCTGAGTTTTGACAAATGCATACATCATATAGTTATTGTCACAGTCAAGATGTAAAAATAGTTCTAACATTCTCCGTATTTCCTCATGTGTCACTTTATTCTCTCTTTCTTGCTTTAAAAAAGTTAATCTTGGGTTCTCCCTGTTGGCTCAGTGGGTTAAAGTACCGCATTATGAAGCTCTCTGAAGCCCTTCAGCGCGAGTTCCATCCCTGGCCAGGGAGCTGACCCACATGATGCGGCAGACCTCTCCTGACTCGCCCACTGCTCCCCTCAGCAGTGTACTTTGTCAGTCACTTGGCCTGTTCTGCTCCCCACTGTGTCTGGTGAATCCTCTCACCCACCACACCTCTTGCCTGCACCTCAATTCTGTAAGCATAAATAAATCTTTAAAAAAAAAAGTTAATCTTTCTCACTTTTTAGGTAGATATAGTCTTAACTTTTTATTTTAGTAGCGGGGGTATGTGAGGGATGAACCAGCTACTAGTTGGCTTGTACCCCAGTTCTTATATGCATAAATAAACAGATCTTTAGAAAAAATTATGCACTAGGCATCACTAAGATGCCATAGCTTTTGGTCTTAGTGATGTCTAAAAGACATCACTCAAACATGTTACTTTGGGAGGAAGATCAGATTGAGTTAAGAATGTTTCTGATGGAATTGTTTCTGCTCATCATGTATATTCCAGGTGGAGTAAGTTACTGGAAACCCCAGGTAGAAGGTACAGTCATGAGAAAGCTTGTGTGGCCAGACAGATGCAGAGTTTTTATAGATGTAGCAAGGGGCTAGAATGAACAAAGCTGGTACCACTCAAAAATGGGAAGAAATTGAACATCTCAAGATTTAGAGTCATCTTACATGGGAGAGTGATGTGGTCAGAGCTCTCTCAGTTACACTGGCTGCTTTTTACTGAATGGATTAGAGTATGGGATGGGCAGATATGGGTGTGGAAGGACTAATGAGAATACTTTCAACAGCACAGGTAGGAGGTGATGGTGAAATAAAGACAATTTAATACACTGAAGTTTGGGAAGGAAGCAAATGAATGCTGGCCTGTGATTGGACACAGGGGCTTTGGGTCTACATGCTGGACTTGCATGGCCTGGAGGGAGAAGCAATTAAGGGCAATTAAGTAGGAAGAGACAAATCTGGATCTGTGGTCAGAGACTGCAGTGTGGATTTACTGCAGGAGTTACTGGGGTCAAGGAGCTGGGCTGGAGGACATCCCAGTTATCCATATGAGAGAGGAGTAGGACCTCAGGACTGGTAGGGGAAGAGAGAAAGGGATGAGTTGTGATAAAATCTATTGATTTTGGTGAGAGAAGAGATGAAAAGACACAAGATTATGTTTTCATTATGAACAAATGGGAAGAGATGATCATATTAACTACAACTACAGGCTCTAGTTGAAAGGCAGTTTTGTGGTGAAAATGATGATTGTTTTATGCACGTTGTTTGCATTCCTGAAGGCTCTTTGTGGGCTTCCAGGGGGCAATCACGATGATGTGGCCCATCTTGTTAACAGTGATTCTCTGGCACATTATCACTGCCCGGGTCATTATACATTGTACTCCAGGGGTTTGCTTTTGAGTCTCTTTTTAAATCAAGGATATTCCCAGGAACAGGAGCATGGCCATCTTTTCTCCTTTCTATGCAATGTATATGTTGTGAAGCAGTGTCCTTCTGTTCTATTTTTTTACATCAGCCATAATAAGAAATAAATTTGCATCATGCATGAATGCACATCCAAAACATAGGAAAAAATATTTATAAAATGCTCTGCAGTGTCCTTTCATCTCTCCTTCCTCTACTTTTCCTTTTCCTTTCTTGACTTTATATTATAATATTATTTAAAAGTCACCTTTTCCCATATGTACTTTACAACCAGTTGGCTGAATTACTCAGTGTGTAAACCATTGCTGCCAGTCTCAGGGTGCAGTAGAGATCATGGAATCTGTAGTCAGACAGACTTGGGTTTCAATTTTACTGTGTCACTCAATGACCATAAGGCTTTGGGGAAATCTTTTAAACTGTCTGAGTCTCAATTTTCTCATCTGTAAAATGGAAATAAATACCTGAGTCATGGTGATGGTCAAATAAGAGGATGAATGTTTATAGATGAACTAGTTGTATTACTTTGTCTTGATGCTATAACAATTATGACAACATTAGTGTACTAAAACCATTACGATTTATAATCTTACAGTTTTGGAGGGCAGAAGTCCAAACTGGATTTTTTTATCAAGAGGGTTGTATTCCATTTATGATACAATCTTTTCTCCCTCCCCTTTGTGCTTTCTTAAGGCTGCCTGCATTCCTTGGCTCCTGGCCTCTTCCTCCATGTTCAAGGCCAGAAGCATAACATTTTCAGGACCCTCTCAGACTCTGATTTTCTGCTTCTTTTGTCCACATTTAATGGACCTGGGGTACATTGGGCTCACTCAGCTATGCTAGGGTAATCTTTGATTTAAATTTAGCTGATTAGCAACCGTAGTTCCACCTGCTACCCTAATTCTCACTTGCCATTTAATGTAACATATTCATTGTCTCTGGAGATATGGAGATGGGTATCTTTAGGGATTGCTACTGTGCTTAGATTGCTACTGTGGTTACGATATTAGTACAGTGATTAGAACCTCATGGATATTCAATAATCAGTTGATGACACTAAAGTCCCACTTTGATTCTGATGTTCTGTGAAATTAAAACAGCGTGTCAACCAATGCAATGCAACATAACACAAAACAATACAACATTTAAATACATATTTAATTTTAAGCCAGATTCTCTTTTGCCTCTGAGAATCTGATGGTCAAACTTAAGTTCAGGACTTTACATTTGACTATATATAGTTTTGAACCCAGGTATACCATCCAAACATCTTTATAAAATGCTTTATTTCAATTGAGAATTTGATTAGCATTCTTTTAGTGCTAATGTTCAAGTCAACAATAGAAATGTTAAGCAGACCAGGCCTCGGGCAAGAGTCAGTGGAGTTTACCTAGAGGTTTTCTGTACTCTGAAACTGATCATTAATCAATATATTCATGTGGCCTGAGAGAGACACACAAGACAGGGGAATGAGTAAGAATAAGTTTTATTTCAGAGACTATGATACAAAACAGGTGCTTTCTCTGGGGATGAATGTCTTTAAAAAATGGAATTATAATAAGGCCACATTTCAACAAATATTAGCTATTTTTATTCTAGATATTTTCAGCATTTCCCCTAGACTACACCTGTATCTATTGTACAGGGCTCTAACTGTTTCATACTGGAAACTTTCCCTTCGCTGCTGGGGAGATTTAAGAGGTAAATCTTTGGGTATTTAGCTAGGCTTCAAGCCTGGAGTTAGGCAGCTTCGTATTCCCTGGCCCCTTGACAGCAAGACATTTGGGTGGAAGGTCAGCCACAGTGCACATGCACACACAAACCCCCACACACAAACACACACAATCCGGAAGCTCTTAAAGCATCTTGAGCAGCAAGGAGAGGTGTGACTTAGGGCCAGTAGAGGGTATAAAGGGAGACAAAGCACCACAAAGTTAGCTAAAAGGAGATAAGGACGTCACCGCTCATTCTAAAGTTTGGCCCATTTGATATCAAACGAGGAATTTTGACTCTTCCCATTTCCTTTTGTTTTCTCACATTCATGAAGAACTAGTTTTCTGTTTTCCTGATACTTCCCTGTAGCTGCATGAATCATGGCATTGCCAGCCATGTTGACCTAAGTTAGGGCTGTTCTACAATATGAAGTTAGTTGTTTCTGAAACCCTAAGCAAGGGGCTTGTTGAGTACATTTCTGTATACCCACTGGGTCCTCCAGAGCAAACCTTCAGTACATTATTGTTGAATTTAAGATAACAGATTCAAATGGTTTCTCACAGTCTGTGATCTGAACCTGTCTTCTTGACTCCTGGTTATTACGCAAATAATTTTGTGGGAATGAATTGTGTCTGTTCTGTGAGGATAAGACTTTATAGTGGTAACAGAATAAGCTTTGGAATTAGACCCATCATTAGATGTCCGTGTGACTTTGAGACAATTTTTTAAATTACCCAAGTCTCAGTTTGTACTATGTACAAAGGAAATCACATTATTATCTATCTTACAGCATTATTGGGAGAAGTTCTCATGATCATTTATGTCAAGCACCTGACACAGTGCCTGGCATGTAACAGAGTCCTAATAATCTGTGATCGTTTTCATAATTAACATGATTTGGGGTGAGATTTAGAGAAGTGATGATTAATCCTGCTAGGTTGCTTCTGTTGTTTGCTCCAGGAGGATTGTTTCTACTATGGAGCTATAATGGGCTGTCATGTACAATTATCACTCCTTCTGATTTGTCCTCTGTGTCATCTTTTCTTGTTCAGCGTTTTGACTACTAGAGTTAATAGAAGGTGAACAAGAAGGGGAGCCCCTGAGAGTCCAGTATTGTTGCCTGATGGTAGTACTTTTTTTCCCCAAATTTTATTGGTTTGCCTCTATTTGACATAACTACAGGAATATAAACCTGCACAGTGCATATGGGTACATATGGGATGTTAATATGAAGCCACACAGCGTGGTGGGGTTTATATATAAGAATATGAACCTCATATATCACAGTGGGGTTCAGATAGAAATATGTTCATAAACCCATACAGTGTATCGGGGTGCAGATAGGAATACGGACCTATACAGCATGGTGGTTTTCATTCAGAAACATGAGCCCAGTGGGGTTTATATGAAAATATGAAGCCCCCCCCCAAAAAAAAACACACAGCACTCACATCTCTGTAGCATTACACATAATGGTTGGTTTATGAGCACACTGTTGGAACATTTATCTTGATGTCTCCAGTTACAAGTAGAATCCCTGGCACATCACTGGGGTTGCTTGACTTTTTCTATCCTGCCTGAGTCAGGTCAATTTTGGCAGCAGATTACGGAACATCCAATTAACATTGATTTATGGAGATGTTCATTGTTAACTTACAAAGTAGTCCAAAAGTAGGCAGTTGAGAGCTTTTTATGATTCAGCAATTTTATCCGAGATCTAGATTCTTTATCTCTTTGGATTCTGCCATTTTATATTGGTTTTTCATTTATTTATTTAATATAATAATTTATTATTACATCATTTTGTGCATCTCAGTTATATTCCCTGTTGGCTTCCTGTCATCAAATCACCTGTGTTATATTGGCTTTTCTTATACTGTATGGTCACTGCATGGCTGCTCTGGCTTCAGGGCGCTATGTCCTCATGGCATTGACATAGAAGAAAGATGCTTGTTCCTCCCTAGTGGTGCAGTGAGTTAAAACACAGCACTATGAAACTATCCACAGCCACTGCAGCACAAGTTCAGTCCCCAGCCAGGACGGAACCACATGGCACAGCAGACCTCGCCCGCCTTGCTCATTGCTCCCTTTAGCAGTGTATTTCAGTAGATCTGCCTGTTCTGTTCCCTACTCTGTTTCTGGTGAATCCTTTTACCACCTGCACTTCTGGCCTGTATCCCAGTTCTTGTATGAATAACTAAATAAATGTAAAAAAAAAAAAAAAGAAAGAAAGATGCTAAAGAGCCTTCTTTGTAGAGAGTCTGTCTTTTTAACCCAAAGTGAGAGGCTTCCATGTACTTCTGGTTATAAGTCATTCACCAGGACTGTGCGACCCTAAAATCAATCTCTGACAAAAAGAATTGGATTCTACCTTGTTGTAAAATGACCATGATTTCCATGATCATGATGCCCTCGGATGTTGTGTGTGTGGGGGGGTGCTTACTTCCTTTTCTGTGATCAAGGTCTCTTTACTCATAGCAGGAAGGTGGAGAGGAATGTCTACTGGGTTGGCTGGAAGCAACACCTGCCATACCTCATACTTATTCCCCTCCCATGTCTTCACTAGCCTGCTTTCTCCTTACTTCCCAGTCCATGCCCATGCTTCTGACCTTTGTTTTCTTTTAGATATCAAAATTATCACCAGACTGGTACTTGTAAAAGGTTAAGAAATAACTCCTGGACACATTTTCTTTGTTTTATTTGTGTGTTCTATCTCCCAGACCACTGCGAGAGTCTTTTAAGCATACAGATAGTATTGTTTTCAATGTTGACTGTAGTATGTAGTACCTAGCAGAGATTGTGGCCAATGGTTTGTGTGTAAAACAAACTTGCTGAATGAAATCATTGCCTGAAACCTTAGATTTAGTGAGAGAACTATGTAGGCTGGGTAAGGAATGAGATAATGAACTCTGAGTATAGAGTAGAAGAGTGATTTACCTAAATACCTGATAGGTGGAAAATCAAATATTTAGTGCCTTACTCAATATTGATTTGCAAAGTAATCTTTGCTCCTAAAGGAAGGGAGGTGCAAGGGAGGAGGGGTGGGTGAATGGTGTGAATCAGCTGGGGCCAGCACAAGTATGGCTGTGTGTACACGTTCATGTGTGTGCATTCATGTGTGTGGGACTCTCCATGGTCTTTAACTCCTGTCCCATGAATTGCTTGGTCCTAACCTTATATTTGTATAACCCACACCCCACCCCAACCTCCCACATGCAGGAGACAAGGCTAATATCACACGGCATCTGTATTCTCTCAATGAACATGCTGGGTTACTGAATAGGAAAGCTCAGTAAATATTTGTGGCATTGAATTGAGTTTTCCCAGGAGAGGAACAAACTGCAAATAGCCTCTAGCCTGACACTAGGGCTCCCTGTGTGGGATTCTTTAGCCAGTATTTAAGGGGATTTATTTAGCATTGCTCTACTCATTTTATGTGAATATTTATCTTCTTTTTGGTCTTTTCTACCACCTACACTGCTAATTTCTTACACACTATAGCATCTGTGGCGCCATAGGCAGTGATTATTGCTACAATTAGAGAAGCCTATGAAATGACCTTTTTTTGGGGGGGGGCTCTAAATTGCTAATGGCATTTTCACTATCTTTATAGTTTCACTCTCAGGATTGCAGTATGATACATGCTGTTGTGGATAACCCATTTCCTACACATTCAAAGCCATACACTGTACTTTCAGTCTAAATTCACTGTGCTTCCTCTAACTTGGTACTCATAAATATCTATACATGAGTAATTCACAAAAGTTTCCCTAAGAAGAAGAAGACTGGAATCATCCATGACATATTTACTTGATTCATAGTTAGATATCTTATAAATTACATAAGTCATTGGTCTTTGTAAATGAAATATCTAAAGGCTTACATTATTCTAGGTACAGTAGGTATGCATTATTATAGTTCTCTAATTAACAGACCTTGTAGTGGTCAAGATGGAGGCAAAGACAATAGGCAAGGGGGAAGAAGTCAAGTATAGATCAGAAAACTTGTTCAGCCATTGACTATTATCTCCCTTAGATTTTGTCATCCTCCAAGACTGAGTACATAATTAAGGAAAGATACCATGGAAAGGAATGCATATGGCTCTTATAAGCACACAAGCTGAATGCAATTAGATCAAAATGCAAGAAACATTTGCTAGACTTTGGAGTCAAGTGATAGTTCCATATTTCTAAAAACCAGAGATGATCATTAATTCTCATAATGATCCCGATATTAACTCTGTATTCATGATTATAATTTTTTCTGAATACAACAGGTGCTGAGATAATAGACTGGTGCATTGGCTTATTTGGTTGAGATGGACAAAATGTGAATCAGGTGGAAGACAATGTTTTTATGAAACACACATCTGGATTATAAACCTGACTCTCCAATGAACTGACCTTGGCCAATAAATTTAGTCTCTGAGATTCAGGCCCATCATGTGATGGAACTGGGCTATTGTCACCTATATCCTAGTATACTTGTGAGGTCATGTATGCAAACACAATGACACAGTGCACCTGGTGCCTAGTAGAAAGTCAATGCATGCTCATTCTCTTCATTGTATGCTGTAAGCTTTTAATATCCTGTGCATAATAGAATGTTTTAATGGGTTTCATCTTGTCTCTGTTTGCCTGGTATCCAAGACATTAGATGTGAACACCACCCCCTAAAGCTAGGTGCTCTAGTGTTGTAGAAGGGTGGGTGAAGGTAATCAAATTTGCTTAGGCCAAAAAGTCCTTTATCCACATTTGGTGGCTGAGGCATTTATGCCTGTCAACACATCCTGTGACTTCCTCATTTCCTGGCCCCTTGTAGTTGGGTGGGATCACATGACACGTTCCAGTTAATTGGAACGTGATTGAATTGGGCACTTGCCACTTCTAGGTCAAAGAGCAGAAGAGTGGGTGCTTCTTCCATGTGGCTCACTTTTGCTATCTTGGGGGCTGTGTCTTTGCCTGGAGCACTGGGTTGCCTGATGGAGCAGCTGCCTTCATAGGACATCCAGAAGCTCAGCAGGCTTTACCTGAGAGTGCAATGAAGTGTTTTACTAAGCTACTGACATTTAGAGCTTAGTTTAAATTGCTGTCTGATATTTCAGTATAAATGAGAAGCTAGAGAGTTAGAAGAGGACTTCTTTTCGGAAACTGACAAATGTAGTATGTTCTTTCCCTTCTTTGATGGCGAAGGGCAGGCTGATGGTTCTCTTTCACTTTGACCTCATCAGAGGCACTTCAAAGAGACCTCTCAGACAGCTTGACTTTTTTGACTGGGAACCTTGAGGCCCAGAAACTACATAGCCTCCAGAGGAGGAGGTCTGAAGGTGAGATACTGTGGCCAATTGGGGAGCTGATAACTTTGAGGACAGGCTACATTTGTAGCGTTTGAAGCAGGGATGGATGAGACAAGCTGTGCGCCAAGAGGAAGAAGGCAGAGCTTGGGAGTTGTTTTTTTATTAATGATATAATAGTTTATTTATTTATTTATTTATTTATAATAGTTTATTTTTACATCATTTTGTGACTTTTTCCAACTCAGTTGTAATCCCCGTGGGCTTCCCATCACTAGTTCACCCAAGTGCCATCACCATAGGCCAGTGTACTTCCCCTCTCCCCCATTTTTGATCCCATTCCCCACTCTGCCCCTG
This sequence comes from Condylura cristata, assembly GCF_000260355.1. Taxonomy (NCBI): domain Eukaryota; kingdom Metazoa; phylum Chordata; class Mammalia; order Eulipotyphla; family Talpidae; genus Condylura; species Condylura cristata. Next base: position 79,007,779 of record NW_004567103.1, on the reverse strand, counting down.
TAAAATGTCTCTGGTATATAGTTGCTCATCATTATTATTATTCCCCCCCCCCAGTCCTTTATGCTCCTGCTATGAGTGAAACCATCAGTATTTTTCTTTTTCATTCTGGCTTATTTCATTAAGCATGATCCCTTCCAAGAGCTTGGTAGTTTTGAAGGACTTTGTCCAAGATAGCCACTTGTAGATACTTTCTACCCAACATAGCCAGGCTGTGCCTGGTGAGTTACAGGAGGTAGGGGCTGAGGCTGGAATCCAAAGCCCAATGGGAGAGATAGTGCCTGTCTGTGGCCTCTGAAATACTCATGCAAAAATGCCCTCATAGGAAAGGGTGGGTCAATGCTCTTTACCACCATAGGAGAAAATCCTTTCCTGGCCTTGAATTCTTCTCTGTTCTTCTTCGGGAGGAAGCAGAAGTATCTTTCTGAGCTGAAGAGAGGGATAGACACTCCAGGGGGATGTGAGCTAGACCCCTCTCCTGGAATAAGAAGAGGCACTGCTAGTAACATTTGGTTTTTGACTCTTACTTGGGAATGAGTAGTTTCATTAGGAAAAAAGTTTGAGTGTCTAAAAATAGAGGATTTTAAAAAAGATTTATTTTTTTATGCATATAGTACTGGGGTACAGGCCAGAGGTGCAGGGATGGTGAGAGGATTCACCAGAGAGAGTGGGGGAGTAGAACGGGTTGACTGATGGAGTACACTGCTGAGGAGAGAAGCAGGTGGATCAGAAGAGGTCTGCCGTGCCATGTGGATCACCTCCGGGGCAGGGATCGAACTCATGCTGAAGTGGCTTTAGCTTCTTAGTGCTGTGCTTTAACCCGCTGCACCACCAGGGAGGACCAAAATAGAGGATTTTTTTTTTTAAATACAAAAGTGATTGAAAAAGAATACTATTTCTTTAATATAAGGAAGAATTATCCATAAGGCAGGCTTGAGAGAACAGAAGGGAGGAAAATGTGGAGTTATTGGGGAGGCCGTTGCTGCCTTTTTTTTTTCTTTTTGCTGTTCCCTCTTTCAGACATGGTTTCTAAGTGTCACATCTCATACTATTAACTGCATTAAAAACAAGATACCCAAAACAGAACAGTAACCTGAGATCTGTAATAAAAATGTTTATTCTTGAACTATATCATAGAGCATGAAACTGTCAGTAATATGTCACTCTCCTAATTATAGAACATAATATACCCAGAACCAAAGACATGTGAGCCTTCTGTATAGTGTTTTAAAACAGTATCTTTTAAAAAGTCAATTAATTGTCATGCAAAATTAGTTAGAATTAGATCCAGTTGACAGAATCCAGAGAAAAATTTCACAATGATTTTCCTAACTGGCTTTTATTGTCTGAAGTAATAAAAACAATACAACTAGAGATTATACTCTGCAAACATGCTCCATGAAGAAACAGGTAATTACATTTTTATCAACTGTACTTCTTGCCTTCTTAAATGGTTGTGTTTTATCCTCTTCTAAAATGTTTTACCTTATCTGTTCTTCTGCAAGAGCAGCAAATAGTGCGTGATCAGCTCAATAATTATGGACACTGTAGGTTCTGCGAGGTGTTCGTGGATGGAGACAATGGGTCGCATTATTATATGAGCCCATCACACTGGGTTAAGTGTCTTTCGGGATGAATCGGCAGCAGGTCTCAGCATGTCTTCCGTGTCATCAGTAATGCCTCATGGGAGGCAGTGTTGGATAATGGGCAATGAAGGGCTCTAAGATGGCTTTGGAGATGACGGTCCCCAAATAAGCTCTTACAAGTCACTTTACTTGCTTAAACCTGACTTTCTTCCAAATAATAATATTGCTATTACCTACCCTGGGCTACAGGTAATAATAGGTGTGAAACACTAGCACAATGCAGGTAAATTGCTATGATGAAGGTAAGATGAAGAGAATTTTTTCTGAAGGCTGATACAATAATACTAGCCAGAATTATAGAAAAATGGGTGATGTTATAAGGGAAGACAATAATGATGAAAAGAGAACTGGTAACTATAAAGGGAGACAGTGATAAAACAATGTAAAATTTATGCAGTCATAATTATGATAAAATGGGCATATGTCACAGTCCAAAGACAAACTTTTTTTTTTAATCTTTTGAATTGTTTTATAACGATGCTAAGCCTGATATTCCCTTTTACAATTCAGGAAAGAACTAATAATTATTTGAACCATTTAGGACTATAACTTCTAAACTGATATATGTAAATTATTTCACACATTAGAAGAATCAGCATCCAGGGCTGTTGTGGGCTTAGCTCAAATCAGAGGCTCCTCACTAAAAGCTTTACTGAACATCCATTTCCGATTGTGTTTTTTATTCTTAAGCTATATTTGTGTTACCTTAAAGGTTGTGGACATGCTTCTCTGAATTTGAACTGATTGTCCCATAAAGGCTTCTGTTTCTAGAAATATAGATACAGTTCTCTTGATCTCCTTCTCCTCCTTCCCCACTCCCCCTTCCTCTCCCTCTCTCTTGCATGCAAAGATGGCTTGGAATTGCTCCTTCCTGAGTGGTTGAATGTTTTGACTTAAGGGGAAGATGGCCAGGTCCTGGGAATATCCAACCTGCAGCTTATTCCCTCCTGAGCACATGGATTCTAGCTTTGCCACGATGACCTTGCAGATTTGGATGCTGCCTGCAGCTCAGAACTCTGCTGCAATTTGATCCTAGGTTTAGAGCTCAGAGCTTCCCGGGGGGATGATGGTGTGTGTATGTGTGTGTGGGGTGGTGGTGGTGGGGTTGTGTGTGGTGGTGGTGAGGGGGGTTGGGGGGGAGGTGCTGGGGCAGTGGAAGAGAAGAGGTTGGTTTTCTTTTTTTTCTTTGTTCCCCTTTAATTTATTCTGTGAAGCCTGTCTAGGGATTTGTTGGAGGAGATCAGAGTTGGAAGAAAGGAATGAAAACACAAGCACCCAGGAACTCAGCATGCTGGTCTCCATCTGTGCTCAGGTGCTGCCCATCAAGGTATCCTGTGGCCACAGATTATTTAGACTCTCCTCTGTCCTTCCCAAGATGGGGAGCCATCTGGCTTTCCCCTCTGGGTGTTATTTTTCAGACAGTGACAATGACAAATAATAAACATAAACCATTCATTTTCCTCCAGCCAGTTGCCTCCTGCTGCCATAAAGGCAAATGTGTGAATGTATGTATGTAGTGGCACTTCCCCCTTCCTCTTTTATTCTATGGCTATATAGTTCTTTCCTTCATTAATAGCCTCCTAGATCACAAATAGGATTCATCTGTTTTCCTTCAGTTTTACCCTCATTATAACGGTCACACATCAATTTTAGACTCTTTGGAAACATTGAAACCACGTAAAATATAACAGTGTTCTAAAATCTCAGCTTTGAGATACTAGTTATGCATGTTTTATTGCATTTGCATCTTGACTTGACCTTGTGCATGGATGTAGTTGAAATCATGGCACATATTGAGTTTCATGTCTTGCTTTATTTCACTTATTATATTATGAGCATTTACTTATACCTATAAGCATGTTTCTCATGACTTCAATGGTAAATAATATTCCATTAGATGGATACTTCTAATTTATTTAACCTTTCCCTGGTGGTTGTGTTTAGTTTTTCATTGTCATAGATAATGCCTGAGTGAACATCTTTCCCCATAAATCTTTTCCCTCTTTTTAAACAGATTTATTTATTTATGTATACAAGAGCTGGGATGTAGGCCAGAGGTGCAGGGTGTGAGAGGACTTATCAGAGACAGAGTGGGGGAACAGAACAGGCAGATATACAGAAATACACTGCTGAGGGGAGCAACGGGTGAGTCAGGAGAGGTCTGCTGCACCATGTGTTTATCTTCCTAGCCAGGGATCGAACTAGTGCTTCGGTGACTGCTGATAGCTTCTTAGTGCTGAGACTTAACCCCTTGCACCACCAGGGAGGCCCTCTTTTTCCTTTTTGATGTTTTTATTGTGGTAACAACACTGGCTTATAACATTGTATGTTATATCTTTCAGCTATCAGTATTACAATTCAACATCTGCATTTACTGTGTCATAATCGCTGAATTTTAATTCCCATTCCAACCCATATAAATGACCCCCATTTCAAACACCCCACTTCCACAACTCCCTTCCCCTCTGGTAACCGCTAACTTACTTTATATAGGAGTTTGTTGGAGTCAAGCAAGATGGCGCAGTGTGAAGACTCAAGGCTGGCTTCCTCCAGAAACTCATAATACTGCTGTAAAACAAACTCAACCCCTGACTAAGAGGAAAAATGAAGACCATAAAACACAGTAGAAAGCTTGCTTCAGCTGAAAAGGGTATTGGAAACTTTGGAGTTGTAATAGGGCAGTCTGACCCACTGCAGGGAGGAGTGGCTGCTGTACAGAACCCCAACAGCTACTCTTTTAGGCACTTGCCAGTATTGGGGATCCTGAGACCTGGCACGGGCAGCACTGGATGAGGGAGGCCACAAGCTGGTGCTCAGGACAGAGCGTGCACTTCTGGGTTGCTGCAGAAGTGGGGGCCCAGAATGAGCACTGCAGGCTCGAGTCTGAGAATCTTTTTTAAAAAAATTTTCCAAAAGATTTGTTTTATTTATTTATACATACAAGAGCTAGGGTGCAGGCCAGAAGTGTCGGGAGTGAGAGGATTGGCTCAGAGTGGGGAGCAGAACAGGCGGATCTACTGAAATACACTGCTGAGGGGAGTAGTAGGTGAGACAGGAAAGGTCTGGCTGTAACATGTCGGTCCCCTCCCTGGCCAGGCATTGAATTCATGCTGCAGTGGCTGCCAACCGCTTCATAGTGCTGAGACTTAACCCTTTGCGCCACCCAAGAGGTCCAAGTCTGAGACTGTTAACACAGAACAGCTGTGGCCTGAATTGGTTCAACGTGTCTGGACTTTCTATGGAAGAGGTTAGTTCCTGAAGCTTAGGCTAAAATATCTGAAACAGTTGCCACTCTCCACCCCAGGTTGAGGTATCTAAAATACCTGCCACCCCTTCCGCCTGTCTCTTCCCCTTCACGAAAGGAACATTTGAACAAACTACAGCTTAAGTATACCTACCAAGAGTAGGAGTGGACTTTGTTCTGGGGAAGAAATAAAAAAACAAGTCTTGACCTGAAGACACCGAATCTGAGGAGCTGGCTTGGAGTTGGGTATCATTGTGGATCTCATCACACAACTTGGTGGTGGAGGAGGCGGAGAAAAAAGAACTCAGTCACACTGTTGATGGGAATGTGAACTGGTGCAACCATATGGAAAGCAATCTGGGAATTTTTCTTTCAAAAGTAACATTGGAAATATCACATGACTTAGCAATTTCATTCGAGCATATATTCACAGAATATGAAACCATAATAAAGAACCGCTGATGTGCCAGTGTTCACAGAAGCGCTGCTTACAATAGCTAGGACATGGGGGCAGCCCACATGTCCATCAACAGACAACTGGAACAAGTTGTGGAATAGGCACTTGTTGCAATTCAAAGATGGCGAAGGCTAAGCTAGCTTCCCACTGGCATTTGCTGGCATGGGTAGGGGCTCCCACAGTTTCATTGGTGATATTTGCCTGAAGAGAATAATTATTGCCTAATTATCTGTCTTGCCAGGCTGCCTTTCACATGGCCTTTTTACTGGCAGTGAAATTGTTGGGGATTATTTTTTTTTTGTTTTATGTGCATATATAACTATTTCTGCATTGATGGCTTGGAGGAAGGAAGAAGGGAGGGAGAGAAAGATGAAGACAGGGAGGGAGGGAAGGAGAGAGAGAGGGAGAGAAGACGGAGAAATTCCAGGAATCCTATCACTGTGTTGTTTCTCAGGTCCTAAGTTTCTGACTGGACCATTTTCTTCTCTCCCCATTTTTCAGAGTCTTTTTGTTTGTTTTGCTTATAAGCTTCAGGGGTTTTACTTGTGCTTAGGTGGGAAGCAAGGACAAAATTTATCTATTATATCTCCCTGAAAGTGGAAGCATCTGCTTCCTTAAAAAAGAAAGCCTTATTGTTTTTCTCCCAACTTTTCCATGTAAGATATTAAGGATATTAATTAACATGAATGTTAAAGACTATATCTTTTCCCAGATGTGGCTATATGAATGCTGTTTCAAAATCTGTGCTGCAATCTTCTAGACACTTAAAAATACCCTATCAAAAAAAGTGGTGATAGCTCTCCCTGGTGGCGCAGCGGGTTAAAGCACAGCACTAAGAAGCTTAAGTCACTTCTGCAAGAATTCGATCCCGCCTACCCCGGAGGAGATGCACTAGGTGAGGCAGACCTCTCCTGACCCGTCTGCTGCTCCCCTCAGCATTGTACTTTGTCGATCTGCCTGTTCTGCTCCCCACTCTGTCTCTGGTGAATCCTCTCATCCTCCGCATCTCTGTCCTGTATGGATAAATAAATAAATCTTAGAAAAAAAAATAGTGGTGATGATGATGATGGTGTTGCAGTGGAGTTTTGGCTGATCTTTGGTGATGTTATCTATTCTCTCTCTTATTGCCACTGACTGAGAATTAGTTTGAGTGAAGTCTCCATAGCAGGTTTAAGGTTTGTGTGACCATGAACTTGTGAAGGAATGGTGCTTCAGAGATCTGCTGGCAGCAGCGGTGACCTGGCCTCTCTCTGTCCCCGGGAAATGCCTATTAGTCACCCACTCTGGGTCTGCAAAGGACTATAATGAGGCCTAGAGCCTCAGTGAGCAGCTTGTGTCCTTGGAAAAAGCTGGGGACCTGCCTTTTAAGACTCAAATGATGCAAAGTTGAAACCCTCCTGGGCATGGTGACTTTGGGGTCATAATTTCCATGGCACTTCCAAGTGGTGGCTAGAATTTCTGGTTCCTAGAATTCGAGGATGTCCTTAGGAAGGTTGTGACCCTTGAGGTGATGGTTTTGGGTGATTCTACTCCATTTTTGTTCTTCCTTTATTAATTGACTCTTTAATTGCTTATTTTACTCACTTATTAAATTCACTTATGAAATTTAATTTAAATTCATTCACTTATTAAATTGCTTTGTTATTTTTGGGAGTCATGAAGAAAGAATGAAAGAAAAATCATTCTTTTTTTTTCTGACAGCTCATGGTGAGTAGGTAAGACAATGACTATTACTTTTAGGGCCTTAATGGATGGAGGGATGGTGACGACCATCTTGGCATGCAGAGCACATCAGAGGCAGACATTCAGGAAGGGTTTCCCTGAGGAGCTGACACCTGAGCTAAGTGTGGTTGGGAATATGAGTTGGCCAAGTATAAAGAGAGAAGGAGGAGGAGGTTGAGCTCTGTGGCAGAGAGAGTCCCTGGATGCATGGGCCATGGTGTAGAAAAAGATGGTCGTGAAAGAGTTGAGAATGTCAAAACTGAGGGGTTTAGGTGAAAGAGTGTTATTGTCAGGCTACTGAGTCTCAACTTGGGTCTAATGACAATGGACAACCTTGAATGGTTTTTATGGGCATACTAGTAAAGTTCCAGAAAATCCATTTGTCATGTGGAAGACAAGGGGGCGGCCTGTGAAGCTGTTTCTTTGTCCTGAGTGTTCAGTGGCTGTCTTAGTCTTGGAAGAATTAGGCATGTTTATTTGTGCTGATATTAATGATTTTACAGAACTGTAAGAGTTGTGTTTCTTGTTATTGTCATTGATGAGTTCTGCCCAGTCTTGCGATGAGCACTCAAACCATATTATAAAGTTAGACATATAGTTAGTTGCTGAGGTTTAAGACCTGCTGGCCGTTCTTTTGTATAATCCATAGATAAGTGAGCATCATATCATCAAATAAATTCTTTTCCATCATTCTATTTATGTAAATAATAGGAAGGGTCTTTCTTGTGATTTGTGAAAATCATCCTGAATGAGAAAATAGTTGCTATTCAATGCTTGGGAAAAATGATAGGAGCTGGTGGTTAAAGAGGGGGAAATGAAGGCTACTTTTCATTCATTTCCTCCCTTTGGATCAGAAACTATTAAAATGTAAATCAAACCTTGAAACACTCCATCAGGCAGAAATGGGAAAACACAGGATAAACTGTGTTTGGGTAAGGGTGGGTGATGGGCAAATACTTGCTGTCCCCGGGAAACAATATTGCTTTCATCAGAAGGAAGAAAAAAATAAGTTCTCTGGTTTTTTATGTCCCGAGGCTGAGTTTAATTAAGGCAAGAAAGGGCAGAGAGAAGTGATAAATAAAACAAAACCTAGATCTGTAGGAAACTGCCCTAGAGAAGTTGGAGGAACACAGGGCTGGTAATCATCATTACATGAGGGATGAGATATGTCAAGGAGAGAGGATGTCTTGTGGACAGTATAATGAAGCGCCATATGGGAGGAGATAGTAAAATCCAAACACCTTTTATAATAGCAGGACTAAGATGCAGGATGCATGCATGAACACTGGCTCTTTGTAGTTTGACAAAATGGAATCTAGGTGTTTTCCTCTTTATCAACTTGGGGGTTAGGATTAGTGTTATCCCCAAGGTGATGGCCTTTGTTTAGGGCCACTTAGAACTTTCATTGATAATATGAAAGGAACGGAGAGGAATGAATATTTTGTAAAGGTCACATTTCCATGATCTTGGGGAAAAAAAAGATATGGGCATATACATAACCATGGCCATCTAGAATACCTGGGACAGATGAAAAGCCAAGTTATCAAATGCTGAGTGGCAAATCCTGGTTCGCTTTTTTTTGGGCTTGATAACTATGGAAAGGTCACAACTTTGCTTGGTATCAGTTATTCAACAAATGGATTCAAGGTAGTCTACTTTATTTTAGGTATTGTTAGAAGGACTAAATTAATGTAAAATAGATAGTACTTGACACAGGAAATTTAATATATAAGCAAATTTAAAAGCTATTGTGGTGAAAGTTGTTGGTTTAAACATTTGCAATGTTTGGGGACTCAATATGTCAGAGGATGAGAGTAAAAAGTGTCATTGGGTAACTCTGAGCCACCTTGTTGAGTCTAAAGTCATGGGAATAAGCAATCAAAATTAACATTCAGTGTCGAATGAAAGAGTTTAAGGTCATAAAGGGAGGCTGAACCCTGAGTTAGGGTGGATTGGAGAAAGTATAGGATCAAAGCCAGGCTGGACCAGGCTGAAGGTGGAGTACAAGCTCTGAGTGGGCAGGATTTGTAACTTCTGTTCATTGCTGTGAATCCCGTGCCTAGAACAGTACCTGCTACATTGCTAATTCTCTCTCAGTATTTGTTGAGTCATTGCTTGAAATGAAATGTGAGTGGGCAGTGGACATGTTGACCTAGTACAAGGGAACAGAACAGGATGGGCAGCTCTTACAAGGAAGCATCCTCAGAGACAAATGCAATATGCAATCTAGGTTCTTTGGAGGCATCCAGAGTTAGAAAATTCTGAAGTTGATGTGCTAAGAGGAACACCAGGTAGTAGATAAGCAATGAAAGTTAACTGTCCTAAAGAATAACTTGAATTATTGAGCTGCAGTGAAGAAGGCTGAAGAACATTGCTAAATGTCTTTGTCTCCCTATTCCTCCCTTCTGCTTTTCCTCCTTTCATTTGGTCCTTTCATCTGCCTTTTTACCTTGATATAAAGGAAGTGATTGCCACCTAATTTTTAGCTCTTTTCTAGCTAGAGCAGGACATAATCATAAGTTTAAGAAATTAAAAACAATTCTTGGCCCTCCCTGGTGGCGCAGCGGGTTAAAGCACTGTACTAGGAAGATTAAGCCACTTCCTCATGGGTTCCATCCCCGCCCCGGAGGTGAACTCATGGCGCCGCTGACCTCTCCTGACCCACCTGCTGCTCCCCTCAGCAGAGTATTCGTTGATCTGCCTGTTCTGCTCCCCACTCTGTCTCTGGTGAACCTTCTCACCCTCCGCATCTCTGTCCTGTACCCCAGTTCTGTATGAATAAATAAATAAATCTTTAAAAAAAAAACAAAAAACAAAAAACAATTCTTACTAATAAGGAGTACTCATTCCCGAAATATTAGCAACTGAAGCAAGTGTGCTAAAACTTCTGGTCTGAGTACCCTCTGCTATAGCATAAATCCTCCATTCTCTAGAAGGAACATGAACAAAGAAAACTCATGAGGATCCTCTGCTTCATGAAAGACAATGAAAGAGAAGATGACTTCAAAGATTCAGAATTGCACAATGGAATTGGGTGGCGAGGGAAGGAGAGAAAGTCCAAAGTTCAGGTCAAGACAAATGGCAGCATTCTCTTTCCAGCAGATCAGAGAAGAGGTGACAGGAATCTTTGGTCGATTTGTAATTAATTTATTCTTCTGCATTTTCAGTCTGTTTGGGATATATAATAAAGATGTATAGGACAGTAGCAGTGGTCTCTGTGCTTGAGTGTGTAATCAGTCTGTGGCTTTCTGTAAGTCTGTAGGTCTCTAGATCTATGTGTATGTATGCATGTATGTGAGTCTGTGTTTGTGCATGTGGTGTGTGTGTATAAAAATGAAAGACAGGACTCCATAATTTCAAATGCTTTTAAAGTGCTTAGAGATCTTCATTGTGTGTTTCCATGGAAACGGGAGAGGCAGTCTCAGAGACAAATGGCAGGATACTAGAGTAAAGGACAGTTTATCACATTTAATACCTTCTGAAATCTCCCTTTTTGTATATTTGTGAGGACAAACAGGCTAAAAGAATCATCAAAATACTCAAATATTTTAGTGTGTTTTTTTAATGAAAAGAAGGAACTTGGTCACTTGACTTGTTTTATACAGTTTCATACATTGCAAAGGTTATTTCGAAGATTCTCTCTTTGATTTCTTACTTTTCTGTAGCTTGTGTACCAACCAATTCTTGTTAAATATTTATGGACAAGATTAAAGACTTTATAAAACTTAGAGCTGGCAGCTGTCCTCGCCTAAAGGATAAAGAAGAGAGTTTTCATTTTAATTGGATAACTATGTGACCGAAATATCTAACCCTCAAGGGAAATATAAGAATTAAAATATGTAAAGCAATTTTTAAAAGAGAAAACCGCCTTTTACATTTTGTCGTCTTTATTTCCTTGGGTAGTTTTGTGTGAAGGTGAAGTTGTAGTATTGTCTTTATAGTTTTCTGAGGTTGAAGACACATTTCAGTGTTCCAGAATGTTTCCTAATAAGATTCAGGTGGTGAACACATAGTTTTGGTCCTTGTTGTAACACAGAATCACTCACAATATTTCACTTCTAAAAATCCTGAAGTGTCTCATGACCACGTTATAAAATGACAACATAAACTAAAAAATTCAGAGGGTGGAGAAATCTGCTAAACTGGCTGTCTGATACTGAGTGCAGCAAACAGCAGTTGAAAAAGAGTGATTTTTCCATTTTCAAGCCAATAATTGCCTGATATTTCACAGCTAGGTTGTTTATATCAGATTTCTGATGCTGATCTAAAAGACCCAGCTGATCTCAGACAAGTCACTTTCCCTCTATGATTTTGAAGCTCACCATGTAGGTGGACAGGATATTTCTTGAGATTTTTGGAAGGGCTTTTATGTAAGTTAGAGTTGACAAGCAAAGATTCACAAAGAAAACTTTGTCTCCTGCCTTGTTTTATACAGCCTGGCAATCTAACAGTGACTTTTTTTTTTTTTTTTTTACATATTTAAATGGTTGGGGAAATATATCAAAAGATTAATATTTTGTGATACATGGAAATTATAAGAAAGTCAAATGTCAGTGTCCATTAATAAAGTTTTATTGCAATATAGGACACTCATTCATTTCTTATGGTCTGTGGCTGCTTTGTCACCTCCACAGCACAGTGGAGTACTTGAGATACAGAATGCATAGCCTAGAAATTAAAAAATAGTGCTATCTGGTCTTTTCTGCAAAAGGTTGCCAACCTTTATAAAAAAATAATTCTTAAAAAGAATCAGCCAAATCATTCCATTATTTTTATTTATTTATTTATTTTTAAAAATTAATTTATTTATTTGTACAGAACTGGGGTACAGGCCAGAGATGCGGAGGGTGAGAGGATTCACCAGAGACAGAGTGGAGAGCAGAACAGGTAGATTGACGAAGTACACTGCTGAGGGGAGCAGAAGGCGGGCCAGGAGAGGTCTGCCGGGCCATGTGGATCTCCTCCGGGGCAGGCAGGAATCCAACTCATGCAGAAGTAGCTTAAGCTTCTTTGTGCTGTGCTTTAACCCGCTGCGCCACCAGGGAGGGCCCAAATCATTTTATTTGAATGGTCTTAATAAAACTGGCTGCATTTTGTCATAGTCTTAGTTAAATTTTTGCTCTATTTAAGGGGATGGGGGAGTGGGGCTTTCTTCAAACAACCCAGATCATTTGTTGACATGAAATAATGTCTCTGAGTACTTTCTCCTCTCTCAATTTCTTGTGGGTGCTTAGCTACTGTTCTTGACAAGTGGGTCAGGTGGGGAAGGTAATATACAGATCATAGGTTTCAAGGAAGCCACTTTAGGCCACTATCTGTGACAATATGTGATCACACTGGGTGGGTGGACCACATGAATACGTTTAGTAGGAGGAGGATGGGGCTTATTCACTGACCCATGCACCCCATGCCAGTTGCAGGCTAGACTGGGATGTTGGGTTGGGAAGTTGGGCTGAGGTGCCTGTTCTTTCTATCTGGGCTCCAGACTTAAGAGTGTAAGGTCGAGCCAGCCTAGGCAAGGCAGGGGCAGGAACCTTGAATCTAGGACCATTACTGTCTGCATACCAGGAGCCTCCTAACCCTAAGTCTCCTAAATTCCGGAAACTGCCTGCATTCTGGGAACTGATAAGCATCAATGATGAATCAGTTTCTGAAAAAGCAACTTCCATGCCCTAGAAAAGCTTACCCATGTTCCCCAGTGGGAGTTGCTTCTCCAACCCCGGTGGGGGTCAGTGAACCCTTTTGGGGGGCACAATAAAGTTCCTGCCTGTCAGAAACTGCCTGGATCTCTCCATCTTTTAACTGCGCCGAACCTTTCATAGAGTTATAATGCAAACCATGCTTAGGTTTACTAGTGCCAGGTCTGTTCCAAGCATGTTGTTGGTATTATCCCATTTAACTCTTACAACTGTTCCCATTCTAGACATAAGGAAACTGAAGTAGAAAAGTAAGTAACCTGCCCAGTATTACATGGATAGCAATCAACATGCAAAGTCAAGCCATCTGACACTAGTCAAGCCCAGTCAAGACAACCTGAGAAGCTTGGTGTTTTGTCTGTTTTTTCTTTTTTAAGCTACCAAGAGTTTATTCCAAAATTTCTGGAAAGAGTTGTGCAGCTTTCAACGATCCCCTTTTAACTCAGGTGGTTTACTTTAGCTTTGTTTTCTTAGGGAAAAAAATCTAATTGAGAAAGGATCATATTTGGAGTAAATTGAAATCTAATTTGATAGCAGTAATTGTCCTTCAAAAATAAAGTCCTTATCACTTCGTGTTCCTAGAATCATTGTTTTTGTGTGTGGGGTGGTGGGGAGTGAGGAGTTGGAGGTGGGAAGCTGGATGAGCTGTGAACGTAAGTGGATTTTCTCTGGTGTCTAATCCACTAATTATGCAGAACAAAATTGGATCATACTTGTAATTCAGTTTTTACTGTTTGCATTAAGAAATGCTAATGGCAGAGTTGTGAGAGGAAAAGGGAGAAGGACATTGCAAATCATTACTTAATGTGAACAGAGTAAATGGTAGTTTTATTTGGGGGTGGGTGGGTGAGGTGTTGCATTTGGTCTGCTCAATTTAGCTAATGCAGCTGCAGCAATAATGGAAAAAATATGACAGCGCAGAATGTTAAGGAAAGGACCATGGTAGGGAATTTTAACCTAAGTCATAATGATGTTTGTGTTTGTTCGTAGGATGAGGAGTTAAGTGAATGCATATATTATTTTTTGTTGAATTTAAAGGGACTTTTAATCCTTAAATTAACTCTTGCAGAAATATCAGGAAGGTAATTAGCTATTGGATATAAAACTTAGGATTGGTCCTCACTTGTGCCTTGTTTAGAGCCCCAGGCGACTAACTCTTCTGTGTATTTATTTCAGACATGGGCTTATTTTTATGTCCCCAACATTTTGAAGAAACATGGGGGTGTTCCTCTCTTGACTCTTTGTGGCATACCCAACCCATCAAATGCTAAATATCTGGGGGAAATATTGAAAAGGTGAATTACTTTTGCTTTAGAAAAGAGAAAGACCTGTATGGGATGTTTTTGGGATTTGGGCAAAGTAAAGTTTTCTAGAGGGGTTTTTGCAGCATTTGGCTGGAATCTTCTCTGTTCAGTAGCATTCTTTATCTTTCTCTTATTTCTTGGTTTATAAAATTGTCTTTCACAAAGAATCCTTTCTCAAAGTCTGTTGTTCAATTTGTGGCTTCAGTTGATACCATTCTCCATTTGGGAAAGTGTTTTTTCATTGTGTATCCATCAAGCAGGCAGCAAACTCGACATCTACCCTGGCCCTCTGCTAGTAAAAGATTCTGAAGTCATGGGATTTCTTCTATCCAGATAGAACCCTGAGCTCAATACCACCTTTTTTTTTATATATATAATAGTTTATTTTTACATCATTTTGTACATTTTTTTCATCTCAATTGTAATCTCCGTGGGTTTCCCATCACTGAGTCATCCATGTGCCATCACCATAGTCCCATGCACTTCCCTCCCCCCCCGTTTTTGATCCCATTCCCCACTCCACCCCCATAAAATGTCTCTGGTATATGGCTGTTCATTATTCTTATTATTTTCTCGCCTGTTCGTTATACTCCTGCTATGAGAGAAACCATCCGATATTTTTCCT
>NW_004567103.1:78924050-78992468 GCF_000260355.1 Condylura cristata | reverse complement strand
CTGCTTCCATGTTTTTCCAATTGTAAATAAAGCAGCAATAAACATGGGGGTACAAGTATCTTTTTCAATCAGTGTTTTTGTGTCTTTTGGGTAGAATATCACCTTTTTTAACAGGGCACTTCTCTTTCAGTTTCAGGTGGAATTCACATTCCTGAAACCACTCATCGATTCATTCACCAAAAGTATGCAATTTGTTGTATATCCACAGACATGTGCACCATACCATCCACATAATTAATTTTAGAACATCTTCCTCCTCTTCCCAAACTCCATGTAACTACCCAGAACACCCCCTCCCCTCACTTCGGCTCTGGCAACCACTAATCTACTTTTTATTTCTATGGGTTTACCTCTTGTGGACATTTTGTATCACTGGAATTGTACACTTTGTGATCTTTTGTGACTGTTTCACTTAGCAATGTGCTGCCAAGGTTCATCTTGGCTGTAGCACACAACATGGTTTCATTCCTTTTTTATTGCTGAATGTGGACTGTATCCTGTCTGTCTTTTCATCAGTTGATGGAGATTTGTGTTGTTTCCACTTTTTGGAAATTGTGAATGATATATGAACATTCAAGTACAAATTTTTTTGTGAGCATACATTTTCATTTTTCTTGGGCGATGGAATTGCTTGGTCTTAATGCAACTCTACAGTGAACCTTTCGAAAACCTGTCAGACTGTTTTCCAAAGCAATTGCTTCAGCATGGGTTTTACAAATGAAGTTTTCTTTTCTCTGTTCTTCCATTGCCTGCTTCTTGAGAATTTGTCTCAAATATCACCTCCCAATGGATCCCTTTGCATACCTTCAAGAATAGTTCTGGACCTTAGAATGTGCAAATGTTTAATTAACAAATTTTTGTGTGAAGATTTCATTAACTTGAGATTCTTTGTTTACTTATCTAGTTATATGTTTATTTGTAAAATAGGAGTAATAAGATCTGAATTATACATGAGGATGCTAGAGCTAAAGTGTATTTTAGAGTATTAGAGTCCAGTATGGCTAGAAGAGGAAATTATTATTTTAATATTTTGGGTATGGAATATAAAGTCAAATCCATTATTACACATTTAATGGCATGAACCAAACATAATTGGCCTTTCCTAAAGTTTGTTACTAGCTAGTTGAAGCTTGCTTTTTGTTTTTTATTGTTTAGGATTGTTACCAGTAAGTAGTCAATAGATATAAAACATGTGTAATGAAAGGAACCTATACACAAAGAATAGTCTGTTCATATTATTTGAATTTGACAATGTTTTTGAGTTGGGGAAATGGCTAATAGTTTATTTTGGAAGGAAAAGAACTTGATGATGCACAGGGAGCCCCAGGACTGTGTGGGGCCCACTTTATGGACCACACCACCAATTGTGTCCTGCTTTGTTTCAGTTCATTTGTAGATTCATTTGTCCTCAGAAACCTGAAAAGCCCAACTCTACATTTGCTTCAGTTTCCCCTGCACTGATGCTTGGCCAAGACCAAGGCCAGGGCCAGTTCCCCAGCATGGCAGTGATTCTCTCCAGCTAAGAACTGGCTGCCTGTTGTGTTTCGCAGCAGCTCCCAAGGCCGGCTCTGCTGAAGAGCAGGCACAGAGGCTGGTTTAGAAGCCAAGGTTGGCAGCAGCCCACTCCCTGCCTGTATTTGCGGCCTTGATGGAAGTCAACAGGGAAATGCCCATCTGAGGGGGCTGGTAGTGGATTCAGGGGCTGTTGACATCCCCTCGTGACCTGCAGTGAAGAGTTGAGGTCTGGTGATCGCAACTGAGGGCTTTGGGGAGATTTCTCACTGCTAGACTTTAAGGTTTTACTAGGCTGAGTGGAGACGCACAGAACCAATGGGGAGAAATAGCACTCCCTTCCCTCAGAGGGCTGCTAGAGGTGAAGAGACAGTTTATTTTTACTTGTCTTTAGGAGGTGCCAAGGTTTGATGGGAGAGTCAACACACACCCATACACATATTTAGTTAGTTTTTTAGTCTTTTTATTTTTTGTCCTCATTCTCTTTTTGGCCTTCCAAGTTTTGCATTCAGTGGACATCCCGGGACCCCAAGGCTTTTTCTGGCTCCTGGCCTGTGGCGAATGCAATGGGTGCCCACCCAGATGTGTGATGGGCATTCATCCCTTGCTGGGAGAGGTGGCTGACAGCCCCTGCCTGCTGTCTCCTCACAGCTGGTGGCAGCCTGCTCAGTTATAGGTGGCCCTGCCCTGTCCCCACTCTTTTTGCTGTCACCTGGGACCAATCCTGAATCATGTTGAAGCTCATTTCCAGCTCAGACTACACTCTTAGCTTTTCCCCTCACCCCGTGCTGCTCTCCTCATTCTCCTCCTCCTGAGAACACCCTGCCATAACCATGTGAACACATTCCAGGCATTCGTCTCAGGCTTTGCTTCTAGGGAAGCCAAACCAAGATAGTGCCTGGGTTCAGTCCTTCCTTCATCTCCAATTTGGCCCTCCTTCAACCTTCTAGACTTTACTAGGTGAAATGGGTTCTATTCATAATTCATCACAAACAAATCCGCTCCGTATATTTGTAGGGTAATTTGTTACTCTTTTCTGACATAGTACTTTAATACTGCTAGGAACTTATTTTTAGGACTGGTTTGAGTAATAATCCCAGTCAGATAATACTTATGAAATTTTAGGAGTGAGACTAACAGTTCCTGCAGGAAGGAGAAGAAAGGTATGTTTTTGTTTAGGTGGGACTTCCAGCAGTCATATTTGTGTCCTCCCAAAATTCATTTGTTGAAATCTTAATCCCCAATGTAACTGTATTTGAAGGTAGGGTGTTTGGGAGACGAGGAGGTCAGGAGGGTGGAGCCCTCAGGGTGGGGTTAGTGAGTTAAGGAAAGGTTCCCCGCAGAGTTCTCTCAGAATCGACCATGTCAGGACACAGAGAAGTTGGCCGTTAACCATGCTGATACCCTGAACTTGGCCTTGGCCTCCATAACTGTGAGAGATAAATTTCCATTGTCTATAAGCCACCCAGTCTATGGCAGTTTGTTTTAGCTGCCCAAACTGAGACACAATCCCTACTTATCAGTGAATTGAGCTCTTTCTCCTTGATCTGACAGCTCCCTCTTTATTGCACTTATCATGTTGCATGGTAATTTTTTGTTTCCCTGACTGTCTCTCCACTAGGCTGGGAATGTCGAGAGAGAAGAAGCTCTGTCTTATTAATTGTTGTATTCTCATTGCCTACCAGGGTGATGGAGACCCAGTAGGAACTCACATAGTGCATGTAATAGAAGGAACCAGTAACACAGACAGAAACTTACCTCCTTCGCTACCACTTTCACATTTATTGGGACCTGGGCACACATATACCACTTAAGGTAGGACAAATTATTTGTTTTTTGGAAAGATTTATTTTATTTTATTTATTTATATATATAAGATCTGGGGTACAGGCCAGAAGTATGTGTGGGGGGATGAGAGTATTCACCAGAGACAGAAGATGCACTGAAATACACTGCTGAGGGGAGCAGCAGGTGAGACAGAAGTCTGCTGAGCCATGTGAGTCACCTCCCTGGCCAGGGATCAGACTCTTTCTGCAGTGGCTGCAGATAGTTTCAAGTGCTGTACTTTAACCCCACACTCCACCAGGGAGTCCTCAGGACAAATTGTTTAGAATATTAATCATTTTTCCTTATGTTTCCCAAATTTTGTGACTCAGAAATGTTTCCCAAATTTTGTGACTCTGGAGAACAGAAAGAGGATACTGAAGGAAGTAATGAAAGTGGAAAATGACACATATCTAAAGCAGTTGGAGGGGAGAGGGTGATGGTCAGGACTGAACCTGAGAAAGTGGATTCTCCATCAGGAGTTTAGCCCCAGAGGAGAGGAGGGCATGTGGTGAAGCTAAGCAGGGGGTCTCATGTAAGAAGTCAGGGTTTCCCGGGAGCTAAGTCACTCTGGACATGACAGACTTTATACTTTGTACCTGAGGATCCTAAGAGTGGCTGCAACTGAGGTACTCACTGGCTGGGATGAGACTCGACCTGTGTTACCTGATCACAGACACTGAGCGCTAACCACATGGAGCCCCTGGAAGAAGGACAACTCCCAGCTCTCTGAAATTGTTTGGCCATCCTCATGGTAGAGAGTCCAATGCAAGTGTAAAGTTGAATTATAGGAAATATTTTAAAGATTGCATTGAGTGCACAGCACAATTTTGGACTATGCTTTGATTGAACTTATACTAAGGGGTAAAAGTAAAAACTCTGGGCAAATGAATCAACTGAGTCAGCAATGGACATAGGGTAAAGTTAGGGTAAAGGAGGGTCTGAGGTCTGGGCACGGCTCAAGAGATTGCAAGGATCCCACCAGATCAAACCCCCAAAGCATGTATTTGTTGCCACCGAGGACACAGAAAGGAAAATGATAGGTGAACTTGTCTGCTGGGCATTTTCAATTCTAAGCACATACCCACGAGTACCTTATGAGCCTAACAGGGGAGACCCAGACATTCAAAAAAACTAGCCAGAAGAACTCTGACAAAGAGGTATCCCCAGGCACTGTGGTTGTGAAGGGGGGCATTGAAACTGCCTTAACTGTGAAAACCAAAAACCCGTGCCAACAACTCACTTGCTTCAAGTCAGAAAGGCAGCCTGGAAAGCTTTGCTTGATAAATCGAATCATTATTCTTTTTTTCCCCATGGGTACTCTTGGGTAGCTTCAAGACTGCTTGAAGAAATGAATATCAATACATAGAGATTATACTCATATACAGACATAAATACATATAGATGCATATATGCATCAAAATTTATGCATGCATAAGTATGTAGACACTTATTTAATGAACAGCAAAAATCTATTTTGGAAATTCTATATATGATTCCATATACATTGTCTTTTTTTCCCAAAGATTTATTTATTTATGCATACAGAACTGGGCTACAGGCCAGAAGTGCAGGGGCAGTGACAGGATTCACCAGAGATAAAGTGGGGAGCAGAACAGGCCGATTGATGAAGTACACTGCTGAGCAGCAGGCGGGTCACGCCATGTGGGTCAGCTCCGGGGCCCCGGATCGAACTTATGCTGAAGTGGCTTTAGCTTCTTATGCTGTGCTTTAATCTGCTGTACTGCCAGGGAGGGCCCTACACTGTGTTTTTTATTTTACCTTTTATAGTGAAAGGTAAGCTAGAGAATTCTGTTTTTACACAGAGTAAATCGAGGAAGATTAGTTAAATAAGTAGTGCAGGGCACAAAGTTAGGAGACTTCATGTGATGATTCATAGCCAAGCTGACCCTTCTCTGGGTAGACAGGTGGATGGATGCTTTGAATGACCTCTTCCCACCCCACTCTTCATTATTCATTTCATCTTAATTATTTTATCAACATTATTAGTAGGGGACCTCTTAATTCTTTTATCAACATTATTAGTAGGGGACCTATGGCAATGATTCTAACACAGTTGTGTGAAACAGAGTGGTAGCTCTGGATAAAGGTGTGTGTGTGTGTGTGTGTGTACACAGGTGTTCTATTGAATTGAACTAAGAGATGATCTTGTCTAGTGTTTTAATTTCACACATGTGAAAATAAAGCTCAGGAGATAGTGATTTGCCAAAGGGTCCAGGAAGCAAGTCTAAAGGACCCTGGGGTGCTTTCTGCTCAGAGACAAGCTGTCTGTCCATCTTCAGATAGAACAGGGAGGCTGCCCAAAGAGAGGGCTGGAGCACCCTAGCTCCCTCACTCCTGAACCAGCATTGAGCTTCAGAATTGGACTGCCATGTCACTTAATCAGAACATCAGATATCCCTGCACCAGTATATTTTCCTAAGCCAAATTGAAATAGATTTTGGATTATGTTTGGAAGATCCTCTTTGTCCTCGTTGCCTTGAAGTTTTCTGGCCTTCTAGAACTCAGAGTCTCCTTTGGAAGTTTTGTTTGAGAATGTTGTTTCCACCTATGCTAAGGCAGGCCTGCAGGGCTGTGCTCTGAGGTGCTGAGCCCATAAGGTGTAGACATGCTCACTTACTGTCCTCAGAAGCAAGTCTTGCTCTCACTTTTCATAAAAGCGTGAAACTTGGGGCTCTCCCTGGTGGAGCAATTGGTTAAAGCACCTCATTATGAATTTCTCCAAAGTCACTGTAGCACACATTCGATCCCTGGCCAGGTAGCTGACATGCATGGCGTGGCAGATCTCTCCTGACCCACCTGCTGCTGCCCTTAGCAATGTATTTCAGTCAATTTGCCTGTTCTGCTCCTCACTCTGTCTCTGGTTAATCCTCTCACTCACCACCTCCTTA
Organism: Condylura cristata; assembly: GCF_000260355.1. Taxonomy (NCBI): domain Eukaryota; kingdom Metazoa; phylum Chordata; class Mammalia; order Eulipotyphla; family Talpidae; genus Condylura; species Condylura cristata. The sequence continues at coordinate 78,986,220 of NW_004567103.1, read as the reverse complement.
GCCTGTACCCCAGTTCTGTAAGCATAAACAAATAAGTCTTTTTTTTTTTTTAAAAGTGTGAAACTTGGAGGCATTAATAAATATTTTTGTTACATAGAAATTTAAAACATAGAAAATAGTTGAAACATATAAAAAACACCCTTGCACCTTCTGTCTAGGTTTATTTACTTTTTAAGAAATAAAATACTATAAATATAACTAAAGTTCCTTCAGTGGCTTTCCCAGCTCCAGTCTTCTCTCAGAGTTCTGTACTAAGTGATGTTTGTAATGATTCTACTACAGATATTTAACATCTTTATTAGGTAGTCATATACACATAAAATATTATAAACTCAAAAGATGTTAAGTAAATGAATTAAAAATATATTTATTAGAGTTATAGATTACATCTAATTATATAAAAGTATATTAATGTACTACACAAACTTTAGACTTACATTAAACACAATTAAAGTAATTAAAACTTAGATTATATATTTATATAAATATAAGCTAACATTAATGAACTGTATATAAGTGGTGTACGCACATTAAAATTTGCACAGTACTTGTTGCATATAAAAAGTTTAATTTACAAAATTGGTATTAAACTCTTCCTATCTTTGTTCATTTGCTTTTTCATTCCATGTGACATTTGAATTTCAATCTATTTTGTTGCTTGTTTCCCTTCATTCCTTTGGGCCACTGTGGAATCGTTCATTACAGGAATTTGCCATAATTACTGTGTGAATGACCTGTGATCTGCAACATACAGTTTGTAATTTCTCATGAGTACAAACACTGTGAACACACACATTCTATGTGTATCTCTCTGGTCACAGGTGTAAGTGCTTTGGGGACAGTTTGTTGGGTTTCAAACCATGGATATTTTAACTGTATCAGTTCTTGTCATTTTGTTTTCCAGTTGTTCTTCAAATAGCACTTGTCCTGTTGGGGGAACAGTTTTTCCTGGGGGAACAGCTTTTCCTGCGTGAACTCCACCCACTGATGTTTTATGGACTCTATCCCCAACTCCATGCCAAAGAAATCCCCGTTACCTAAGACTATAACTCCCATGATGCCGTTTTTATGTCATGACTCTTGACTTCTTTAAGGAGGGATTGCTGGAAACTAAGAGGGAGACAGCCATGCTAGGTATAAAACAGAGCACAAGTGGCCTTATGGGGTGCAGTTTTGCCTGCCTTCAGCGTGCATTTGGGGTCCCAGCTCAGATAGTGTCATGGTAGGACATGTTAACTAATCTGTTTCTCTCTCTGCCTCCCTCTTTTCATTTCCCTTGTAAGTAGAATTTTTATTAACCTTTCATTGTGCGCCTGCCCTTGGGTCTTCTGAATTTTTTTAGCACAGGATGGGGACTCAGATCTAGGCCATCCTGCTTCCATTTGGGGTTGTCCTGTCATCATCCTTGTCCCTGTCCCCCTCCCTCAACCTCTATCATCCCAGTGGGTTATGAGACTCTCATTTCTCTGCATCTCCACAGGCACTAGACTCGTGAGTCTTTTTCGATTTTTGTTTATTAAGATAAAATTGGCTTATATCAATGTATATGTTTCAGGGGTTATAGATTCATTGCCAACTAGATACATGTGAGCTGGTACCTTACTGGTGATTATTTGTATCTTCCTGTTATTCATGAAGACGAGAGTCTTCATATACTTATTAGTCCTCTGGGTTTCTTCTTTTGTGAAATACCTTTTGATAGCTTTTGTCTATTTGGGTTATTTATCTTTTCCTTGTTAATCTGTAGGAGTTTTTACATGCAGGGTTTAATCCTTTGTTGGTTTTACACATTAACAATGCTTCTCCTGGTCTGTAACTTATCTTGAAATTTATTTATAATGCTATTTGGTATGTAGAAGTGTTGAATGTTGATGCAGTTAAATTTATCTGCTGCTGTCCTTTTACTTGGGTGTGCTGTTTAAGACCACCATTACCTGCTTCTGATGACTAACTTTGCTCCTTTGATAAAGTGACATCTATGAGTAGAGATGGGAGGTGGAACAGGAATTTTACTCTCTAAATCTTAATGACCATAACAATCCGTAGGTTAGATACATTCAGTTTTGCACTAATGATTCCAGACTGTTTTCTACCATTGGTCAAAGTGTTGTGCTGACAAGCCTCAGCTCTGCAGTGAGTCTGCCTGGGTTTGGATCACTTTCTTTGTGCAAATGATGTAAATTTACTCTGGAGCTGATACTATGTAGGATTGTTATGGAAATTAAGTGAGCTGTTAGGTTCAAAGTGCTTAAAACAGTTTCTGGTACTTTTTGAGAGCCAATTGTTACCTACTGCCCTTGTTCCCGCTTGGTCTACTGCTGGATTGGGTTTCTAGGGGTTCCACTACATCAGCCATCCTCCTAACGCTTCCCTTGCCTTGGCTGAATGCCTTGGTTTACTTAGCTTCCTGTCATCTGAGAAGACTTATCTGCTGGGGGGTTAAACACTGAGCTTGCTAATGGGCTAATCATTACATCCTGTGGCCAACGTGTCGTAGCAGGCTTTTCTCATATAACTTTCAGAAAAAGGAGAGAATGAAAGATTTCAAGAGGTCAGGTTTCTCTGAATTCATATAGATTTTCCAAATGAGACTGATGCCTAACCAAGGTGACTTGCAGGGGTTTGGGGGATGTGCGCCTATTGTGCTTTGTCGTGCCTTTTGCCATCTGTTTGAGTCTCACTTCACCCTTGCACTCCTGAAGCATGGTGCTGATCAAGCATTACCGCTCTCCCACCCCCAGGGCTGGGCGTTACCTAAGCCAGACTTTCTCTCTGTACTGTTTCTAAGAGGCGTGCATATGTCTCAAGCTGGACCAAGGAGAGACCTTTCCTGATTTTTGTCCGAACTTTAGCGACTGGCAAACTGGAAAGATGAGCCTGTGAAGTGCTGCCAGATTATTCTATTATGAATTCTAGATTTGCTTGGCTGGTACCAGATTTAGCATCTCATAAATCTCTCATCATTGAGGAGCTTATAAGGGGAGGAAGCTGGCCTTAGGGAAAAGTGAACAAGAGAGATGGACATGGCCTGGGAGTGGCCAGGGAAACTGAGTTTTATTCAGATTCTTAGAAATTGAGTTGAGGATGGAGCTGGTGGGGGATTCAGATGTTTAGCTCCACAGCTTCCAAAACAAGTCATTGAGTTCTTGGTTCAATTCTAAGAGTGTCTATACTAACTTTAAAGATGCTTTTATCTTTAAACAAGATCCTTTAGGCTTCTGACACTTGGAAAGAGTTCTGTCACAATATATAAATAAGAGGTAAGTGGAAAAATTAATGGCTTTACTTTCAGACCTGGGTTCAGATCCTGATTTTCTTACTTACTAGTTATATAGTAGTGTGGCTCACTATCCTCATCTACAATTGATAGAAGATACTTATTTTTTTTAGAGTTATGTGAATATAGTAAGATAATAAGTACAGATTGAGTGGCATAGTTGTCTGCACATTGTGGGCACTAACATTCTAACTACTAATGTTCTTACTTCCCTTTACTACTACTACTGTTACACTAAGTAAGGATTCAAGTCTCATATGCTGGGCATTTCCATATAGCCCCAACCTCCATTCTATGAGCATTAAATGTAATTAAAATATGCAGACATCTGGGGCCCTCCCTTGTGGCGCAATAGGTTAGGATGCAGCACTGCAAACTAGCTGCAGCTGCTTCAGTGTAAGTTTGATCCCCAGCCAGGGCGGTGACCCACATGGCATAGCAGACCTCTCCTGACCTACTTGCTGCTCCCCTCAGCAGTGTACTTTGTTAATCTGCCTGTTCTGGTCCCCATTCTGTCTCTGGAGAATCCTCTCACTGCCCCTGCACCTCTGGCCTGAACCCCAGTTCTGTATGCATAAATCAATAAATCTTTAAAAAAATATATAGAAGTCATATTGACTGCTTTGCTCCTGCAGGGCATAGAGTGAAGGGGCAAGGAGGCACATCAGTGAGGATCCCGGTAGGAAACAGAAAACACGCAGAAAGGGTGTGTTTTAACTGATGACTGCCCAAGGAAAGGGCTTTATTCTTGACTCAGTACAGTTAAGGGGAGTAACATGAGATGGTGATAGACTGAGGGGCCAGCAGTGCCGGAAGGCTATTATCGTTCTCCTGGGCCAAAAGAGCTCAGTCAGGCTTACTGAACTTGTGAGGTGTGGTGTGGGTGGGGAGGTACCCAGAGCAGCGTGGCTTTCGAGAACCTTAGCCATTGCTGAAGCTGCGGTCCAGTGGGAGGGAGAAATAAGCATTCAAGCCTTTATTTCTTGCCCCAATCATTCTCCTGGTGACGTTTTTTAGCTACACCCAACTAAAAGCCACAAGTAAGGGAACTGGGGTGATTCTGTCCATAGAAGTCAGCTGCCTGGGTAGAGATCAGATGTAGCATGGGGGCAGGGAATTCAGGAAAAAAAACTAGCACAATTAGGTAGGACAGAACACACACACACACACACACACACACAATGTGTGTATTTGGCATTATCCCACAAACATCTTCCCAGGTAACAATTTCTCCTCTTGATTTTTAATACTCAATTTAATATAACCTACATTTCTCCTAATATAATGATTTGTGTTCCCCAAACTCAACATATTTTAAACAACATTTTGTGTGCTATTCAATATCAAGTCTTGTGTAGTTCCTTGGCAGTGTTTTGCAAAGCACACCACTTAGCAATAGTAGAAAACTATATACAAAGCAACTTCTAGTTGGCATCATATTAATTACCTAGGAATTTAAAAACAATGTTTTAGGTATTTAACACCAAAACTTGGTAAGTTATAGTTTTGTATAGTTTTATCACTATATTTTAGTAAATTAGTTGGGGGCTTTGGTTGGTTTCCACTTAGCATTTTAATGCTAGAAGTCTAATTTTCATGAACTGATTTTTGACATTAAGTGGGAGATAACTATGAATATTTCTAACATAATCAGACCACCTTTAGTCAAATTTGAAAAGGAAAGTCTGAATTGTAAATTCTGTTTAGAACCTTGATGTTTTATTATTTTGAACCTCATGGAATTGAACATCAGATTGACAATGTGTTGCATAAGGAAGAGCCCAGGGGAATTCACAATTAGGAGTCAAAACAGCTGGTTTAAAAAGTACATAAATGTTGTCATAAATTCTAAAGGGTTTTCTTGAGACAGTTAACCACACCTTCTTCCCTGCACTTCTTGCATGGTCATGTTCTTATTGATAAAGCAAACCCTTTCTTCAATGTACTTTTTTAACATTTTAGAATTTTATTTATATATCTGTGCACATTATTGCTCATTTTAAAGCAATGTTTACTTCCTCCCTCTCCCACTTCATTTACTCATCATCACCATAGGCCCCCATATTCCTCCCTCCCTCCTTCTGATCCCTCTCTGTCCCCCTCCCCTGTAGGATATCTCTGGTTTATAATTGTTTGTTTGTTTTTGCCTTGTTTGCTGTGTTTTATATATATATAAAATATATATATTTTACATGAGATTCCAGGTCAAGTCCAAGGTCAAAGCCAAAGCTGATCTATCAGTTATAGTGGTAGATAAACCATAGAAAGTAAAACTGGGCCTCCCACATGGCCTAGTGGTTAAGTCTCAGCACTGTCACCACAATGGCCTGAGCTTGATCCCTGACCAGGCAGGTGACCTACATGGCCAGAGATGTGGAGGGTGAGAGGATTTACCAGAGACAGAGTGGGGAGCAGAACAGGCAGATCAATGAAGTACTAAGGGGAGCAGCGGGCGGGTCAGGAGAGGCCTGCCTCGCCATGTGGTCTCCTCCGGGGCAGGCGGGGATCGAACTCTTGCGGAAGTGGCTTAAGCTTCTTTGTGCTGTGCTTTAACCCACTGCGCCACCAGGGAGGGCCGTGTTTTATATTGTAATAACAATACTCTTTCCCCCCCATATCTTATTGTTCTCTTAAATTCCTCCTGTAAATGAAACCATTTGCTAATTTTCTTTTTCCTTCTGATTTATTTCACTGAGCATAATTCCTTCTAGCTTCATCCATCTTGCTGTGGATAAGTTGCATGGCATGAGTTTATCTTTTTTGATTGCTGAGTAGTATTCCATTGTGTGTGTGTGTGTGTGTGTGTGTGTGTGTGTGTGTGTGTGTGTGTGTGTTTGTAGTTATACCACATCTTTTTGATCCAGCATCTAGTTTTGGGCATTTGGGTTGTTTCCAGGATCTAGCTATTGTAAGTAGTGTTGCAGTAAACATAGGAGTGTATGTGTCCTTTTGAATTAATGTTTTGTGTCCTTTGGGTAGATATCTAAGAGTAGAATTGCTAGCTCCATTTTTAGTAGTCTGAAAAATCTCAAAACAGCTTTCCATAGTGGTCGTACCAGTTTGCAGTTTCCCACTAGCAGTGAAGAAGAGTTCCTTTTCCACCACATCCCCTCCAACATTTGTTGCTAGTTTTTTTTGATATGTGTCATTTTTACTGGTGTGAGGTAGTATCTTATTATGTTTTTGACATTCATTTTCCTAATTATAAGGGAATTTTAAATATTTTTTTTTCATATGCCCTTAACACTAAGTTTTCTGAGACCCCTAACTCTGCACTTCTGTTTTGATACTATTACTTGTTTAATCATCAGAATTCTCTAAGAGAATCTGAGTCCATGGGTTTGGGCACCATGTCCACCTTGCTTGTTACTCCATCTGTTGCATTACCCCTGCTTGACTATGCCTGCTGATGTCCAGACTGCACTCTCTTTGGTTCTCTGGCTTGGTGTTTCACCTTTTTCTTTCTTTCTTTCTTTTTTAAAGATTTTTATCTGTTTATTTTTTTGTATAGGCCAGAGCTCTGCGTTGTGACAGGATTTGCCAGAAACAGAGTGGGGAGCACAACAGGTAGATCTGCTGAACTCCACTGCTGAGGGGAGCAATATGCAAGACAGGTGAGGTCTGCTGGGCCATGTGGGTCACTTGCCTGGTCAGGGATCAAGCTCAGGCCATTGTGGTGATAGTGCTGAGACTTAACCACTAGGCCATGTGGGAGGCCCAGTTTTACTTTCTATGGTTTATCTACCACTATAACTGATAGATCAGCTTTGGCTTTGACCTTGGACTTGACCTGGAATCTCATTCAGGACATAATTTGTGGTATCCAACTTCTGCTCCATTCAGAGTGTTACTGGAAAGAAAGTTCTTCTCTGTGTGACCTGCTTCAGATTCTTGTGGAGTGAGCAGCTGTGCTCACCCCACCCTCCTTCAAGGGAGAAGTATTCAGTCAAGTTCAACTTATGGTCTTTATTTGTGATCACAGATTCTGTGTTGTGGTCTCTGAAGTTTACTGCACAAAAGCAGGAGGCCTTGAGAAATAATAACCATTATGAGTATTTGTAATGGCTTTTACACTATCTAACATCTATTCCAGGGCTTCTTATCCTTAGCTCTATTGACATTTTACATGATTTAATTCTTTGTTTTGGGGGGACTGTCTCTGCAATGAGGCATATTTGAACAGCATCCCTGGTCTCTACCTACTAGAAGACAGTTATACCCCCAATCTCACTTGTGAAAATCAAAAATGTCTCTAGACATTGCTACATGTCCCTTGTGAGAGCTGGGTGCATTCACAGGTTCATCTTGTCTTTACAAACATGATAGGTGAGTAATTGTTGTCATCAGTAAGAAGAGAAGAAGGGAAAAAAATCCAACATTTGTGAGAGTCTGTACTAACCCAAGCACAGTATTGGATGCCACCTAGCCCTCTTCCCTTGTCCACTTTGAGGCACTGCATGGTGGCACCAGAATGGACAGGAGAGGCAGGCAGAGCTGGGTTTGAATCTTGGCTCCTGGGATCTGCTAGACTTGAGCGAGTTACCTAATTTTCTCCTCTGTAAACTGAATGTAACCTTTCAGGGCGCCTGGATGGATTAACAGAAGGAATTTATGCCATATTATAGGATCTCAGTGATTTTTCTGTAGAATTTGCCCCTGGATGGGGATATGCCTCTGCTTTTTCCTCCAACACACCAGTTCCAGTCTGTGGTTGGTGATTGTCATGCTGTCATATCAGTTGCTTCCTTTCCTGTCTTCTTTATGGAGAGACAATAGACCAGAAGAAAAGGACTGTGTCTTTAAGAGTAAAGAAGAAAGTGAGTAATGCAAAAAGCCTGGTGCTTCTGAGTCTCTGGGTTTTCTTTCTCCTTGACAGGGCTGCTGACAAGCCCTTTAGCAATACGGAGGCTAATTACTTGCCAGGAGTAAAAGAAAATGTGTCATTTGGTTGTTCTGGTTTTTCCCAGTGCAATAAATCACAACCATGGGACCCCAACTTCATTTGATTTAATAAAGATTTTAAAGAAAGAAAAAGTTTTCTTTGTTTTTATTCAGAACTGCAGGTTGTTGGTGTCTATTTCATCTGGGGCTCTTAATTGGATGTGATCTCCCCACATGGTCACTTCATTTAGTTGTGTTGTCTGAATCAATGTCTGTCCACACCCCACTCCTGATGTTTGTAGGGTATTATAGTCTCTCTTCTTCCTGGGCCCCCAATTCCTGCACATATTCATCCATCTCTGAGAACTAAAATGAAACTCTCTTTACTTTGACAAGTCATTTTGTCATTTTTTTCTTGCGGACCTGTCTCTTAACACTCACATTGTCCCAGAAATAATCTTGCATATCTGCTGGTCTCCACACAATGAGGTGCAAAGGTGACAGGTGCTTCTGCCCCCACCTTCCTTGTATCAGTTCTATACTGCAAGCATCTGTCATTGGCCTTAACACCAGGTAAAAAGAATCAGACAATTTAAGTGCAGCAGTAAAATAAAAGAGGGTTGGTCACAAATCAGAAGTAGTAACTTATTTTACAAAATTCAGAGCACTTTTGGTTAAAAACATCTGCCAACAGGACCTAACTTCTCTTGCTTCAGCTAATATTCACATTAGCCTTATTTCTAGAGGAACTGGTTTGTTTTGTTTTGTTCTTTAATGTTCTGTTTTACACTGATTGCAACTTGAAATCAACTCCCTGTCAAGAGCATGATGTAAAGGACATAAAGGTGGTGATTAAGTAGCAAGAGCCTCTTTTAGCTGGAAGGAAGGGATTGAGGGGTGGGCCCTAGGGGCCTGATGCCTCAAAACAAGACAGGTGGCCAAGGGTGATGGGTGTGACTCACCCTCCCAAGAACCACAGAGTGCCCAAATCAGAAGGTTCCTTAGAGGTTAGAAAATGACTCTCCTACTAAGAAGAGTGATGTCCAGAGACTCACCCAAGGACACCCAGTTATTGAGTAAAGATGGGGCATTGAAGCCACTGTCAAGTTTCAGTCCTCATGCCTTCACATGGACTTGAACTGAAGTTGTCCTTGCCCATAGGTCAGTGCTGTGTTTGTTTTCATACAGATGTGTGGGCCTCCTTTCCATCTGTTTGAGTTGCTTCAGAGGACAGTTTCACATTCACTCCAGCAGTGTGGAATTTCTGTGTAACAACGCTGCCTTCTAGCTATGTAGCCGTCAGCTGTGTGGTTGACAGTGGGTGAGCCCATGAATTCCTTCATTCTGGGAGACAGTGCCCCTTGACCTGTGGGTGAGATAACCTCAAGTGGGAACTTGGATATGACTGTGTTTCTGTGAATTCCTCCTATTACTCCTGATACCCAGAACCTCACCTCTGCCCCTTGTTCCCTGCCTCTTCTCAACCCTCATCTTTTATAGACAGTGTTTTAATACTCTGAAGTCTAGCTAACCAGCCAGTTTTAAAATCATAGATAACTTAGTTTATTCATTCTAGAGTTGTTGATGACTGGTAACTTTTTATTATATCTATCTATATATATTTTTTTTTTGTGTGTATATGTATATATATGTGTGTGTGTATATATGTATGTGTGTGTGTGTCTATTTATCTATCTACCTTTACATCATTCTTCATTTTGTTCATTTTTTCATCTTGGTTGTAATCTCCGTGGACTTCCCACCACCAATTCACCTATGTGCTATCACCATATTTCTGTGTGCTCTTCCCACCCCAGTTTTGATCCTATTCCCCTCTCCACCCCTATAGAATATCTCTGTTATATATGTTTTTGTTCAATTTCATTTTTACTTTATTACAACTGCTTTTATTTTTCCTGATCCCTTATACTCCGGCTATGCGCGAAACCATCTGGTATTTTTCTGGCTTACTTCACCAAACATGATCCATTGCAGCTCCATCCATGTTGTTGCAAAGGGCTTGAGTTTATAATTTTGATTGTTGAGTAATATTCCATAGTGTATATGTACCCCATCTTCTTGATCCAGCCATTTATTTTTGGGCATTTGGTCTGATTCCAAATCTTCCCTATTGTAAACAGAGCAGCGATAAACATAGGGGTGCAGGTAATAAACATAGGGGTGCAGGTGTCCTTTTGAATTAATGTTTTTTTTGTTCTTTGGGTAGATCCCTAGGAGTGGGATTGCTGGGACATATGGAAGCTCCATTTTTAGCATTTTGAGAAAACTCCAAACAGTGTTCCATAGTGTTTGTGATAGTTTACGTTCCCACCAGTAGTGCAGAGAGTTCCTTTTTCTCCACATACTCGCCAACATTTGTTGTTGCTAATTTTTTAAATATGTGCCATTCTCACTGGTGTGAGGTAGTATCTCATTATGGTTTTGATTTGCATTTCCCATATTACAAGTTGAAAAAATGTTGAACATTTTTTCATATGCCTGTTGGTCATCTGCATTTCTTCTTTGGAGAAGTATCTTTAGCTCTTCCGCCTTTTTTTTTTTTGGATGGGGTTGTTCACTTTCTTGTTGAGTTTCAAATGACTGGTAACTTTTACTAGAACTTTTGCATTTCAGCAGGGGAATTTCTAGGACTACATAGCTTTGATAGAGTGGTTCTCAGCTATGGTTGCACACTAGAATTATCAGGAGAGCATTAACAAACTACTGGAGCACGTATCCTTACCCTTTGATTTTCTTTAATTAAATAGGGCCTGGGAAGGACCTGGGGAAATGGTAGCTTATACAAATCTCTCCAGCTGAGTCTGAAGTACAGCTGTTGTTGAAAGCCTTTGCCTAACTAAGAAGGATATCATCCCCTAAAGGATCCCAACTCCCTGTGGTCACTAGGAATATTGTGCAGGGGAGTTTCAGGCCCTGTCTAAAGCAGAGCATAGGGTTCCCTACTGATTGCATCTCAGGGTGGGGCCCAAGAAAATCTCAGAGAAAGTAGGGTAAGCAGTGGTTGACCAAAGAGCTGAGAAAGCTACCTGTGATAGAAGATTTTCAGCTTAATGTTGGGATGTTCAGTTTCACTTAGACCTCTCTTTTATTTTTACTATTGAGTTGTATGAGTTCTTTATATAATTGTATATTAATTCCTGATATATGTGGTTTTAAAATCTTTTCCCTCATTCTATAGATTTCTTTTTTATTTTGTTGATAGTCTCTTCTGCTTTTTAGTTTGATGTTTTACTGCTTTTTAATTTGTATTTTGCTTATCCAAGAATCATTCCTAAGACATGCAAAGAAAATTCTTTACGATGTTTTTTTCCCTAATATAATTTATGATTCCAAGTCTTTTATTTTATTTTTTTAATGCATACAAGAACTGGGGTATTGGCCAGAGGTGTGGGGGTGGTAAGAAGATTCTCCAGAGACAGAGTGGGGAGCAAAATAGGTGGAACTGCTAATGGGAGCAGTGGGAGAGACACGAGAGGTCTACTGCTCCATGTGGGTCACTTCCCTGGCTGGGGATTGAACTCATGCCACAGTGACTGTAATAGCCTTACAGCACTGAGACTTTAACCCCTGAGCCACCAGGAAGGCCCTGATTTCGTCTTACATTGTCTTTATTCCAGTTGGAGCTAATTTTTGTGAGTAATGTAATACAGAGGTCTAGGTTCATTCTTTACATGTGAGAAGTTTTCTCAGTATCACTTACTGAAGAGGTTGCTTTTCTCCATTCAATCGTTTGGAAACCCTTGTCAAATACTGTTTGACCATATATGCATGGTTTTGTATAGTTTGTTTTATTTGTGTGTGTGTGATAGTCCTACTTGCTTTAACTAAATTAGCAGTTTTTTTTATTATTTACTTTTTCAAAATGAAATACCATTGTTGATATTTTGACCATATAGGATTTCTCTCTCTGGTGTATGCCTTCTTTAACTCTGCATTCTCAGTTCTGTTTCACTTGGTTTTGCCAGTACTGTATTGTTTTGACTGTAACAGCTGTATAAAATAACTTGAAACTAAGACACGAGATACATCTTATTTTGTTCTTCTTTATCATATTTGCTTTGACTATTTGGGCTCTTATTTGGTTCCATATAAATTTTAGGACTTTTTTTTTCTATTTCAGTAAAAATTGCAGCATTTATAGTAAGGCAGGTGTGGTGATATCAATTTTTGGCTGTTTGAGAAAGTCTTCTACTCATATTCATTTTAGGACAAATTTGCTACAAAAAGTTTTATTTGTTGCTAGTTTCTTTTAGCATTTTGAGTATGTTATCTTATTTTCTCCTGGTCTGTAAGGTTTCTGTGCTTCATGATAGACTTAAAGGTACTCTTGTATAAGAGGATTTTTTTCCCCTCGTTTTTAAAGCTGTCTCTTTGTCACTGATTTTAAGTAGTATTGTAATGTGTCTTAGATTGTTTTGGATTGAGATTTTGGAGTGCCCTATTAGCATATAATCTTAAATATCCAGATCTCTTCTTAGGCTTGGAAACTTTTTAGTCGTCAGGTCTTTAAAAATCTTTTATATTCCTTTTCCCCATTTCCTGGGATGCCAATGATGCATATATAGTTTCCTTTAATTATGATCCATAAGTCCCATAGTTTTCTTCATTCCTTTTAATTTCATTCTTTTTTTATTTTTGCTTCTCTGACAGGATAATTAGAAAAGATTTGTCTTTGAGCCCATTGACTCTTTCATCTCCATGTTTAAATCAGCTGTTTTAGCTTTCTGTTGAATTAAGTTCAATTTATATAATCTTCAGGTCCAAAATTTCTATTTGAATCTTTTTGTTTTTTCTAACCCTTTGCTAGAAATCTTATTTAGTTTTTATGTTCTTTTCCTAGTATCATTAAAATGTTTGTTGTGTTCTTTTGTATCTCTATGAACATCATTAAAACAGTGATTTTGAATTATTTGTCAGGCAGTTCCCAATTTCCATATTTTTGGTGTCTGTTATTGGAGATTTATTACCTTGCTGGAGTTATATTTCTCTGATTTTTCTTATTCTCTGCAGCTTTGTATAGATGTCTTCACCTTTCAAGAAAAGTTACTTCTGGGCTGTATGGACTGACTTTAGTAAAGGATACCTTTTTTTTTTATATAATATAATAGTTTATTTTTACATCATTTTGTACATTTTTTTTTAAATCTCAATTGTAATCCCTGTGGGTTTCCCATCACCAAGTCACCCAGGTGCCATCACCATTGTCCAGTGCACTTCCCTCCCCCCACTGTTTTTGATCACATTCTCCACTCCACCCCCATCAACTGTCTCTAATATATAGTTGTCCATTATTATTATTTGTTTCTCCCCTGGTCCTTTATACTCCTGCTATGGGTGAAAACATCCAGTATTTTTCAGTAAGGGGACACATGTAGGAACATTCTATGGCTTGCGCTTTAGTGGTACAGAGCACCAAGTCCAGGGTCATGCGGTAGTGCTGGATCTGATGGCTTACTGACTTTGGTCACAGCATAATCAACATAATCAACAACTGCATAATCCTTGGCAATCACTGTGGTGGAGGGCTGGTAGGTGTTCCCTGGAGTCAGCAAGAGCTATTGGTTTCCTCAGGAGGACTTTCAGGCCCAGTGGTAATGGTCAGAGGCAATGGGGTGCATGCACTTTGCTGTAGGGAACAGTTGCAGGTGCCTGTGTAATAGCAGTGACTGGTCACAAATGCATATGTAGAGGTGGGGACCAGATAGCAAGAGCTGGTCTCAAGTGCAAGCGAGCTGGCAGCTGTGGAGGTTGTGGCTGCACTATTCTGGCCATTGTGTGTCGCTAAAGGTACATGTCATGGCTGGTTATGGGCATCAGGCTGGTGGCATCTAACTGCACAGCTGGAGGGGCTAACACTGAGTGTATACACAATGCTGGGTGTCAGCTCTGGGCGTCAGTGTAGGCAACATTTTCTACTCACAGTTGCAAAAGTCTGGAATGGCTGTCAATGTGATTTGGGTGATCTGATAGGGATGGAGTAGGGAACAGAATGGACAGGGACTCAGGCAACTGAGCTTAGTGATTATGAATACAGATTTCCCTTGATATCTGAAATGAGAACAATCTTAAGAAACTGCTCATAAGCTGTACTGGTATAAGGTGAAGAAATAATTACCATAATTTATATGGAATTTTTAAAGCATTCTTAGATTCCAATAACTACCAAATCTTACTAAATAATGCATTGCAAACTGAAAATTACCTTAACACAGCCTATTGAAAGTAGTTTCTTGGGAAAGAGGTTGGCTACTCTTGCTGCTGAGGGTGTGAACTGCATCTAAAATGGTTGCTGCAAAACAAATGCTGAATGCTGCTTTAGCTTTCTGCCCTTTGGAGTAAGAGGAAAAATTCTCTTTGGATTTCTTTCAGTTAGTAAAAGAGGTATTAATGTAGGTCTTTCATAAGTGTGAAGTTGGGGTAATGTGGACTTTGAACCTATAAACCCTAAAGCTAATATTTGGTTTGAACCTATAAACCCTAAAGCTGATATGACAACGTATACCTACTTTGCCTCAGTAAACATAATTTGGAAAAAAAAATCACTTTAAATTTGTTATAATTAAAAAACTTAGCTGTAAAAGTTATATGCTTATTTTTGAGCTTTTGGTAAATTCAGTATAATTAAAGAAGTAAAGAAAATAATATCTTTCAGAGATAATGTGTCATTTTGGTGCATTTTCTACACTGTTTTGGCGTGTGTCTGTAATATATAAACTGCGTTTGTTTCATATGTATTTAATATGTGAAAAAAATTCTTGAATGCTGGCAATATCTATATACTTTCTACTTTAAAGGAAATTACTAACTGGAGATTAATTCACCAACTGTTTACTAAATCTGCTGTGTGCTAGGCATTGAAGTTTCAGAGAAAAAAAGTGACCTTCAGAAGTACACAGTGTGTGTTGTGTTGTGCATGCATTGTGTGTCTGAGTGTATGTGGAATGCAAAATTGTAATGAGTGGGGTACATGCTTTGATTGTGAGGAGCTTTAGAAATGCCAGCAGCAATTGTTTGGCCATGGGAGTGACTGCAGTAACACCATCATTACTTGGACAGGTGACAGGTGAGCAGAGGATTGCAGCAAGGGTTGAAGACACCTGGGTGAACAGATAAGAGAGGACATCCCAAGAAGAGAGGTAGCATGTGTTAAGCATCTGACATCTAAGATTATTTCTGAATTCAGTCCTTCAACCTCCATTTTGTCCAGGAGAAATAGCACATTGAACATATTTCCCCTTATGTCAATAAAACTGCAAGACGTGGCCCATCAACATGGTGGCTTTCTTGTCTACCTGCCCTACTGAGTCATTTAGAATTCTAGGCTTACTCTTCTGAAAGATAGTTACAGGGTCTTTTCTATATCTGGTGGGAACTATATGTATATATTTTACCCATGGCAGAAACTCGGTTTAATCATTTGTACATAATAGACCATATGCTGGTGCAGGGCTGAGAGGTGACGTGATAAAAGCAGAGAAAATCACTTGCTATAGGTTCAGGTTATGAATGAGTGAGGCAGGTCTTTGCCCTTGGAAGGACTATAGATTCAAGTGTGCCCAGGAAGGGTAAGATCATCCCCCATCAGGAATGCCAGTGCAGGTATTAACAGAGGTGGTGTAGGGCAGACATACAACTTACTTAATGAAACATTTAAAAGGGCAAAGTCCCTGATCTCATTTCCTCTAAAGTCCAGCAGGGAAAGGACCAAAGTTGTCTTTATCTGGCCAGGTCACTTAAAAAAATCATGAAGTCATAAAAAAATCTCTTTACTACATGGAAATTTTACGTGTTCACAGATAGTAATCTTCTTTTCAAGAGTTGCTTCTGCCTCACTTTGCACTGTACCTAGAAGGCACCTAGTTAAAGATGCATGTGAAACAGTGTGATTAATGAATGCAGTAGCTAACCTGGCAGGGCACCATTCCATGTGCATTTTGCATTCATGTCTTTCTTTCTCTAAGCAACCTCAAGGGTCAGAGTTACATCGCTGAGAAGGATTGAGGAGGTTAAGTCCTTATCTGAGGATGCCACCAGTTAGTGGCAGAGCAGGGACACAAACTCAGGCCTATCTCACTCGAGACCCCAAATGCAATGCTTCCCCCTGTCCTCCATTATTGGCCACACCATTATTGGTGTGCATCTAGAGTATAATTGTTGACATGATTGGAGTTCTAAAGAAGGAATGGTGAGCATGTTGCAGTGTCTGCCTATGTATGGTAATTGTGGAACTTAGCAACTGAAGCAAAGAGAGAAGGTTGTGCCTCCTCCTGTGCACCAGCTTGGCGCACCTCAAGGACACCACTGTGCACCCCTCTCACCTCAAGGACACCCCTCTCACCTCAAGGACACCACTGTGCACCCATCCTTGTCCTTCCCGCATTCCTTCTTATCCCTTTCTACTGGATTGTTCCCATCCCAAAGTTTGCAAACTTAGCGTTACAACCCTACCTCTATCCTCTAGCTAATATTTCATTTCTTCCCTTTCTTAATGACCAGACCAAGAACAGTCTATTCTCACTGACTCTACTCTTAATGATTCTTGAACTTACTTTAATTAGGCTTTTGCGATCCCTTTTCAATAAGATCATTCTTGTCAAGCTGCCAAATGTGGATGTGTCCCCAAGTCCAGTGACTGTTTTCAGTCTTCCTCTTACCCAGTTTTCCTTCTTACAAACACTTCCCCCCCCCATTAAGTCCCTAGGACCTCAGATTCTCTCTATCATGTTACCCCTGGTCAACCCTCAGCCTCCTCTACTAGTTCTACCCTGTCTCAGTTAGGGGTGATGCTAATGACAGCTCAGAAATACAGCAGTGTGTTTTTCTCTCTCTTAAGTAACAAAGAGTCCCACAGCTCCACAGTTCCGGCCGGGAAAGTGCTTTCACTGTAACCAGTGTCCCACTTGGTTCCGTTGGCTCCACCTTCCTTGTATCTTGCTTCTGTTCCCCATGTTTCTTCATGGATTTAAAATGGCAACCGCAGCGCTGGTATGAACTGCTTCTAAGAAGAGAGGAAGGGAGAGGGGAAATGAACTTCCAAGGACAATTAGGTTCCTTGGCAAGGTTGGTAAGGTTATCCAAGGAATGACTTCCATTCAGAAGTCACACACAGTACCTTTTTACAAGGGTTTCTGGGACATGCAGTTTTTTTTTTTTTTTTGGAATATTGCTGCTTTTCAAACATATTAAATATTTATTATCAAACTTACTGGGAGGAAGGGCAAAGTGGTACGGAAAGGCAACCTGAAGTCTCTACTATATTCAGTATTGTGAATGAGTGTTAAACCTCAGTCCTCAATCCACTCGCTTTACTAGTTTCCTAGGTTTTCTCCTTCACTAGATGTACAATCTCAACTCCACAAATTCTTTCTCCAGGCCAGATCTTTTCCTTTGATCTCCAGAATTGAATATTTGACTGTCTGCTCTGTCTCCACCGAGATACCTAATAACTATCTCAAATGTAACACATCTGCAGTAACGTGTGATATCCCCCTTTCAATTGCTTTCCCTCACCAGCCTTCCCATCATAGTAAATGAGAGAATTGTATCTCCTGGGTATGCAGTTTAAGAAAGAACCTTGCAGGTTTCTTCCTCTCACAATGAGAATAAGAAGTTAGTTTTATCTGATAAATATTTCCAGAAATCAACCCTTGCTTGTCTCTCGCAACTCTTATGTCTGCTGTTTCATGTGTAGTTGCCTCCTACCTGGATTGCTGTCATGGTCGCTGATCTGTTACCACCCCTGTCCAGCTAGGTTCTCCACATGAATGTGTTCCTTATAAAAGTAAGGTAGTGGGGGAGTGTCATGCTTTTCCCCCTCTGTTTAAAATCCTCCAATTTCTTCCTGTCAGAATGGAACTCAAGTCCTTACCTGCACATTCAATGTTCTTTACAATCTCATCTACCCCTTCTCTTGACTTCTTTCCTCAGGAGTTCTGGCTCTCCTGATATTCCTTGAACATGCCAGGCTTGCTACAAGGGGCTTTGAACTAGGTCTTTCCTTTTTTCCAATGTATTATTAGCCAAATATCTTTATGCAGAATTGACTCAGTGTCATCTTTTAGGGAAACCTTCTCTAACCACCTTATTGGAAACTGCCCCATGCCTTTTTAATATGTTGTTATTTTTCATCTCTGCTTTAATTTCTTTGTAGTGCTTATTGATACCTGACACTCTGTTTACTGTCTGTCCCTTTCTCCTTCCTGGGAATGCAAGCTTCGTGAGAACAGTGATCATGTCTGTTTTGTTTTCTGTAATATCTCCAGCTCTCAGAACAGCACATGGGGAGATAGTAATACTTATTGAATTAATGAATGAAGGACCCTCTTGGCAGTGGTGTTACAAAAGATGTGAGGGTTCAGCACCCCCGCAGAGAAGTGGGCTGTCAATATGTTATACCTTTATCACTGAATACTCCCTCAATTCTTGAAGTTGTAGTTTTTATCCAAACTGGGCAGCGGTCTGCTTCAATAGAGTTGTTGAGTTGAGTTTTTGTTCTGTGTTTACCTTGACTGATGGTTTGGTTCAAGTTACGCTTTGTGGGAAATTCATTCCCTCCTGGAGTTTCTTCTGCCAACATAGGAAAGACAATCATTTCTTCTTGGCATGATTTCCAACTCAATCTTCTCTGTCTTTGAGAACTCAGTTGCAACCATAAAACCATTCCAAATCTCATCTTGGTCAAATCAAATGCTGTACTTGTAATTTAACCATCTTCTTCTTACTGCATCTTGTTCTCCTTATTTTTCTCAGCTCCATTATGGAAGATTGATTTGCTTTGCTTTCCCGGAAGGTCCTTAAGTCCATGACCTGGAGTTCCGGTTATGAAATGTTTTCTTTGTTCAAGGTCTATAAACAATCCTTACAATGTGTCTCTAGGTGCTTTAAATTCACATACAGGGAAAAGAAAAAGGGGTTTGATATTTAGATATAAACTTCTTGGGATAAAAAAGTCAGATTAGCTCAAAATGTGTCATTGACAGTTTTATCCTGGTTCTGATTCTGATGGGTTATATCACCATATCTAAGATTCTTGCCTTTTCTGAATCTTGTTAAAAAGTAATCCATGAGAAAGCTTTCACTAAGTAGAACACTTAAAATAGTATCCCTTACAGACAAGAAAAAAAATTGATCTTTTTTTGGCAGAAAATTGCATAAAATTAATAGACTAAAATTTGATTAATCAAAGGTGAACCACCAGGTTTTATTTCTATTCCTAATTCCTATTTACTTATCTAATTATCAAACAAATCACACTTTGTATAATTGGAAATGCTTCCCTGAATTTTCAGCTGTAGGATCTAGAATTAAAAGAAGTCAGTATTGCTTAGGATGTGATTCAAAGGTGATGGAAAGCCAAAGCATTATCTTAAAAAAGAGATAATTAATTTTTCTGTCATGTTTTGTTTCCAAGAAAAGCAAAAGGACAGCTTGGAATCCCTTGATTTCAGGGACCCAGGATCCTTTTTTCCCCCAACAACTCTAGAACTTTTGTTTATGTTGTCTAGTATTTCCTGCCATCTTCTCCACATTCCAACACTCAAGAAGTAAAAAGGTTGAAGCAGTTCTTTTCAGAATGTGACCAGAAGTTGTACCTATCACAAGTGTTTAGTCACAGGCCTGAGTACCATGGCCTTGCCTTACTATAATGTACCCCATTGATTATATTAGCCTATCATGAGATGGAAATTGGAGATCTATTACAATGAAAAAGAAGAGGAATGAGTCTGAGTTTCTGTTACAGATAACACTGTCATTTAATAGATTTAAAACCTAAGGTCCATGGAATATTTTGTCCTAGGCTTTACAACCCCATCATGGTAGAAAGTCATAGAGGCTGAGTGACAGTGAAAGGATGGAAAGATCATAGGTTTGGAACCTGGAAGATCTGAAATGAGAATCAGTTTTGCCAATTATTTACTGTGTTACTTGGGGCAGAATTTTATCAGCCTTTCTGAGTTCTGGTTTTCTTACTTGCAAAATAGAACAATTTCTTTCCATAAGATTTTCTGGAATAATAAATGAGTCACAGTGTGAAAGCATCTTTCAGGAAATCCAACATAGTATAAATGGCAAGAAAATGTAGATTCCCTCTTATTCTGACCTCCCTGGTATAATTGCATACTATACAATGTGGATAGATTCAAGTACACACAGGAATCACCCTGTGGGAAAACCTCATGCCTACCCAAATCTCCTTCTACTTCTCTATCAGTTTATTATTTATTTTCTTTTTAAAATTTGATTTTTTAAAAGATTTATTTATTTATGCATACAAGAACTGGGTTGTAGGCAAGAGGTGTGGGAGGTGACAGGATTCACCATAGAAAGAGTGGGGAGAACAGGCAGATCTACAGAAGTACACTGCTGAGGAGAGCAGTGGGAAAGACAGGAGGGGTCTGCTGTGCCATGTGGGTCACCTTCCTGTGCAGGGAGTGAACTTGTGCTGCAGTGGCTGTGGATAGCTTCATATGGTGCTGAGATTAACCCTCTGCACCACCAGGGAGGTCCCACTTTTTTTTTTTAAAGATTTATTTATTTGGACATACCGAACTGGGGTACAAGCCAGAGGCTCAGGGGCAGTGAGAGGCTTCACCAGAGACAGAGTGGGGAGCAGAACAGGGAGATCTACGAAGTACACTGCTGAGGGGAGCAATGGGCGGGTCAGGAGAGGTCTGCCATGCCATGTGGTCACCTTCGGGGCAGGCGGGAATCGAACCCACGCCTGCCCTGGGTTCGAGGCTAAGTGACAGTGAAAGGATGGAAAGAGCATAGGTTTGGAACCTGGAAGATCTGAAATGAAAATCAGTTTTGCCAATTATTTACTGTGTTACTTGGGGCAGAATTTTATCAGCTTTTCTGAATTCTGGTTTTTTTACTTGTAAAATAGAACAATTTCTTTCCATAAGATTTTCTGGAATAATAAGTGAGTCACAGTGTGAAAACATCTTTCAAGGAAAGTGCAGTGCTTTAATCTGCTGCGTCACCAGGGAGGGCCGAGGTCCCACTTTTTTATTTGAAGAAATATTTAATTATGATTTCAAGGTACTTTAAGAGATGGACACATGAAGGAGAAGAGACTTTTAGGAAAAGTTTCAATTATCTAGAAAATTTAAGTTACCTAGACTCTCAAACTATGAGCATTAAAGTAAGTTAAATATTTAGCATTATTTAAAAAATACATCATATCTTACCCATAGACTTTGTATTAATGACTCTTGTAATTTTTACTTTTCTGTAAGGTTTTCACCTCAAATCCTAATTTTGATGTTTGAGTTTTATTTTTCTTTGATTAATTTTGGGGCTTAAGTCTCTAAAGTTTGGAAAAAGCCATGTCAGCTATTTCAGAAAATAAAAGAGTGGAAAGATGTTTTTTAAACTTGCTTCAGACTTTTTCCTTAGATTATTAAAATAATTCTTTCTTATTTTTCTTTTTAAGTGAAATATCTAAAAGAACACAGATTTGCTTGAGAGAAATCCCTCCAGTCTTGGGGAAAAAATCATTCAAATCCAAACCATATGTGGTATGTAAAGTAGCATTTTGAATATTCATATTATGATGTGAAAACCAGATCTCCAGAACGATAAGTCTCACAGAATGAATTGAAATGAAGTCTCCAGTATGAATGTCACTTCCCTAATGCACAATATTGCAGTTCTATCCAGCATCTTTTTTCCCCTAGATTGGATCACTAGAGAACAATCATGCTTACAGACATGGCAAACATGCCCTCATTCTAATTATATAAGGCACTTTGGAAGGAAAACAAATTTCAACTCAATATCTTTCTGAATGAATTCTAATTCTAGTAATGTGACACTATTATTCTTGTCCATTCCTCATGCTTAGCCTGTTTTTGCAACCTCAGCGTTTCACTTTGTTTCTACTAAACTATGAGTCTTGCTTGAAATCGCCTTTGAAATGTATTGAATGTTTGCAGCCTGCAAATTCATACTTCTTTTTTCAAACTCTTGTTTTTATGCCAAATACTTCTTTCTTTACTTTCATGCATCTTGTTAATATATCTGTCAAGAGATTTTTCTCAGAACAATCTAAATTACCTTCAATTTCTTTTCAAGGAGGGGAGAAAGTATTGGACAGCTTTACAGGAAGTATTTTACCTCACTTTTAGAATGCATTTCACATCTTTGTCTTGGCACACCTGATCAGTCCATTTTAGCATTATTCATCTCCATTTATGCTGTTAATGGATTTTCAATTGCAAATTATCTACAGAATATGCATCAGAATACTTTTTACAGCTGTATGAATTGATTTATACATCCATAATATTCAATCAGCCTTTGGCTTATATCAACAAGTTATCTAGTATAGAAACTATTTTTCTCCTTGGAATAGTTAGTTTATAGGGAACCTCAGTAGGTTCCAGAATATTTTCTGTGTACATATTGCTTAAGGATTCTTTCTTCACTTTCAGGGGTTTTGCTTGAGTATGAGAATTAAAAGATTGAGAACTCAGGTTGATCTTGAGAGGAAAGCTTCATAAATATTTAGTGCTTATAATATGAAAGAACAGGTCTAGCAGATAAATTAAAGAATGTCAATGATCATGATGTTATGGTGGTTAAAGACCAAATACCAGCTCCAGAGAGTGACTCAGGTGGCTTCTTTTTCTTTCAACCAGTGTAACTCCAAATGTGTCCATGGGCAACTGTGTCAACTCCAAGTAAGTTCATGGGAGCTGCATAAGATATTAAGAATATTTAGAACTGTCACAGTGACCTGATGTTGCTGTTCATCCAAGAGCATGACCAGTGCACCGGTAGTATGTGTGATGGACTGGATGTTATTGAGTTCACATTACGTTGTGTTTAGTCTGACTATGTATCAGTCCAATATGGAGTACGTACATCTAATATGAGAAGCACTGTTCTCATCAAATGAGGCCATTTAATTTTGTTTTCTACCACCCCAGAGGTGGAAAAGGGAGAAAATGGGAAAGCAAGGACTGCCTCTCTCACAAATGCAGACAAATTTAGGGGCAATCCTGATGATGGAGGAAAATAGGTTGGCTGTGTCTAGTTCTTGTGAGTACTGGTATAAGCCAGTCAGCCCCATTCGGTCAGGGAACAGTGATCTGACTGCAGATTTCAACGCGTGTGTTCCAAATAGCAGAGGCCAGAGCATGCATCAGCTTACGTCAGGCTCTGCCAAAGAGCCTCACAGAGAGGACTCCATGGAATATCCTTAAAGGAACTTCCCTACCAAGGGCAACCTGGATGTGATCATCAAGGGCAGAACATAAATTGGGGTAAACTGGGCACTTGTTAACTCATTAGTCAGTTCCATGTCTGGTGTCAAAAAACCAATCACTGTGCTTATAACTAGACATTGCAGTTCAGTGGAATTCTAACTGCAGTGCTCAATTTTTATTTCTAAGGTTGCAGCTTAAGACCTACACACCTCACTTAATTTAGGATCAAGTCTAATGACCAGAGAAAAAGTGTTACACAAAGTGGCATTACTTAATTATGTACAATTAATTCCATTTGCCTTCCATCTTTTTCTAGAAGTTTTTCAGGATCTTCCTTTTCAGAAATGTTAGTGTGAAGGTACTTGATTTTTGTTCAAGGGGCAATGTATATTGTCCATAAAATTGGTAACTTTTTCTTTAAGTATGGTCCTTCCTACAAATGTCATACTATAAGCCCCTATTATGTTGTCATAGAAGCTCAGGATTTTGAATGTTTGAGGGAGAAAATGTTTTATAGCTGCTATTTAAATAGCTTAGCTGACCATGGTTGAATTAACTTTACACTAGTGTTAAATGACTTAACTTCACCCATGAAAACTGACTAATGCTGTTAACTGACTCACTCCAGCCCATTATCTACCTCATTTTCCCTTGGCTGCTTGTCAGTATAGAGGCTGGACATGGAAATAATTATTTTCCATGCTGTGACACCCAGTTCTGGCCACATGCTTACATAGAATTCTGTTGGGGTGCTATCCCATGATGCAATGTCTTGGTCCACCTGAGGTCTTTCCTGTCGGGCCAGAAACACAACTCTGTTCCTGTGTGACCAGTGCTCTGGCAATTCTGGCATTTCCTGGAATCTCAAAAATAAAAGATTTATAGATGGGTGAAAAGACTGAAAGAACCATGTGAGAATGTTAAAAATAGAGAAATCCTTTTCTGGTGAAAATTTGACCCCAGGAAATCAGGGGGTAGGTCATGTGAAAACATTTGTCTGGAAGAAACATGTCCCGTTTTGTTTGACTCCCCTTAGGGAGAGGATTGAATTCATTTTTTATTTTGGCTGCAAATGAGGATATATAAAATATGAAGAGAGACTTAAAATTTGTCACAAAGCTTTCTGGGTTGGACAGCTTCCCTTTCCTTCCTTCTCTCTTTTTCCTCCTTGAACCTTGAGCTCTTATATTAACTATTGGTTAGGGGACCCTCCAAGTCAAATGCTCTAAAGACAGAATAAAGACTCCATAATCCTCCTTATTGCTCTTCACACCGTAGTTTTCCAGATCCATCTTTATTCCACTGGTCTCTGTTGAGTTTGACTCCAAATACTGCTTACTCTAGAGTGCTAATGGTTATCTAGCAATTCTATTTTTGTCATCCCTTACCCTTGAAGAATATCCTCTAATGCTTTAATGAAAAGGAAATTGTGGTAGGTTCTGTGCTACATTTCCCAGTTCTCCCTTCAACACTGAGGGCTAATTTACTTCCCTCTTCCTCCCTGCCCCACCCTGTTATTCAGTATTGGCTGCTGATGGTTCAAAGCAGCACCCCTCTCTAAATCACAGGGGTCACGTTGTTCAAGTTTGCACCCCAGCCACATTCAGTAATCCCAAGGCAGGTATATGAATGCCACCCCCCCTGCCCCTGCCCTTGCCACATTTAGGAAAAACTGAAAAGCCCTTCTGGCAGCAAAGCACCCTTTTCCCAGCTGAGTTTTTGTTACTGACACATTGTAGTTCAACTTCTCTCTGGGTTCTTGGGCACATTGTTCAATAAAACTCCCACATGTATATCTTTCACCCAGGATAGCTGGTACCAGAAGTGGTGCTCAAAAGCCACCTTTCAAATAGGATTTGAGAGCTAGACCATGCAGCCTAACTGGTAGGCAGTAAGTAAACCATTAAACTTGGGATGGTCTCTCAGTGGAAGGGATACTGTAGCTGGTATAATATCTCAGAAGTTTGAGGCTTAGAGGTTAAATCTCAGTGCCATCACTGCAAAGGCCTGAGTTCCATCTCCAGCCAGGGAGTTGACCCACATGGCGTGGCAGACTTCTCCTGACCTTCCTGCTGCTTCCCTCAGTGGTGTACTTTGTTGATCTGTCTGTTCTGCTCCCTACTCTGTCTCTGGTGAATCTTCTTACCCTCTCTGCACCTCTGTCTACACCCTAGTTCTTCTTTGCAAAAATAAATAAATAAAATCTATAAGAAATTATCTCAGAAGTTTGGAAGGTACATAGGGAATAGTGAATCTAAGCACAATAGGATCAGCTGACTGTTGCCAAGTGCCCTCATCGCACTGGTAGAAGACAACAAAAGATGAAGGGCACTTATGGCCAATGCAGGCACTGTGTGACAATGAGCAGCCTCCTTGGTAGCAAATAAAGAGTTGTTGATGGAGAGCAGATGAAACTGAGTATCTAGTCCAGCATGTTGGAACTCCAGAGAAAGTTAAATTCTGAGCCTCAGCAAGTCTTCTGTGCAAAGGTAGGTCCTGTTTTGGAGACAGTAGAACCCCAGACTCAGGAGAGTGAAGTTTGTGTCAGTGCACTCAAAGCATCCCTCTCTCTGCAGCCTCTTAAAGCATCCCTCTCTCTGCAACCTCTGAGTTGCAGAAATGCCCCACTCCTGCCTTAAAGCATCCCTCTCTCTGCAGCCTCTGACTTGCAGAAATGCCCCACTCCTGTCTTTGAAAGATGATCTCTCTCTTCCTTGCTCAAAGACAATACAGAGGCCTCTGCCTACACATACCATGTGCAGGACTCATGATGGAATTCCACTCTCCCTCTTGGTCACAAGATCAATAGATATTGTCAACTCATGATATAACTTGACTAGGAGTTACTGGGTCTACCGAGGGAAAAAGGGACTTTAGGCCAAAGGCACTGAAGGATGTAGCCATCATATACCTGCAAAACCCAGATAACCTTGACACAGATTCGATCCTGAGGTGCTGAGTGAGCTGTGTTAAAGCATGAAGTTGGATAAGGGAGGATTGATCAAAATGAAAGCACTCTCCCATGATGCAGGATTTAACTCTCCCACAACACAGTAAAGGACTCTGGGAGACTTTGCTAACAAGCTGACTCTTGGAAGCTTAGAGAAAGCATAGGGAAGTAGAAACACCAGAACTGCTGTGGCAGACAATAGAAGGAAGGATCAAAGTCTTAGTAAAAGTGGACACGTTAAAGACAGCGCTTATTAAAAAGGAGGAAAGCTGACTGTTTTCTTCAGGAGGGTTTGCAGGACATTCCTCTTACCAAAGCAATTAAGGATGTCCTAGTGAGTGGCAGCTTGCCACATTAAGGCAGGACGGGGCTGACGGCAGGGGGCGCTGTTTCAGACGCACACATCCTCACTGCGCTGATGGTCTACCTGATAAAATCTTGAAATAATAGAGGCTGGGTGGTGACAATCAGAATTAGAGTGGGTAAAATTGTAAGGAGTAGCAAGAGTGGAATGGCAGCTGGGATACAACCTATAGAGAATTCTAGAGATGCTGAATAGAATATGGTGTTCCTACGGTAAGAGGTTCAAGCCAAAATTGAACTCCTGCTATATACTCAGTTCCTGCAGGGCTCCCTAAAAGACTTCAGCAATGGGAAAACTTGGAGGAACAGTGATTTGGAGTTGCGCCCTATCACCCACTTTGTTGGGAATAGTAAATGGTTCTCCGTAGGAACAAACACAAACATATGGGCATTAGTAAATGTCTGGGTTAATCATTCAGGGGTCAGGAGTGAGAAAGACTGGAAGATTCCAGCGTGAAGGCAAGTGGATGGATGGATGGATGTGAGTGAGCACACATCTGTGTAAGTCCTGTTAATGCCCATCAGTGAGCATCAACCACAGATAAGGCATTAACAGCCAAAGAGAGAGAGCATGTGCGTCAGCCAGCCTGTCATTATTTATTCCAGTGCAAGTACAATAAGAGAGTACAATAGAGTACAATAAATGAGTACTGTGGAGGGTGGAGGAGGGAGGATACCCCAGGAGAGCATGGGGTTCCCACACTGCACTTCTGCCCAGTGTTCAACCTTCCTGCAACAGTGGTGGATCCTCGAGCTAATGGAGACTTAATTTTTTTCTTATTGAATTAGCATATTATAACAGTGTATGTTTTCAAGTGTGAATAATTGTGAATTGATGTATATATATACTACATTAGTCACACCCCTAAATGTCTATTGCATCCTTCACCATACAGTTGATCACTTATACCCGATTTACCCACTCACCCCTTCTTCAAAAGGGTACTTTCTCCATGATGTTTACTTTGTGACATCTAATCAAGCTCATAAATCTAAGAATTGCTTATTTCAGCAAAATCAGTGGTCCATAGTTGTTGTTTTGTGTTTTATAAAACTGGTGAGAAATCTTGACAAAAAATGAAATAACTTGCCTTTGGAATTAGAAAAGTCATTTTTCAATTACAACTGGCTATTGATAAGTTGTATAGCATAAAAATGAGCAATTTTTTTTGAGCTTTAGTTTGGCTATTTTCTAAAATCACTTACCTTGTGTCCATGTCCCCCCAACCCCCAAGAAGTAATGTCTGAAGAGCGTCCTAAATATGTAGTCTTTAAGCGTGACACAGGGACTTATCAGCAAATCATTATTTAAGCACAAACATTTATTTTTATGCCATATCTTCTGCTCAATGTGTGGGGGAGATGATAGACAAGGATGGGCCTATTTTGAAAGAGCTCATACTTCAGGATAAAAGACCTATGTAGGGGCTCTCCATGGTGGCACCCATTGTGTTAGGACGCAGCACTGCAAGTGAGCCGCAGCTGCTTCAGTGTGAGTTCTATCCCCACCCGGAGGTGACCCACATGGCGTGGCAGATCTCTCCTGACCCGCCTGTTGCTCCCCTCAGCAATGTACTTTGTTGATCTGCCTGCTCTGCTCCCTACTCTCTCTGGTGAATCCTCTCACCGCCCCTGCATTTCTGGCTTGTACCCCAGTTCTGTATGTATACATAAATCTTTAAAAACAAAAGGACCTAAGTGTAAGGAAGCAGGACCTATTTTAACCACTGTCTTAGTCTGTTTGGGCTGCAATAACAGAATAAAATAAATTGAGTGGTTTGTGAACAATAGGAACTTAGTTCTCACAGTTAAGGAGTCTGGTAAGTCCAAGAGCAAGGCTCTGACAGATTTGGTGTCTGACGAGGCCTTGCTTCCAAGAAAAGGACCATCTTCTTACATGGTGGAAGGGGTGAGGGATATCTCTGGGGCCTCTTTGAGACTAGTTCCATCCGTGAGGAATGTAACCTCTTGCGCTCCTCTCTGGGTTCTGCTTCCAAATGCCCTGATGTTGGTGATTAGGTTTCAACATATGAACATAAACATTCAGTTACAGCAACATATTTAACTGGATGGCTAATAATGCTCTAGATCTTCCTATGATTTTTTAAGATAAATTAAGTAATTTATTCTTCTACATAGTTGCTCATTTTTGGACAGTATTTGATTTCTCCCCTCCCCTCAGGAGTAAGCCCTGTAGTTCTCCCACCACCACAGCATTCATGGTCCGTCACCACAGTCCCTTGGGCTCTTTCCTCCCATTTGACCTCCCCCGCCTCCCCACCTCCTCTGCTGGATGCCTGAGATCTTTTATCAGCTTGCAAGCTTTGTCTTTTTCCTGACCCTTTGTTTGGTTTCTCTGTATTCCACGTATAAGTGAAGCCGTCCATTGTTTATCTTTCTCCTTCTAATTTATTTGGTTTAGCGTAATCCCTTTTAGCTCCACCCATGTTTATCTTTTTGATAGCTGAGTAGTATTCCATTGTGTATATATACCACATCTTCTTGACCCATATCATCTATTTGGGGACATTTGGGTTATTTTAATATGTTAGCTACCATAAATAGAACTGCAATAAACATTCTTTCCTTGATTTCTTTCTTTCTTTCTTTTTTTTTTTTTTAAATAAGCAGGCCTGGATAGAGTATGTGGTGTCCAGGGAGCCAGTGTGTGAAGTATTGAAATACTTCCCTGGGTAACATGGAGAAGACTGTATTTCCCAGAGCCCCTCCCTGGGAGAGTGGCTCACACACTTTTCGGGCTAGAGCTGACTTGCTGGGGTAGGTCACTGAGAGGGTAAGCGCTGCTCTCTCAGTCTACCTCCTCCGTGCTTCTGCTTCATGGTGGTCTCCAGCCTCTCTCTGTCCAGGCCTTGAGTAAACATTTAGTTTTGGAGGAGCACCTGTGTATGAACCTATCATGGGCGTTCATATCTCTTAACCCAGGCTATCGCATAATTATTTTCAGTAAAGAAATAAAGAACTGAGGAGATGAAGAGAGTAATTACATTCTTTAAGCTTAGGAAGAATCCAGGTTGTGCTGGTTTGCCTCCCTCAACATTTAAGTCTGACTCTGAACACACTGACCAAAAAAAAAAAAAAAAAAAAAAAGAAAGAAAATGAGTCCTGTGGCAGTGACAGAAGGGCTCAGCACAGGTTTTACTTAAATAACCTTTGTCGTGGTCATTTTGTTGTCACGACGGCCCCAATCAATGAGATGGATATAGGGTCCTGGGGCTGCAGCTGTTTGATCATTTAACCTTCGGAAGCAGATTTTATTAAAGTGTTCCTGTTGCTGAAAATGAATTACAAAGCTTTCCCTTTTCTGTAGGAAATAAGAGTGCCCAGATGAGATTACATGGCTTCCTATGATATCTAAATAAGATTAGTTTGCTGAAGATCACATTAAAATCCTATTAAAGAGATGGTTCCGCTCCAGCCCCCCTTCTCCTCAGGCAAGTTCTGAACGAGTTGATGAAAATTGCTCAGGGATGACACGCAGGCATAGAGCGCCCTGTGGAGACATGGGGGGGGGGTTGGGTGGGAGCAGAAATCCCCCCATCTTTGTTCATCACAGGAATAGGATCTGTGTACATGGTCCATTACTTATGATGACAGTTCCTGACTCTAAGGAGGGAAGACTTGAAGGAGGAAATGGTAATAGGATGAAAGGGTGTAGGGATAGAGGCATTGAGGTCACCTCCAGAGAGGACCCAGGAAATTATTTATTCATTTATAACTCCTCTGACAATGATAATAATATTAATGCTAAAGTATTTATAGCCTCAAACCTGCTTCTGAAGAAGATGGCTACTTTGCTATTAAACCTAGATTTTTGTTAACTGGTCTTGGTAATCAGAGTAGGTTTGGATCAGTGCTGAGCAAGTTAAATTGATTTTCATTCAGAAGGGATGGAAGCAACACCTCAGTAAGGCTGTTGGGGGTGTTGAAGTTTTGAGAGAACAAAGGACCAATGAGGGAGACGAATTGGGAGGGGCTATTTTGATAACTGGCCCTTCAGGGGGAGTGAGACAAATGCTGTGGTCTGCAATGTAATTACTCTCTTCATCTTTTTAAAGGGATTCTTTGAATATCTAAACTGCTTTTCCATGATCTTTTTGGAGGGAGAACTGAGTTATTTTTGAATGACCATGAAATGACCAAACTTCTTTTGTTCATTAATTATGAGACTTCTTTGAGCACTAGGTATTTAGTAGCGATGCAAAGAAGATGACTATAAACCCAACAGCTACAGGTTTATATTTGAGGTCTGGGGCCATGTAAATAAATGCAATTGGATGCAACAGGTATTTCAGTAGAAGCAAGTGTGTAGACAAATGAGGGTTATCTCTCTGCGGACAGGGAAGTCTGCACAGAGCGATCTTGGGGCACGAAGAATCTAAGCTCTGCTCAGAGCTACTAGAACTCATGCTTGGATATTTCCAACTGACTGCAAAAACATCTTACAATCCTGGTTCCTGACACCCTGTAGGGGCTACATGCTCACATTTCCTGTTTCTCGCTGATGGGAGATGGTGACTCTTTATATAAAAATAAAAAGTGACAATCTTTAACATTTGGTGTCCCTAATGACATTTGTTTTTAGGCCCTTCATGAAAACAACACTGTTAATACTTCATTGTAGTTCTTTTTTTTTTAAAAAAATATTTATTTACTTATGCATATAGGAACTGGGGTACAGGTCAGAGGTGAGGCAGGTGGGAGGAGTCACTAGAGACAGAGTGGGGGGAAAAGAATAAGCATATTGAAATGCTGCTGAGGAAAGCAGTGGACGAGACAGGAGAGGTCCACTGTGCCATGTGGGTCACCTCCCTGGCTGGGGACCAAACTCATGCTGCATTGGGTAGATAGATTCATAGTGCTGCACTTTAACCCCTTGTACCACCAGGGAGGGCCGTTTGTAGCTCTTATTGGGGCTGTAAAGATGACTTGGAAATAATGGACTCGATGTTGATAGAGGGAACATACAAAACGGGGTCAGAGGCCATTAGGGGACCAGAACTTGTGCATGTTTACCAGGCCTGAATGCTTAGTAGCCTGAATTTACAACCACATACATCAACCCCCCATTAAACCAGCATCCTGACACCTGAAATTTAGGGACTTTGGAGAAACGGTGCCAGACTCTTGCAGGAAGCTACAGATGCTGTCTGGCTCCAAAGAAGACAGTCTGTAACTGCACTGACATGTTGGCATCCCTTCCTCTCACATGCTTCCCTTTCTTCTTTAAAATAATCTTATTATTTTACCTGTAGGAGCAGGTCTGCCTATAAAAACTCGGTATTTTTCCCTATTTCAAGAATCTGTACATGGCTTGCCTGAGATTGCACTGCAATTCTCTTAAAGACTCCCAAATAAAACTTGGTTTTCACTCACAGATAAAATGGAGTATTTGTTGGATTATAATTTGACAGGATACGTACCTCACTTCTCAGTGTGCCTCTTCAATATAACATGTAACAATGGGGATGGGGGTGTTGTTACTAAAATGGAAAATAGAGTCAGATTCAATCACTTTGAATTCTTTTTTTTATTTTAAAATGAATCTAATCTGCATTGTTAAAGATTTAAAAAAAGATTTGTTTCTTTATGCATACAAAACTGGGGTACAGGTCAGAGGTGCAGGGGTGGTAAGAGGCTTCACCCAAGACAGAGTGGGGAGCAGATTGATGAAGCACACTGCTGAGGGGAGCAGCTGGCAGGTCAGGAGAGGTCTTCTGAGCCATGTGGGTCACCTCCACGGCATGGATTGAATTCATGATGAAGTAGCATTAGCTTCTTAGTGCTGTGCTTTAACCCACTGTGCCACCAGAGAGGGTCCTGAATTGTTAAAGATTTTATTGAAGCACTGCAGGTCAACATTTTTCTATAGCCATATGAGAGCAACTTAATGAAATATAAAATAAAATAACAATAGACAAAAAACTTGCTTTCTAAAAATACACATAATTTTTATCCCCTAAAGGCCTAAGCTGTACAAAAGTAAACTCAAAACTTTTATTTTAAGCACCAACTTTCTAACAACACTTTTTGGTTTGGGGGACAGTAATATCAATTGAGGTGAATTGTCTTCTTTGTGTCCTTCTATGAGTGAATATCCTAGTAATCAGAAAAAAAGATTCAGTCTAATATAAATTTGGTACAGTGATCAACTGGAAAATTCAATAAGAAACCTAGCTCATTACCATAAATGTTTAGCATTAATTTTTCTATACACTACTATTTAAAGGTGAAAATAGACTGTAAATCTTTGACAATCGTATTTAATTAAGTAACAGTTGATGAAAATGAGGAAATAGACGGTTTCACTCATAGCAGGAGTATAACGGACCAGGCGAGAAAATAACAATAATAATAAACAGCCATATACCAGCGACATGGGGTGGAGAATGTGATCAAAAACAGTGGGGGAGAAATGCACTGGACTATGGTGATGGCACACAGGTGATTTGGTGATGGGAAGCCCATGGGGATTACAACTGAGATGGAAAAAGGCAAAAATGATGTAAAATAAGCTATTATATTATTTAAAAAAAGAAAGAAAAAAAGAAAATGTGGAAATAGCTCGCACAAAAGCTTTCTCTACTGGTGGTGGGTGTGATAATGGTCATGAGTGATTCCATCAAAAGGCTACTGATTCTTTTAGAGTTAAATGGGGGTGAGCTATGAATTCTATTTTACAGTAAGGCAATATCAATTTAGAGCATTATGCAAAGATATTTATCTTCTTCAATGTCACCTACCACTGATAGAAATGAACCAGAACTCAAGTCTTCAGACTTCTAGCTAATTTTTCTCTCCACTACCCCATGCCATTATTGTTATATTATTGTTAATGTTTCTTTGCCTGCCAGAAACGACACTGATTAGTTTTCATTGTGTTTGTTCCAGCATTTTTTAGACTTTAATGTTTTTGTATGGTCATGCATGAACTTAGGTGGTTAGTCCTAGTAAATAAATTCCCCTTTCTTTTCACTTGGCGTTAGTTAGCATGTAATATTCATTGTTAGCTTAGATTTTGATCTCTTGCAATGAAGACTGGGCTTTTGTGTTTATTTTTAAAAACAAAAGCTTACTTCAATCAGTTCAGTGGAGAAAATTTTTCCAAAACCATAACTCTGTGTCATTTCATTGAAACTGCTTTCTGTTTTCAAGTGGTCCTGCTATTTTTCTAGGCATTATTTATGTGCAGAACTCTTCCTGTTTGTACTGTAGGGTTGGGTGTGACACTTGTGTCCCTTATACTCTAAGTTGCAAAGTACTGAACAGAAAGAATAAAAGTAATCAAATTTATCTGGAGAATTTAGGAGCTCCAGATTTCATATTTGGAGTAACTGAGAAAAGAGCTAATACTAATTTAATCAGTTTTCTATGTTGTAATTCAATTGAGTAGGACCTTATGGTTTGAATGACCAAGTATAAACAGTTGAAATTGCATTCGTCACCTTGCTTTATCCTTATTAAAGATTTTTACTTTGGAGGGGGTATGTGTTGGTATCTTCTATTTTCACTAGCACCTCACAGTTGTCACTAGATTGATGAGTTTGTTCTATTCTCAATTTTCTTTCCTGTGTTTATCTTAGGCAGATTAACTTTGGACCAGTGTTCTATCTTTCTTGTGTTAAAATGGATAAACAGTGATTCATTTTCTATTTGTCTTATTTATGAAAATGAATTTGACCCAAATGTAAATAGATTACGTGCCTCTGACTTTCTGAGATACTTTAAAGTTAAGCTTCAGAAACACACACACACACACACGTACACACAAACAGCTAGGTTAAGTAAGGGGAAAAGAATCATAAACACTTTAAATAGTAAAATTAAAATAGGAGTGTTTTCTGTGGAATTGAAAAACAAGTCAACTTCTTTATCACTGAAGTGACCTACATGTTTCTTAATGCAGCTATAGGTGTCACTGTTGAGATACACTACTGGCATAAGCTTTATGCAGAATTGAATCTGAGAAAGGGCTTTCAGGATGGATTTTACGTAGTGCTTTTGACTAATTTTTTTTTTTTTGGATATGAGCATAGTAGTTAAGTTTGCTTTCCTGACACAATTAAAACAACTAATGTTGAATGTTCTATTCTTTTGGAAGCAACGAAATTACTTTGGATAAGGAAGGTGACGTACAGGTATGGAATAGAATGAAACATAGGAATTACTCCATAAATTTTTTTTCTCCATATTTCTAGATTAGGGTTCTGGAGAAGTCACTGTCATGCTTTCTTTCTCCCCCACCTCCTTCCCAATTCCCCTCACCTGTCAACATACTTCAGGTACAGCTCTTGGTCAGAGGTTCTGGTGAGACCTGCTGGATGCAGGGTTCACTTCCAGATGGTATGACGTCTTCATTAACACTATAATGAGGGAGTCAAAATGGTGTTGAGTTTATAGCTCTGCTTTTCTGGGAGGAGTACCTAAATTAGAACCAGGATAAATTTCAAAGTAGGCATTTTAAGGCTGAATTTGTAACAATTCTCTCTCTCTCTCTCTCTTTCATTCAAAAAGTGATTTGAGAATTTGGGGAAATACCTTGGCAGGACTTTTTTATGCATAGAGTTCTGCTTCTAATTTCAGTATTTTCAAGCTTTCCCTCCTGACCAATATTCAAATTAATTAAACTGTTAAGCAGCTATTGTTCTTCTAGTATATATGCTTTATTTTTTTGAGAGATTAGTAATCTAGAGAAACAGCAGGAGCAACCCTTGCTTCAAGAATCTCAGCATTTAGCAATAAGAGGCCATTGAGGGAACTGTCAGAAAGTTAAGTTATTGTGTAGAATATAAAGAGGAGAGGCCACATTTGCCACTCTGGGGATATTTTAGAGGTAAGTTTGTTGAGTTAAGTTGAATAGAGTTGACTGCGAGACAGCAAGACTCATGTGTGGTGGACAGTGTTACTTAGAAGGGCTGCAAACACAGAGCACTAGGTATTGGGGACAGTGAGTAGTCAGATGTGACTGAAGTACAAGGATGAGAGTGAGGTGGGGGGAGGCAGTGATTCAATGAAACCCCTTCTACGGGATGTTCCGTGTACCTCTTTTGTGTCATCAAAAGAAACTGACTTCTGAGGTTAGATCCACAGATAACCTTTTTTTACTTTTCCCCAACAAATATAGCTCCTCATGCTCAACTCTTTCAAGTTTCAAAACAGAGGATAGCAGGGTTCTGAAGGGACTGTGTCTAGGTTAGAATTGACACCATCATTGGGTGGGTTTGTTTTAGATAATAGTTGTGTCAAGTACTTGCAGATCTTGGCAGATGAAGTCAAATTGAAGTATTAAGTGGCAGTTTTTTCTGTGACTGATAAAGTTAACTGAACTGTTTTTTTTATTATATATGGAGATTAGATGTTTTGTTTTGCACTGGACATCAGCCAGCCTTTGAGACTTATATAAAATTAACCAATATTACATAGTCCTTCTTCTATGCAGATGCTATTCTAAATAATTAAAATATACTAGCTCATTTTCTCTTCTAGCCACCTTATAAAGTAGGTAGGTACTTATTATCTTCCCAATTTTATGTATAAAGGAGTGAGATGCAGAGGGTTCAAGATTTGTCCAAAAGCATAAAAGTAATAAGCAAAAGAGCTGGCATTTGGACTTGGTGTAGCTTGGTAAGTCTATACATTATATGGTAAGTTACCTATAGAATAGAATAAGATAGAATAAGATAAGTTTTCTTTAGAAATTTTTGCTTTATGAGGATGAGAGATTAGCATAAACCTTTTTTTTATTTAAAGATTTATTTATTTGTACATACAGAACTGGGGTACAGGCCAGAGACTCAGGGGCAGTGAGAGACTTCACCAGCGACAGAGTGGGGAGTAGAACAGGCAGATCAACGAAGTACGCTGCTGAGGGGAGCAGTGGGCGGGTCAGGAGAGGTCTGCCACGCCATGTGGTCTCCTCCGGGGAAGGCGGGGATTGAACTCATGCGGAAGTGGCTTTAGCTTCTCAGTGCAGTGTT
Source organism: Condylura cristata (assembly GCF_000260355.1). Taxonomy (NCBI): domain Eukaryota; kingdom Metazoa; phylum Chordata; class Mammalia; order Eulipotyphla; family Talpidae; genus Condylura; species Condylura cristata. Next base: position 78,949,521 of record NW_004567103.1, on the reverse strand, counting down.
TTAACCCGCTGCATAGGGAGGGCCCAGCATAAACCTTTAATAAGAGCAACCAAGTGAGAGCCATTTGGATAAAGTGAGTATGGGGTAGACTAGAAAGCTCCTCTGATTATTTCGGGAAGACTCGCTGAATGGCTGACTTCTTTATTCTTGAAGAAAGACTAGAACAAGTTCTGGAAAGAAAAAGAGGAAGAGATACTCACCTTAGAAATTAGGTTCTAGGTAATGGCTGGGAGTCATCTCATTGGTTGTGTCAGACTCAAGATGTTTGAGAAAGTGTCCATCTCAAACTATGAAACTATGAATATTGCTATTTTATTTCAGGCGTATGGAACATCAGCAGTATCCTTAGGGCTGTGCAGGTTCAAAAAGACATTATTCCTGCCTTAACGGTTTACAAAGCACCCAGTTTGATTTGAAATATCTTCCTGGATCCCAATGTTTGAGTGTCACAATTCTCTTGCCCCTTTTCATTTTTCCCTGTTTTAAATTAATTAGCTGGTACACTCAGGGCTGTTTCTGTTGAGTGCTTTAGTTGGGGGAGAGTAGGATGAGCCTGCACTATTGTTTTCTCTTTAGCAGTCATACATCAAATACAATCTTTGCCAACTTTTATTTGTGGCCATCAACTGTTCATAGCATTCTCTGTTAAGCTGAAATGTCAGCTCAATTGAAGGGGTGAGAAAAAAGTACTAAGATTACCCATTTACCTGTAAATTCACCACATACTGTGCTGGCTACATGCATGTGCAGAGCAGGTGATTGAAAATCCATGGCATTTCCCCAGAGCCTGCTAAGGACAGTCGTTTGGCTGCAGAGGAAGGAAAACAAAAGCACTGAGGGTCCAGACTCCCAAGCTCCTCACTGTATTTTTTTTTTAAAGATTTATTTATTTATGCATACAGAACTGGGGTACAGGCCAGAGGTGCAGAGGCCGTGAGAGGATTCATCAGAGACAGAGTGGGGAGCAGAACAGGCCAACAGAAAAAGTACACTGCTGAGGGGAGCAGCGGGTGGGTCAGAAGAGGTCTGTCATGCCATGTGGATCACCTTCAGGGCGGGGATTGAACTCATGTTGAAGCAGCTTTAACTTCTTAGTGCTGTGTTTTAACCAGCTGTGCCACCAGGGAGGGCTCTCATCACTGTATATTTGATGTCATTAAACTTCCTGGAGAATATGGAGGGTATGTACTATGTTAGTCAAGGAATCTGAGACTCAGAGAGGTGACGTGACTGTGCCAAGCTCCCCTAGTTAGAAGAGGTGGACTGTGATTAGAAATGTTATGTGACTCCAAAGTCATACACCGTCTCTTATGGACAATGTGGGCAATTCAGAATCAAATGTTGGACTGTCCTTATAATATCTCATTGGTTTACTCACTTTAGTTACCCTACTGTATTTCCTTCTTGGCTAAGAGGAAAGATGTCAAGATTACTTCTCTAGATTTTACCTAGTAGCTCTGTTAAACACGACAACTGCAACATTTTCTTTTTAAGAACACTTTCTTTTAATTAAAGTAACATTGGTTTACAACACTTCTGTGACTCAGAGGTGTAGTTAACAAACACCCTTTCAGAGCATGTTACCATACCAAGCCACTACCACTGACCTCAGAGTCTTCCCTTGGACCCCTTCCAGTCTTGTGGCATGAATTTCACAGTTTTCTAAGGTTTGCTATTTGTTTGGTTTTATGTGAGCCTTTATTTTGATTCTCTACATTCTACATAAAGTGAAACTATCTGATATTTGTCTTTTTTCCTTCTAATAAATTTTTGTTTAGTATTACCTCTTTGTGTTCCATCAATGGCATAAATGGTTACGAGTAACTGAGTTGTGTCCATTGTACATATGTATCACATTTTTTCTAAATAACTCCTCTGTCCTAGGCACTTAGATTGTTTCCATAACTTGGCTCTTGTAAATAGAGCTGCAGTGGGCAAAAGAATGCATGTCTGGGCCCTCCCTGGTGGCACAGTGGGTTAAAGCACAGCACAAAGAAGCTTAAGCCACTTCCGCATGAGTTCGATCCCCGCTTGCCCTGGAGGAGATCCACATGGCGTGGCAGACCGCTCCTGACCCGCCTGCTGCTCCCCTCAGCAGTGTACTTCGTCGATCTGCCCCACTATGTCTCTGGCGAATCCTCTTACCCTCCGCATCTCTGGCCTGTACCCCAGTTCTGTACTAATAAATAAATAAATCTTAAAAATAAAAAAAAGAAAGAAAAAGAATGCATGTTTATCCTTTTCAAATTACTGTTTTTGCATTGCTTGGATATATAAGAGTGGAATTGCTGGGTAGTATGGGAGATATAATTTTAGCATCTTGAGAAACATTCATACTATTTTCCATGGGAGCAGTCTATATTCCCACCAACATTGTTGAAAGTCTGCTTTTTATTCCACATCCTTCCCAACACTTGATTCCGACCTTTTGGAGATGTGCCATTTTCACAATAGCAAATTCAAAATTAAGATGTTTCTGAAACAGTGTTGTGCTATCTCATTGGAGTTTTGATTTGCATTTCCACGATGAGTGATGATGGACATGTTTTTTTTTTCATGTGCCTATTGAGTCGGGGTATATCTTGCTTGGAGAAGTGTGAAAGTGTCTGTTTTGAATTCTCCTGTCCACTTTTTTGATTGGGTTGTCTCCTATTCATTGATTTATGAGTTCTTTGTATATTTTTGGTAAAAGCTCTTTATAACAAGTTGATGCACAAACATTTTCCACCATTCAGTAGGGTGTCTTTTTGTTTTAGTGGTCATTTTCTTTTATTGTGCAGAAGCGTTTCAGCTTGAATAGTCCCATTCATAGGTATATTGTCACTGGAGATAATTCCCAAAAAAGATGTTTCTGAAACAATGTTGTGGAGAGTTTTACCTAATTTTGTCCTTCAATATATTGTGTAGTTTTGTATCTTATTTCCATGTCTTTAATCCATTTTGAGTTAATTTTTGTGTAAGGTGTGAAATGGTGATCTATTTTCATTGGTTTGCTTGTGACTGCCCAGTTTTCCCAGTTCTATTTGCTGAAGAGACCACCTTTCCCAGTGTATACTTTGGCCATTTATTGTAAATTGGCAAGGCAGACTCATTTTGACTTTAAGAACACACATGTAAGAGTGAAAAAATGGAAAGATCTATTTTTAGCAATTGATACCCAAAGAGAAGGGATGGCTATACTTATATCAGGTACAATAAATGTTAAGCTAAAAATGGCCATAAAGAGACCCCCAACCCCCAAAAAAGGCCATTATGTAACGATAAAATGCTCAGTTTATGAGAAAAATGAAGTTATAAATATTTATATACTTAGTATCAGAGTATTTAAATATGTAAATACTAAATGAATTAAAGGAAAAACTAAGCAACAACACTAAATACCTGAGGACTTTAAAATTCCACACTCAACAATAAATATATGAAAAAGAAAATGAATAAGAAAACAGGGAATGTGGACCAAATGGACATATCAGAAGTATGTTTACATATTATTCCATCCAAGAGCAGAATAATGCACATTCCCTACTTTGGATTATGTGTTAGACAACAAGAAATTGAAATTATATAAAGTATCCTTACCTACTGGAATGTGGTTGATTTCAGAGCACAAACACTAGAATTGCTGTTAGATTTGAGAAAGAATTAGCTCAGTAAGAAGTTCCAATAACCTGTGACATAAATGGCTCACTGATGTATTTAGTAGACTGTAACAGCCATCCGTCATCACAGGGCACTCTCTGGGCACTGTAGCCTGAGGAGAGGGCCCTTGGCTCCACTGTGAAGGAATACCTTGTGGACACAGTGGGCTCTGTTTTTATTTTTATTTCATATACATCTTCCTCTCAAATAGTCAGCAGGGGATTTTAAAATCTCTGTAAGTGGACATTCCGGCATAATCCCAAAGTTCTCATTACATTAGTGCTTGGCAGTTTCCCAAAGAATTCAAGACCATTAAAAAATAAATAAAAGAACAGCAACTACGAATCTATAAGGGACAGTTGGGTGGGATGCAAAAAGAGCAATATTTTCTAGAAAATGAGGTGATATAATTTCATGGGAAATGGGCAGTCACTGCACTGTGACCTAGTGTATGATTTAGAAATCCTGTAGTGTATTGGAACTTCAGTTTTCTTATTTGAAGAGATATTCTACTGTCAGGAAAGACCCCTGAAGTCTGACATCCACTGTCCTGTCTCCTGTTGTCCACCTCTCTCATATGCTGGGGGGCCCAGCCTTCTCCATGTTCACTTGGCCCCATCCATTCTCTCCTTCCCAAGAACATTGCTCTGGTGACCATTCCCTCTTTTAAAAAAAAAAAGATTTATTTATTTATGCATACAGAACTGGGGTACAGGCCACAGAGCAGGATGGGGAGAGGATTCACCAGAGACAGAATGCGGAACGGAACAGGCAGATCAACAAAGTACACTGCTGAGGAGAGCAGTCGGCAGGTCAGGAGAGGTCTGCCATGCCATGTGGGTCACCTCCCTGGCCAGGGATCGAACTCACGAAGTGGCTGTGTCTAGCATCATTGTGCTGTGCTTTAACCCATTGCACCACCAGGGAGGGCTCGACTGTTCCCTCTTTTTTTCCTACTCAATAAATAGTTTTTATTCCCCTTTTATACTCATTCCTTTGGGTATATAACCTTCTTTACTATCTCCTATTTAAATAACACTCTATTACATCTTATTTCTTCCAGCTTTCACTCTAGTTTTTTCTGTAGAACAATTTCTCAGTGAACTGTTAATATTTCCCCAGGTCCTCCTTTTTCATGAGATAACTCTGAATATAATTTTGTCCCTGACACACCAGTAAACTGCTTTCATCAAGGTCATTGAGGCACATACATTCTCAAATCCAGTGCTCAATTTTCTTTCCTCATTTATCATTTAGTTTCATATTATCATTTGAAGTAGTGATTCACAAATTCTTTTTCCAAGCATTTTCTCCTCATCGCTTCTAGAATTTCTCCTTCATTAGATTGCTGTTTAGACCCCTAGTCTCCCCTGCTTACTTGCCTGTATTGAGCCTTCTTTCCTCAATAACCTTTAAAAATGGAAGGGTCCCAGGATTTAGTCTGCCATTTTTGTCTCCCTTCACTCTCTAGGCAAATGCTAGGTTAAAGACCATATACTGAACATTCACCCAAACATTGGAATCATTATTGAATTGTACTTTTATTTCTCACCTCACATGCCAACCCATAAGCAAATTCTGATGGTTACTCGTTGACATATGTTTAGAATCTGACCACTTAGTCCTGTCACTTTGACCTCTTTGGCTCACATCACCTTCATCTCTCACCTGGACAGCTGCAAAGCCCATTTCTACTCTTCTACCCATTCACGATTTCTACTCTTCACCTTTCCATGGTCTTTTCTCGTGGCTAGAATGGCCTTTCAAAAAGTAAATCTCCTCATGTCACTTGCCTAAAACTTTCTTAGAACTTAGAACGTTCCTATGTTCTGTAAAACTATACTCTGTCTTCTGATTGTGTTCTGGATGTCATTTATGCTTTATAAACTATCAAGTTTCCAAGAGCCTGCAAGGACTTTACACTGCAGGTGTTTACACTGCCCCCCTGCTGAGCTCTCCCCATGTCCATATATGTGGCTTACTTCCTAATTCCTTCAGGTGTGTGTTCCAAAGCCAGCTAATCAGAAGTGTCTTCTGTGGTTCCTTTAGGTGATACCACCCCACTCCTCTCTACCTATATATTGGCTTTAGTTTCCTTTCCACACTAATTACTTACATGTCTTCTACTTATTTCTTTATTGTGTTTCCCTCAGTATAATATAAGCACCATGAGGTCAGGAACTTTGTCTCTCTTATTTAGTCCTACATCCTCAGCACTTAGAGCCTTGCCTGGCACAAAGGCGATGCTCAATGAATCCTGACTGGGTGAGGGAATGATCGCATTAACGAGCATTTAAGTTCAATAAGTAGAACTGCTAAAGAGATTGGAAACATATTTGTCATGTTCTTGAAGGCTATAATATCTGGCACTGGGTAAGTAGGTGGATAAAGGGTGACTCTGGGACAGCCTCAGAGAGTAACATTGACGCACAGATAATAATTATAATAATACACAGATATCTAGTAGCTACTGTTTGCATTTACATACATTATGCTAAACATTTATACACACACACAAACACAAACATCTATATACACATATACATATATATAAATGAATTTCCACAGCCAAACTATTAAGATAGTTATTAACTCCATTTTACAGATGAAGAAACCGAGGCATAGGGAAGTTAAGTAATTGCTCAAGATCACAAGCTCCTGGAGTAGACTTTTGAACCCACATGGTCTGATTTCAGTGGCCATCATCATAACTACTGTGCTGTGCTGCTTTCTTGAACTAGAAGGAACTTGTCTGTTTGGGATTCTCTTGAGCAACACTCATTCTGAGCTTTTCTCCCCAGTGTTCTCTGTGTGACTTCTGCAGTCCCCTGAAGTGCTCGCATCCACAGGCAGCATGGCACGGTCCTCCCTCATAAATGCTGCCTTTTTCATTCCATCTGCCTAAGATGCCTCCTCCAGCCATTGGTATGTAAAAATCTTCTCACACATATTTTCAGGTTCAACCTTTTAGAATATTTTTGGGAGAAGCTTAATCTACACTCCTCCTGAACTTTGTAACTGTTTACCATTGGTGCTCCCTTTTTTATGATGCTTCGTATCATAACCATATGTATACATTTTGTCTTCTCAAATTATATGTATGATCTAGTATATGATACATATGATGTGTAATATATACGATCTAGGATATATGTGGTGTATGATATATCACACACACACATACGCACACATACACACGTCACCTGGCACAGAGAAAGCAGTTACTACATCTTTATGAGACAATGAAGATATGGCCCTGAACAATGGAATTGTCACAAAAATTGCTTCCATTTATTGTACTGCCACTAAGCTTATTAGATCAGGTTCCACTATTTATTTCAAATTCTAAAAATCAGGCTGGCATCATTTTATCTTATTTGGAAGTGGGGGAAACTGAGGCTGAGCAATTTTCTAAAATCCAAGAGGTAAGTGGTAAGCGATTGAAATCTATATGACACCCAGGTCTATGACAAGCCCCTTGGTGTAAGTAGGAGAGAAGGTACATGCAGGAATCAGGCAACTTTACCTGCAGTCACTGTCACATTCCCCACGCTATGTCCATAGGGCCACCTGCTGCGAGCTGTGGTCTTAGTCAGAGTGGCTACTCCACAGGACATAAGGGTTGAATGAGGGTTGGATGAAGATGACAGACTTGCATAGGAGGGGAGCAGGTGGGACACGGATGAAGAAAGCAACCCAAGAACACAGTTTTTTTTGGTGGTGGGGAAACTTCCCCTGCAGGGCTGAGTCCAGGAGAGAAAAGGCCATCATGGTTCTTACACACCCCTGCCAACAGATTATTATATAGTCAAGGACACGCAGAGACACATGGGCATTTCTGGGCTTCCCTGGGAGTTTGCAGGAAGATGATGTTACAGATGCAGCGTGGTGAAAAGGGGCAGAACATTGCAGAGCATTGACTGGACACTGTTTGGCCCCCACTCATGTGTGGCTGTCCTGGACTATAAGTTCCACTATGTCAAGAACTCGGCTTTGTGAGCTGGGCGATATTGGCGACTAGAAGCAGAGCTAAGCAGCTCTGTGTAACTCAGAAGGCAGGTAGCCTTGCCTCTTTCTTGCTTTTTTGATTTTGATTTGTACCCAGAGACTTGGAGGAGACACATGAGTGAGACAGGCAGAGGAAGCCGCCCTTGGCAGAGATATGGGAGCCATTATTTTGATTTGTACATTGATTTTGTATGTTCTCTTTCTGCCTCTGACCCACCCAAGCTCTTTCTTGTGGTTCTCTACTAGTGGGTGCTTTGGTTTTGTGCAGGCTTTTGTGTCTCAATGGCCCTGGTTAGGTCAAGCTTGTCTGGTGAGGTATTTGCTCAAGAGCAGATTAGTATTTTTGTGGGTTATTAGGAATATCTTTCTTCTTTTCTCTCCCTAAGCACACTAATTCTATTAAAAATCTTTCACACAATGAGTATGCTTCCTCTGCCCTTGTTCATGTGGGTGACTGGATTCCTTTCAGAGCATGCACCCCTTAACACTGGGGTCCTTGATAGCTCCTTGGTTGTGTGATAGCAGTACTGGGACACATGGGCAGTTCTCTGCACCAAGTGGAACAATGACTGAGTGGACTCCAGCAGATCTTCCTCTTACTCCCTGCTGATTGAACACAGGAAGCTCCTTCTCAACTCTTTTTTCAATGCTTTGCACAGAGCTCATTTGCTTAGCTCATTGTTTTTCAGAGTGTGCATCCCTCACCAGGAGCAAATGTATCACTCGGGAACTTGTCAGGAATATAACTTCTTGGACCTCACCTCAGGCCCACTGAATCAGAAACTTGGGATGGTGGGGAGGGAGCCTAGCTTCCTTCTTTAACTAGTCTTCTGGTGATTCTAATGAGAAGCTAAGCTTATGCCATTGTCTCAAAATTAACTCTCTTTGTCTTTTTCCCATAGCTTTTCTCTTTATCTTTTCCCATACAATTTTATAATTGTATATATTTTTTTTTAATTTTTTTTTTAGATTTATTTATTTGTGCATACAGAACTGGGGTACAGGCCAGAGGCTCAGGGGAGGTGAGAGGCTTCACCAGAGACAGAGCGGGAACAGAACAGGCAGATCGAGGAAGTACACTGCTGAGGGGAGCAGCGGGTGGGTCAGGAGAGGTCTGCCACACCATGTGGTCACCTCCGGGGCAGGCGGGAAGCGAACTCATGCGGAAGTGGCTTTAGATTCTCAGTGCAGTGCTTTAACCCGCTGCGCCACCAGGGAGGGCCAGTATATATTTTTTAAAGCACAATTTAAGTTCCTTCCTCCTTCATGCAGTTTTCTCTGGGACCCCCCCAGCCCACAGGCGTTGTCTCTATTTATGGCCTTGCCTTCCTGGAAGTATTTTTTCTTTCTTGTACAAATGTCTTGTCTCTGGGCTATCTTGGAAACTCCTTGCTGTTCATGACACTTATTTGTAGTCCGTAGAGCTCCTCGTACATAAGAAGTGCACAATAAATGCCTTGTGGTGACTGATGGAACATTGAACCTAAATATTTCATTTCTGACTATCATTTTACATGCCTACATGTAACATAAAAGTACAAGCATTCTTTTGGTAACAAAGGGGAAATCTGATTTTATTTTGTTAGATTGCTCCTTGTTCCAAAAAGGATTTAAAGAGGTTTAAAATGCAGTAAAATAACATATATTAGAAATAAGAAAAAAAAAATGACTAGAAACATAAAAGGGATCCAGGAGTGAGACCAATACAAAAAAGCTACTACATAGCACAGCACATTCAGTGCAGATCAACCAAAAATGTTGCTCTTAGCTTTCTTACCCGGGATTTAGAAAATAAGGTTTTAAAACCTCAAATGAAAATCAGAATAGACTTGTCTTTCTTGAAGCCACATAAACTCTGAAGTTATTTTGTTATTTTCCTTGCCTTTGAGTTGGCTATACAGCTGCAGGTTATGAAGTCATCTGGGTATTTTTTTAATTTGTTTTTTTATTTATGCATACGAGAACTGGGGTATGGCCCTCCCTGGTGGCACAGCGGGTTAAGGTGCAACACTGCAAACTAGTCACAGTCACAGCCGCTGCAGTGCAAGTTCAATCCCTGGCCCCAGAGGTGATCACATGGTGCAGCAGACCTCCCCTGTCTTGCCTGCTGCTCCCCTCAGCAGCTTACTTCATCGATCTGCCTGTTCTGCTCCCCACTTTGTCTCTGGTGAATCCTCTCACCACCCCTGCACTTTTGGCCTGTACTCCAGTTCTGTATGCATAAATAAATAAATCTTAAAAAAAAAGAATTAAAAAAATAAAAAGGACTGGGGTAAAGGCCAGAGGTGGGGAGGGGGGAGGTGTGTGGTAAGAGGATTCACCAGAGACAGAGTGGAGAGCAGAACAGGCAGATTGATGAAGTACACTGCTGAGGGGAGCAGCAGGTGAGACAAGAGAGGTCTGCCGTGCCTTGTGGGTCACCTCCCTGGCTGGGTATCGTACTTGTGCTGCAGTGGCTGTGGACAGCTTCATAGTGCTGTTCTTTAAACCATTGCACCATCAGGGAGGGCCTCAATCTGGCTACTTTGGAAAATTCTAGAACATGATGGTCCTCATCACTACAAATAGCAAAGAACATTTTATGTGTGAATAAAGACAGCAGAAACTTCTATCTTCTCTACCTTGGAGGGGCTGGGATTCCTTTGGTTACTTCCCAAAGTAAGTAACCTGATGAGGAAGAAGACTCTGGTCTCTGCTGGGACGGCTACAAAGCCAATAGCTGTGGCCTCTGTCTTGCTCATTGCCTTCCTCAGCAGCAGAAACATTTTTAAAAGTGAGTATGTTCCAGTATGTTTTAGAGCTATGCTGGACTACAGAAACAGAACCTGAACAGTGGAGACACAGAATGGGTATTGATTATAAGGATAATGGAATGCTACAAGGAATGTCAGAGGCCTCAGGAATGAACTGGAATCAGAACACGGCAAGCTGTGGGGAGTACTTTTATTGACGCCCTGCTTTTCTTGCTTTGTGACTGTTTCCTTTTTCACAGCAGAGTGACTTTCTCAGCAGCTCAGTCAACGGTGTTCGGACAGTGGGCATCTTAGTAACCACATTACACATTCCAGTCACCCAAAGGAACTTTAAATTTTTCTTCATCCATTTCTAGTTTCTTCTGGAAGGGACTCTGGATCTGGTTGAATAGCTAGAAATGGAACCTATAATCTGTAAAGAGAACTGAGATCTTAACTTCGGGAGAGGCCGTAGGTTCTGAATTTAAACTGTGGCAGTGTTTGCTATTTGTTTGTGAGATGTACACTTGTTTTCCCATATATCACCTTACAGGATTCTCACCATACTTCTGTAGAGCTAGGGAGGTTGCCATTTGAGCTCTATTTTTTTTTTTTAACAGGAAAACAAAAGCCCAGGAATCTAACTGACTCCATAGGTACACAGCTGGTTACCAACATGGATAAGGTAGGCACCAACAAACCATTTTAGATCTATCTTTGGTTTGTGATTTGGTCAAATCGCATCGCATCTATGCTCAATTATTTTTCATCTGTAAAATAGATTATTCCTTCGGAAGCCAGAACACATAGTGATTGCAAGATTCAGACAGTTGCTCTTGAATTTCATTCATCATTATAATCAGAAAAGGATCTTTAAAAACAGCAGATTCCAGGCTTCCAGTCTGTATATTTCAGCAGATCCTAGTATATTGATGCAGTATATCTGCAGTAGGACCCAAGTGTGTGTATGTATGTGCGTGTGAGCCTGTGTGTGCTAGCATCTCCAGGAAATTGTGATGAGTGACCTGGATTTGTTTCTCTTTCAACAGCTTGAGAATATGGTTCATAATTCCCACAGCCTGGTGTGAAATACATTGTGACCAAAGAGACAGAGTCAGAAAAAATCTTTGCATTACATCCGTAGTAGCTGCAAATTTTCTTCTCCAAGATTATTTATGAGCTAACGGGAAGCAAAGAACAACAAGTGCCCTTCTAGAAGGCCATGCATTTGAGTACACGTATAAGTTTGTATGGGATGCTTGTACATGTGTCTGGGTGTCTTTATATACGTGAATATGTGTGTGCTTGAGTGTATGTGATCATGAGTATGTGTACATATGCACATACACTCACACTCCTACACTCACCCGCATGCATACAAAGCATATATGGGAGTGTTGTGTATGCATGCGGGTGAGTGTAGGAGTGTGAGTGTATGTGCATAAGGGCGAACAATGTGTAAGTGTGTGCACACGTGTGTGTGTGTGTGTGAGGACTGGGCATTGGCAGTGTGTGGAAGGTACAGATTGCTGGTCATTCTTCTCAGTTGAGGAGACTTGATCATTTCCTGTGTTCAATGCCTTTAAAATGCCTTCAAATATTTGTGGGGCCTCTATTGTAATTGAGGCATATAAACTGCTTGTGATTTGTCAAATTTCACATGGTGTAGGTATAATTATCTCCATCTGATAAAACAACCAGTGGAAACAGAATTTTTCTTTTGTCCATTGTCAGAGAGGAGGTGATGGAGATGAGATTCCAATTTAGTAGATGGCTGTTGCTTTAGAGAACTTTTCAAGTCACAGAACTTAGGAAAGATATTTGAATAATCAGAGAATGTTGCAGGAAAACCTTGCCATCACAAGGAGGATCAAACTAACCTCTTTCTGCTCTCAATTTGCTTACCTTTGGCTTGGTCTGATGTTGGCTGTCTTGGGTGTAACTAATAATGTCAAATCAGGCTGACATGGTAGTCCAAGGGACAATAATAGCAGCAGTAGTTAAAGTTGTGCCACTAACAATATCTACCAATTGTCTCTCACACTTCATGGATCAAGCATTACACTGGAAGATTCCACAAGTGAGTGTCATTAATACCACTTTACAGGTGAAATGGAGGGTCAGGCATGTCATGTGAGTAGCAGATCCTCCCATGTTCACGAGCCAAACGGGTCTCCCAAGGTTCCCGGAGCACATTGTTATGCCATTAACAGAGCTGCCTGGATCCCACAGCTTCTTGGATGCCGGGCCCGGTTAAAAGGCATTTCTGGGCTCTCCCTGGTGGCACAAAGGGTTAAAGCACCACATTATAAATTTCTTCAAAGCTATTGCAGCATGAGTTCGATCCCCAGGGAGCTGACCCACATGGTGTGGCAGACCTCTCCTGACCCGCCCGCTGCTCCCCTCAGCAGTGTACTTCGTTGATCTGCTCCCTACTCTGTCTCTGGTGAATCCTCTCACCCACCACACCTCTGGTCTGTACCTCAGTTCTGTACGCATAAATAAATAAATTAAAAAAAAAAGGCATTTCCGGCTGCTTTCCCTGCCTCATCAAGTTTCTTCCTTCTTTCCTGGGCTGACGTATTTGTGCTTTAATACAGAAAGTGAAAGAGACATCAGCTGTACTCTTGCAGGCTCCTTCACTAGCAGAGAGTTTCAAAATTTAATAAGTGTCTCTTAGAGTTAGTCAAGGAAGTAATTAACATGGGGTCACAGAGGGCACCCTTAGCCTCCACCGTGGCACTGGGGAAGTCGACTGTTCATCATTAGTACATGATTAAGTAGTTTATCATAGGAAGGCAGTGCTGTGGAGGGAATGCACTTATTTGTATTTGTTCAAGGCCAATTTTGTTCTATGATTCTCACAGGGCCCAGAGAGGCTGTCCCACAGGGGCAGGCACAGGCAGGAGGTCTCTGGTCTATTGCGGACCAGGTAGAGGAACAGTAGAGGCTGGAAGGGAGGTGTCATTTACTGAGGACAATCACACAGAGAGATGGCGTCTCCTTCATTTTGCCCAGGTGAGAACTGAGGTCAGAAAGTTGAAATTATTTGTGTAAGATTATACAAGTAGCAAGAAAGAGATAGTATTTCACTGTAGTCTGACTCCAAATTTAAGCTGTTATATATGTTAAATCATAGACTTCATTTATTGTTGCATAGAACAACTAGGGTTCAGGCCAGAGTTTTAGGGTGAAAGAAGATTCACCAGAGATAAAGTGGGAGGAAAACAGGCACATTGATTGAAATACACTGCTGAGGGGAGCAGCGGTTGAGACAGAAGTCTGCTGCACCATGTGGGTCACCTCCCTAGCTAGGGATTAAACTTAGGCTGTTTCAGTGATAGGGTGATAGGGCTGAGACTTAACCCCTAGGCCACCAGGGAGGCCCTGTTGCATATTAAATTGAACAGAAAGGCACTGAGGCAAAGATGGAGACTTGGAAGTAGCTAGAATGTTGTCAAAATGGAGGTGGAGCCAGAAGAGGAGGGATCGAACGGACAAAAGAAAAAAAAGCAGCTGCAGCAGGCTGTAAAGTCTCAGTATGTCTGCACTGTATACTTCACCTCACACTTTTCTTACAAAATTCCATGCACTTCACAATCCAGAAGCCAGGACTATTTCCTACAACCTTGCTTCACTCCTTCTTAGGACATACACTGTGGGTTCCCTGGGCCAATTTGCAGGAAGTCTGGCTCACCTGAAGCCACCTTGCTGGAGAAGGTTTGTGGGGAGAGCATATGGAGGTGGAAGTTCTTTAGAAGCTCTAACTGTTCAGTTCTCAGCTATTTGAATCTCTCTGACACAAGGTATGTGAGTTTATAGAAAATGATTTTAATTCTGGTTTTCAGCTACCCCAGCAATTAGAGTAGAACAGGACAAATTTCCCCCACTAACACTTACCCAATTTGCAGATTTCTGAGAAAAATAGAAGACCTCATTGCTTAAGTCACAAAATTTGGAAGTGATTTACGATACAGTCATCGTAATTGGTAAAACTGATGTTTCAGAATCTTGGTCTGTGATCTCTGAACATCTACCTGGGTGCATCTCTCCTGCAGACTCAGATACAAAGTTCTAAGTGAGCAAGGAGATCACACCATTTTTGAAACATCCCTGAAAAACATTAAAAAGTGGCTGTTTTCTTCCAACACCCAGGAACATTCCTGCAGTATGTGGCTTTAGACTTGCACACATGAAAACATCACTGTCAGACAAGGACAAACTCAGAGGAGATAAGATGACATTAGGCTGGGACACTGACACTGGGGGAAGTCTGTCAGAGCAGTTAAGAATTTGAACTAAGTAAACACTAAAGAATCAATGGGGCACCCCAGTCAGGAGATTAAGGTATGGAGAGGTAAAGTTGAAGGTCAACCTGGAATTTGCACAACCAACCTGCCAAGAGTGAAGAGGCAGATCAGGAAAGAGGCCAGAGAGGCAAGTTTGGAGAATTCCTGCTTTTGTCTTTAACCTACCTAAGTGGATTGTAAAGAAGGATATTGAGAGCTAGTCTATAGGGAAGAGAAAAGGCAAGATTTCTTGTAGGACTGTGAGCTCGATCACATTCATTCACTAGACAGAAATGTCTAGGCTCATAGTGTTCCCAGGGCCTGGGGAAGTATCAGGGGAAAGCATCCTGTTTCTAGACTTGACTGCAGAGGTGTGAGGTGACGGGAACTTCTCCACTTAGACCCTAGAGGGCACCCCTTCCCCGGGCTTCCAGATTCTTATTCTCAAAATGAAGGCTTCCTTCTCTGGTCTACTTAATCTCTCCTTCACCCCAGCCTTTAAACACAGATATCATACCCACAGCTATTCTTTTCTTTTCTTCCTGAAATTCTTCTTGAAAAAATGCCATTTACTGATTAAATTTATCCTTCAAAGTGACTTTCTTCAGCTCCCTTAGATCAGGCCAACAACACCAGGCTTTTCTGTGGCCTAGTATTCCCTGGTTTCTGTTTCTTGTGAGGTTTCTTGTCTTCCTAAATGCAAGAATTTTCCAAGGTTGTTAAAAGACATTTTTTTCTCCTTTCTACCTTCTTTCCCCCCAGCCCTTTCACACTTAAAGTTTCAACTATCACTTCTAATTCCCTGCTCCCCACATACTAAAGCATACTGTGTGCTGGATTGTGTGTTAAGAACTTTATACCCATTTAATAAGTCCCTGTGAGATTGTTGCTAATACCATCACTTAATAAGTAAGCAAACAGAGACTTCCAGAAGTCAGATCGCTGTGGCTAATCAGAACTCAGTGTTTCTGACTTTAAGTCAGTGTTCACTTTTGTGCTGAACTGACACTTTTCACTCTCCTGGGCACCCACAAATCAACTGTCACTTGATATTTTCTCCTGAATGCCATTGTCTTCAAAAACAAACATGTTCTTTTCACAAACCAGATCACCTCTAAACTTAAGCTTTTTGTCGACCATGCTGCTATTTTCCCAACAAAATGACACTACATCATGACAAGGACAAATAGGTCAACTTAAGGGACCATGACCACCCTACTCCTTCAGGAGCTGTGGCCATCACATGACTTTGAGAGTCAGGACACAGGCTGCCAGCACCACAGGGCAATTTTTAACTGTGCAATAAAGAGAAAGCACATTCAGTAGCTGGAATATTTTTTAAAATAATATATGTTTATTTATTTTTACATCATTTTGTGCCTTTTTCCATCTCAGTTGTGGAATATATATATATATATATATATATTTAAAGATTTATTTACTTATGCGTACAAGAGCTGCAGACCAGAGGTGAGGGGGTTAAGAGGTTTTACCAGAGACAGAGTGCAGAGCAGAACAAGCAGATTGATGAAGTACACTGCTGAGGGGAGCAGCGAGCAAGACAGGAGAGGTCTGCTGTGCCATGTGGGTCAGCTCCCTGGCTGGAAATCCTGTTGCAGTGGTTGGTGATAGCTTGATAGCACTAAGACTTAACCCATGGTGCCCCCAGCCAGCCCCTCTGAAAAGACAGTAATTTTATGGAGTTTGCAGACACTGTCTGTTATAAGCCTCTGATGAAGTCTCCCCAGAGAAGGTGGCCCAGCAGTCCATGACCACTGACTGGACTGTCTACAAGGCAACAATAGCAGTTTAGGCCAAGCCCTCCACCCAACTTTTTAAAAAAGATTTATTTATTTATGCATACAGAACTGGGGTGCAGGCTAGAGGCTCAGGGGCGAGGAGAGGATTCACCAGAGAATGAGTGGGTGCAGAATAGGCAGATCTACTGAAATGTACTGCTGAGGGGAGCAGTGGGCGGGTCAGGAGAGTCTGCTGTGCCATGTGGGTCAGCTACAGGGCCAGGGATAGAACTCGGCTGTGGCAGCTGGGGCTTGCTTGCAGTGCACTGCACTACCAGGGAGGGCCCCAATCCTTTTCTTAAACAAACCAAGGCTTGAAAAGCTGAGGCATCACCTCCTCCTTAAAGTCTCTGCTGACCACCCTGAGTTCTAGATCCCCCACCCTCACCCCCAACCCTGCCTCGAGCTACTTTTCCTCTCCCATGGCTAGTGCGGCCACACATCCCAATCTGCTTGGGTATTTCTGGTTTATAACCATAGTTTTGTAATATTTATTAGTCACTCCCAAATATTCTAGGCTGGAGGATAACTTACCTGGTGACACATTCCACAGCCCCACAGCTTCTAACACACCATGGACTTTCCTTGTTTTGTGTCTGTTGCTTATTGTCTGACAATCCTCCCTAGAATTGAAAGTACTTGTAGGTGGGGATCTTAGTTTTCTTGATTGCTATAGCCCTTATAATAAGAATAGTGGCACCTCGGAGTAAATACAAATACAACTTAGAAGTGGGATTTGACTCTACACAAACATTAGAGGCTGGAGCATGGTGGACTGGGAAGTGAAATGAAGTTTTTTGTTAAGGTTGGTCAAGCAAAAGCCAAATTCCAGAGTGAAGGGTGTGTGTCTGCCCCACACTCCAAAATCCCTTTATTTCCCATCTCCATGAGAGATGCAATGGATGTCAGAACACAAGAGTAGCCTTCTAAGAAAACTGTGCTTTTCTTCTTATTTTGCTCTCCTAACCCCTGCTTTTCCATACATTTTCCCTCACACACTCTTGACTTACACTTGTCCTCCAATTTCATAATTACACTCCATTTCCTGAGTTCAGTGTGATGTAGCATCATCAGTTAATTGTAAAAATGACAAAAAAGATGCTTTGAAAAATTATCTGATGCTCCATGAAGACTGTAATTTATTAAAGTGGGCTTGAGGGTTTTTTTTTTAAGGAAAAATGAGCAAGAGTGACTCCCCAACCACCCTGTTTCCCTCACCTCCACCCCCCAACTGTCTCCAGAAGGCTGCAATCTGTTTCTAACAGGAGGAATGGCTATTTTTGCCAGGAACATATTTTTTTTTGCTTTTATTTTATCCCTGCAATCAAGTGCCGGAACATTATTGGATTATCAGTGGTGTCACAAGCTTGGTGCCCCCCCAACTGCGAGATCATACTTTTTTCACTGAGAGGTAAATCATGGAAAGAATGAGAAAGGATTATATTGTCAGAGGTAGCAGGAAGTAAGTAAACAAATGTCTTATTAAACAGCCTCTCTGGAGCCTCCAGGTGCAGACTGATTTCCCCATTGGGGGGATGGAAATAAAAATTCCTGGCATTTTCCATGACACCCAGGAGACTGTGTTGCTCTGTTACCTGCTTGTTGTCTAGTCCAGCATGGCCTTGGTGTCAGCATTATTGACTCATAAATGATTCAGAAAACCCAGGTAGTCCCCCTTTTCTAGAGGTTCACACTAGGGGGTTGACATGAGGTGCTGCCAGCAGGCAGTCCAGACAGGTGGCCCGACAGGTGGCTCAAGGGGCTGAGGACAGAGTTGTAGGCATTGCTTCCAAATGGAAGGTTGTCTGGATTCTGGAGAGACTGACTGGATTCAGCTGCGTAACAGCTTCTGCAAGGGATGGGACTGTGAGGGGCTGGCTCTTTATCAGCTTGGTTTGTTGCTCATTATCAACAAAATACCATGTGTGTTCTCAAAGCTGTGCTTCTTCTAGAATGTTCTTTTCTTCTCTTATTTGATTCACTCCTTCATGGTCTATTTCAAAGCTTCCACCTCCCAGAACACAGATACCCTTCCACCTGGTACGTTTTAGATATGACAGTTTATTTGTTAATGATAGATGCAGTTGAATTCTGACTGGTAGAGGATGTGGAGATGATTTGAAGTCAATTTCTTCTTTTAGAGAAATGAAAATCAAGAGCCAGAGAGAGGAAATATTGTGCTAAAATGACATAATTGGATAATGGCAGAATGAGAAGTACCACATAGTATTTCCATATCCCAGGAAGTTTTCCTTCATTACATCATTGTGAGAAATACTAGAAGTGCAAAAGTTTTTAAATGATACAGGTGCATACAGTCAGGGAACAGTTGTGTGTCTTATGGCTGTCTAGGGGATGTTGAATAATTATTAGCCTTTATGGCATTGTGTCTCTGCCTTTCTTTAGTTTATCAGCTGCTGTAATTCTGTGACAATAACCCATCGTTCACATAGTTAGGCAAAGAGTAAACACTTCTTATGTGTGAGGAAGTAAGAATATTGGTAAGAATATTGCAATGCAATTAGAAGAAAACTCAGATAAAATTCCTGCCCTCTTCAAGTTTAATAAGTATAAAATTTGAACTGGGAAGAGGAACTAGAGGGAGAGAAATGGGATACTGAGAGCATGGATATGAGGGAGTTCATCAGTAGGGACTCAGGAAAGGCCTCTTTCAGGAAGTGAGATCTACTCTAAGATCTGGCCTCCCACTTATTCTCTACTGTGTCTACCCCCAAGCTCATCACATACCAGCCACATGTGTTCTTGTTCTTTATTCTTGTTAGCACATGTTTAGGAATGTTCCAGTCTTTGTACTTGGTAATTTTTCCTGCATTTCTGAGAGGCTGAGTCTCTACTGCTTTAGGTTTCTGTTCATATGTTTTATGTAACATAGCATTAGAGCCTTTGAATTTGGGCATATTTTAAACCTTTATTTTAGTTCCTTGTGTTTAATATTCATAGAATGAAATTTAGTACATATTTTATGTATGTACGTATGTATTTTCTATTCTTAGCCCTCCCTACCCCATGTTATTGAAATACCAGTGGTTAGTGATTTTGTCTACATTGTTATTGATATAAGGGTCTAGAATAGTGAAAGTCATCTATAAAGGATGATTAATTACTACTTGAATAATTAAATGAAGAATAATACGACAATAAGTAATTTGATTTAGGAAAACAACCATTAGATTTAACTACATGATACCATTGAAGTCCTCCATAAGAACTGTTTCTGTTTAAGTCAGTTGGGAACAGTTGCTTGATGAGGAAACAGAGCAAATAAAACTAGAGAACCCTTTCAAAGAGTTTGTCTTTGATGGAGAAAGAGACGTGATTAATATCAAAGTAGAATGTGGAATCAAAGTTTATTTATGGCTTTTGTTTTCTTATATCATTGTTCTCTTTGGACAGTATTTGATTTCTCCTCTCAGGTGCAGTCTCCACAGTCACAGCATTTATGGACCATCACACAGTCCCTTTTGCTCTTTCTCCATGTATTTTGACTCCTCTCTCTCTCCCTCACTTTCTGTACCCCTCAGAGCTATGGTCAGCTTGCAAGTTCTTTTTCAGAACTTGTGTTCAATTTCTCTATATTCCACATGTAGGTGGAATGTATTTTCCGCATACAAATATTGGAATATTTATCTTTTTCCTTCTGGCTTATTTTACTTAGCATAATTCCTTCCAGCTTCATTCATGTTGCTGCAAGAGGCATGAGTTTCTTTTTTGATCGCTGAATAGTATTCCACCGTGTATATACCACAGCTTCTTGATCTGTTCATCTATTTTGGGGCATTTAGGTTGTTTCCATATATTGGCTATTGTAAATAGTGCTGCAATAAATATAGGAGTACAGGTTTCCTTCCAAATTAGTATTTTTGTGGTTCTTGGGTAGATTCCTGAGTGGAATCACTGAATCATATGGTAGATCCATTTTTAGTGTTTTGAGAAACCTCCACACAGCTTTCCATAGTGACTGCCAAAGGTCACTTATCTTTCAAGATGGATTCCACTTGGGGGTATTTAATGTTGATGGAGACGAGTCAGCTCACAGTAAGAATGAAATTAGTATGAAAATGACAGATAACCAATAACCAATAGTGGTATGTTCGCAAGAAGAAAAGAGATCATGTTACCACACTACAGGTGGAGGTTTCAGTCTTTGAGTGAAGAAGTTGTACATATATAGTTACTTTAAGAAGTCCCTGTCTCATGGTTTCTTTCCTTTTATGGAATAGATGGTGGTGTCATCCTCTAAGCAGATGGGGTATAGTGATGAAGGTAGACTTTTGTGGAAATTGATGAAATTTCATAAGAGTCATTTTGGAGTATGGGAACATGAGTTTATTGGGGCAGAATAGCTGGATTGCCAAACAAGATCAGGACCCACTTAAAGTTAGTGATCATAACTGTGTACACTAGTTATTCTGTTATATTTGGCATTACTCAATTGTATGGTAAAAGTATATAGGACATAGAGATAGAGGATTGGTAGAGGAAATGATTAGTGGAGGGGAGGAATTCAAGTTGAGACATTTGGGTGTTGGAAATGTCATCCAAGAACACAAAGAATTCATCAGGGTCCTATATGGAGAGAATACTTTGCAAGTTAAGCTAGACTACAGTGGATGATTTTGGTTTGCCACTGACTGGAATGATACCTTGGATATGGCTAACATCATTTTTTTATTACTTTTTCCTGAACTAGCAAAGGACATAGGTAAAACTAAATCTCGTTGAGATTCTCAATGAGAGACTGGGAATTCAATATATAGAAGTCTGGCAGCCTCCACAACCTGATCAGAGGGTGAGTCTGGCCAGAATTCAGATTTCTCTGCCTTGTTTAATGATGACACCTTAGCATGATTTAAGTCAATCTTGCTGCCACAGTTATATTTTCTTTGCTTTTTGCTTTTCATCACTACTAAGCAAACCTCTCAGTGACAGTTGTAAGGTGTGGAAGTGAATTACTCCTTTGCAAAGGAGTAATTGTTTGGAAAGGCCCTGAGAAGTAAACGAGGACTGTTAGGACAGGGATGTGGGAGAAACAACAACCATAAGACAAGAAAGGGTCCTTCCTTCAGTAAAAAACGATAAAGAAGAGTGGGTGGAGGAATAGCTCTGAGAATTTGTTGAGAGGCTGGAGAATTTGTTATAAAGACCATAATCATGCTATGTTTAAGAGTATAGGGTTTCTGGAATCAGCTTACTGGACTCAAATCTCTGTTCTGTCATTTGATACCTGAATGAATTGGACATACTGCTTTTATGCCTTTTGGTTTTCATTCCCAAGGGACAGTAGGAGAGGGTATAAAGTCAGGGAATGAAAGCTGAATAATGTCAGGGAAATAGAAAGCATAAGTGGAGATGAGATGGAGGTCACTGGTAGGAAGTTACTGGTGTGTTTACATTCTGGCCACTGATTGATGAAAAAAGCAGTAAGTGGCCTTGTGCACTAGGTCACAACAGTCTCTTTAGGAAAGGTCATTGGGTCTGATGGCTACAAGATTTAGTGTCTGAGCCCTTGGAGCATTGTATCTGCTCTAGCAGTTACAGTCGAAACGAACAGGGCAATCTAAGAAAGAAGATTCTCAGTGTCTGTGGGTCACAGTATACTGATCTAAGCACAAAAAGTCATAAGACGGTGGTTGAGATGAGGGCAATAAAGGAATGATTTTACATATTTGTTACACAAACTCATGCACAAGGCAGCTCTGAAAACAAAGATACAGACATTTATAATCACCTGGATTAGAAGGTGAGTTTTGCCACAATTTATCAGTGTTACCTAACTCAAAAATTTTAAAGTACCATTGATCTCCAACTCTTCTTTTTCCCTTCATTACCAATAGAGCAAAAGCAGTTACTCCTTTGCAAATGAATAGTGTGATATTTAATTTCACAGATTATGGATTTTCTATATCAGATAGTATTCTGGCTTTTTGGAAGTCTTCCTACTAATGACGTAAAGCCATGTTGTGACATTTTCCCACAATTGTCATCAAGTACATTTGTTAAGACTTGTGCATCTATGAAATGAAGTTATGTTGAGGATTAGAATCTCTCTATTTTGTATAAGAGGTGGAGTCCCTTCAAAATGCATACTTACCTGGCTCAACAACTTTGCTATTGTACAAGACATTAGTCAAAACTGTGGCATTCACAAAAAGAGTATATTGCATGGTGAAGATTGGTTCACTGGAATACCATTTATTAGACTTTTTGTTAGTATCTTTGTACAGCAACTGCCTAAAAATAGTAACTGTGAGAAAAATTGACATTTGTATGGGCCTTGGGAATTTCCAGATGCTATTACATTATATTTTTGATCTAATGACCAGAAAATCTGTGTGTTAGATGAGGTTACCTTCTTAGGGTTAGAATAATCTCAATTATCTACTTCAAATGATTTATGAACTGGATTCCCCACTTCTAAATTTCAATTTCTTTTCTGTTAGATATTTTCTTTGGAGAAATTGCTGACATTAATTAGGTATAATTTTAGCACTAAAATGTGGTATAATATTTTTTAAATTGCTCTGCTATGATGATAAGAATAGTTAGTATTAAACCAAAATATTCAATGATCCATTCTCTACTCTGCCAAGTAACAGAATATTGCTCAATTACCACATACAAGTTCCAGACAGCTTTGTGATAGAAAATTCACTAACATGTCAGGCTGTCTTGGGCAAGCAATTGGCTTTTAGATATCTCCTCTTTTCCAAATGCTAAAAAATAGAGTACTTGGCTGCTTATGAACTATCATGCATATTGGAGAGAGGGCAGTTATCCAGTATATTAAGTGAATCATTGTTCTCATTAACATCTGGGTATGGGTTCAATGTATTATCCGTCCAACAAGGACCTTTATTTGCTTCATATTTGGATGGATAAAGGCAATAACACCTGGCTGCCTTCAGCAAAGTTACTGATAAAATGTCATTTGTTTAAAAAAGAGAGACTGGGGGAAGGAACAAAATACTATAATATTCAAACACACCAGCACACATTCTAATACCTGCCTGTACCCAATAAATACATCTCCAATAAAATTCTCAGTAAGCACCTGTGTATAACTAAATACAAAATACAGCCATATTTTAAACATATCCACTAACTATAGGTAAATACTAATGAAAGCTCACTCACTTCCATCTATTAATATTGATTTGCAATCCTAAGGATGTGTAACCAATAATCTCCACACACATATCACAACCACCCTCACACATAGCATATTCAACAGGTAATACAAATCACTGCAATCCTGTTCCTATCTCTACCCCTCATATTGTCACACAAGCAAGGCTTTTAATTCCCATGTATGTGAAAATGTCCTCTGCCTAGAAGCTGCTGACACTTGTTAATTCATTCCATGCAGCTAATTTTCTACTGGGCAAGCATAAATCTCACTTGATCCTGGGAAATCTAGAGGATGTTCTCATCCTCTAGACAAAAAAAAAAAAAGTATGATCATGTGTCTCATGTGTCTCTTACATTTTTCATTGAGGAGGGTGGTCCATGTTCTGAGGTAAATAGACTATGTGGAGTTTAGAAGAGTTTTGAAGGAGAATGGAGACACTAAAAAGTTATTTGTTCTCAGTGTTGTGCAACAGGAAGCCAAATATTTCTTTAGCAAAGTCCTTTATTTATGAGGTTAGCCTTTTACAGTATTTAATTCTTCTTTTTATTGAGGTAACATTAGCTTATAATATTGCATATATTTCAGGTATACAGACCTTCACCTCGGCATCTTGGCATCATACTAAGACCAGAACTTGATGTCCATTCATACCCACTAACCAATCGACCCCATGTACTTATTGTTTGCTTCCTTTTCCCCATTTGGTAACCACTATTCTGTTGTCAGTGTTTAAAAGTTTTTGTTTTATTGAAATTTTTTATATCCCATAAATGAGTGAAATCTAATGGTATTATCTTCTTTCTTCTAATGTATTTTCCTTTGCATAATCCCTTTAAGGTCCATTCATGTTGTCACAATGGCAAGATTGCATGCTTTTTATGGCTGGGTAGTATTCCATTGTGTGTGTGTGCGCACACATACACACATCATGTCTTCTTAATCCATTCATCTGTCCTCAGTCACTATTCCCTATTGTGATTAGTGCTGCAGTGAACAAAGGGGTGCATATATCTTTGCAGATTTGTGTTTCCAGTTTCTTTATGTAAATACCTAGAAATAGGCTTAATGGATTATATCACAGTGCTGTTTTTAATTTTGAGGAACTTCTATGCTATAGTGGTTGCAACAATTTATACTGTTACCAACAGCATACCAGGATTGCTTTACTGCATACTTCTTATTTATTGATTTAACAGCCACTAAGAATTTAGAGTAATTCTAATTAGCATAGGTCAAATGTCATTGTAGTTTTGATTCTTATTTCCTAAAGATTAGAGATGTACAAGATATTTTCATGCATCTATGCATCATGCATGCATTCATGCATCATTATTGGCCATCTTTATGACTTCTTTAGATTCTCTGTGCACATTTTAATCAGATTGTACTTTTATATTTTGATGTTAAGTTGTATGAATTGTCTATATGTTTTGGATTTTAATTCCTTTTCTAATATATGACTTTTTCCCATTCATTAGGTTGCCATTTTCATTCTTGTGCTGTTTAGAAAACTTTTAGTTTGATGATGTCTCATTTGTTTATATTCGGTTTCTCTTTCTGTTGGATATAAATCCACAGGATATCATTAAGGCCATGTTAATTATTTATCACCTATGTTTTCTTATATGTATTTTTTGGCTTCAGGTTTTATCTGCAAATTTTAGTACACTTTGAATTGATCCTAAACTATAGTGTAAGAGAGAGTATATTTTCATTCTTTTGATTGTGGCTGTCCAGCTTTCCCAACATCATTTATTGAAGAGATTTTCTTTTCTTCATTGTAAGTTATTGGCACCATTATCATTAATTAGGTATCCATATACATGCGGCTTTATTTCCTGGTTCACAATTCAG